>NC_090861.1:11316998-11936998 GCF_024217435.2 Syngnathus scovelli
GTCAACGCGGCACTCTCTAGATGCCAAAAGCACTTTTTACTATACACACCCAACCAGAGTGACGGGAGGAGCACATTCCAGAAAACGTGCTCAGCTCGTCGAGAAAATGCGATTTAAGCAATAAAATTAAAAATGCACCCAAAACCTAAAGCAAACGTTGCAGATGGTCATTTCTTCATGTGCAGTGGTCAACGCAGCACTCTCTAGCTGCCAAGAGCACTTTTTACTATGCACACCCAACCAGATTGACGGGAGGAGCGCATTTCAGGAAACGTGCTCAGCTCGTCGAGAAAATGCGATTTAAGCAATAAAATTAAAAATGCACCCAAAACCTAAACCAAACGTTGCAGGTGGTTATTTCTTCATGTGCAGTGGTCAACGCGGCACTCTCTAGCTGCCAAGAGCACTTTTTACTATGCGCACCCAACCAGAGTGACGGGAGGAGCACATTTCAGAAAACGTGCTCAGCTCGCCGAGAAAATGCGATTTAAGCAATACAATTAAAAATGCACCTAAAACCTAAACCAAACGTTGCAGGTGGTTATTTCTTCATGCGCAGTGGCCAACGCGGCACTCTCTAGCTGCCAAGAGCACTTTTTACTATGCGCACCCACCCAGAGTGACGGGAGGAGCACATTTAAGAAAACGTGCTCAGCTCGTCGAGAAAATGCGATTTAAGCAATTAAATTAAAAATGCACCTAAAATCTATACCAAACGTTGCAGGTGGTTATTTCTTCATGCGCAGCAGTCAACACGGCACTCTCTAGCTGCCAAGAGCACTTTTTACTATGCACACCCAACCAGAGTGACGGGAGGAGCACATTTCAGAAAACGTGCTCAGCTCGTCGAGAAAATGCGATTTAAGCAATACAATTAAAAATGTACCCAAAACATTAAACCAAACGTTGCAGGTGGTTATTTCTTCATGCGCAGTGGTCAACGCGGCACTCTCTAGCTGCCAAGAGCATTTTTTACTATGCGCACCCAACCAGAGTGACGGGAGGAGCACATTTCAGAAAACGTGCTCAGCTCGTCGAGAAAATGCGATTTAAGCAATAAAATTAAAAATGCACCTAAAACCTAAACCAAACGTTGCAGGTGGTTATTTCTTCATGCGCAGTGGTCAACGCGGCACTCTCTAGCTGCCAAGAGCACTTTTTACTATGCGCATCCAACCAGAGCGACGGGAGGAGCACATTTCAGAAAACGTGCTCAGCTCGTCGAGAAAATGCGATTTAAGCAATAAAATTAAAAATGCACCTAAAACCTAAACTAAACGTTGCAGGTGGTTATTTCTTCGTGCGCAGCAGTCAACGCGGCACTCTCTAGCTGCCAAGAGCACTTTTTACTATGCGCACCCAACCAGAGTGACGGGAGGAGCACATTTCAGAAAACGTGCTCAGCTCGTCGAGTAAATGCAATTTAAGCAATAAAATTAAAAATGCACCCAAAACCTAAACCAAACGTTGCAGGTGGTTATTTCTTCATGCGCAGTGGTCAACGCGGCACTCTCTAGCTGCCAAGACCACTTTTTACTATGCGCACCCAACCAGAGTGACGGGAGGAGCACATTTCAGAAAACGTGCTCAGCTCGTCCAGAAAATGCGATTTAAGCAATAAAATTAAAAATGCACCTAAAACCTAAACCAAACGTTGCAGATGGTCATTTATTCATGCGCAGTGGTCAACGCGGCACTCTCTAGCTGCCAAGAGCACTTTTTACTATGTGCACCCAACCAGAGTGACGTGAGGAGCACATTTCAGAAAACGTGCTCAACTCGTCGAGAAAATGCGATTTAAGCAATAAAATTAAAAATGCACCAAAAACCGAAACCAAACGTTGCAGATGGTCATTTCTTCATGCGCAGTGGTCAACGCGGCACTCTCTAGCTGCCAAGAGCACTTTTTACTATGCACACCCAACCAGAGTGACGGGAGGAGCACATTTCAGAAAACGTGCTCAGCTCGTCGAGAAAATGCGATTTAAGCAATAAAATTAAAAATGCACCCAAAACATTAAACCAAACGTTGCAGGTGGTTATTTCTTCATGCGCAGTGGTCAACGCGGCACTCTCTAGCTGCCAAGAGCATTTTTTACTATGCACACCCAACCAGAGTGACGGGAGGAGCACATTTCAGAAAACGTGCTCAGCTCGTCGAGAAAATGCGATTTAAGCAATAAAATTAAAAATGCACCTAAAACCTAAACCAAACGTTGCAGGTGGTTATTTCTTCATGCGCAGTGGTCAACGCGGCACTCTCTAGCTGCCAAGAGCACTTTTTACTATGCGCACCCAACCAGAGTGACGGGAGGAGCACATTTCAGAAAACGTGCTCAGCTCGTCGAGAAAATGCGATTTAAGCAATAAAATTAAAAATGCACCTAAAACCTAAACCAAACGTTGCAGGTGTTTATTTCTTCGTGCGCAGCAGTCAACGCGGCACTCTCTAGCTGCCAAGAGCACTTTTTACTATGCGCACCCAACCAGAGTGACGGGAGGAGCACATTCCAGAAAACGTGCTCAGCTCGTCGAGAAAATGCGATTTAAGCAATAAAATTAAAAATGCACCCAAAACCTAAACCAAACGTAGCAGGTGGTAATTTCTTCATGCGCAGTGGTCAACGCGGCACTCTCTAGCTGCCAAGAGCACTTTTTACTATGCGCACCCAACCAGAGTGACGGGAGGAGCACATTTCAGAAAACGTGCTCAGCTCGTCCAGAAAATGCGATTTAAGCAATAAAATTAAAAATGCACCCAAAACCTAAACCAAACGTTGCAGGTGGTTATTTCTTCATGCGCAGTGGTCAACGCGGCACTCTCTAGCTGCCAAGAGCACTTTTTACTATGCGCACCCAACCAGAGTGACGGGAGGAGCACATTTCAGAAAACGTGCTCAGCTCGTCCAGAAAATGCGATTTAAGCAATAAAATTAAAAATGCACCTAAAACCTAAACCAAACGTTGCAGATGGTCATTTCTTCATGCGCAGTGGTCAACGCGGCACTCTCTAGCTGCCAAGAGCACTTTTTACTATGCACACCCAACCAGAGTGACGGGAGGAGCGCATTTTAGAAAACGTGCTCAGCTCGACGAGAAAATGCGATTTAAGCAATAAAATTAAAAATGCACCCAAAACCTAAACCAAACGTTGCAGGTGGTTATTTCTTCATGCGCAGTGGTCAACGCGGCACTCTCTAGCTGCCAAGAGCACTTTTTACTATGCGCACCCAACCAGAGTGACGGGAGGAGCACATTTCAGAAAACGTGCTCTGCTCGTCGAGAAAATGCGATTTAAGCAATAAAATTAAAAATGCACCTAAAACCTAAACCAAACGTTGCAGGTGGTTATTTCTTCATGCGCAGCAGTCAACGCGGCACTCTCTAGCTGCCAAGAGCACTTTTTACTATGCGCACCCAACCAGAGTGACGGGAGGAGCACATTTCAGAAAACGTGCTCACCTCGTCGAGAAAATGCGATTTAAGCAATAAAATTAAAAATGCACACAAAACCTAAACCAAACGTTGCAGGTGGTTATTTCTTCATGCGCAGTGGTCAACGCGGCACTCTCTAGCTGCCAAGAGCACTTTTTACTATGCGCACCCAACCAGAGTGACGGGAGGAGCACATTTCAGAAAACGTGCTCAGCTCGTCGAGAAAATGCGATTTAAGCAATAAAATTAAAAATGCACCCAAAACCTAAACCAAACGTTGCAGGTGGTTATTTCTTCATGCGCAGTGGTCAACGCGGCACTCTCTCGCTGCCAAGAGCATTTTTTACTATGCGCACCCAACCAGAGTGACGGGAGGAGCACATTTCAGAAAACGTGCTCAGCTCATCGAGAAAATGCGATTCAAGCAATAAAATTAAAAATGCACCTAAAACCTAAAGCAAACGTTGCAGATGGTCATTTCTTCATGCGCAGCAGTCAACGCGGCACTCTCTAGCTTCCAAGAGCACTTTTTACTATGCGCACCCAACCAGAGTGACGGGAGGAGCACATTTCAGAAAACGTGCTCAGCTCGTCGAGAAAATGCGATTTAAGCAATAAAATTAAAAATGCACCTAAAACCTAAACCAAACGTTGCAGGTGGTTATTTCTTCGTGCGCAGCAGTCAACGCGGCACTCTCTAGCTGCCAAGACCACTTTTTACTATGCGCACCCAACCAGAGTGACGGGAGGAGCACATTTCAGAAAACGTGCTCAGCTCGTCGAGTAAATGCGATTTAAGCAATAAAATTAAAAATGCACCCAAAACCTAAACCAAACGTTGCAGGTGGTTATTTCTTCATGCGCAGTGGTCAACGCGGCACTCTCTAGCTGCCAAGAGCACTTTTTACTATGCGCACCCACCCAGAGTGACGGGAGGAGCACATTTAAGAAAACGTGCTCAGCTCGTCGAGAAAATGCGATTTAAGCAATTAAATTAAAAATGCACCTAAAATCTATACCAAACGTTGCAGGTGGTTATTTCTTCATGCGCAGCAGTCAACACGGCACTCTCTAGCTGCCAAGAGCACTTTTTACTATGCACACCCAACCAGAGTGACGGGAGGAGCACATTTCAGAAAACGTGCTCAGCTCGTCGAGTAAATGCGATTTAAGCAATAAAATTAAAAATGCACCCAAAACCTAAACCAAACGTTGCAGGTGGCTATTTCTTCATGCGCAGTGGTCAACGCGGCACTCTCTAGCTGCCAAGAGCACTTTTTACTATGCGCACCCAACCAGAGTGACGGGAGGAGCACATTTCAGAAAACGTGCTCAGGTCGACGAGGAAATGCGATTTAAGCAATAAAATTAAAAATGCACCTAAAACCTAAACCAAACGTTGCAGGTGGTTATTTCTTCATGCGCAATGGTCAACGCGGCACTCTCTAGCTGCCAAAAAGACTTTTTACTATGCGCACCCGACCAGAGTGACGGGAGGAGCACATTTCAGAAAACGTGCTCAGCTCGTCGAGAAAATGCGATTTAAGCAATAAAATTAAAAATGCACCCTAAAACCTAAACCAAACGCTGCAGATGGTCATTTCTTCATGTGCAGTGGTCAACGCGGCACTCTCTAGCTGCCAAAAGCACTTTTTACTATACACACCCAACCAGAGTGACGGGAGGAGCACACTCCAGAAAACGTGCTCAGCTCGTCGAGAAAATGCGATTTAAGCAATAAAATTAAAAATGCACCCAAAACCTAAAGCAAACGTTGCAGATGGTCATTTCTTCGTGTGCAGTGGTCAACGCGGCACTCTAGCTGCCAAGAGCACTTTTTACTATGCACACCCAACCAGAGTGACGGGAGGAGCGCATTTCAGGAAACGTGCTCAGCTCGTCGAGAAAATCCGATTTAAGCAATAAAATTAAAAATGCACCCAAAACCTAAACCAAACGTTGCAGGTGGTTATTTCTTCATGCGCAGTGGTCAACGCGGCACTCTCTAGCTGCCAAGAGCACTTTTTACTATGCGCACCCAACCAGAGTGACGGGAGGAGCACATTTCAGAAAACGTGCTCAGCTCGCCGAGAAAATGCGATTTAAGCAATACAATTAAAATTGCACCTAAAACCTAAACCAAACGTTGCAGGTGGTTATTTCTTCATGTGCAGTGGTCAACGCGGCACTCTCTAGCTGCCAAGAGCACTTTTTACTATGCGCACCCACCCAGAGTGACGGGAGGAGCACATTTAAGAAAACGTGCTCAGCTCGTCGAGAAAATGCAATTTAAGCAATTAAATTAAAAATGCACCTAAAATCTATACCAAACGTTGCAGGTGGTTATTTCTTCATGCGCAGCAGTCAACACGGCACTCTCTAGCTGCCAAGAGCACTTTTTACTATGCACACCCAACCAGAGTGACGGGAGGAGCACATTTCACAAAACGTGCTCAGCTCGTCGAGAAAATGCGATTTAAGCAATAAAATTAAAAATGCACCCAAAACATTAAACCAAACGTTGCAGGTGGTTATTTCTTCATGCGCAGTGGTCAACGCGGCACTCTCTAGCTGCCAAGAGCATTTTCTACTATGCGCACCCAACCAGAGTGACGGGAGGAGCACATTTCAGAAAACGTGCTCAGCTCGTCGAGAAAATGCGATTTAAGCAATAAAATTAAAAATGCACCTAAAACCTAAACCAAACGTTGCAGGTGGTTATTTCTTCATGCGCAGTGGTCAACGCGGCACTCTCTAGCTGCCAAGACCACTTTTTACTATGCGCACCCAACCAGAGTGACGGGAGGAGCACATTTCAGAAAACGTGCTCAGCTCGTCCAGAAAATGCGATTTAAGCAATAAAATTAAAAATGCACCTAAAACCTAAACTAAACGTTGCAGGTGGTTATTTCTTCGTGCGCAGCAGTCAACGCGGCACTCTCTAGCTGCCAAGAGCACTTTTTACTATGCGCACCCAACCAGAGTGACGGGAGGAGCACATTTCAGAAAACGTGCTCAGCTCGTCGAGTAAATGCAATTTAAGCAATGAAATTAAAAATGCACCCAAAACCTAAACCAAACGTTGCAGGTGGTTATTTCTTCATGCGCAGTGGTCAACGCGGCACTCTCTAGCTGCCAAGACCACTTTTTACTATGCGCACCCAACCAGAGTGACGGGAGGAGCACATTTCAGAAAACGTGCTCAGCTCGTCCAGAAAATGCGATTTAAGCAATAAAATTAAAAATGCACCTAAAACCTAAACCAAACGTTGCAGATGGTCATTTCTTCATGCACAGTGGTCAACGCGGCACTCTCTAGCTGCCAAGAGCACTTTTTACTATGCACACCCAACCAGAGTGACGGGAGGAGCACATTTCAGAAAACGTTCTCAGCTCGTCCAGACAATGCGATTTAAGCAATAAAATTAAAAATGCACCCAAAACCTAAACCAAACGTTGCAGGTGGTTAGTTCTTCATGCGCAGTGGTCAACGCGGCACTCTCTAGCTGCCAAGAGCACTTTTTACTATGCGCACCCAACCAGAGTGACGGGAGGAGCGCATTTCAGAAAACGTGCTCAGCTCGTCGAGAAAATGCGATTTAAGCAATAAAATTAAAAATGCACCTAAAACCTAAACCAAAAGTTGCAGGTGGTTATTTCTTCATGCGCAGCAGTCAACACGGCACTCTCTAGCTGCCAAGAGCACTTTTTACTATGCGCACCCAACCAGAGTGACGGGAGGAGCACATTTCAGAAAACGTGCTCAGCTCGTCCAGAAAATGCGATTTAAGCAATAAAATTAAAAATGCACCCAAAACCTAAACCAAACGTTGCAGATGGTCATTTCTTCATGCGCAGTGGTCAACGCGGCACTCTCTAGCTGCCAAGAGCACTTTTTACTATGCACACCCAACCAGAGTGACGGGAGGAGCACATTTCAGAAAACGTGCTCAGCTCGTCCAGACAATGCGATTTAAGCAATAAAATTAAAAATGCACCCAAAACCTAAACCAAACGTTGCAGGTGGTTATTTCTTCATGCGCAGTGGTCAACGCGGCACTCTCTAGCTGCCAAGAGCACTTTTTACTATGCGCACCCAACCAGAGTGACGGGAGGAGCACATTTCAGAAAATGTGCTCAGCTCGTCGAGAAAATGCCATTTAAGCCGTACAATAAAAAATGCACCTAAAACCTAAACCAAACGTTGCAGGTGGTTATTTCTTCATGCGCAGCAGTCAACACGGCACTCTCTAGCTGCCAAGAGCACTTTTTACTATGCACACCCAACCAGAGTGACTGGAGGAGCGCATTTCAGAAAACGTGCTCAGCTCGACGAGAAAATGCGATTTAAGCAATAAAATTAAAAATGCACCCAAAACCTAAACCAAACATTGCAGGTGGTTATTTCTTCATGCGCAGTGGTCAACGCGGCACTCTCTAGCTGCCAAGAGCACTTTTTACTATACACACCCAACTAGAGTGACGGGAGGAGCACATTCCAGAAAACGTGCTCAGCTAGTCGAGAAAATGCGATTTAAGCAATAAAATTAAAAATGCACCCAAAACCTAAACCAAACGTTGCAGGTGGTTATTTCTTCATGCGCAGCAGTCAACGCGGCACTCTCTAGCTGCCAAGAGCACTTTTTACTATGCGCACCCAACCAGAGTGACGGGAGGAGCACATTTCAGAAAACGTGCTCAGCTCGTCCAGAAAATGCGATTTAAGCAATAAAATTAAAAATGCACCCAAAACCTAAACCAAACGTTGCAGATGGTCATTTCTTCATGCGCAGTGGTCAACGCGGCACTCTCTAGCTGCCAAGAGCACTTTTTACTATGCACACCCAACCAGAGTGACGGGAGGAGCACATTTCAGAAAACGTGCTCAGCTCGTCCAGACAATGCGATTTAAGCAATAAAATTAAAAATGCACCCAAAACCTAAACCAAACGTTGCAGGTGGTTATTTCTTCATGCGCAGTGGTCAACGCGGCACTCTCTAGCTGCCAAGAGCACTTTTTACTATGCGCACCCAACCAGAGTGACGGGAGGAGCACATTTCAGAAAATGTGCTCAGCTCGTCGAGAAAATGCCATTTAAGCCGTACAATAAAAAATGCACCTAAAACCTAAACCAAACGTTGCAGGTGGTTATTTCTTCATGCGCAGCAGTCAACACGGCACTCTCTAGCTGCCAAGAGCACTTTTTACTATGCACACCCAACCAGAGTGACTGGAGGAGCGCATTTCAGAAAACGTGCTCAGCTCGACGAGAAAATGCGATTTAAGCAATAAAATTAAAAATGCACCCAAAACCTAAACCAAACATTGCAGGTGGTTATTTCTTCATGCGCAGTGGTCAACGCGGCACTCTCTAGCTGCCAAGAGCACTTTTTACTATACACACCCAACTAGAGTGACGGGAGGAGCACATTCCAGAAAACGTGCTCAGCTAGTCGAGAAAATGCGATTTAAGCAATAAAATTAAAAATGCACCCAAAACCTAAACCAAACGTTGCAGGTGGTTATTTCTTCATGCGCAGCAGTCAACGCGGCACTCTCTAGCTGCCAAGAGCACTTTTTACTATGCGCACCCAACCAGAGTGACGGGAGGAGCACATTTCAGAAAACGTGCTCAGCTCGTCCAGAAAATGCGATTTAAGCAATAAAATTAAAAATGCACCTAAAACCTAAACCAAACGTTGCAGAT
Organism: Syngnathus scovelli; assembly: GCF_024217435.2. NCBI lineage: Eukaryota > Metazoa > Chordata > Actinopteri > Syngnathiformes > Syngnathidae > Syngnathus > Syngnathus scovelli. The sequence continues at coordinate 11,326,142 of NC_090861.1, forward strand.
GGTCATTTCTTCATGCGCAGTGGTCAACGCAGCACTCTCTGGCTGCCAAGAGCACTTTTTACTATGCGCACCCAACCAGAGTGACGGGAGGAGCACATTTCAGAAAACGTGCTCAGCTCGTCCAGAAAATGCGATTTAAGCAATAAAATTAAAAATGCACCTAAAACCTAAACCAAACGTTGCAGATGGTCATTTCTTCATGCGCAGTGGTCAACGCGGCACTCTCTAGCTGCCAAGAGCACTTTTTACTATGTGCACCCAACCAGAGTGACGTGAGGAGCACATTTCAGAAAACGTGCTCAACTCGTCGAGAAAATGCGATTTAAGCAATAAAATTAAAAATGCACCAAAAACCGAAACCAAACGTTGCAGATGGTCATTTCTTCATGCGCAGTGGTCAACGCGGCACTCTCTAGCTGCCAAGAGCACTTTTTACTATGCACACCCAACCAGAGTGACGGGAGGAGCACATTTCAGAAAACGTGCTCAGCTCGTCGAGAAAATGCGATTTAAGCAATAAAATTAAAAATGCACCCAAAACATTAAACCAAACGTTGCAGGTGGTTATTTCTTCATGCGCAGTGGTCAACGCGGCACTCTCTAGCTGCCAAGAGCATTTTTTACTATGCACACCCAACCAGAGTGACGGGAGGAGCACATTTCAGAAAACGTGCTCAGCTCGTCGAGAAAATGCGATTTAAGCAATAAAATTAAAAATGCACCTAAAACCTAAACCAAACGTTGCAGGTGGTTATTTCTTCATGCGCAGTGGTCAACGCGGCACTCTCTAGCTGCCAAGAGCACTTTTTACTATGCGCACCCAACCAGAGTGACGGGAGGAGCACATTTCAGAAAACGTGCTCAGCTCGTCCAGAAAATGCGATTTAAGCAATACAATTAAAAATGCACCTAAAACCTAAACCAAACGTTGCAGGTGGTTATTTCTTCGTGCGCAGCAGTCAACGCGGCACTCTCTAGCTGCCAAGAGCACTTTTTACTATGCGCACCCAACCAGAGTGACGGGAGGAGCACATTTCAGAAAACGTGCTCAGCTCGTCGAGTAAATGCAATTTAAGCAATAAAATTAAAAATGCACCCAAAACCTAAACCAAACGTTGCAGGTGGTTATTTCTTTATGCGCAGTGGTCAACGCAGCACTCTCTAGCTGCCAAGAGCACTTTTTACTATGCGCACCCAACCAGAGTGACGGGAGGAGCACATTCCAGAAAACGTGCTCAGCTCGTCGAGAAAATGCGATTTAAGCAATAAAATTAAAAATGCACCCAAAACCTAAACCAAACGTTGCAGATGGTCATTTCTTCATGCGCAGTGGTCAACGCGGCACTCTCTAGCTGCCAAGAGCACTTTTTACTATGCACACCCAACCAGAGTGACGGGAGGAGCGCATTTCAGAAAACGTGCTCAGCTCGACGAGAAAATGCGATTTAAGCAATGAAATTAAAAATGCACCCAAAACCTAAACCAAACGTTGCAGGTGGTTATTTCTTCATGCGCAGTGGTCAACGCGGCACTCTCTAGCTGCCAAGAGCACTTTTTACGATGCACACCCAACCAGAGAGACGGGAGGAGCGCATTTCAGAAAACGTGCTCAGCTCGACGAGAAAATGCGATTTAAGCAATAAAATTAAAAATGCACCCAAAACCTAAACCAAACGTTGCAGGTGGTAATTTCTTCATGCGCAGTGGTCAACGCGGCACTCTCTAGCTGCCAAGAGCACTTTTTACTATGCGCACCCAACCAGAGTGACGGGAGGAGCACATTTCAGAAAACGTGCTCAGCTCGTCGAGAAAATGCGATTTAAGCAATAAAATTAAAAATGCACCCAAAACCTAAACCAAAAGTTGCAGGTGGTTATTTCTTCATGCGCAGTGGTCAACGCGGCACTCTCTGGCTGCCAAGAGCACTTTTTACTATGCGCACCCAACCAGAGTGACGGGAGGAGCACATTTCAGAAAACGTGCTCAGCTCGTCCAGAAAATGCGATTTAAGCAATAAAATTAAAAATGCACCTAAAACCTAAACCAAACGTTGCAGATGGTCATTTCTTCATGCGCAGTGGTCAACGCGGCACTCTCTATCTGCCAAGAGCACTTTTTACTATGTGCACCCAACCAGAGTGACGTGAGGAGCACATTTCAGAAAACGTGCTCAACTCGTCGAGAAAATGCGATTTAAGCAATAAAATTAAAAATGCACCAAAAACCGAAACCAAACGTTGCAGATGGTCATTTCTTCATGCGCAGTGGTCAACGCGGCACTCTCTAGCTGCCAAGAGCACTTTTTACTATGCACACCCAACCAGAGTGACGGGAGGAGCACATTTCAGAAAACGTGCTCAGCTCGTCGAGAAAATGCGATTTAAGCAATAAAATTAAAAATGCACCCAAAACATTAAACCAAACGTTGCAGGTGGTTATTTCTTCATGCGCAGTGGTCAACGCGGCACTCTCTAGCTGCCAAGAGCATTTTTTACTATGCACACCCAACCAGAGTGACGGGAGGAGCACATTTCAGAAAACGTGCTCAGCTCGTCGAGAAAATGCGATTTAAGCAATAAAATTAAAAATGCACCTAAAACCTAAACCAAACGTTGCAGGTGGTTATTTCTTCATGCGCAGTGGTCAACGCGGCACTCTCTAGCTGCCAAGAGCACTTTTTACTATGCGCACCCAACCAGAGTGACGGGAGGAGCACATTTCAGAAAACGTGCTCAGCTTGTCGAGTAAATGCAATTTAAGCAATAAAATTAAAAATGCACCCAAAACCTAAACCAAACGTTGCAGGTGGTTATTTCTTTATGCGCAGTGGTCAACGCGGCACTCTCTAGCTGCCAAGAGCACTTTTTACTATGCGCACCCAACCAGAGTGACGGGAGGAGCACATTCCAGAAAACGTGCTCAGCTCGACGAGAAAATGCGATTTAAGCAATAAAATTAAAAATGCACCCAAAACCTAAACCAAACGTTGCAGGTGGTTATTTCTTCATGCGCAGTGGTCAACGCGGCACTCTCTAGCTGCCAAGAGCACTTTTTACGATGCACACCCAACCAGAGAGACGGGAGGAGCGCATTTCAGAAAACGTGCTCAGCTCGACGAGAAAATGCGATTTAAGCAATAAAATTAAAAATGCACCCAAAACCTAAACCAAACGTTGCAGGTGGTAATTTCTTCATGCGCAGTGGTCAACGCGGCACTCTCTAGCTGCCAAGAGCACTTTTTACTATGCGCACCCAACCAGAGTGACGGGAGGAGCACATTTCAGAAAACGTGCTCAGCTCGTCGAGAAAATGCGATTTAAGCAATAAAATTAAAAATGCACCCAAAACCTAAACCAAACGTTGCAGGTGGTTATTTCTTCATGCGCAGTGGTCAACGCGGCACTCTCTGGCTGCCAAGAGCACTTTTTACTATGCGCACCCAACCAGAGTGACGGGAGGAGCACATTTCAGAAAACGTGCTCAGCTCGTCCAGAAAATGCGATTTAAGCAATAAAATTAAAAATGCACCTAAAACCTAAACCAAACGTTGCAGATGGTCATTTCTTCATGCGCAGTGGTCAACGCGGCACTCTCTATCTGCCAAGAGCACTTTTTACTATGTGCACCCAACCAGAGTGACGTGAGGAGCACATTTCAGAAAACGTGCTCAACTCGTCGAGAAAATGCGATTTAAGCAATAAAATTAAAAATGCACCAAAAACCGAAACCAAACGTTGCAGATGGTCATTTCTTCATGCGCAGTGGTCAACGCGGCACTCTCTAGCTGCCAAGAGCACTTTTTACTATGCACACCCAACCAGAGTGACGGGAGGAGCACATTTCAGAAAACGTGCTCAGCTCGTCGAGAAAATGCGATTTAAGCAATAAAATTAAAAATGCACCCAAAACATTAAACCAAACGTTGCAGGTGGTTATTTCTTCATGCGCAGTGGTCAACGCGGCACTCTCTAGCTGCCAAGAGCATTTTTTACTATGCACACCCAACCAGAGTGACGGGAGGAGCACATTTCAGAAAACGTGCTCAGCTCGTCGAGAAAATGCGATTTAAGCAATAAAATTAAAAATGCACCTAAAACCTAAACCAAACGTTGCAGGTGGTTATTTCTTCATGCGCAGTGGTCAACGCGGCACTCTCTAGCTGCCAAGAGCACTTTTTACTATGCGCACCCAACCAGAGTGACGGGAGGAGCACATTTCAGAAAACGTGCTCAGCTTGTCGAGTAAATGCAATTTAAGCAATAAAATTAAAAATGCACCCAAAACCTAAACCAAACGTTGCAGGTGGTTATTTCTTTATGCGCAGTGGTCAACGCGGCACTCTCTAGCTGCCAAGAGCACTTTTTACTATGCGCACCCAACCAGAGTGACGGGAGGAGCACATTCCAGAAAACGTGCTCAGCTCGACGAGAAAATGCGATTTAAGCAATAAAATTAAAAATGCACCCAAAACCTAAACCAAACGTTGCAGGTGGTTATTTCTTCATGCGCAGTGGTCAACGCGGCACTCTCTAGCTGCCAAGAGCACTTTTTACGATGCACACCCAACCAGAGAGACGGGAGGAGCGCATTTCAGAAAACGTGCTCAGCTCGACGAGAAAATGCGATTTAAGCAATAAAATTAAAAATGCACCCAAAACCTAAACCAAACGTTGCAGGTGGTAATTTCTTCATGCGCAGTGGTCAACGCGGCACTCTCTAGCTGCCAAGAGCACTTTTTACTATGCGCACCCAACCAGAGTGACGGGAGGAGCACATTTCAGAAAACGTGCTCAGCTCGTCGAGAAAATGCGATTTAAGCAATAAAATTAAAAATGCACCCAAAACCTAAACCAAACGTTGCAGGTGGTTATTTCTTCATGCGCAGTGGTCAACGCGGCACTCTCTGGCTGCCAAGAGCACTTTTTACTATGCGCACCCAACCAGAGTGACGGGAGGAGCACATTTCAGAAAACGTGCTCAGCTCGTCCAGAAAATGCGATTTAAGCAATAAAATTAAAAATGCACCTAAAACCTAAACCAAACGTTGCAGATGGTCATTTCTTCATGCGCAGTGGTCAACGCGGCACTCTCTATCTGCCAAGAGCACTTTTTACTATGTGCACCCAACCAGAGTGACGTGAGGAGCACATTTCAGAAAACGTGCTCAACTCGTCGAGAAAATGCGATTTAAGCAATAAAATTAAAAATGCACCAAAAACCGAAACCAAACGTTGCAGATGGTCATTTCTTCATGCGCAGTGGTCAACGCGGCACTCTCTAGCTGCCAAGAGCACTTTTTACTATGCACACCCAACCAGAGTGACGGGAGGAGCACATTTCAGAAAACGTGCTCAGCTCGTCGAGAAAATGCGATTTAAGCAATAAAATTAAAAATGCACCCAAAACATTAAACCAAACGTTGCAGGTGGTTATTTCTTCATGCGCAGTGGTCAACGCGGCACTCTCTAGCTGCCAAGAGCATTTTTTACTATGCACACCCAACCAGAGTGACGGGAGGAGCACATTTCAGAAAACGTGCTCAGCTCGTCGAGAAAATGCGATTTAAGCAATAAAATTAAAAATGCACCTAAAACCTAAACCAAACGTTGCAGGTGGTTATTTCTTCATGCGCAGTGGTCAACGCGGCACTCTCTAGCTGCCAAGAGCACTTTTTACTATGCGCACCCAACCAGAGTGACGGGAGGAGCACATTTCAGAAAATGTGCTCAGCTTGTCGAGTAAATGCAATTTAAGCAATAAAATTAAAAATGCACCCAAAACCTAAACCAAACGTTGCAGGTGGTTATTTCTTTATGCGCAGTGGTCAACGCGGCACTCTCTAGCTGCCAAGAGCACTTTTTACTATGCGCACCCAACCAGAGTGACGGGAGGAGCACATTCCAGAAAACGTGCTCAGCTCGTCGAGAAAATGCGATTTAAGCAATACAATTAAAAATGCACCCAAAACCTAAACCAAACGTTGCAGATGGTCATTTCTTCATGCGCAGTGGTCAACGCGGCACTCTCTAGCTGCCAAGAGCACTTTTTACTATGCGCACCCAACCAGAGTGACGGGAGGAGCATATTTCAGAAAACGTGCTCAGCTCGTTGAGAAAATGCGATTTAAGCAATAAAATTAAAAATGCACCCAAAACCTAAACCAAACGTTGCAGGTGGTTATTTCTTCATGCGCAGTGGTCAACGCGGCACTCTCTAGCTGCCAAGAGCACTTTTTACTATGCACACCCAACCAGAGTGACGGGAGGAGCGCATTTCAGAAAACGTGCTCAGCTCGACGAGAAAATGCGATTTAAGCAATAAAATTAAAAATGCACCCAAAACCTAAACCAGACGTTGCAGGTGGTTATTTCTTCATGCGCAGTGGTCAACGCGGCACTCTCTAGCTGCCAAGAGCACTTTTTACGATGCACACCCAACCAGAGAGACGGGAGGAGCGCATTTCAGAAAACGTGCTCAGCTCGACGAGAAAATGCGATTTAAGCAATAAAATTAAAAATGCACCCAAAACCTAAACCAAACGTTGCAGGTGGTAATTTCTTCATGCGCAGTGGTCAACGCGGCACTCTCTAGCTGCCAAGAGCACTTTTTACTATGCGCACCCAACCAGAGTGACGGGAGGAGCACATTTCAGAAAACGTGCTCAGCTCGTCGAGAAAATGCGATTTAAGCAATAAAATTAAAAATGCACCCAAAACCTAAACCAAACGTTGCAGGTGGTTATTTCTTCATGCGCAGTGGTCAACGCGGCACTCTCTAGCTGCCAAGAGCACTTTTTACTATGCGCACCCAACCAGAGTGACGGGAGGAGCACATTTCAGAAAACGTGCTCAGCTCGTCCAGAAAATGCGATTTAAGCAATAAAATTAAAAATGCACCTAAAACCTAAACCAAACGTTGCAGATGGTCATTTCTTCATGCGCAGTGGTCAACGCGGCACTCTCTAGCTGCCAAGAGCACTTTTTACTATGCACACCGAACCAGAGTGACGGGAGGAGCGCATTTTAGAAAACGTGCTCAGCTCGACGAGAAAATGCGATTTAAGCAATAAAATTAAAAATGCACCCAAAACCTAAACCAAACGTTGCAGGTGGTTATTTCTTCATGCGCAGTGGTCAACGCGGCACTCTCTAGCTGCCAAGAGCACTTTTTACTATGCGCACCCAACCAGAGTGACGGGAGGAGCACATTTCAGAAAACGTGCTCAGCTCGTCGAGAAAATGCGATTTAAGCAATAAAATTAAAAATGCACCTAAAACCTAAACCAAACGTTGCAGGTGGTTATTTCTTCATGCGCAGCAGTCAACGCGGCACTCTCTAGCTGCCAAGAGCACTTTTTACTATGCGCACCCAACCAGAGTGACGGGAGGAGCACATTTCAGAAAACGTGCTCAGCTCGTCGAGAAAATGCGATTTAAGCAATAAAATTAAAAATGCACCTAAAACCTAAACCAAACGTTGCAGGTGGTTATTTCTTCATATGCAGCAGTCAACGCGGCACTCTCTAGCTTCCAAGAGCACTTTTTACTATGCGCACCCAACCAGAGTGACGGGAGGAGCATATTTCAGAAAACGTGCTCAGCTCGTTGAGAAAATGCGATTTAAGCAATAAAATTAAAAATGCACCCAAAACCTAAACCAAACGTTGCAGGTGGTTATTTCTTCATGCGCAGTGGTCAACGCGGCACTCTCTAGCTGCCAAGAGCACTTTTTACTATGCACACCCAACCAGAGTGACGGGAGGAGCGCATTTCAGAAAACGTGCTCAGCTCGACGAGAAAATGCGATTTAAGCAATAAAATTAAAAATGCACCCAAAACCTAAACCAGACGTTGCAGGTGGTTATTTCTTCATGCGCAGTGGTCAACGCGGCACTCTCTAGCTGCCAAGAGCACTTTTTACGATGCACACCCAACCAGAGAGACGGGAGGAGCGCATTTCAGAAAACGTGCTCAGCTCGACGAGAAAATGCGATTTAAGCAATAAAATTAAAAATGCACCCAAAACCTAAACCAAACGTTGCAGGTGGTAATTTCTTCATGCGCAGTGGTCAACGCGGCACTCTCTAGCTGCCAAGAGCACTTTTTACTATGCGCACCCAACCAGAGTGACGGGAGGAGCACATTTCAGAAAACGTGCTCAGCTCGTCGAGAAAATGCGATTTAAGCAATAAAATTAAAAATGCACCCAAAACCTAAACCAAACGTTGCAGGTGGTTATTTCTTCATGCGCAGTGGTCAACGCGGCACTCTCTAGCTGCCAAGAGCACTTTTTACTATGCGCACCCAACCAGAGTGACGGGAGGAGCACATTTCAGAAAACGTGCTCAGCTCGTCCAGAAAATGCGATTTAAGCAATAAAATTAAAAATGCACCTAAAACCTAAACCAAACGTTGCAGATGGTCATTTCTTCATGCGCAGTGGTCAACGCGGCACTCTCTAGCTGCCAAGAGCACTTTTTACTATGCACACCCAACCAGAGTGACGGGAGGAGCGCATTTTAGAAAACGTGCTCAGCTCGACGAGAAAATGCGATTTAAGCAATAAAATTAAAAATGCACCCAAAACCTAAACCAAACGTTGCAGGTGGTTATTTCTTCATGCGCAGTGGTCAACGCGGCACTCTCTAGCTGCCAAGAGCACTTTTTACTATGCGCACCCAACCAGAGTGACGGGAGGAGCACATTTCAGAAAACGTGCTCAGCTCGTCGAGAAAATGCGATTTAAGCAATAAAATTAAAAATGCACCTAAAACCTAAACCAAACGTTGCAGGTGGTTATTTCTTCATGCGCAGCAGTCAACGCGGCACTCTCTAGCTGCCAAGAGCACTTTTTACTATGCGCACCCAACCAGAGTGACGGGAGGAGCACATTTCAGAAAACGTGCTCAGCTCGTCGAGAAAATGCGATTTAAGCAATAAAATTAAAAATGCACCTAAAACCTAAACCAAACGTTGCAGGTGGTTATTTCTTCATATGCAGCAGTCAACGCGGCACTCTCTAGCTTCCAAGAGCACTTTTTACTATGCGCACCCAACCAGAGTGACGGGAGGAGCACATTTCAGAAAACGTGCTCAGCTCGTCGAGAAAATGCGATTTAAGCAATAAAATTAAAAATGCACCTAAAAACCTAAACCAAACGTTGCAGGTGGTTATTTCTTCATGCGCATTGGTCAACGCGGCACTCTCTAGCTGCCAAGAGCACTTTTTACTATGTGCACCCAACCAGAGTGACGTGAGGAGCACATTTCAGAAAACGTGCTCAACTCGTCGAGAAAATGCGATTTAAGCAATAAAATTAAAAATGCACCCAAAACCGAAACCAAACGTTGCAGATGGTCATTTCTTCATGCGCAGTGGTCAACGCGGCACTCTCTAGCTGCGATGAGCACTTTTTACTATGCACACCCAACCAGAGTGACGGGAGGAGCACATTTCAGAAAACGTGCTCAGCTCGTCGAGAAAATGCGATTTAAGCAATAAAATTAAAAATGCACCTAAAAACCTAAACCAAACGTTGCAGGTGGTTATTTCTTCATGCGCAGTGGTCAACGCGGCACTCTCTAGCTGCCAAGAGCACTTTTTACGATGCACACCCAACCAGAGAGACGGGAGGAGCGCATTTCAGAAAACGTGCTCAGCTCGACGAGAAAATGCGATTAAAGCAATAAAATTAAAAATGCACCCAAAACCTAAACCAAACGTTGCAGGTGGTAATTTCTTCATGCGCAGTGGTCAACGCGGCACTCTCTAGCTGCCAAGAGCACTTTTTACTATGCGCACCCAACCAGAGTGACGGGAGGAGCACATTTCAGAAAACGTGCTCAGCTCGTCAAGAAAATGCGATTTAAGCAATAAAATTAAAAATGCACCCAAAACCTAAACCAAACGTTGCAGGTGGTTATTTCTTCATGCGCAGTGGTCAACGCGGCACTCTCTAGCTGCCAAGAGCACTTTTTACTATGCGCACCCAACCAGAGTGACGGGAGGAGCACATTTCAGAAAACGTGCTCAGCTCGTCCAGAAAATGCGATTTAAGCAATAAAATTAAAAATGCACCTAAAACCTAAACCAAACGTTGCAGATGGTCATTTCTTCATGCGCAGTGGTCAACGCGGCACTCTCTAGCTGCCAAGAGCACTTTTTACTATGCACACCCAACCAGAGTGACGGGAGGAGCGCATTTTAGAAAACGTGCTCAGCTCGACGAGAAAATGCGATTTAAGCAATAAAATTAAAAATGCACCCAAAACCTAAACCAAACGTTGCAGGTGGTTATTTCTTCATGCGCAGTGGTCAACGCGGCACTCTCTAGCTGCCAAGAGCACTTTTTACTATGCGCACCCAACCAGAGTGACGGGAGGAGCACATTTCAGAAAACGTGCTCAGCTCGTCGAGAAAATGCGATTTAAGCAATAAAATTAAAAATGCACCTAAAACCTAAACCAAACGTTGCAGGTGGTTATTTATTCATGCGCAGTGGTCAACGCGGCACTCTGTAGCTGCCAAGAGCACTTTTTACTATGCGCACCCACCCAGAGTGACGGGAGGAGCACATTTCAGAAAACGTGCTCACCTCGTCGAGAAAATGCGATTTAAGCAATAAAATTAAAAATGCACCTAAAACCTAAACCAAACGTTGCAGGTGGTTATTTCTTCATGCGCAGTGGTCAACGCGGCACTCTCTAGCTGCCAAGAGCACTTTTTACTATGCGCACCCAACCAGAGTGACGGGAGGAGCACATTTCAGAAAATTGCTCAGCTCGTCGAGAAAATGCGATTTAAGCAATAAAATAAAAAATGCACCTAAAACCTAAACCAAACGTTGCAGGTGGTTATTTCTTCATGCGCAGTGGTCAACGCGGCACTCTCTAGCTGCCAAGAGCACTTTTTACTATGCGCACCCAACCAGAGTGACGGGAGGAGCACATTTCAGAAAACGTGCTCAGCTCGTCGAGAAAATGCGATTTAAGCAATAAAATTAAAATACACCTAAAACCTAAACCAAACGTTGCAGGTGGTTATTTCTTCATGCGCAGTGGTCAACGCGGCACTCTCTCGCTGCCAAGAGCACTTTTTACTATGCGCACCCAACCAGAGTGACGGGAGGAGCACATTTCAGAAAACGTGCTCAGCTCATCGAGAAAATGCGATTTAAGCAATAAAATTAAAAATGCCCCTAAAACCTAAACCAAACGTTGCAGGTGGTTATTTCTTCATGCGCAGTGGTCAACGCGGCACTCTCTAGCTGCCAAGAGCACTTTTTACTATGCGCACCCAACCAGAGTGACGGGAGGAGCACATTTCAGAAAACGTGCTCAGCTCGTCGAGAAAATGCGATTTAAGCAATAAAATTAAAAATGCACCTAAAACCTAAACCAAACGTTGCAGGTGGTTATTTCTTCGTGCGCAGCAGTCAACGCGGCACTCTCTAGCTGCCAAGAGCACTTTTTACTATGCGCACCCAACCAGAGTGACGGGAGGAGCACATTTCAGAAAACGTGCTCAGCTCGTCGAGTAAATGTGATTTAAGCAATAAAATTAAAAATGCACCCAAAACCTAAACCAAACGTTGCAGGTGGTTATTTCTTCATGCGCAGTGGTCAACGCGGCACTCTCTAGCTGCCAAGAGCACTTTTTACTATGCACACCCAACCAGAGTGACGGGAGGAGCACATTTCAGAAAACGTGCTCAGCTCGTCCAGACAATGCGATTTAAGCAATAAAATTAAAAATGCACCCAAAACCTAAACCAAACGTTGCAGGTGGTTATTTCTTCATGCGCAGTGGTCAACGCGGCACTCACTCTCTAGCTGCCAAGAGCACTTTTTACTATGCGCACCCAACCAGAGTGACGGGAGGAGCACATTCCAGAAAACGTGCTCAGCTCGTCGAGAAAATGCGATTTAAGCAATAAAATTAAAAAATGCACCCAAAACCTAAACCAAACGTTGCAGATGGTCATTTCTTCATGTGCAGTGGTCAACGCGGCACTCTCTAGCTGCCAAGAGCACTTTTTACTATGCACACCCAACCAGAGTGACGGGAGGAGCGCATTTCAGAAAACGTGCTCAGCTCGTCGAGAAAATGCGATTTAAGCAATAAAATTAAAAATGCACCCAAAACCTAAACCAAACGTTGCAGGTGGTTATTTCTTCATGCGCAGTGGTCAACGCGGCACTCTCTAGCTGCCAAGAGCACTTTTTACTATGCGCACCCAACCAGAGTGACGGGAGGAGCACATTTCAGAAAACGTGCTCAGCTCGTCGAGAAAATGCGATTTAAGCAATAAAATTAAAAATGCACCTAAAACCTAAACCAAACGTTGCAGGTGGTTATTTCTTCGTGCGCAGCAGTCAACGCGGCACTCTCTAGCTGCCAAGAGCACTTTTTACTATGCGCACCCAACCAGAGTGACGGGAGGAGCACATTTCAGAAAACGTGCTCAGCTCGTCGAGTAAATGCAATTTAAGCAATAAAATTAAAAATGCACCCAAAACCTAAACCAAACGTTGCAGGTGGTTATTTCTTCATGCGCAGTGGTCAACGCGGCACTCTCAAGCTGCCAAGAGCACTTTTTACTATGCGCACCCAACCAGAGTGACGGGAGGAGCACATTTAAGAAAACGTGCTCAGCTCGTCGAGAAAATGCGATTTAAGCAATAAAATTAAAAATGCACCTAAAACCTAAACCAAACGCTTCAGATGGTCATTTCTTCATGCGCAGTGGTCAACGCGGCACTCTCTAGCTGCCAATAGCACTTTTTACTATGCACACCCAACCAGAGTGACGGGAGGAGCGCATTTCAGAAAACGTGCTCAGCTCGTCGAGAAAATGCGATTTAAGCAATAAAATTAAAAATGCACCTAAAACCTAAACCAAACGTTGCAGGTGGTTATTTCTTCATGCGCAGTGGTCAACGCGGCACTCTCTAGCTGCCAAGAGCTTTTTTTACTATGCGCACCCACCCAGAGTGACGGGAGGAGCACATTTCAGAAAACGTGCTCAGCTCGTCGAGAAAATGCGATTTAAGCAATAAAATTAAAAATGCACCTAAAATCTATACCAAACGTTGCAGGTGGTTATTTCTTCATATGCAGTGGTCAACGCGGCACTCTCTAGCTGCCAAGAGCACTTTTTACTATGCGCACCCAACCAGAGTGACGGGAGGAGCACATTCCAGAAAACGTGCTCAGCTCGTCGAGAAAATGCGATTTAAGCAATAAAATTAAAAATGCACCCAAAACCTAAACCAAACGTTGCAGATGGTCATTTCTTCATGCGCAGTGGTCAACGCGGCACTCTCTAGCTGCCAAGAGCACTTTTTACTATGCACACCCAACCAGAGTGATGGGAGGAGCGCATTTTAGAAAACGTGCTCAGCTCGACGAGAAAATGCAATTTAAGCAATAAAATTAAAAATGCACCCAAAACCTAAACCAAACGTTGCAGGTGGTTATTTCTTCATGCGCAGTGGTCAACGCGGCACTCTTTAGCTGCCAAGAGCACTTTTTACTATGCGCACCCAACCAGAGGGACGGGAGGAGCGCATTTCAGAAAACGTGCTCAGCTCGTCGAGAAAATGCGATTTAAGCAATAAAATTAAAAATGCACCTAAAACCTAAACCAAACGTTGCAGATGGTCATTTCTTCATGCGCAGTGGTCAACGCGGCACTCTCTAGCTGCCAAGTGCACTTTTTACTATGCGCACCCAACCAGAGTGACGGGAGAAGCACATTTCAGAAAACGTGCTCAGCTCGTCCAGACAATGCGATTTAAGCAATAAAATTAAAAATGCACCCAAAACCTAAACCAAACGTTGCAGGTGGTTATTTCTTCATGCGCAGTGGTCAACGCGGCACTCTCTAGCTGCCAAGAGCACTTTTTACTATGCGCACCCAACCAGAGTGACGGGAGGAGCACATTTTAGAAAACGTGCTCAGCTCGTCCAGAAAATGCGATTTAAGCAATAAAATTAAAAATGCACCTAAAACCTAAACCAAACGTTGCAGATGGTCATTTCTTCATGCGCAGTGGTCAACGCGGCACTCTCTAGCTGCCAAGAGCACTTTTTACTATGCGCACCCACCCAGAGTGACGGGAGGAGCATATTTCAGAAAACGTGCTCAGCTCGTCGAGAAAATGCGATTTAAGCAATAAAATTAAAAATGCACCTAAAATATATACCAAACGTTGCAGGTGGTTATTTCTTCATATGCAGTGGTCAACGCGGCACTCTCTAGCTGCCAAGAGCACTTTTTACTATGCGCACCCAACCAGAGTGACGGGAGGAGCACATTCCAGAAAACGTGCTCAGCTCGTCGAGAAAATGCGATTTAAGCAATAAAATTAAAAATGCACCCAAAACCTAAACCAAACGTTGCAGATGGTTATTTCTTCATGCGCAGTGGTCAACGCGGCACTCTCTAGCTGCCAAGAGCACTTTTTACTATGCGCACCCAACCAGAGTGACGGGAGGAGCACATTCCAGAAAACGTGCTCAGCTCGTCGAGAAAATGCGATTTAAGCAATAAAATTAAAAATGCACCTAAAACCTAAACCAAACGCTGCAGATGGTCATTTCTTCATGCGCATTGGTCAACGCGGCACTCTCTAGCTGCCAAGAGCACTTTTTACTATACACACCCAACCAGAGTGACGGGAGGAGCACATTCCAGAAAACGTGCTCAGCTCGTCGGGAAAATGCGATTTAAGCAATAAAATTAAAAATGCACCCAAAACCTAAACCAAACGTTGCAGATGGTCATTTCTTCATGTGCAGTGGTCAACGCGGCACTCTCTAGCTGCCAAGAGCACTTTTTACTATGCACACCCAACCAAAGTGACGGGAGGAGCGCATTTCAGAAAACGTGCTCAGCTCGTCGAGAAAATGCGATTTAAGCAATAAAATTAAAAATGCACCCAAAACCTAAACCAAACGTTGCAGGTGGTTATTTCTTCATGCGCAGTGGTCAACGCGGCACTCTCTAGCTGCCAAGAGCACTTTTTACTATGCGCACCCAACCAGAGTGACGGGAGGAGCACATTTCAGAAAACGTGCTCAGCTCGTCGAGAAAATGCGATTTAAGCAATAAAATTAAAAATGCACCTAAAACCTAAACATAACATTGCAGATGGTCATTTCTTCATGTGCAGTGGTGAACGCGGCACTCTCTAGCTGCCAAGAGCACTTTTTACTATGCGCACCCAACCAGAGTGACAGGAGGAGCACATTTCAGAAAACGTGCTCAGCTCGTTGAGAAAATGCGATTTAAGCAATAAAATTAAAAATGCACCCAAAACCTAAACCAAACGTTGCAGGTGGTTATTTCTTCATGCGCAGTGGTCAACGCGGCACTCTTTAGCTGCCAAGAGCACTTTTTACTATGCGCACCCAACCAGAGGGACGGGAGGAGCGCATTTCAGAAAACGTGCTCAGCTCGACGAGAAAATGCGATTTAAGCAATAAAATTAAAAATGCACCCAAAACCTAAACCAAACGTTGCAGGTGGTTATTTCTTCATGCGCAGTGGTCAACGCGGCACTCTCTAGCTGCCAAGAGCACTTTTTACGATGCACACCCAACCAGAGTGACGGGAGGAGCGCATTTCAGAAAACGTGCTCAGCTCGACGAGAAAATGCGATTTAAGCAATGAAATTAAAAATGCACCCAAAACCTAAACCAAACGTTGCAGGTGGTTATTTCATCATGCGCAGTGGTCAACGCGGCACTCTCTAGCTGCCAAGAGCACTTTTTACTATGCGCACCCAACCAGAGTGACGGGAGGAGCACATTTCAGAAAACGTGCTCAGCTCGTCGAGAAAATGCGATTTAAGCAATAAAATTAAAAATGCACCTAAAACCTAAACCAAACGTTGCAGGTAGTTATTTCTTCGTGCGCAGCAGTCAACGCGGCACTCTCTAGCTGCCAAGAGCACTTTTTACTATGCGCACCCAACCAGAATGACGGGAGGAGCACATTTCAGAAAACGTGCTCAGCTCGTCGAGTAAATGCGATTTAAGCAATAAAATTAAAAATGCACCCAAAACCTAAACCAAACGTTGCAGGTGGTTATTTCTTCATGCGCAGTGGTCAACGCGGCACTCTCTAGCTGCCAAGAGCACTTTTTACTATGCGCACCCAACCAGAGTGACGGGAGGAGCACATTTCAGAAAACGTGCTCAGCTCGTCCAGACAATGCGATTTAAGCAATAAAATTAAAAATGCACCCAAAACCTAAACCAAACGTTGCAGATGGTCATTTCTTCATGTGCAGTGGTCAACGCGGCACTCTCTAGCTGCCAAGAGCACTTTTTACTATGCACACCCAACCAGAGTGACGGGAGGAGCGCATTTCAGAAAACGTGCTCAGCTCGTCGAGAAAATGCGATTTAAGCAATAAAATTAAAAATGCACCCAAAACCTAAACCAAACGTTGCAGGTGGTTATTTCTTCATGCGCAGTGGTCAACGCGGCACTCTCTAGCTGCCAAGAGCACTTTTTACTATGCGCACCCAACCAGAGTGACGGGAGGAGCACATTTCAGAAAACGTGCTCAGCTCGTCGAGAAAATGCGATTTAAGCAATAAAATTTAAAATGCACCTAAAACCTAAACCAAACGTTGCAGGTGGTTATTTCTTCATGCGCAGTGGTCAACGCGGCACTCTCTAGCTGCCAAGAGCACTTTTTACTATGTGCACCCAACCAGAGTGACGGGAGGAGCACATTTCAGAAAACGTGCTCAGCTCGTCGAGAAAATGCGATTTAAGTAATACAATTAAAAATGCACCTAAAACCTAAACCAAACGTTGCAGGTGGTTATTTCTTCATGCGCAGCAGTCAACGCGGCACTCTCTAGCTGCCAAGAGCACTTTTTACTATGCGCACCCAACCAGAGTGACGGGAGGAGCACATTTCAGAAAACGTGCTCAGCTCGTCGAGAAAATGCGATTTAAGCAATAAAATTAAAAATGCACCTAAAACCTAAACCAAACGTTGCAGGTGGTTATTTCTTCATGCGCAGTGGTCAACGCGGCACTCTCTAGCTGCCAAGAGGACTTTTTACTATGCGCACCCAACCAGAGTGACGGGAGGAGCACATTTCAGAAAACGTGCTCAGCTCGTCGAGTAAATGCAATTTAAGCAATAAAATTAAAAATGCACCCAAAACCTAAACCAAACGTTGCAGGTGGTTATTTCTTCATGCGCAGTGGTCAACGCGGCACTCTCTAGCTGCCAAGAGCACTTTTTACTATGCGCACCCAACCAGAGTGACGGGAGGAGCGCATTTCAGAAAACGTGCTCAGCTCGTCGAGAAAATGCGATTTAAGCAATAAAATTAAAAATGCACCTAAAACCTAAACCAAAAGTTGCAGGTGGTTATTTCTTCATGCGCAGCAGTCAACACGGCACTCTCTAGCTGCCAAGAGCACTTTTTACTATGCACACCCAACCAGAGTGACGGGAGGAGCGCATTTTAGAAAACGTGCTCAGCTCGACGAGAAAATGCGATTTAAGCAATAAAATTAAAAATGCACCCAAAACCTAAACCAAACGTTGCAGATGGTCATTTCTTCATGTGCAGTGGTCAACGCGGCACTCTCTAGCTGCCAAGAGCACTTTTTACAATGCACACCCAACCAGAGTGACGGGAGGAGCGCATTTCAGAAAACGTGCTCAGCTCGTCGAGAAAATGCGATTTAAGCAATAAAATTAAAAATGCACCCAAAACCTAAACCAAACGTTGCAGGTGGTTATTTCTTCATGCGCAGTGGTCAACGCGGCACTCTCTAGCTGCCAAGAGCACTCTCTAGCTGCCAAGAGCACTTTTTTACTATGCGCACCCAACCAGAGTGACGGGAGGAGCACATTTCAGAAAACGTGCTCAGCTCGTCGAGTAAATGCGATTTAAGCAATAAAATTAAAAATGCACCCAAAACCTAAACCAAACGTTGCAGGTGGTTATTTCTTCATGCGCAGTGGTCAACGCGGCAGTCTCTAGCTGCCAAGAGCACTTTTTACTATGCGCACCCAACCAGAGTGACGGGAGGAGCACATTTCAGAAAACGTGCTCAGCTCGTCCAGAAAATGCGATTTAGGCAATAAAATTAAAAATGCACCTAAAACCTAAACCAAACGTTGCAGATGGTCATTTCTTCATGCGCAGTGGTCAACGCGGCACTCTCTAGCTGCCAAGAGCACTTTTTACTATGCACACCCAACCAGAGTGACGGGAGGAGCACATTTCAGAAAACGTGCTCAGCTCGTCCAGACAATGCGATTGAAGCAATAAAATTAAAAATGCACCCAAAACCTAAACCAAACGTTGCAGGTGGTTATTTCTTAATGCGCAGTGGTCAACGCGGCACTCTCTAGCTGCCAAGAGCACTTTTTACTATGCGCACCCAACCAGAGTGACGGGAGGAGCGCATTTCAGAAAACGTGCTCAGCTCGTCGAGAAAATGCGATTTAAGCAATAACATTAAAAATGCACCTAAAACCTAAACCAAACGTTGCAGGTGGTTATTTCTTCATGCGCAGCAGTCAACGCGGCACTCTCTAGCTGCCAAGAGCACTTTTTACTATGCGGACCCAACCAGAGTGACGGGAGGAGCACATTTCAGAAAACGTGCTCAGCTCGTCGAGAAAATGCGATTTAAGCAATAAAATAAAAAATGCACCTACAACCTAAAACAAACGCTGCAGATGGTCATTTCTTCATGTGCAGTGGTCAACGCGGAACTCTCTAGCTGCCAAGAGCACCTTTTACTATGCGCACCCAACCAGAGTGACGGGAGGAGCACATTTCAGAAAACGTGCTCAGCTCGTCGAGAAAATGCGATTTAAGCAATAAAATTAAAAATGCACCCAAAACCTAAACCAAACGTTGCAGGTGGTTATTTCTTAGTGCGCAGCAGTCAACGCGGCACTCTCTAGCTGCCAAGAGCACTTTTTAATATGCACACCCAACCAGAGTGACGGGAGGAGCGCATTTCAGAAAACGTGCTCAGCTCGACGAGAACATGCGATTTAAGCAATAAAATTAAAAATGCACCCAAAACCTAAACCAAACGTTGCAGGTGGTTATTTCTTCGTGCGCAGCAGTCAACGCGGCACTCTCTAGCTGCCAAGAACACTTTTTACTATGCGCACCCAACCAGAGTGACGGGAGGAGCACATTTCAGAAAACGTGCTCAGCTCGTCGAGAAAATGCGATTTAAGCAATAAAATTAAAAATGCACCTAAAACCTAAACCAAACGTTGCAGGTGGTTATTTCTTCATATGCAGCAGTCAACGCGGCACTCTCTAGCTGCCAAGAGCACTTTTTACTATGCGCACCCAACCAGAGTGACGGGAGGAGCACATTTCAGAAAACGTGCTCAGCTCGTCGAGAAAATGCGATTTAAGCAATAAAATAAAAAATGCACCTAAAACCTAAACCAAACGTTGCAGGTGGTTATTTCTTAATGCGCAGTGGTCAACGCGGCACTCTCTAGCTGCCAAGAGCACTTTTTACTATGCGCACCCAACCAGAGTGACGTGAGGAGCACATTTCAGAAAACGTGCTCAGCTCGTCGAGAAAATGCAATTTAAGCAATAACATTAAAAATGCACCTAAAACCTAAACCAAACGTTGCAGGTGGTTATTTCTTCATGCGCAGTGGTCAACGCGGCACTCTCTCGCTGCCAAGAGCACTTTTTACTATGCGCACCCAACCAGAGTGACGGGAGGAGCACATTTCAGAAAACGTGCTCAGCTCATCGAGAAAATGCGATTTAAGCAATAAAATTAAAAATGCACCTAAAACCTAAACCAAACGTTGCAGGTGGTTATTTCTTCATGCGCAGTGGTCAACGCGGCACTCTCTAGCTGCCAAGAGCACTTTTTACTATGCGCACCCAACCAGAGTGACGGGAGGAGCACATTTCAGAAAACGTGCTCAGCTCGTCGAGAAAATGCAATTTAAGCAATAAAATTAAAAATGCAATTAAAACCTAAACCAAACGTTGCAGGTGGTTATTTCTTCGTGCGCAGCAGTCAACGCGGCACTCTCTAGCTGCCAAGAGCACTTTTTACTATGCGCACCCAACCAGAGTGACGGGAGGAGCACATTTCAGAAAACGTGCTCAGCTCGTCGAGTAAATGTGATTTAAGCAATAAAATTAAAAATGCACCCAAAACCTAAACCAAACGTTGCAGGTGGTTATTTCTTCATGCGCAGTGGTCAACGCGGCACTCTCTAGCTGCCAAGAGCACTTTTTACTATGCACACCCAACCAGAGTGACGGGAGGAGCACATTTCAGAAAACGTGCTCAGCTCGTCCAGACAATGCGATTTAAGCAATAAAATTAAAAATGCACCCAAAACCTAAACCAAACGTTGCAGGTGGTTATTTCTTAATGCGCAGTGGTCAACGCGGCACTCTCTAGCTGCCAAGAGCACTTTTTACTATGCGCACCCAACCAGAGTGACGGGAGGAGCGCATTTCAGAAAACGTGCTCAGCTCGTCGAGAAAATGCGATTTAAGCAATAAAATTAAAAATGCACCTAAAACCTAAACCAAACGTTGCAGGTGGTTATTTGTTCATGCGCAGCAGTCAACGCGGCACTCTCTAGCTGCCAAGAGCACTTTTTACTATGCGGACCCAACCAGAGTGACGGGAGGAGCACATTTCAGAAAACGTGCTCAGCTCGTCGAGAAAATGCGATTTAAGCAATAAAATAAAAAATGCACCTAAAACCTAAACCAAACGCTGCAGATGGTCATTTCTTCATGTGCAGTGGTCAACGCGGCACTCTCTAGCTGCCAAGAGCACTTTTTACTATGCGCACCCAACCAGACTGACGGGAGTAGCACATTTCAGAAAACGTGCTCAGTTCGTCGAGAAAATGCGATTTAAGCAACAAAATTAAAAATGCACCCAAAACCTAAACCAAACGTTGCAGGTGGTTATTTCTTCATGCGCAGCAGTCAACGAGGCACTCTCTAGCTGCCAAGAGCACTTTTTAATATGCACACCCAACAAGAGTGACGGGAGGAGCGCATTTCAGAAAACGTGCTCAGCTCGACGAGAACATGCGATTTAAGCAATAAAATTAAAAATGCACCCAAAACCTAAACCAAACGTTGCAGGTGGTTATTTCTTCATGCGCAGTGGTCAAGGCGGCACTCTCTAGCTGCCAAGAGCACTTTTTACTATGCGCACCCAACCAGAGTGACGGGAGGAGCACATTTCAGAAAACGTGCTCAGCTCGTCGAGAAAATGCGATTTAAGCAATAAAATTAAAAATGCACCCAAAACCTAAACCAAACGTTGCAGGTGGTTATTTCTTCATGCGCAGTGGTAAACGCGGCACTCTCTAGCTGCCAAGAGGACTTTTTACTATGCGCACCCAACCAGAGTGACGGGAGGAGCACATTTCATAAAACGTTCTCAGCTCGTCGAGAAAATGCGATTTAAGCAATAAAATTAAAACTGCACCCAAAACCTAAACCAAACGTTGCAGATGGTCATTTCTTCATGCGCAGTGGTCAACGCGGCACTCTCTAGCTGCCAAGAGCACTTTTTACTATGCGCACCCAACCAGAGTGACGGGAGGACCACATTTCAGAAAACGTGCTCAGCTCGTCGAGAAAATGCGATTTAAGCAATAAAATTAAAAATGCACCCAAAACCTAAACCAAACGTTGCAGGTGGTTATTTCTTCATGCCCAGCAGTCAACGCGGCACTCTCTAGCTGCCAAGAGCACTTTTTACTATGCGCACCCAACCAGAGTGACGGGAGGAGCACATTTCAGAAAACGTGCTCAGCTCATCGAGAAAATGCGATTTAAGCAATAAAATTAAAAATGCACCTAAAACCTAAACCAAACGTTGCAGGTGGTTATTTCTTCATGCGCAGTGGTCAACGCGGCACTCTCTAGCTGCCAAGAGCACTTTTTACTATGCGCACCAAACCAGAGTGACGGGAGGAGCACATTTCAGAAAACGTGCTCAGCTCGTCGAGAAAATGCGATTTAAGCAATAAAATTAAAACTGCACCCAAAACCTAAACCAAACGTTGCAGATGGTCATTTCTTCATGCGCAGTGGTCAACGCGGCACTCTCTAGCTGCCAAGAGCACGTTTTACTATGCGCACCCAACCAGAGTGACGGGAGGACCACATTTCAGAAAACGTGCTCAGCTCGTCGAGAAAATGCGATTTAAGCAATAAAATTAAAAATGCACCCAAAACCTAAACCAAACGTTGCAGGTGGTTATTTCTTCATGCGCAGCAGTCAACGCGGCACTCTCTAGCTGCCAAGAGCACTTTTTACTATGCGCACCCAACCAGAGTGACGGGAGGAGCACATTTCAGAAAACGTGCTCAGCTCGTCGAGAAAATGCGATTTAAGCAGAGAAATTAAAAATGCACCCAAAACCTAAACCAAACGTTGCAGGTGGTTATTTCTTAATGCACAGTGGTCAACGCGGCACTCTCTAGCTGCCAAGAGCACTTTTTACTATGCGCACCCAACCAGAGTGACGGGAGGAGCACTTTTCAGAAAACGTGCTCAGCTCGTCGAGAAAATGCGAATTAAGCAATAAAATTAAAAATGCACCCAAAACCTAAACCAAACGTTGCAGATGGTCATTTCTTCATGCGCAGTGGTCAACGCGGCACTCTCTAGCTGCCAAGAGCACTTTTTACTATGCGCACCCAACCAGAGTGACGGGAGGAGCACATTTCAGAAAACGTGCTCAGCTCGTCGAGAAAATGCGATTTAAGCAATAAAATTAAAAATGCACCTAAAACCCAAACCAAACGTTGCAGGTGGTTATTTCTTCATGCGCAGTGGTCAACGCGGCACTCTCTAGCTGCCAAGAGCACTTTTTACTATGCGCACCCAACCAGAGTGACTGGAGGAGCACATTTCAGAAAATGTGCTCAGCTCGTCGAGAAAATGCCATTTAAGCCGTACAATTAAAAATGCACCTAAAACCTAAACCAAACGTTGCAGGTGGTTGTTTCTTCATGCGCAGTGGTCAACGTGGCACTCTCTAGCTGCCAAGAGCACTTTTTACTATGCGCACCCAACCAGAGTGACGGGAGGAGCACATTTCAGAAAACGTGCTCAGCTCGTCGAGAAAATGCGATTTAAGCAATAAAATTACAAATGCACCTAAAACCCAAACCAAACGTTGCAGATGGTCATTTCTTCATGCGCAGTGGTCAACGCGGCACTCTCTAGCTGCCAAGAGCACTTTTTACTATGCGCACCCAACCAGAGTAACGGCAGGAGCACATTTCAGAAAACGTGCTCAGCTCGTCGAGAAAATGCGATTTAAGCAATAAAATTAAAAATGCACCTAAAACCTAAACCAAACTTGCAGGTGGTTATTTCTTCATGCGCAGTGGTCAACACGGCACTCTCTAGCTGCCAAGAGGACTTTTAACTATGCGCACCCAACCAGAGTGACGGGAGGAGCACATTTCAGAAAACGTGCTCAGCTCGTCGAGAAAATGCGATTTAAGCAATAAAATTAAAAATGCACCTAAAACCTAAACCAAACGTTGCAGGTGGTTATTTCTTCATGCGCAGTGGTCAACGCGGCACTCTCTAGCTGCCAAGAGCACTTTTTAATATGCGCACCCAACCAGAGTGACGGGAGGAGCACATTTCAGAAAACGTGCTCAGCTCGTCGAGAAAATGCGATTTAAGCAATAAAATTAAAAATGCACCTAAAACCTAAACCAAACGTTGCAGATGGTCATTTCTTCATGCGCAGTGGTCAACGCGGCACTCTCTAGCTGCCAAGAGCACTTTTTACTATGCGCACCCAACCAGAGTGACGGGAGGAGCACATTTCAGAAAACGTGCTCAGCTCGTCGAGAAAATGCGATTTAAGCAATAAAATTAAAAATGCACCTAAAACCTAAACCAAACGTTGCAGATGGTCATTTCTTCATGCGCAGTGGTCAACGCGGCACTCTCTAGCTGCCAAGAGCACTTTTTACTATGCGCACCCAACCAGAGTGACGGGAGGAGCACATTTCAGAAAACGTGCTGAGCTCGTCGAGAAAATGCGATTTAAGCAATAAAATTAAAAATGCACCTAAAACCTAAACCAAACGTTGCAGGTGGTTATTTCTTCATGCGCAGTGGTCAACGCGGCACTCTCTAGCTGCCAAGAGCACTTTTTGCTATGCGCACCCAACAAGAGTGACGGGAGGTGCACATTTCAGAAAACGTGCTCAGCTCGTCGAGAAAATGCGATTTAAGCAATAAAATTAAAAATGCACCTAAAACCTAAACCAAACGTTGCAGGTGGTTATTTATTCATGCGCAGCTGTCAACGCGGCACTCTCTAGCTGCCGAGAGCACTTTTTACTATGCGCACCCAACCAGAGTGACGGGAGGAGCACATTTCAGAAAACCTGCTCAGCTCGTCGAGAAAATGCGATTTAAGCAATAAAATTAAAAATGCAACTAAAACCTAAACCAAACGTTGCAGATGGTCATTTCTTCATGCGCAGTGGTCAACGCAGCACTCTCTAGCTGCCAAGAGCACTTTTTACTATGCACACCCAACCAGAGTGACGGGAGGAGCACATTTCAGAAAACGTGCTCAGCTCGTCGAGATAATGCGATTTAAGCAATAAAATTAAAAATGCACCTAAAAACCTAAACCAAACGTTGCAGGTGGTTATTTCTTCATGCGCATTGGTCAACGCGGCACTCTCTAGCTGCCAAGAGCACTTTTTACTATGCGCACCCAACCAGAGTGACGGGAGGAGCACATTTCAGAAAACGTGCTCAGCTCGTCCAGACAATGCGATTTAAGCAATAAAATTAAAAATGCACCCAAAACCTAAACCAAACGTTGCAGGTGGTTATTTCTTCATGCGCAGTGGTCAACGCGGCACTCTCTAGCTGCCAAGAGCACTTTTTACTATGCGCACCCAACCAGAGTGACGGGAGGAGCACATTTCAGAAAACGTGCTCAGCTCGTCGAGAAAATGCGATTTAAGCAATAAAATTAAAAATGCACCCAAAACCTAAACATAACATTGCAGATGGTCATTTCTTCATGTGCAGTGGTGAACGCGGCACTCTCTAGCTGCCAAGAGCACTTTTTACTATGCGCACCCAACCAGAGTGACAGGAGGAGCACATTTCAGAAAACGTGCTCAGCTCGTTGAGAAAATGCGATTTAAGCAATAAAATTAAAAATGCACCCAAAACCTAAACCAAACGTTGCAGGTGGTTATTTCTTCATGCGCAGTGGTCAACGCGGCACTCTTTAGCTGCCAAGAGCACTTTTTACTATGCGCACCCAACCAGAGGGACGGGAGGAGCGCATTTCAGAAAACGTGCTCAGCTCGACGAGAAAATGCGATTTAAGCAATAAAATTAAAAATGCACCCAAAACCTTAACCAAACGTTGCAGGTGATAATTTCTTCATGCGCAGTGGTCAACGCGGCACTCTCTAGCTGCCAAGAGCACTTTTTACGATGCACACCCAACCAGAGTGACGGGAGGAGCGCATTTCAGAAAACGTGCTCAGCTCGACGAGAAAATGCGATTTAAGCAATAAAATTAAAAATGCACCCAAAACCTAAACCAAACGTTGCAGGTGGTTATTTCTTCATGCGCAGTGGTCAACGCGGCACTCTCTAGCTGCCAAGAGCACTTTTTACTATGCGCACCCAACCAGAGTGACGGGAGGAGCACATTTCAGAAAACGTGCTCAGCTCGTCGAGAAAATGCGATTTAAGCAATAAAATTAAAAATGCACCCAAAACCTAAACCAAACGTTGCAGGTGGTTATTTCTTCATGCGCAGTGGTCAACGCGGCACTCTCTAGCTGCCAAGAGCACTTTTTACTATGCGCACCCAACCAGAGTGACGGGAGGAGCACATTTCAGAAAACGTGCTCAGCTCGTCGAGAAAATGCGATTTAAGCAATACAATTAAAAATGCACCTAAAAACCTAAACCAAACGTTGCAGGTGGTTATTTCTTCATGCGCATTGGTCAACGCGGCACTCTCTAGCTGCCAAGAGCACTTTTTACTATGCGCACCCAACCAGAGTGACGGGAGGAGCACATTTCAGAAAACGTGCTCAGCTCGTCCAGAAAATGCGATTTAAGCAATAAAATTAAAAATGCACCTAAAACCTAAACCAAACGTTGCAGATGGTCATTTCTTCATGCGCAGTGGTCAACGCGGCACTCTCTAGCTGCCAAGAGCACTTTTTACTATGCACACCCAACCAGAGTGACGGGAGGAGCACATTTCAGAAAACGTGCTCAGCTCGTCGAGATAATGCGATTTAAGCAATAAAATTAAAAATGCACCTAAAAACCTAAACCAAACGTTGCAGGTGGTTATTTCTTCATGCGCATTGGTCAACGCGGCACTCTCTAGCTGCCAAGAGCACTTTTTACTATTTTCACCCAACCAGAGTGACGGGAGGAGCACATTTCAGAAAACGTGCTCAGCTCGTCGAGAAAATGCGATTTAAGCAATAAAATTAAAAATGCACCCAAAACATTAAACCAAACGTTGCAGGTGGTTATTTCTTCATGCGCAGTGGTCAACGCGGCACTCTCTAGCTGCCAAGAGCATTTTTTACTATGCGCACCCAACCAGAGTGACGGGAGGAGCACATTTCAGAAAACGTGCTCAGCTCGTCGCGAAAATGCGATTTAAGCAATAAAATTAAAAATGCACCTAAAACCTAAACCAAACGTTGCAGATGGTTATTTCTTCATGCGCAGTGGTCAACGCGGCACTCTCTAGCTGCCAAGAGCACTTTTTACTATGTGCACCCAACCAGAGTGACGGGAGGAGCACATTTCAGAAAACGTGCTCAGCTCGTCGAGAAAATGCGATTTAAGCAATACAATTAAAATTGCATCTAAAACCTAAACCAAACGTTGCAGGTAGTTATTTCTTCATGCGCAGTGGTCAACGCGGCATTCTCTAGCTGTCAAGAGCACTTTTTACTATGCGCACCCAACCAGAGTGACGGGAGGAGCACATTCCAGAAAACGTGCTCAGCTCGTCGAGAAAATGCGATTTAAGCAATAAAATTAAAAATGCACCCAGAACCTAAACCAAACGTTGCAGATGGTTATTTCATCATGCGCAGTGGTCAACAAGGCACTCTCTAGCTGCCAAGAGCACTTTTTACTATGCGCACCCACCCAGAGTGACGGGAGGAGCACATTTCAGAAAACGTGCTCAGCTCGTCGAGAAAATGCGATTTAAGCAATAAAATTAAAAATGCACCCAAAACCTAAACCAAACGTTGCAGGTGGTTATTTCTTCAAATGCAGTGGTCAACGCGGCACTCTCTAGCTGCCAAGAGCACTTTTTACTATGCGCACCCAACCAGAGTGACGGGAGGAGCACATTCCAGAAAACGTGCTCAGCTCGTCGAGAAAATGCGATTTAAGCAATAAAATTAAAAATGCACCCAAAACCTAAACCAAACGTTGCAGATGGTCATTTCTTCATGCGCAGTGGTCAACGCGGCACTCTCTAGCTGCCAAGAGCACTTTTTACTATGCGCACCCAACCAGAGTGACGGGAGGAGCACATTTCAGAAAACGTGCTCAGCTCGTCGAGAAAATGTGATTTAAGCAATAAAATTAAAAATGCACCCAAAACCTAAACCAAACGTTGCAGGTGGTTATTTCTTCATGCGCAGTGGTCAACGCGGCACTCTCTAGCTGCCAAGAGCACTTTTTACTATGCGCACCCAACCAGAGTACGGGAGGAGCACATTTCAGAAAACGTGCTCAGCTCGTCGAGAAAATGCGATTTAAGCAATAAAAGTAAAAATACACCCAAAACCTAAACCAAACGTTGCAGATGGTCATTTCTTCATGCGCAGTGGTCAACGCGGCACTCTCTAGCTGCCAAGAGCACTTTTTACTATGCACACCCAACCAGAGTGACGGGAAGAGCGCATTTTAGAAAACGTGCTCAGCTCGACGAGAAAATGCGATTTAAGCAATAAAATTAAAAATGCACCCAAAACCTAAACCAAACGTTGCAGGTGGTTATTTCTTCATGCGCAGTGGTCAACGCGGCACTCTCTAGCTGCCAAGAGCACTTTTTACTATGCGCACCCAACCAGAGTGACG
Organism: Syngnathus scovelli; assembly: GCF_024217435.2. Taxonomy (NCBI): domain Eukaryota; kingdom Metazoa; phylum Chordata; class Actinopteri; order Syngnathiformes; family Syngnathidae; genus Syngnathus; species Syngnathus scovelli. The sequence goes on from NC_090861.1 coordinate 11,354,310, forward strand.
GGAGGAGCACATTTCAGAAAACGTGCTCAGCTCGTCGAGAAAATGCGATTTAAGCAATAAAATTTAAAATGCACCTAAAACCTAAACCAAACGTTGCAGGTGGTTATTTCTTCATGCGCAGTGGTCAACGCGGCACTCTCTAGCTGCCAAGAGCACTTTTTACTATGCGCACCCAACCAGAGTGACGGGAGGAGCACATTCCAGAAAACGTGCTCAGCTCGTCGAGAAAATGCGATTTAAGCAATAAAATTAAAAATGCACCCAAAACCTAAACCAAACGTTGCAGATGGTCATTTCTTCATGTGCAGTGGTGAACGCGGCACTCTCTAGCTGCCAAGAGCACTTTTTACTATGCGCACCCAACCAGAGTGACGGGAGGAGCACATTTCAGAAAACGTGCTCAGCTCGTCGAGAAAATGCGATTTAAGCAATAAAATTAAAAATGCACCTAAAAACCTAAACCAAACGTTGCAGGTGGTTATTTCTTCATGCACATTGGTTAACGCGGCACTCTCTAGCTGCCAAGAGCACTTTTTACTATGCGCACCCACCCAGAGTGACGGGAGGAGCACATTTCAGAAAACGTGCTCAGATCGTCGAGAAAATGCGATTTAAGCAATAAAATTAAAAATGCACCTAAAACCTAAACCAAACGTTGCAGGTGGTTATTTCTCCGTGCGCAGCAGTCAATGCGGCACTCTCTAGCTGCGAAGAGCAATTTTTACTATGCGCACCCAACCAGAGTGACGGGAGGAGCACATTTCAGAAAACGTGCTCAGCTCGTCGAGTAAATGCAATTTAAGCAATAAAATTAAAAATGCACCCAAAACCTAAACCAAACGTTGCAGGTGGTTATTTCTTCATGCGCAGTGGTCAACGCGGCACTCTCTAGCTGCCAAGAGCACTTTTTACTATGCGCACCCAACCAGAGTGACGGGAGGAGCACATTTCAGAAAACGTGCTCAGCTCGTCCAGAAAATGCGATTTAAGCAATAAAATTAAAAATGCAACTAAAACCTAAACCAAACGTTGCAGATTGTTATTTCTTCATGCGCAGTGGTCAACGCGGCACTCTCTAGCTGCCAAGAGCACTTTTTACTATGCGCACCCAACCAGAGTGACGGGAGGAGCGCATTTCAGAAAACGTGCTCAGCTCGTCGAGAAAATGCGATTTAAGCAATAAAATTAAAAATGCACCTAAAACCTAAACCAAAAGTTGCAGGTGGTTATTTCTTCATGCGCAGCAGTCAACACGGCACTCTCTAGCTGCCAAGAGCACTTTTTACTATGCGCACCCAACCAGAGTGACGGGAGGAGCACATTTCAGAAAACGTGCTCAGCTCGTCGAGAAAATGCGATTTAAGCAATAAAATTAAAAATGCACCCAAAACCTAAACCAAACGTTGCAGATGGTCATTTCTTCATGTGCAGTGGTCAACGCGGCACTCTCTAGCTGCCAAGAGCACTTTTTACTATGCACACCCAACCAGAGTGACGGGAGGAGCGCATTTCAGAAAACGTGCTCAGCTCGACGAGAAAATGCGATTTAAGCAATAAAATTAAAAATGCACCCAAAACCTAAACCAAACGTTGCAGGTGGTTATTTCTTCATGCGCAGTGGTCAACGCGGCACTCTCTAGCTGCCAAGAGCACTTTTTACGATGCGCACCTAACCAGAGTGACGGGAGGAGCACATTTCAGAAAACGTGCTCAGCTCGTCCAGAAAATGCGATTTAAGCAATAAATTTAAAAATGCACCTAAAACCTAAACCAAACGTTGCAGATGGTAATTTCTTCATGCGCAGTGGTCAACGCGGCACTCTCTAGCTGCCAAGAGCACTTTTTACTATGCACACCCAACCAGAGTGACGGGAGGAGCGCATTTTAGAAAACGTGCTCAGCTCGACGAGAAAATGCGATTTAAGCAATAAAATTAAAAATGCACCCACAACCTAAACCAAACGTTGCAGGTGGTTATTTCTTCATGCGCAGTGGTCAACGCGGCACTCTCTAGCTGCCAAGAGCACTTTTTACTATGCGCACCCAACCAGAGTGACGGGAGGAGCACATTTCAGAAAACGTGCTCAGCTCGTCGAGAAAATGCGATTTAAGCAATAAAATTAAAAATGCACCTAAAACCTAAACCAAACGTTGCAGGTGGTTATTTCTTCATGCGCAGCAGTCAACGCGGCACTCTCTAGCTGCCAAGAGCACTTTTTACTATGCGCACCCAACCAGAGTGACGGGAGGAGCACATTTCAGAAAACGTGCTCAGCTCGTCGATAAAATGCGATTTAAGCAATAAAATTAAAAATGCACCCACAACCTAAACCAAACGTTGGAGGTGGTTATTTCTTCATGCGCAGTGGTCAACGCGGCACTCTCTAGCTGCCAAGAGCACTTTTTACTATGCGCACCCAACCAGAGTGACGGGAGGAGCACATTTCAGAAAACGTGCTCAGCTCGTCGAGAAAATGCGATTTAAGCAATAAAATTAAAAATGCACCTAAAACCTAAACCAAACGTTGCAGGTGGTTATTTCTTCATGCGCAGCAGTCAACGCGGCACTCTCTAGCTGCCAAGAGCACTTTTTACTATGCGCACCCAACCAGAGTGACGGGAGGAGCACATTTCAGAAAACGTGCTCAGCTCGTCGATAAAATGCGATTTAAGCAATAAAATTAAAAATGCACCTAAAACCTAAACCAAACGTTGCAGGTGGTTATTTCTTCATATGTAGCAGTCAACGCGGCACTCTCTAGCTGCCAAGAGCACTTTTTACTATGCGCACCCAACCAGAGTGACGGGAGGAGCACATTTCAGAAAACGTGCTCAGCTCGTCGAGAAAATGCGATTTAAGCAATAAAATTAAAAATGCACCTAAAAACCTAAACCAAACGTTGCAGGTGGTTATTTCTTCATGCGCATTGGTCAACGCGGCACTCTCTAGCTGCCAAGAGCACTTTTTACTATGTGCACCCAACCAGAGTGACGTGAGGAGCACATTTCAGAAAACGTGCTCAACTCGTCGAGAAAATGCGATTTAAGCAATAAAATTAAAAATACACCCAAAACCGAAACCAAACGTTGCAGATGGTCATTTCTTCATGCGCAGTGGTCAACGCGGCACTCTCTAGCTGCCAAGAGCACTTTTTACTATGCACACCCAACCAGAGTGACGGGAGGAGCACATTTCAGAAAACGTGCTCAGCTCGTCGAGAAAATGCGATTTAAGCAATAAAATTAAAAATGCACCCAAAACATTAAACCAAACGTTGCAGGTGGTTATTTCTTCATGCGCAGTGGTCAACGCGGCACTCTCTAGCTACCAAGAGCATTTTTTACTATGCGCACCCAACCAGAGTGACGGGAGGAGCACATTTCAGAAAACGTGCTCAGCTCGACGAGAAAATGGGATTTAAGCAATAAAATTAAAAATGCACCCAAAACCTAAACCAAACGTTGCAGGTGGTTATTTCTTAATGCGCAGTGGTCAACGCGGCACTCTCTAGCTGCCAAGAGCACTTTTTACTATTCGCACCCAACCAGAGTGACGGGAGGAGCACATTTCAGAAAACGTGCTCAGCTCGTCCAGAAAATGCGATTTAAGCAATAAAATTAAAAATGCACCTAAAACCTAAACCAAACCTTGCAGATGGTCATTTCTTCATGCGCAGTGGTCAACGCGGCACTCTCTAGCTGCCAAGTGCACTTTTTACTATGCGCACCCAACCAGAGTGACGGGAGGAGCACATTTCAGAAAACGTGCTCAGCTCGTCCAGACAATGCGATTTAAGCAATAAAATTAAAAATGCACCCAAAACCTAAACCAAACGTTGCAGGTGGTTATTTCTTCATGCGCAGTGGTCAACGCGGCACTCTCTAGCTGCCAAGAGCACTTTTTACTATGCGCACCCAACCAGAGTGACGGGAGGAGCGCATTTCAGAAAACGTGCTCAGCTCGTCGAGAAAATGCGATTTAAGCAATAAAATTAAAAATGCACCTAAAACCTAAACCATAAGTTGCAGGTGGTTATTTCTTCATGCGCAGCAGTCAACACGGCACTCTCTAGCTGCCAAGAGCACTTTTTACTATGCGCACCCAACCAGAGTGACGGGAGAAGCACATTTCAGAAAACGTGCTCAGCTCGTCGAGAAAATGCGATTTAAGCAATAAAATCAAAAATGCACCCAAAACCTAAACCAAACGTTGCAGATGGTCATTTCTTCATGTGCAGTGGTCAACGCGGCACTCTCTAGCTGCCAAGAGCACTTTTTACTATGCACACCCAACCAGAGTGACGGGAGGAGCACATTTCAGAAAACGTGCTCAGCTCATCGAGAAAATGCGATTTAAGCAATAAAATTAAAAATGCACCTAAAACCTAAACCAAACGTTGCAGGTGGTTATTTCTTCATGCGCAGTGGTCAACGCGGCACTCTCTAGCTGCCAAGAGCACTTTTTACTATGCGCACCCAACCAGAGTGACGGGAGGAGCACATTTCAGAAAACGTGCTCAGCTCGTCGAGAAAATGCGATTTAAGCAATAAAATTAAAAATGCACCTAAAACCTAAACCAAACGTTGCAGGTGGTTATTTCTTCGTGCGCAGCAGTCAACGCGGCACTCTCTAGCTGCCAAGAGCACTTTTTACTATGCGCACCCAACCAGAGTGACGGGAGGAGCACATTTCAGAAAACGTGCTCAGCTCGTCGAGTAAATGCGATTTAAGCAATAAAATTAAAAATGCACCCAAAACCTAAACCAAACGTTGCAGGTGGTTATTTCTTCATGCGCAGTGGTCAACGCGGCAGTCTCTAGCTGCCAAGAGCACTTTTTACTATGCGCACCCAACCAGAGTGACGGGAGGAGCACATTTCAGAAAACGTGCTCAGCTCGTCCAGAAAATGCGATTTAAGCAATAAAATTAAAAATGCACCTAAAACCTAAACCAAACGTTGCAGATGGTCATTTCTTCATGCGCAGTGGTCAACGCGGCACTCTCTAGCTACCAAGAGCATTTTTTACTATGCGCACCCAACCAGAGTGACGGGAGGAGCACATTTCAGAAAACGTGCTCAGCTCGTCGAGAAAATGCGATTTAAGCAATAAAATTAAAAATGCACCTAAAACCTAAACCAAACGTTGCAGGTGGTTATTTCTTCATGCGCAGCAGTCAACGCGGCACTCTCTAGCTGCCAAGAGCACTTTTTACTATGCGCACCCAACCAGAGTGACGGGAGGAGCACATTTCAGAAAACGTGCTCAGCTCGTCGAGAAAATGCGATTTAAGCAATAAAATTAAAAATGCACCTAAAACCTAAACCAAACGTTGCAGGTGGTTATTTCTTCATGCGCAGTGGTCAACGCGGCACTCTCTAGCTGCCAAGAGGACTTTTTACTATGCGCACCCAACCAGAGTGACGGGAGGAGCACATTTCAGAAAACGTGCTCAGCTCGTCGAGTAAATGCAATTTAAGCAATAAAATTAAAAATGCACCCAAAACCTAAACCAAACGTTGCAGGTGGTTATTTCTTCATGCGCAGTGGTCAACGCGGCACTCTCTAGCTGCCAAGAGCACTTTTTACTATGCGCACCCAACCAGAGTGACGGGAGGAGCGCATTTCAGAAAACGTGCTCAGCTCGTCGAGAAAATGCGATTTAAGCAATAAAATTAAAAATGCACCTAAAACCTAAACCAAAAGTTGCAGGTGGTTATTTCTTCATGCGCAGCAGTCAACACGGCACTCTCTAGCTGCCAAGAGCACTTTTTACTATGCACACCCAACCAGAGTGACGGGAGGAGCGCATTTTAGAAAACGTGCTCAGCTCGACGAGAAAATGCGATTTAAGCAATAAAATTAAAAATGCACCCAAAACCTAAACCAAACGTTGCAGATGGTCATTTCTTCATGTGCAGTGGTCAACGCGGCACTCTCTAGCTGCCAAGAGCACTTTTTACAATGCACACCCAACCAGAGTGACGGGAGGAGCGCATTTCAGAAAACGTGCTCAGCTCGTCGAGAAAATGCGATTTAAGCAATAAAATTAAAAATGCACCCAAAACCTAAACCAAACGTTGCAGGTGGTTATTTCTTCATGCGCAGTGGTCAACGCGGCACTCTCTAGCTGCCAAGAGCACTCTCTAGCTGCCAAGAGCACTTTTTTACTATGCGCACCCAACCAGAGTGACGGGAGGAGCACATTTCAGAAAACGTGCTCAGCTCGTCGAGTAAATGCGATTTAAGCAATAAAATTAAAAATGCACCCAAAACCTAAACCAAACGTTGCAGGTGGTTATTTCTTCATGCGCAGTGGTCAACGCGGCAGTCTCTAGCTGCCAAGAGCACTTTTTACTATGCGCACCCAACCAGAGTGACGGGAGGAGCACATTTCAGAAAACGTGCTCAGCTCGTCCAGAAAATGCGATTTAGGCAATAAAATTAAAAATGCACCTAAAACCTAAACCAAACGTTGCAGATGGTCATTTCTTCATGCGCAGTGGTCAACGCGGCACTCTCTAGCTGCCAAGAGCACTTTTTACTATGCACACCCAACCAGAGTGACGGGAGGAGCACATTTCAGAAAACGTGCTCAGCTCGTCCAGACAATGCGATTGAAGCAATAAAATTAAAAATGCACCCAAAACCTAAACCAAACGTTGCAGGTGGTTATTTCTTAATGCGCAGTGGTCAACGCGGCACTCTCTAGCTGCCAAGAGCACTTTTTACTATGCGCACCCAACCAGAGTGACGGGAGGAGCGCATTTCAGAAAACGTGCTCAGCTCGTCGAGAAAATGCGATTTAAGCAATAACATTAAAAATGCACCTAAAACCTAAACCAAACGTTGCAGGTGGTTATTTCTTCATGCGCAGCAGTCAACGCGGCACTCTCTAGCTGCCAAGAGCACTTTTTACTATGCGGACCCAACCAGAGTGACGGGAGGAGCACATTTCAGAAAACGTGCTCAGCTCGTCGAGAAAATGCGATTTAAGCAATAAAATAAAAAATGCACCTACAACCTAAACCAAACGCTGCAGATGGTCATTTCTTCATGTGCAGTGGTCAACGCGGAACTCTCTAGCTGCCAAGAGCACCTTTTACTATGCGCACCCAACCAGAGTGACGGGAGGAGCACATTTCAGAAAACGTGCTCAGCTCGTCGAGAAAATGCGATTTAAGCAATAAAATTAAAAATGCACCCAAAACCTAAACCAAACGTTGCAGGTGGTTATTTCTTAGTGCGCAGCAGTCAACGCGGCACTCTCTAGCTGCCAAGAGCACTTTTTAATATGCACACCCAACCAGAGTGACGGGAGGAGCGCATTTCAGAAAACGTGCTCAGCTCGACGAGAACATGCGATTTAAGCAATAAAATTAAAAATGCACCCAAAACCTAAACCAAACGTTGCAGGTGGTTATTTCTTCGTGCGCAGCAGTCAACGCGGCACTCTCTAGCTGCCAAGAACACTTTTTACTATGCGCACCCAACCAGAGTGACGGGAGGAGCACATTTCAGAAAACGTGCTCAGCTCGTCGAGAAAATGCGATTTAAGCAATAAAATTAAAAATGCACCTAAAACCTAAACCAAACGTTGCAGGTGGTTATTTCTTCATATGCAGCAGTCAACGCGGCACTCTCTAGCTGCCAAGAGCACTTTTTACTATGCGCACCCAACCAGAGTGAAAGGAGGAGCACATTTCAGAAAACGTGCTCAGCTCGTCGAGAAAATGCGATTTAAGCAATAAAATAAAAAATGCACCTAAAACCTAAACCAAACGTTGCAGGTGGTTATTTCTTAATGCGCAGTGGTCAACGCGGCACTCTCTAGCTGCCAAGAGCACTTTTTACTATGCGCACCCAACCAGAGTGACGTGAGGAGCACATTTCAGAAAACGTGCTCAGCTCGTCGAGAAAATGCAATTTAAGCAATAACATTAAAAATGCACCTAAAACCTAAACCAAACGTTGCAGGTGGTTATTTCTTCATGCGCAGTGGTCAACGCGGCACTCTCTCGCTGCCAAGAGCACTTTTTACTATGCGCACCCAACCAGAGTGACGGGAGGAGCACATTTCAGAAAACGTGCTCAGCTCATCGAGAAAATGCGATTTAAGCAATAAAATTAAAAATGCACCTAAAACCTAAACCAAACGTTGCAGGTGGTTATTTCTTCATGCGCAGTGGTCAACGCGGCACTCTCTAGCTGCCAAGAGCACTTTTTACTATGCGCACCCAACCAGAGTGACGGGAGGAGCACATTTCAGAAAACGTGCTCAGCTCGTCGAGAAAATGCAATTTAAGCAATAAAATTAAAAATGCAATTAAAACCTAAACCAAACGTTGCAGGTGGTTATTTCTTCGTGCGCAGCAGTCAACGCGGCACTCTCTAGCTGCCAAGAGCACTTTTTACTATGCGCACCCAACCAGAGTGACGGGAGGAGCACATTTCAGAAAACGTGCTCAGCTCGTCGAGTAAATGTGATTTAAGCAATAAAATTAAAAATGCACCCAAAACCTAAACCAAACGTTGCAGGTGGTTATTTCTTCATGCGCAGTGGTCAACGCGGCACTCTCTAGCTGCCAAGAGCACTTTTTACTATGCACACCCAACCAGAGTGACGGGAGGAGCACATTTCAGAAAACGTGCTCAGCTCGTCCAGACAATGCGATTTAAGCAATAAAATTAAAAATGCACCCAAAACCTAAACCAAACGTTGCAGGTGGTTATTTCTTAATGCGCAGTGGTCAACGCGGCACTCTCTAGCTGCCAAGAGCACTTTTTACTATGCGCACCCAACCAGAGTGACGGGAGGAGCGCATTTCAGAAAACGTGCTCAGCTCGTCGAGAAAATGCGATTTAAGCAATAAAATTAAAAATGCACCTAAAACCTAAACCAAACGTTGCAGGTGGTTATTTGTTCATGCGCAGCAGTCAACGCGGCACTCTCTAGCTGCCAAGAGCACTTTTTACTATGCGGACCCAACCAGAGTGACGGGAGGAGCACATTTCAGAAAACGTGCTCAGCTCGTCGAGAAAATGCGATTTAAGCAATAAAATAAAAAATGCACCTAAAACCTAAACCAAACGCTGCAGATGGTCATTTCTTCATGTGCAGTGGTCAACGCGGCACTCTCTAGCTGCCAAGAGCACTTTTTACTATGCGCACCCAACCAGACTGACGGGAGTAGCACATTTCAGAAAACGTGCTCAGTTCGTCGAGAAAATGCGATTTAAGCAACAAAATTAAAAATGCACCCAAAACCTAAACCAAACGTTGCAGGTGGTTATTTCTTCATGCGCAGCAGTCAACGAGGCACTCTCTAGCTGCCAAGAGCACTTTTTAATATGCACACCCAACAAGAGTGACGGGAGGAGCGCATTTCAGAAAACGTGCTCAGCTCGACGAGAACATGCGATTTAAGCAATAAAATTAAAAATGCACCCAAAACCTAAACCAAACGTTGCAGGTGGTTATTTCTTCATGCGCAGTGGTCAAGGCGGCACTCTCTAGCTGCCAAGAGCACTTTTTACTATGCGCACCCAACCAGAGTGACGGGAGGAGCACATTTCAGAAAACGTGCTCAGCTCGTCGAGAAAATGCGATTTAAGCAATAAAATTAAAAATGCACCCAAAACCTAAACCAAACGTTGCAGGTGGTTATTTCTTCATGCGCAGTGGTAAACGCGGCACTCTCTAGCTGCCAAGAGGACTTTTTACTATGCGCACCCAACCAGAGTGACGGGAGGAGCACATTTCATAAAACGTTCTCAGCTCGTCGAGAAAATGCGATTTAAGCAATAAAATTAAAACTGCACCCAAAACCTAAACCAAACGTTGCAGATGGTCATTTCTTCATGCGCAGTGGTCAACGCGGCACTCTCTAGCTGCCAAGAGCACTTTTTACTATGCGCACCCAACCAGAGTGACGGGAGGACCACATTTCAGAAAACGTGCTCAGCTCGTCGAGAAAATGCGATTTAAGCAATAAAATTAAAAATGCACCCAAAACCTAAACCAAACGTTGCAGGTGGTTATTTCTTCATGCCCAGCAGTCAACGCGGCACTCTCTAGCTGCCAAGAGCACTTTTTACTATGCGCACCCAACCAGAGTGACGGGAGGAGCACATTTCAGAAAACGTGCTCAGCTCATCGAGAAAATGCGATTTAAGCAATAAAATTAAAAATGCACCTAAAACCTAAACCAAACGTTGCAGGTGGTTATTTCTTCATGCGCAGTGGTCAACGCGGCACTCTCTAGCTGCCAAGAGCACTTTTTACTATGCGCACCAAACCAGAGTGACGGGAGGAGCACATTTCAGAAAACGTGCTCAGCTCGTCGAGAAAATGCGATTTAAGCAATAAAATTAAAACTGCACCCAAAACCTAAACCAAACGTTGCAGATGGTCATTTCTTCATGCGCAGTGGTCAACGCGGCACTCTCTAGCTACCAAGAGCATTTTTTACTATGCGCACCCAACCAGAGTGACGGGAGGAGCACATTTCAGAAAACGTGCTCAGCTCGTCGAGAAAATGCGATTTAAGCAATAAAATTAAAAATGCACCTAAAACCTAAACCAAACGTTGCAGGTGGTTATTTCTTCATGCGCAGCAGTCAACGCGGCACTCTCTAGCTGCCAAGAGCACTTTTTACTATGCGCACCCAACCAGAGTGACGGGAGGAGCACATTTCAGAAAACGTGCTCAGCTCGTCGAGAAAATGCGATTTAAGCAATAAAATTAAAAATGCACCTAAAACCTAAACCAAACGTTGCAGGTGGTTATTTCTTCATGCGCAGTGGTCAACGCGGCACTCTCTAGCTGCCAAGAGGACTTTTTACTATGCGCACCCAACCAGAGTGACGGGAGGAGCACATTTCAGAAAACGTGCTCAGCTCGTCGAGTAAATGCAATTTAAGCAATAAAATTAAAAATGCACCCAAAACCTAAACCAAACGTTGCAGGTGATTATTTCTTCATGCGCAGTGGTCAACGCGGCACTCTCTAGCTGCCAAGAGCACTTTTTACTATGCGCACCCAACCAGAGTGACGGGAGGAGCGCATTTCAGAAAACGTGCTCAGCTCGTCGAGAAAATGCGATTTAAGCAATAAAATTAAAAATGCACCTAAAACCTAAACCAAAAGTTGCAGGTGGTTATTTCTTCATGCGCAGCAGTCAACACGGCACTCTCTAGCTGCCAAGAGCACTTTTTACTATGCACACCCAACCAGAGTGACGGGAGGAGCGCATTTTAGAAAACGTGCTCAGCTCGACGAGAAAATGCGATTTAAGCAATAAAATTAAAAATGCACCCAAAACCTAAACCAAACGTTGCAGATGGTCATTTCTTCATGTGCAGTGGTCAACGCGGCACTCTCTAGCTGCCAAGAGCACTTTTTACAATGCACACCCAACCAGAGTGACGGGAGGAGCGCATTTCAGAAAACGTGCTCAGCTCGTCGAGAAAATGCGATTTAAGCAATAAAATTAAAAATGCACCCAAAACCTAAACCAAACGTTGCAGGTGGTTATTTCTTCATGCGCAGTGGTCAACGCGGCACTCTCTAGCTGCCAAGAGCACTCTCTAGCTGCCAAGAGCACTTTTTTACTATGCGCACCCAACCAGAGTGACGGGAGGAGCACATTTCAGAAAACGTGCTCAGCTCGTCGAGTAAATGCGATTTAAGCAATAAAATTAAAAATGCACCCAAAACCTAAACCAAACGTTGCAGGTGGTTATTTCTTCATGCGCAGTGGTCAACGCGGCAGTCTCTAGCTGCCAAGAGCACTTTTTACTATGCGCACCCAACCAGAGTGACGGGAGGAGCACATTTCAGAAAACGTGCTCAGCTCGTCCAGAAAATGCGATTTAGGCAATAAAATTAAAAATGCACCTAAAACCTAAACCAAACGTTGCAGATGGTCATTTCTTCATGCGCAGTGGTCAACGCGGCACTCTCTAGCTGCCAAGAGCACTTTTTACTATGCACACCCAACCAGAGTGACGGGAGGAGCACATTTCAGAAAACGTGCTCAGCTCGTCCAGACAATGCGATTGAAGCAATAAAATTAAAAATGCACCCAAAACCTAAACCAAACGTTGCAGGTGGTTATTTCTTAATGCGCAGTGGTCAACGCGGCACTCTCTAGCTGCCAAGAGCACTTTTTACTATGCGCACCCAACCAGAGTGACGGGAGGAGCGCATTTCAGAAAACGTGCTCAGCTCGTCGAGAAAATGCGATTTAAGCAATAACATTAAAAATGCACCTAAAACCTAAACCAAACGTTGCAGGTGGTTATTTCTTCATGCGCAGCAGTCAACGCGGCACTCTCTAGCTGCCAAGAGCACTTTTTACTATGCGGACCCAACCAGAGTGACGGGAGGAGCACATTTCAGAAAACGTGCTCAGCTCGTCGAGAAAATGCGATTTAAGCAATAAAATAAAAAATGCACCTACAACCTAAACCAAACGCTGCAGATGGTCATTTCTTCATGTGCAGTGGTCAACGCGGAACTCTCTAGCTGCCAAGAGCACCTTTTACTATGCGCACCCAACCAGAGTGACGGGAGGAGCACATTTCAGAAAACGTGCTCAGCTCGTCGAGAAAATGCGATTTAAGCAATAAAATTAAAAATGCACCCAAAACCTAAACCAAACGTTGCAGGTGGTTATTTCTTAGTGCGCAGCAGTCAACGCGGCACTCTCTAGCTGCCAAGAGCACTTTTTAATATGCACACCCAACCAGAGTGACGGGAGGAGCGCATTTCAGAAAACGTGCTCAGCTCGACGAGAACATGCGATTTAAGCAATAAAATTAAAAATGCACCCAAAACCTAAACCAAACGTTGCAGGTGGTTATTTCTTCGTGCGCAGCAGTCAACGCGGCACTCTCTAGCTGCCAAGAACACTTTTTACTATGCGCACCCAACCAGAGTGACGGGAGGAGCACATTTCAGAAAACGTGCTCAGCTCGTCGAGAAAATGCGATTTAAGCAATAAAATTAAAAATGCACCTAAAACCTAAACCAAACGTTGCAGGTGGTTATTTCTTCATATGCAGCAGTCAACGCGGCACTCTCTAGCTGCCAAGAGCACTTTTTACTATGCGCACCCAACCAGAGTGACGGGAGGAGCACATTTCAGAAAACGTGCTCAGCTCGTCGAGAAAATGCGATTTAAGCAATAAAATAAAAAATGCACCTAAAACCTAAACCAAACGTTGCAGGTGGTTATTTCTTAATGCGCAGTGGTCAACGCGGCACTCTCTAGCTGCCAAGAGCACTTTTTACTATGCGCACCCAACCAGAGTGACGTGAGGAGCACATTTCAGAAAACGTGCTCAGCTCGTCGAGAAAATGCAATTTAAGCAATAACATTAAAAATGCACCTAAAACCTAAACCAAACGTTGCAGGTGGTTATTTCTTCATGCGCAGTGGTCAACGCGGCACTCTCTCGCTGCCAAGAGCACTTTTTACTATGCGCACCCAACCAGAGTGACGGGAGGAGCACATTTCAGAAAACGTGCTCAGCTCATCGAGAAAATGCGATTTAAGCAATAAAATTAAAAATGCACCTAAAACCTAAACCAAACGTTGCAGGTGGTTATTTCTTCATGCGCAGTGGTCAACGCGGCACTCTCTAGCTGCCAAGAGCACTTTTTACTATGCGCACCCAACCAGAGTGACGGGAGGAGCACATTTCAGAAAACGTGCTCAGCTCGTCGAGAAAATGCAATTTAAGCAATAAAATTAAAAATGCAATTAAAACCTAAACCAAACGTTGCAGGTGGTTATTTCTTCGTGCGCAGCAGTCAACGCGGCACTCTCTAGCTGCCAAGAGCACTTTTTACTATGCGCACCCAACCAGAGTGACGGGAGGAGCACATTTCAGAAAACGTGCTCAGCTCGTCGAGTAAATGTGATTTAAGCAATAAAATTAAAAATGCACCCAAAACCTAAACCAAACGTTGCAGGTGGTTATTTCTTCATGCGCAGTGGTCAACGCGGCACTCTCTAGCTGCCAAGAGCACTTTTTACTATGCACACCCAACCAGAGTGACGGGAGGAGCACATTTCAGAAAACGTGCTCAGCTCGTCCAGACAATGCGATTTAAGCAATAAAATTAAAAATGCACCCAAAACCTAAACCAAACGTTGCAGGTGGTTATTTCTTAATGCGCAGTGGTCAACGCGGCACTCTCTAGCTGCCAAGAGCACTTTTTACTATGCGCACCCAACCAGAGTGACGGGAGGAGCGCATTTCAGAAAACGTGCTCAGCTCGTCGAGAAAATGCGATTTAAGCAATAAAATTAAAAATGCACCTAAAACCTAAACCAAACGTTGCAGGTGGTTATTTGTTCATGCGCAGCAGTCAACGCGGCACTCTCTAGCTGCCAAGAGCACTTTTTACTATGCGGACCCAACCAGAGTGACGGGAGGAGCACATTTCAGAAAACGTGCTCAGCTCGTCGAGAAAATGCGATTTAAGCAATAAAATAAAAAATGCACCTAAAACCTAAACCAAACGCTGCAGATGGTCATTTCTTCATGTGCAGTGGTCAACGCGGCACTCTCTAGCTGCCAAGAGCACTTTTTACTATGCGCACCCAACCAGACTGACGGGAGTAGCACATTTCAGAAAACGTGCTCAGTTCGTCGAGAAAATGCGATTTAAGCAACAAAATTAAAAATGCACCCAAAACCTAAACCAAACGTTGCAGGTGGTTATTTCTTCATGCGCAGCAGTCAACGAGGCACTCTCTAGCTGCCAAGAGCACTTTTTAATATGCACACCCAACAAGAGTGACGGGAGGAGCGCATTTCAGAAAACGTGCTCAGCTCGACGAGAACATGCGATTTAAGCAATAAAATTAAAAATGCACCCAAAACCTAAACCAAACGTTGCAGGTGGTTATTTCTTCATGCGCAGTGGTCAAGGCGGCACTCTCTAGCTGCCAAGAGCACTTTTTACTATGCGCACCCAACCAGAGTGACGGGAGGAGCACATTTCAGAAAACGTGCTCAGCTCGTCGAGAAAATGCGATTTAAGCAATAAAATTAAAAATGCACCCAAAACCTAAACCAAACGTTGCAGGTGGTTATTTCTTCATGCGCAGTGGTAAACGCGGCACTCTCTAGCTGCCAAGAGGACTTTTTACTATGCGCACCCAACCAGAGTGACGGGAGGAGCACATTTCATAAAACGTTCTCAGCTCGTCGAGAAAATGCGATTTAAGCAATAAAATTAAAACTGCACCCAAAACCTAAACCAAACGTTGCAGATGGTCATTTCTTCATGCGCAGTGGTCAACGCGGCACTCTCTAGCTGCCAAGAGCACTTTTTACTATGCGCACCCAACCAGAGTGACGGGAGGACCACATTTCAGAAAACGTGCTCAGCTCGTCGAGAAAATGCGATTTAAGCAATAAAATTAAAAATGCACCCAAAACCTAAACCAAACGTTGCAGGTGGTTATTTCTTCATGCCCAGCAGTCAACGCGGCACTCTCTAGCTGCCAAGAGCACTTTTTACTATGCGCACCCAACCAGAGTGACGGGAGGAGCACATTTCAGAAAACGTGCTCAGCTCATCGAGAAAATGCGATTTAAGCAATAAAATTAAAAATGCACCTAAAACCTAAACCAAACGTTGCAGGTGGTTATTTCTTCATGCGCAGTGGTCAACGCGGCACTCTCTAGCTGCCAAGAGCACTTTTTACTATGCGCACCAAACCAGAGTGACGGGAGGAGCACATTTCAGAAAACGTGCTCAGCTCGTCGAGAAAATGCGATTTAAGCAATAAAATTAAAACTGCACCCAAAACCTAAACCAAACGTTGCAGATGGTCATTTCTTCATGCGCAGTGGTCAACGCGGCACTCTCTAGCTGCCAAGAGCACGTTTTACTATGCGCACCCAACCAGAGTGACGGGAGGACCACATTTCAGAAAACGTGCTCAGCTCGTCGAGAAAATGCGATTTAAGCAATAAAATTAAAAATGCACCCAAAACCTAAACCAAACGTTGCAGGTGGTTATTTCTTCATGCGCAGCAGTCAACGCGGCACTCTCTAGCTGCCAAGAGCACTTTTTACTATGCGCACCCAACCAGAGTGACGGGAGGAGCACATTTCAGAAAACGTGCTCAGCTCGTCGAGAAAATGCGATTTAAGCAGAGAAATTAAAAATGCACCCAAAACCTAAACCAAACGTTGCAGGTGGTTATTTCTTAATGCACAGTGGTCAACGCGGCACTCTCTAGCTGCCAAGAGCACTTTTTACTATGCGCACCCAACCAGAGTGACGGGAGGAGCACTTTTCAGAAAACGTGCTCAGCTCGTCGAGAAAATGCGAATTAAGCAATAAAATTAAAAATGCACCCAAAACCTAAACCAAACGTTGCAGATGGTCATTTCTTCATGCGCAGTGGTCAACGCGGCACTCTCTAGCTGCCAAGAGCACTTTTTACTATGCGCACCCAACCAGAGTGACGGGAGGAGCACATTTCAGAAAACGTGCTCAGCTCGTCGAGAAAATGCGATTTAAGCAATAAAATTAAAAATGCACCTAAAACCCAAACCAAACGTTGCAGGTGGTTATTTCTTCATGCGCAGTGGTCAACGCGGCACTCTCTAGCTGCCAAGAGCACTTTTTACTATGCGCACCCAACCAGAGTGACTGGAGGAGCACATTTCAGAAAATGTGCTCAGCTCGTCGAGAAAATGCCATTTAAGCCGTACAATTAAAAATGCACCTAAAACCTAAACCAAACGTTGCAGGTGGTTGTTTCTTCATGCGCAGTGGTCAACGTGGCACTCTCTAGCTGCCAAGAGCACTTTTTACTATGCGCACCCAACCAGAGTGACGGGAGGAGCACATTTCAGAAAACGTGCTCAGCTCGTCGAGAAAATGCGATTCAAGCAATAAAATTTAAAATGCACCTAAAACCTAAACCAAACGTTGCAGGTGGTTATTTCTTCATGCGCATTGGTCAACGCGGCACTCTCTAGCTGCCAAGAGCACTTTTTCCTTTGCGCACCCAACCAGAGTGACGGGAGGAGCACATTTCAGAAAACGTGCTCAGCTCGTCGAGAAAATGCGATTTAAGCAATAAAATTAAAAATGCACCCAAAACCTAAACCAAACGTTGCAGGTGGTTATTTCTTCATGCGCATTGGTCAACGCGGCACTCTCTAGCTGCCAAGAGCACTTTTTACTTTGCGCACCCAACCAGAGTGACGGGAGGAGCACATTTCAGAAAACGTGCTCAGCTCGTCGAGAAAATGCGATTTAAGCAATAAAATTAAAAATGCACCCAAAACCTAAACCAAACGTTGCAGGTGGTTATTTCTTCATGCGCAGCAGTCAACGCGGCACTCTCTAGCTGCCAAGAGCACTTTTTACTATGCGCACCCAACCAGAGTGACGGGAGGAGCACATTTCAGAAAACGTGCTCAGCTCGTCGAGAAAATGCAATTTAAGCAATAAAATTAAAAATGCACATAAAACCTAAACCAAACGTTGCAGGTGGTTATTTCTTCATGCGCAGTGGTCAACGCGGCACTCTCTAGCTGCCAAGAGCACTTTTTACTATGTGCACCCAACCAGAGTGACGGGAGGAGCACATTTCAGAAAACGTGCTCAGCTCGTCGAGAAAATGCGATTTAAGCAATAAAATTACAAATGCACCTAAAACCCAAACCAAACGTTGCAGATGGTCATTTCTTCATGCGCAGTGGTCAACGCGGCACTCTCTAGCTGCCAAGAGCACTTTTTACTATGCGCACCCAACCAGAGTAACGGCAGGAGCACATTTCAGAAAACGTGCTCAGCTCGTCGAGAAAATGCGATTTAAGCAATAAAATTAAAAATGCACCTAAAACCTAAACCAAACTTGCAGGTGGTTATTTCTTCATGCGCAGTGGTCAACACGGCACTCTCTAGCTGCCAAGAGGACTTTTAACTATGCGCACCCAACCAGAGTGACGGGAGGAGCACATTTCAGAAAACGTGCTCAGCTCGTCGAGAAAATGCGATTTAAGCAATAAAATTAAAAATGCACCTAAAACCTAAACCAAACGTTGCAGGTGGTTATTTCTTCATGCGCAGTGGTCAACGCGGCACTCTCTAGCTGCCAAGAGCACTTTTTAATATGCGCACCCAACCAGAGTGACGGGAGGAGCACATTTCAGAAAACGTGCTCAGCTCGTCGAGAAAATGCGATTTAAGCAATAAAATTAAAAATGCACCTAAAACCTAAACCAAACGTTGCAGATGGTCATTTCTTCATGCGCAGTGGTCAACGCGGCACTCTCTAGCTGCCAAGAGCACTTTTTACTATGCGCACCCAACCAGAGTGACGGGAGGAGCACATTTCAGAAAACGTGCTCAGCTCGTCGAGAAAATGCGATTTAAGCAATAAAATTAAAAATGCACCTAAAACCTAAACCAAACGTTGCAGATGGTCATTTCTTCATGCGCAGTGGTCAACGCGGCACTCTCTAGCTGCCAAGAGCACTTTTTACTATGCGCACCCAACCAGAGTGACGGGAGGAGCACATTTCAGAAAACGTGCTGAGCTCGTCGAGAAAATGCGATTTAAGCAATAAAATTAAAAATGCACCTAAAACCTAAACCAAACGTTGCAGGTGGTTATTTCTTCATGCGCAGTGGTCAACGCGGCACTCTCTAGCTGCCAAGAGCACTTTTTGCTATGCGCACCCAACAAGAGTGACGGGAGGTGCACATTTCAGAAAACGTGCTCAGCTCGTCGAGAAAATGCGATTTAAGCAATAAAATTAAAAATGCACCTAAAACCTAAACCAAACGTTGCAGGTGGTTATTTATTCATGCGCAGCTGTCAACGCGGCACTCTCTAGCTGCCGAGAGCACTTTTTACTATGCGCACCCAACCAGAGTGACGGGAGGAGCACATTTCAGAAAACCTGCTCAGCTCGTCGAGAAAATGCGATTTAAGCAATAAAATTAAAAATGCAACTAAAACCTAAACCAAACGTTGCAGATGGTCATTTCTTCATGCGCAGTGGTCAACGCAGCACTCTCTAGCTGCCAAGAGCACTTTTTACTATGCACACCCAACCAGAGTGACGGGAGGAGCACATTTCAGAAAACGTGCTCAGCTCGTCGAGATAATGCGATTTAAGCAATAAAATTAAAAATGCACCTAAAAACCTAAACCAAACGTTGCAGGTGGTTATTTCTTCATGCGCATTGGTCAACGCGGCACTCTCTAGCTGCCAAGAGCACTTTTTACTATGCGCACCCAACCAGAGTGACGGGAGGAGCACATTTCAGAAAACGTGCTCAGCTCGTCCAGACAATGCGATTTAAGCAATAAAATTAAAAATGCACCCAAAACCTAAACCAAACGTTGCAGGTGGTTATTTCTTCATGCGCAGTGGTCAACGCGGCACTCTCTAGCTGCCAAGAGCACTTTTTACTATGCGCACCCAACCAGAGTGACGGGAGGAGCACATTTCAGAAAACGTGCTCAGCTCGTCGAGAAAATGCGATTTAAGCAATAAAATTAAAAATGCACCCAAAACCTAAACATAACATTGCAGATGGTCATTTCTTCATGTGCAGTGGTGAACGCGGCACTCTCTAGCTGCCAAGAGCACTTTTTACTATGCGCACCCAACCAGAGTGACAGGAGGAGCACATTTCAGAAAACGTGCTCAGCTCGTTGAGAAAATGCGATTTAAGCAATAAAATTAAAAATGCACCCAAAACCTAAACCAAACGTTGCAGGTGGTTATTTCTTCATGCGCAGTGGTCAACGCGGCACTCTTTAGCTGCCAAGAGCACTTTTTACTATGCGCACCCAACCAGAGGGACGGGAGGAGCGCATTTCAGAAAACGTGCTCAGCTCGACGAGAAAATGCGATTTAAGCAATAAAATTAAAAATGCACCCAAAACCTTAACCAAACGTTGCAGGTGATAATTTCTTCATGCGCAGTGGTCAACGCGGCACTCTCTAGCTGCCAAGAGCACTTTTTACGATGCACACCCAACCAGAGTGACGGGAGGAGCGCATTTCAGAAAACGTGCTCAGCTCGACGAGAAAATGCGATTTAAGCAATAAAATTAAAAATGCACCCAAAACCTAAACCAAACGTTGCAGGTGGTTATTTCTTCATGCGCAGTGGTCAACGCGGCACTCTCTAGCTGCCAAGAGCACTTTTTACTATGCGCACCCAACCAGAGTGACGGGAGGAGCACATTTCAGAAAACGTGCTCAGCTCGTCGAGAAAATGCGATTTAAGCAATAAAATTAAAAATGCACCCAAAACCTAAACCAAACGTTGCAGGTGGTTATTTCTTCATGCGCAGTGGTCAACGCGGCACTCTCTAGCTGCCAAGAGCACTTTTTACTATGCGCACCCAACCAGAGTGACGGGAGGAGCACATTTCAGAAAACGTGCTCAGCTCGTCGAGAAAATGCGATTTAAGCAATACAATTAAAAATGCACCTAAAAACCTAAACCAAACGTTGCAGGTGGTTATTTCTTCATGCGCATTGGTCAACGCGGCACTCTCTAGCTGCCAAGAGCACTTTTTACTATGCGCACCCAACCAGAGTGACGGGAGGAGCACATTTCAGAAAACGTGCTCAGCTCGTCCAGAAAATGCGATTTAAGCAATAAAATTAAAAATGCACCTAAAACCTAAACCAAACGTTGCAGATGGTCATTTCTTCATGCGCAGTGGTCAACGCGGCACTCTCTAGCTGCCAAGAGCACTTTTTACTATTCACACCCAACCAGAGTGACGGGAGGAGCACATTTCAGAAAACGTGCTCAGCTCGTCGAGATAATGCGATTTAAGCAATAAAATTAAAAATGCACCTAAAAACCTAAACCAAACGTTGCAGGTGGTTATTTCTTCATGCGCATTGGTCAACGCGGCACTCTCTAGCTGCCAAGAGCACTTTTTACTATTTTCACCCAACCAGAGTGACGGGAGGAGCACATTTCAGAAAACGTGCTCAGCTCGTCGAGAAAATGCGATTTAAGCAATAAAATTAAAAATGCACCCAAAACATTAAACCAAACGTTGCAGGTGGTTATTTCTTCATGCGCAGTGGTCAACGCGGCACTCTCTAGCTGCCAAGAGCATTTTTTACTATGCGCACCCAACCAGAGTGACGGGAGGAGCACATTTCAGAAAACGTGCTCAGCTCGTCGCGAAAATGCGATTTAAGCAATAAAATTAAAAATGCACCTAAAACCTAAACCAAACGTTGCAGATGGTTATTTCTTCATGCGCAGTGGTCAACGCGGCACTCTCTAGCTGCCAAGAGCACTTTTTACTATGTGCACCCAACCAGAGTGACGGGAGGAGCACATTTCAGAAAACGTGCTCAGCTCGTCGAGAAAATGCGATTTAAGCAATACAATTAAAATTGCATCTAAAACCTAAACCAAACTTTGCAGGTAGTTATTTCTTCATGCGCAGTGGTCAACGCGGCATTCTCTAGCTGTCAAGAGCACTTTTTACTATGCGCACCCAACCAGAGTGACGGGAGGAGCACATTCCAGAAAACGTGCTCAGCTCGTCGAGAAAATGCGATTTAAGCAATAAAATTAAAAATGCACCCAGAACCTAAACCAAACGTTGCAGATGGTTATTTCTTCATGCGCAGTGGTCAACAAGGCACTCTCTAGCTGCCAAGAGCACTTTTTACTATGCGCACCCACCCAGAGTGACGGGAGGAGCACATTTCAGAAAACGTGCTCAGCTCGTCGAGAAAATGCGATTTAAGCAATAAAATTAAAAATGCACCCAAAACCTAAACCAAACGTTGCAGGTGGTTATTTCTTCAAATGCAGTGGTCAACGCGGCACTCTCTAGCTGCCAAGAGCACTTTTTACTATGCGCACCCAACCAGAGTGACGGGAGGAGCACATTCCAGAAAACGTGCTCAGCTCGTCGAGAAAATGCGATTTAAGCAATAAAATTAAAAATGCACCCAAAACCTAAACCAAACGTTGCAGATGGTCATTTCTTCATGCGCAGTGGTCAACGCGGCACTCTCTAGCTGCCAAGAGCACTTTTTACTATGCGCACCCAACCAGAGTGACGGGAGGAGCACATTTCAGAAAACGTGCTCAGCTCGTCGAGAAAATGTGATTTAAGCAATAAAATTAAAAATGCACCCAAAACCTAAACCAAACGTTGCAGGTGGTTATTTCTTCATGCGCAGTGGTCAACGCGGCACTCTCTAGCTGCCAAGAGCACTTTTTACTATGCGCACCCAACCAGAGTGACGGGAGGAGCACATTTCAGAAAACGTGCTCAGCTCGTCGAGAAAATGCGATTTAAGCAATAAAATTAAAAATGGACCTAAAACCTAAACCAAACGTTGCAGGTGGTTATTTCTTCATGCGCAGCAGTCAACGCGGCACTCTCTAGCTGCCAAGAGCACTTTTTACTATGCGCACCCAACCAGAGTGACGGGAGGAGCACATTTCAGAAAACGTGCTCAGCTCGTCGATAAAATGCGATTTAAGCAATAAAATTAAAAATGCACCTAAAACCTAAACCAAACGTTGCAGGTGGTTATTTCTTCATATGTAGCAGTCAACGCGGCACTCTCTAGCTGCCAAGAGCACTTTTTACTATGCGCACCCAACCAGAGTGACGGGAGGAGCACATTTCAGAAAACGTGCTCAGCTCGTCGAGAAAATGCGATTTAAGCAATAAAATTAAAAATGCACCTAAAAACCTAAACCAAACGTTGCAGGTGGTTATTTCTTCATGCGCATTGGTCAACGCGGCACTCTCTAGCTGCCAAGAGCACTTTTTACTATGTGCACCCAACCAGAGTGACGTGAGGAGCACATTTCAGAAAACGTGCTCAACTCGTCGAGAAAATGCGATTTAAGCAATAAAATTAAAAATACACCCAAAACCGAAACCAAACGTTGCAGATGGTCATTTCTTCATGCGCAGTGGTCAACGCGGCACTCTCTAGCTGCCAAGAGCACTTTTTACTATGCACACCCAACCAGAGTGACGGGAGGAGCACATTTCAGAAAACGTGCTCAGCTCGTCGAGAAAATGCGATTTAAGCAATAAAATTAAAAATGCACCCAAAACATTAAACCAAACGTTGCAGGTGGTTATTTCTTCATGCGCAGTGGTCAACGCGGCACTCTCTAGCTACCAAGAGCATTTTTTACTATGCGCACCCAACCAGAGTGACGGGAGGAGCACATTTCAGAAAACGTGCTCAGCTCGACGAGAAAATGCGATTTAAGCAATAAAATTAAAAATGCACCCAAAACCTAAACCAAACGTTGCAGGTGGTTATTTCTTAATGCGCAGTGGTCAACGCGGCACTCTCTAGCTGCCAAGAGCACTTTTTACTATTCGCACCCAACCAGAGTGACGGGAGGAGCACATTTCAGAAAACGTGCTCAGCTCGTCGAGAAAATGCGATTTAAGCAATAAAATTAAAAATGCACCCAAAACCTAAACCAAACGTTGCATGTGGTTATTTCTTCATGCGCAGTGGTCAACGCGGCACTCTCTAGCTGCCAAGAGCACTTTTTACTATGCGCACCCAACCAGAGTGACGGGAGGAGCACATTTCAGAAAACGTGCTCAGCTCGTCCAGAAAATGCGATTTAAGCAATAAAATTAAAAATGCACATAAAACCTAAACCAAACGTTGCAGATGGTCATTTCTTCATGCGCAGTGGTCAACGCGGCACTCTCTAGCTGCCAAGAGCACTTTTTACTATGCACACCCAACCAGAGTGACGGGAGGAGCGCATTTTAGAAAACGTGCTCAGCTCGACGAGAAAATGCGATTTAAGCAATAAAATTAAAAATGCACCCAAAACCTAAACCAAACGTTGCAGGTGGTTATTTCTTCATGCGCAGTGGTCAACGCGGCACTCTCTAGCTGCCAAGAGCACTTTTTACTATGCGCACCCAACCAGAGTGACAGGAGGAGCACATTTCAGAAAACGTGCTCAGCTCGTCGAGAAAATGCGATTTAAGCAATAAAATTAAAAATGCACCCAAAACCTAAACCAAACGTTGCAGGTGGTTATTTCTTCATATGCAGCAGTCAACGCGGCACTCTCTAGCTGCCAAGAGCACTTTTTACTATGCGCACCCAACCAGAGTGACGGGAGGAGTACATTTCAGAAAACGTGCTCAGCTCGTCGAGAAAATGCGATTTAAGCAATAAAATAAAAAATGCACCTAAAACCTAAACCAAACGTTGCAGGTGGATATTTCTTCATGCGCAGTGGTCAACGCGGCACTCTCTAGCTGCCAAGAGCACTTTTTACTATGCGCACCCAACCAGAGTGACGTGAGGAGCACATTTCAGAAAACGTGCTCAGCTCGTCGAGAAAATGCAATTTAAGCAATAACATTAAAAATGCACCTAAAACCTAAACCAAACGTTGCAGGTGGTTATTTCTTCATGCGCAGTGGTCAACGCGGCACTCTCTCGCTGCCAAGAGCACTTTTTACTATGCGCACCCAACCAGAGTGACGGGAGGAGCACATTTCAGAAAACGTGCTCAGCTCATCGAGAAAATGCGATTTAAGCAATAAAATTAAAAATGCACCTAAAACCTAAACCAAACGTTGCAGGTGGTTATTTCTTCATGCGCAGTGGTCAACGCGGCACTCTCTAGCTGCCAAGAGCACTTTTTACTATGCGCACCCAACCAGAGTGACGGGAGGAGCACATTTCAGAAAACGTGCTCAGCTCGTCGAGAAAATGCGATTTAAGCAATAAAATTAAAAATGCACCTAAAACCTAAACCAAACGTTGCAGGTGGTTATTTCTTCGTGCGCAGCAGTCAACGCGGCACTCTCTAGCTGCCAAGAGCACTTTTTACTATGCGCACCCAACCAGAGTGACGGGAGGAGCACATTTCAGAAAACGTTCTCAGCTCGTCGAGTAAATGCGATTTAAGCAATAAAATTAAAAATGCACCCAAAACCTAAACCAAACGTTGCAGGTGGTTATTTCTTCATGCGCAGTGGTCAACGCGGCAGTCTCTAGCTGCCAAGAGCACTTTTTACTATGCGCACCCAACCAGAGTGACGGGAGGAGCACATTTCAGAAAACGTGCTCAGCTCGTCCAGAAAATGCGATTTAAGCAATAAAATTAAAAATGCACCTAAAACCTAAACCAAACGTTGCAGATGGTCATTTCTTCATGCGCAGTGGTCAACGCGGCACTCTCTAGCTACCAAGAGCATTTTTTACTATGCGCACCCAACCAGAGTGACGGGAGGAGCACATTTCAGAAAACGTGCTCAGCTCGTCGAGAAAATGCGATTTAAGCAATAAAATTAAAAATGCACCTAAAACCTAAACCAAACGTTGCAGGTGGTTATTTCTTCATGCGCAGCAGTCAACGCGGCACTCTCTAGCTGCCAAGAGCACTTTTTACTATGCGCACCCAACCAGAGTGACGGGAGGAGCACATTTCAGAAAACGTGCTCAGCTCGTCGAGAAAATGCGATTTAAGCAATAAAATTAAAAATGCACCTAAAACCTAAACCAAACGTCGCAGGTGGTTATTTCTTCATGCGCAGTGGTCAACGCGGCACTCTCTAGCTGCCAAGAGGACTTTTTACTATGCGCACCCAACCAGAGTGACGGGAGGAGCACATTTCAGAAAACGTGCTCAGCTCGTCGAGTAAATGCAATTTAAGCAATAAAATTAAAAATGCACCCAAAACCTAAACCAAACGTTGCAGGTGGTTATTTCTTCATGCGCAGTGGTCAACGCGGCACTCTCTAGCTGCCAAGAGCACTTTTTACTATGCGCACCCAACCAGAGTGACGGGAGGAGCGCATTTCAGAAAACGTGCTCAGCTCGTCGAGAAAATGCGATTTAAGCAATAAAATTAAAAATGCACCTAAAACCTAAACCAAAAGTTGCAGGTGGTTATTTCTTCATGCGCAGCAGTCAACACGGCACTCTCTAGCTGCCAAGAGCACTTTTTACTATGCACACCCAACCAGAGTGACGGGAGGAGCGCATTTTAGAAAACGTGCTCAGCTCGACGAGAAAATGCGATTTAAGCAATAAAATTAAAAATGCACCCAAAACCTAAACCAAACGTTGCAGATGGTCATTTCTTCATGTGCAGTGGTCAACGCGGCACTCTCTAGCTGCCAAGAGCACTTTTTACAATGCACACCCAACCAGAGTGACGGGAGAAGCGCATTTCAGAAAACGTGCTCAGCTCGTCGAGAAAATGCGATTTAAGCAATAAAATTAAAAATGCACCCAAAACCTAAACCAAACGTTGCAGGTGGTTATTTCTTCATGCGCAGTGGTCAACGCGGCACTCTCTAGCTGCCAAGAGCACTCTCTAGCTGCCAAGAGCACTTTTTTACTATGCGCACCCAACCAGAGTGACGGGAGGAGCACATTTCAGAAAACGTGCTCAGCTCGTCGAGTAAATGCGATTTAAGCAATAAAATTAAAAATGCACCCAAAACCTAAACCAAACGTTGCAGGTGGTTATTTCTTCATGCGCAGTGGTCAACGCGGCAGTCTCTAGCTGCCAAGAGCACTTTTTACTATGCGCACCCAACCAGAGTGACGGGAGGAGCACATTTCAGAAAACGTGCTCAGCTCGTCCAGAAAATGCGATTTAGGCAATAAAATTAAAAATGCACCTAAAACCTAAACCAAACGTTGCAGATGGTCATTTCTTCATGCGCAGTGGTCAACGCGGCACTCTCTAGCTGCCAAGAGCACTTTTTACTATGCACACCCAACCAGAGTGACGGGAGGAGCACATTTCAGAAAACGTGCTCAGCTCGTCCAGACAATGCGATTGAAGCAATAAAATTAAAAATGCACCCAAAACCTAAACCAAACGTTGCAGGTGGTTATTTCTTAATGCGCAGTGGTCAACGCGGCACTCTCTAGCTGCCAAGAGCACTTTTTACTATGCGCACCCAACCAGAGTGACGGGAGGAGCGCATTTCAGAAAACGTGCTCAGCTCGTCGAGAAAATGCGATTTAAGCAATAACATTAAAAATGCACCTAAAACCTAAACCAAACGTTGCAGGTGGTTATTTCTTCATGCGCAGCAGTCAACGCGGCACTCTCTAGCTGCCAAGAGCACTTTTTACTATGCGGACCCAACCAGAGTGACGGGAGGAGCACATTTCAGAAAACGTGCTCAGCTCGTCGAGAAAATGCGATTTAAGCAATAAAATAAAAAATGCACCTACAACCTAAACCAAACGCTGCAGATGGTCATTTCTTCATGTGCAGTGGTCAACGCGGAACTCTCTAGCTGCCAAGATCACCTTTTACTATGCGCACCCAACCAGAGTGACGGGAGGAGCACATTTCAGAAAACGTGCTCAGCTCGTCGAGAAAATGCGATTTAAGCAATAAAATTAAAAATGCACCCAAAACCTAAACCAAACGTTGCAGGTGGTTATTTCTTAGTGCGCAGCAGTCAACGCGGCACTCTCTAGCTGCCAAGAGCACTTTTTAATATGCACACCCAACCAGAGTGACGGGAGGAGCGCATTTCAGAAAACGTGCTCAGCTCGACGAGAACATGCGATTTAAGCAATAAAATTAAAAATGCACCCAAAACCTAAACCAAACGTTGCAGGTGGTTATTTCTTCGTGCGCAGCAGTCAACGCGGCACTCTCTAGCTGCCAAGAACACTTTTTACTATGCGCACCCAACCAGAGTGACGGGAGGAGCACATTTCAGAAAACGTGCTCAGCTCGTCGAGAAAATGCGATTTAAGCAATAAAATTAAAAATGCACCTAAAACCTAAACCAAACGTTGCAGGTGGTTATTTCTTCATATGCAGCAGTCAACGCGGCACTCTCTAGCTGCCAAGAGCACTTTTTACTATGCGCACCCAACCAGAGTGACGGGAGGAGCACATTTCAGAAAACGTGCTCAGCTCGTCGAGAAAATGCGATTTAAGCAATAAAATAAAAAATGCACCTAAAACCTAAACCAAACGTTGCAGGTGGTTATTTCTTAATGCGCAGTGGTCAACGCGGCACTCTCTAGCTGCCAAGAGCACTTTTTACTATGCGCACCCAACCAGAGTGACGTGAGGAGCACATTTCAGAAAACGTGCTCAGCTCGTCGAGAAAATGCAATTTAAGCAATAACATTAAAAATGCACCTAAAACCTAAACCAAACGTTGCAGGTGGTTATTTCTTCATGCGCAGTGGTCAACGCGGCACTCTCTCGCTGCCAAGAGCACTTTTTACTATGCGCACCCAACCAGAGTGACGGGAGGAGCACATTTCAGAAAACGTGCTCAGCTCATCGAGAAAATGCGATTTAAGCAATAAAATTAAAAATGCACCTAAAACCTAAACCAAACGTTGCAGGTGGTTATTTCTTCATGCGCAGTGGTCAACGCGGCACTCTCTAGCTGCCAAGAGCACTTTTTACTATGCGCACCCAACCAGAGTGACGGGAGGAGCACATTTCAGAAAACGTGCTCAGCTCGTCGAGAAAATGCAATTTAAGCAATAAAATTAAAAATGCAATTAAAACCTAAACCAAACGTTGCAGGTGGTTATTTCTTCGTGCGCAGCAGTCAACGCGGCACTCTCTAGCTGCCAAGAGCACTTTTTACTATGCGCACCCAACCAGAGTGACGGGAGGAGCACATTTCAGAAAACGTGCTCAGCTCGTCGAGTAAATGTGATTTAAGCAATAAAATTAAAAATGCACCCAAAACCTAAACCAAACGTTGCAGGTGGTTATTTCTTCATGCGCAGTGGTCAACGCGGCACTCTCTAGCTGCCAAGAGCACTTTTTACTATGCGCACCCAACCAGAGTGACGGGAGGAGCACATTTCAGAAAACGTGCTCAGCTCGTCCAGAAAATGCGATTTAAGCAATAAAATTAAAAATGCACCTAAAACCTAAACCAAACGTTGCAGATGGTCATTTCTTCATGCGCAGTGGTCAACGCGGCACTCTCTAGCTGCCAAGAGCACTTTTTACTATGCACACCCAACCAGAGTGACGGGAGGAGCACATTTCAGAAAACGTGCTCAGCTCGTCCAGACAATGCGATTTAAGCAATAAAATTAAAAATGCACCCAAAACCTAAACCAAACGTTGCAGGTGGTTATTTCTTAATGCGCAGTGGTCAACGCGGCACTCTCTAGCTGCCAAGAGCACTTTTTACTATGCGCACCCAACCAGAGTGACGGGAGGAGCGCATTTCAGAAAACGTGCTCAGCTCGTCGAGAAAATGCGATTTAAGCAATAAAATTAAAAATGCACCTAAAACCTAAACCAAACGTTGCAGGTGGTTATTTGTTCATGCGCAGCAGTCAACGCGGCACTCTCTAGCTGCCAAGAGCACTTTTTACTATGCGGACCCAACCAGAGTGACGGGAGGAGCACATTTCAGAAAACGTGCTCAGCTCGTCGAGAAAATGCGATTTAAGCAATAAAATTAAAAATGCACCTAAAACCTAAACCAAACTTGCAGGTGGTTATTTCTTCATGCGCAGTGGTCAACACGGCACTCTCTAGCTGCCAAGAGGACTTTTAACTATGCGCACCCAACCAGAGTGACGGGAGGAGCACATTTCAGAAAACGTGCTCAGCTCGTCGAGAAAATGCGATTTAAGCAATAAAATTAAAAATGCACCTAAAACCTAAACCAAACGTTGCAGGTGGTTATTTCTTCATGCGCAGTGGTCAACGCGGCACTCTCTAGCTGCCAAGAGCACTTTTTAATATGCGCACCCAACCAGAGTGACGGGAGGAGCACATTTCAGAAAACGTGCTCAGCTCGTCGAGAAAATGCGATTTAAGCAATAAAATTAAAAATGCACCTAAAACCTAAACCAAACGTTGCAGATGGTCATTTCTTCATGCGCAGTGGTCAACGCGGCACTCTCTAGCTGCCAAGAGCACTTTTTACTATGCGCACCCAACCAGAGTGACGGGAGGAGCACATTTCAGAAAACGTGCTCAGCTCGTCGAGAAAATGCGATTTAAGCAATAAAATTAAAAATGCACCTAAAACCTAAACCAAACGTTGCAGGTGGTTATTTCTTCATGCGCAGTGGTCAACGCGGCACTCTCTAGCTGCCAAGAGCACTTTTTACTATGCGCACCCAACCAGAGTGACGGGAGGAGCACATTTCAGAAAACGTGCTCAGCTCGTCGAGAAAATGCAATTTAAGCAATAAAATTAAAAATGCAATTAAAACCTAAACCAAACGTTGCAGGTGGTTATTTCTTCGTGCGCAGCAGTCAACGCGGCACTCTCTAGCTGCCAAGAGCACTTTTTACTATGCGCACCCAACCAGAGTGACGGGAGGAGCACATTTCAGAAAACGTGCTCAGCTCGTCGAGTAAATGTGATTTAAGCAATAAAATTAAAAATGCACCCAAAACCTAAACCAAACGTTGCAGGTGGTTATTTCTTCATGCGCAGTGGTCAACGCGGCACTCTCTAGCTGCCAAGAGCACTTTTTACTATGCGCACCCAACCAGAGTGACGGGAGGAGCACATTTCAGAAAACGTGCTCAGCTCGTCCAGAAAATGCGATTTAAGCAATAAAATTAAAAATGCACCTAAAACCTAAACCAAACGTTGCAGATGGTCATTTCTTCATGCGCAGTGGTCAACGCGGCACTCTCTAGCTGCCAAGAGCACTTTTTACTATGCACACCCAACCAGAGTGACGGGAGGAGCACATTTCAGAAAACGTGCTCAGCTCGTCCAGACAATGCGATTTAAGCAATAAAATTAAAAATGCACCCAAAACCTAAACCAAACGTTGCAGGTGGTTATTTCTTAATGCGCAGTGGTCAACGCGGCACTCTCTAGCTGCCAAGAGCACTTTTTACTATGCGCACCCAACCAGAGTGACGGGAGGAGCGCATTTCAGAAAACGTGCTCAGCTCGTCGAGAAAATGCGATTTAAGCAATAAAATTAAAAATGCACCTAAAACCTAAACCAAACGTTGCAGGTGGTTATTTGTTCATGCGCAGCAGTCAACGCGGCACTCTCTAGCTGCCAAGAGCACTTTTTACTATGCGGACCCAACCAGAGTGACGGGAGGAGCACATTTCAGAAAACGTGCTCAGCTCGTCGAGAAAATGCGATTTAAGCAATAAAATTAAAAATGCACCTAAAACCTAAACCAAACTTGCAGGTGGTTATTTCTTCATGCGCAGTGGTCAACACGGCACTCTCTAGCTGCCAAGAGGACTTTTAACTATGCGCACCCAACCAGAGTGACGGGAGGAGCACATTTCAGAAAACGTGCTCAGCTCGTCGAGAAAATGCGATTTAAGCAATAAAATTAAAAATGCACCTAAAACCTAAACCAAACGTTGCAGGTGGTTATTTCTTCATGCGCAGTGGTCAACGCGGCACTCTCTAGCTGCCAAGAGCACTTTTTAATATGCGCACCCAACCAGAGTGACGGGAGGAGCACATTTCAGAAAACGTGCTCAGCTCGTCGAGAAAATGCGATTTAAGCAATAAAATTAAAAATGCACCTAAAACCTAAACCAAACGTTGCAGATGGTCATTTCTTCATGCGCAGTGGTCAACGCGGCACTCTCTAGCTGCCAAGAGCACTTTTTACTATGCGCACCCAACCAGAGTGACGGGAGGAGCACATTTCAGAAAACGTGCTCAGCTCGTCGAGAAAATGCGATTTAAGCAATAAAATTAAAAATGCACCTAAAACCTAAACCAAACGTTGCAGATGGTCATTTCTTCATGCGCAGTGGTCAACGCGGCACTCTCTAGCTGCCAAGAGCACTTTTTACTATGCGCACCCAACCAGAGTGACGGGAGGAGCACATTTCAGAAAACGTGCTGAGCTCGTCGAGAAAATGCGATTTAAGCAATAAAATTAAAAATGCACCTAAAACCTAAACCAAACGTTGCAGGTGGTTATTTCTTCATGCGCAGTGGTCAACGCGGCACTCTCTAGCTGCCAAGAGCACTTTTTGCTATGCGCACCCAACAAGAGTGACGGGAGGTGCACATTTCAGAAAACGTGCTCAGCTCGTCGAGAAAATGCGATTTAAGCAATAAAATTAAAAATGCACCTAAAACCTAAACCAAACGTTGCAGGTGGTTATTTATTCATGCGCAGCTGTCAACGCGGCACTCTCTAGCTGCCGAGAGCACTTTTTACTATGCGCACCCAACCAGAGTGACGGGAGGAGCACATTTCAGAAAACCTGCTCAGCTCGTCGAGAAAATGCGATTTAAGCAATAAAATTAAAAATGCAACTAAAACCTAAACCAAACGTTGCAGATGGTCATTTCTTCATGCGCAGTGGTCAACGCAGCACTCTCTAGCTGCCAAGAGCACTTTTTACTATGCACACCCAACCAGAGTGACGGGAGGAGCACATTTCAGAAAACGTGCTCAGCTCGTCGAGATAATGCGATTTAAGCAATAAAATTAAAAATGCACCTAAAAACCTAAACCAAACGTTGCAGGTGGTTATTTCTTCATGCGCATTGGTCAACGCGGCACTCTCTAGCTGCCAAGAGCACTTTTTACTATGCGCACCCAACCAGAGTGACGGGAGGAGCACATTTCAGAAAACGTGCTCAGCTCGTCCAGACAATGCGATTTAAGCAATAAAATTAAAAATGCACCCAAAACCTAAACCAAACGTTGCAGGTGGTTATTTCTTCATGCGCAGTGGTCAACGCGGCACTCTCTAGCTGCCAAGAGCACTTTTTACTATGCGCACCCAACCAGAGTGACGGGAGGAGCACATTTCAGAAAACGTGCTCAGCTCGTCGAGAAAATGCGATTTAAGCAATAAAATTAAAAATGCACCCAAAACCTAAACATAACATTGCAGATGGTCATTTCTTCATGTGCAGTGGTGAACGCGGCACTCTCTAGCTGCCAAGAGCACTTTTTACTATGCGCACCCAACCAGAGTGACAGGAGGAGCACATTTCAGAAAACGTGCTCAGCTCGTTGAGAAAATGCGATTTAAGCAATAAAATTAAAAATGCACCCAAAACCTAAACCAAACGTTGCAGGTGGTTATTTCTTCATGCGCAGTGGTCAACGCGGCACTCTTTAGCTGCCAAGAGCACTTTTTACTATGCGCACCCAACCAGAGGGACGGGAGGAGCGCATTTCAGAAAACGTGCTCAGCTCGACGAGAAAATGCGATTTAAGCAATAAAATTAAAAATGCACCCAAAACCTTAACCAAACGTTGCAGGTGATAATTTCTTCATGCGCAGTGGTCAACGCGGCACTCTCTAGCTGCCAAGAGCACTTTTTACGATGCACACCCAACCAGAGTGACGGGAGGAGCGCATTTCAGAAAACGTGCTCAGCTCGACGAGAAAATGCGATTTAAGCAATAAAATTAAAAATGCACCCAAAACCTAAACCAAACGTTGCAGGTGGTTATTTCTTCATGCGCAGTGGTCAACGCGGCACTCTCTAGCTGCCAAGAGCACTTTTTACTATGCGCACCCAACCAGAGTGACGGGAGGAGCACATTTCAGAAAACGTGCTCAGCTCGTCGAGAAAATGCGATTTAAGCAATAAAATTAAAAATGCACCCAAAACCTAAACCAAACGTTGCAGGTGGTTATTTCTTCATGCGCAGTGGTCAACGCGGCACTCTCTAGCTGCCAAGAGCACTTTTTACTATGCGCACCCAACCAGAGTGACGGGAGGAGCACATTTCAGAAAACGTGCTCAGCTCGTCGAGAAAATGCGATTTAAGCAATACAATTAAAAATGCACCTAAAAACCTAAACCAAACGTTGCAGGTGGTTATTTCTTCATGCGCATTGGTCAACGCGGCACTCTCTAGCTGCCAAGAGCACTTTTTACTATGCGCACCCAACCAGAGTGACGGGAGGAGCACATTTCAGAAAACGTGCTCAGCTCGTCCAGAAAATGCGATTTAAGCAATAAAATTAAAAATGCACCTAAAACCTAAACCAAACGTTGCAGATGGTCATTTCTTCATGCGCAGTGGTCAACGCGGCACTCTCTAGCTGCCAAGAGCACTTTTTACTATGCACACCCAACCAGAGTGACGGGAGGAGCACATTTCAGAAAACGTGCTCAGCTCGTCGAGATAATGCGATTTAAGCAATAAAATTAAAAATGCACCTAAAAACCTAAACCAAACGTTGCAGGTGGTTATTTCTTCATGCGCATTGGTCAACGCGGCACTCTCTAGCTGCCAAGAGCACTTTTTACTATTTTCACCCAACCAGAGTGACGGGAGGAGCACATTTCAGAAAACGTGCTCAGCTCGTCGAGAAAATGCGATTTAAGCAATAAAATTAAAAATGCACCCAAAACATTAAACCAAACGTTGCAGGTGGTTATTTCTTCATGCGCAGTGGTCAACGCGGCACTCTCTAGCTGCCAAGAGCATTTTTTACTATGCGCACCCAACCAGAGTGACGGGAGGAGCACATTTCAGAAAACGTGCTCAGCTCGTCGCGAAAATGCGATTTAAGCAATAAAATTAAAAATGCACCTAAAACCTAAACCAAACGTTGCAGATGGTTATTTCTTCATGCGCAGTGGTCAACGCGGCACTCTCTAGCTGCCAAGAGCACTTTTTACTATGTGCACCCAACCAGAGTGACGGGAGGAGCACATTTCAGAAAACGTGCTCAGCTCGTCGAGAAAATGCGATTTAAGCAATACAATTAAAATTGCATCTAAAACCTAAACCAAACGTTGCAGGTAGTTATTTCTTCATGCGCAGTGGTCAACGCGGCATTCTCTAGCTGTCAAGAGCACTTTTTACTATGCGCACCCAACCAGAGTGACGGGAGGAGCACATTCCAGAAAACGTGCTCAGCTCGTCGAGAAAATGCGATTTAAGCAATAAAATTAAAAATGCACCCAGAACCTAAACCAAACGTTGCAGATGGTTATTTCTTCATGCGCAGTGGTCAACAAGGCACTCTCTAGCTGCCAAGAGCACTTTTTACTATGCGCACCCACCCAGAGTGACGGGAGGAGCACATTTCAGAAAACGTGCTCAGCTCGTCGAGAAAATGCGATTTAAGCAATAAAATTAAAAATGCACCCAAAACCTAAACCAAACGTTGCAGGTGGTTATTTCTTCAAATGCAGTGGTCAACGCGGCACTCTCTAGCTGCCAAGAGCACTTTTTACTATGCGCACCCAACCAGAGTGACGGGAGGAGCACATTCCAGAAAACGTGCTCAGCTCGTCGAGAAAATGCGATTTAAGCAATAAAATTAAAAATGCACCCAAAACCTAAACCAAACGTTGCAGATGGTCATTTCTTCATGCGCAGTGGTCAACGCGGCACTCTCTAGCTGCCAAGAGCACTTTTTACTATGCGCACCCAACCAGAGTGACGGGAGGAGCACATTTCAGAAAACGTGCTCAGCTCGTCGAGAAAATGTGATTTAAGCAATAAAATTAAAAATGCACCCAAAACCTAAACCAAACGTTGCAGGTGGT
Organism: Syngnathus scovelli; assembly: GCF_024217435.2. Classification (NCBI taxonomy): domain Eukaryota; kingdom Metazoa; phylum Chordata; class Actinopteri; order Syngnathiformes; family Syngnathidae; genus Syngnathus; species Syngnathus scovelli. The sequence goes on from NC_090861.1 coordinate 11,389,830, forward strand.
TATTTCTTCATGCGCAGTGGTCAACGCGGCACTCTCTAGCTGCCAAGAGCACTTTTTACTATGCGCACCCAACCAGAGTACGGGAGGAGCACATTTCAGAAAACGTGCTCAGCTCGTCGAGAAAATGCGATTTAAGCAATAAAAGTAAAAATACACCCAAAACCTAAACCAAACGTTGCAGATGGTCATTTCTTCATGCGCAGTGGTCAACGCGGCACTCTCTAGCTGCCAAGAGCACTTTTTACTATGCACACCCAACCAGAGTGACGGGAAGAGCGCATTTTAGAAAACGTGCTCAGCTCGACGAGAAAATGCGATTTAAGCAATAAAATTAAAAATGCACCCAAAACCTAAACCAAACGTTGCAGGTGGTTATTTCTTCATGCGCAGTGGTCAACGCGGCACTCTCTAGCTGCCAAGAGCACTTTTTACTATGCGCACCCAACCAGAGTGACGGGAGGAGCACATTTCAGAAAACGTGCTCAGCTCGTCGAGAAAATGCGATTTAAGCAATAAAATTTAAAATGCACCTAAAACCTAAACCAAACGTTGCAGGTGGTTATTTCTTCATGCGCAGTGGTCAACGCGGCACTCTCTAGCTGCCAAGAGCACTTTTTACTATGCGCACCCAACCAGAGTGACGGGAGGAGCACATTCCAGAAAACGTGCTCAGCTCGTCGAGAAAATGCGATTTAAGCAATAAAATTAAAAATGCACCCAAAACCTAAACCAAACGTTGCAGATGGTCATTTCTTCATGTGCAGTGGTGAACGCGGCACTCTCTAGCTGCCAAGAGCACTTTTTACTATGCGCACCCAACCAGAGTGACGGGAGGAGCACATTTCAGAAAACGTGCTCAGCTCGTCGAGAAAATGCGATTTAAGCAATAAAATTAAAAATGCACCTAAAAACCTAAACCAAACGTTGCAGGTGGTTATTTCTTCATGCACATTGGTTAACGCGGCACTCTCTAGCTGCCAAGAGCACTTTTTACTATGCGCACCCACCCAGAGTGACGGGAGGAGCACATTTCAGAAAACGTGCTCAGATCGTCGAGAAAATGCGATTTAAGCAATAAAATTAAAAATGCACCTAAAACCTAAACCAAACGTTGCAGGTGGTTATTTCTCCGTGCGCAGCAGTCAACGCGGCACTCTCTAGCTGCGAAGAGCAATTTTTACTATGCGCACCCAACCAGAGTGACGGGAGGAGCACATTTCAGAAAACGTGCTCAGCTCGTCGAGTAAATGCAATTTAAGCAATAAAATTAAAAATGCACCCAAAACCTAAACCAAACGTTGCAGGTGGTTATTTCTTCATGCGCAGTGGTCAACGCGGCACTCTCTAGCTGCCAAGAGCACTTTTTACTATGCGCACCCAACCAGAGTGACGGGAGGAGCACATTTCAGAAAACGTGCTCAGCTCGTCCAGAAAATGCGATTTAAGCAATAAAATTAAAAATGCAACTAAAACCTAAACCAAACGTTGCAGATTGTTATTTCTTCATGCGCAGTGGTCAACGCGGCACTCTCTAGCTGCAAAGAGCACTTTTTACTATGCGCACCCAACCAGAGTGACGGGAGGAGCGCATTTCAGAAAACGTGCTCAGCTCGTCGAGAAAATGCGATTTAAGCAATAAAATTAAAAATGCACCTAAAACCTAAACCAAAAGTTGCAGGTGGTTATTTCTTCATGCGCAGCAGTCAACACGGCACTCTCTAGCTGCCAAGAGCACTTTTTACTATGCGCACCCAACCAGAGTGACGGGAGGAGCACATTTCAGAAAACGTGCTCAGCTCGTCGAGAAAATGCGATTTAAGCAATAAAATTAAAAATGCACCCAAAACCTAAACCAAACGTTGCAGATGGTCATTTCTTCATGTGCAGTGGTCAACGCGGCACTCTCTAGCTGCCAAGAGCACTTTTTACTATGCACACCCAACCAGAGTGACGGGAGGAGCGCATTTCAGAAAACGTGCTCAGCTCGTCGAGAAAATGCGATTTAAGCAATAAAATTAAAAATGCACCTAAAACCTAAACCATAAGTTGCAGGTGGTTATTTCTTCATGCGCAGCAGTCAACACGGCACTCTCTAGCTGCCAAGAGCACTTTTTACTATGCGCACCCAACCAGAGTGACGGGAGAAGCACATTTCAGAAAACGTGCTCAGCTCGTCGAGAAAATGCGATTTAAGCAATAAAATCAAAAATGCACCCAAAACCTAAACCAAACGTTGCAGATGGTCATTTCTTCATGTGCAGTGGTCAACGCGGCACTCTCTAGCTGCCAAGAGCACTTTTTACTATGCACACCCAACCAGAGTGACGGGAGGAGCACATTTCAGAAAACGTGCTCAGCTCATCGAGAAAATGCGATTTAAGCAATAAAATTAAAAATGCACCTAAAACCTAAACCAAACGTTGCAGGTGGTTATTTCTTCATGCGCAGTGGTCAACGCGGCACTCTCTAGCTGCCAAGAGCACTTTTTACTATGCGCACCCAACCAGAGTGACGGGAGGAGCACATTTCAGAAAACGTGCTCAGCTCGTCGAGAAAATGCGATTTAAGCAATAAAATTAAAAATGCACCTAAAACCTAAACCAAACGTTGCAGGTGGTTATTTCTTCGTGCGCAGCAGTCAACGCGGCACTCTCTAGCTGCCAAGAGCACTTTTTACTATGCGCACCCAACCAGAGTGACGGGAGGAGCACATTTCAGAAAACGTGCTCAGCTCGTCGAGTAAATGCGATTTAAGCAATAAAATTAAAAATGCACCCAAAACCTAAACCAAACGTTGCAGGTGGTTATTTCTTCATGCGCAGTGGTCAACGCGGCAGTCTCTAGCTGCCAAGAGCACTTTTTACTATGCGCACCCAACCAGAGTGACGGGAGGAGCACATTTCAGAAAACGTGCTCAGCTCGTCCAGAAAATGCGATTTAAGCAATAAAATTAAAAATGCACCTAAAACCTAAACCAAACGTTGCAGATGGTCATTTCTTCATGCGCAGTGGTCAACGCGGCACTCTCTAGCTACCAAGAGCATTTTTTACTATGCGCACCCAACCAGAGTGACGGGAGGAGCACATTTCAGAAAACGTGCTCAGCTCGTCGAGAAAATGCGATTTAAGCAATAAAATTAAAAATGCACCTAAAACCTAAACCAAACGTTGCAGGTGGTTATTTCTTCATGCGCAGCAGTCAACGCGGCACTCTCTAGCTGCCAAGAGCACTTTTTACTATGCGCACCCAACCAGAGTGACGGGAGGAGCACATTTCAGAAAACGTGCTCAGCTCGTCGAGAAAATGCGATTTAAGCAATAAAATTAAAAATGCACCTAAAACCTAAACCAAACGTTGCAGGTGGTTATTTCTTCATGCGCAGTGGTCAACGCGGCACTCTCTAGCTGCCAAGAGGACTTTTTACTATGCGCACCCAACCAGAGTGACGGGAGGAGCACATTTCAGAAAACGTGCTCAGCTCGTCGAGTAAATGCAATTTAAGCAATAAAATTAAAAATGCACCCAAAACCTAAACCAAACGTTGCAGGTGGTTATTTCTTCATGCGCAGTGGTCAACGCGGCACTCTCTAGCTGCCAAGAGCACTTTTTACTATGCGCACCCAACCAGAGTGACGGGAGGAGCGCATTTCAGAAAACGTGCTCAGCTCGTCGAGAAAATGCGATTTAAGCAATAAAATTAAAAATGCACCTAAAACCTAAACCAAAAGTTGCAGGTGGTTATTTCTTCATGCGCAGCAGTCAACACGGCACTCTCTAGCTGCCAAGAGCACTTTTTACTATGCACACCCAACCAGAGTGACGGGAGGAGCGCATTTTAGAAAACGTGCTCAGCTCGACGAGAAAATGCGATTTAAGCAATAAAATTAAAAATGCACCCAAAACCTAAACCAAACGTTGCAGATGGTCATTTCTTCATGTGCAGTGGTCAACGCGGCACTCTCTAGCTGCCAAGAGCACTTTTTACAATGCACACCCAACCAGAGTGACGGGAGGAGCGCATTTCAGAAAACGTGCTCAGCTCGTCGAGAAAATGCGATTTAAGCAATAAAATTAAAAATGCACCCAAAACCTAAACCAAACGTTGCAGGTGGTTATTTCTTCATGCGCAGTGGTCAACGCGGCACTCTCTAGCTGCCAAGAGCACTCTCTAGCTGCCAAGAGCACTTTTTTACTATGCGCACCCAACCAGAGTGACGGGAGGAGCACATTTCAGAAAACGTGCTCAGCTCGTCGAGTAAATGCGATTTAAGCAATAAAATTAAAAATGCACCCAAAACCTAAACCAAACGTTGCAGGTGGTTATTTCTTCATGCGCAGTGGTCAACGCGGCAGTCTCTAGCTGCCAAGAGCACTTTTTACTATGCGCACCCAACCAGAGTGACGGGAGGAGCACATTTCAGAAAACGTGCTCAGCTCGTCCAGAAAATGCGATTTAGGCAATAAAATTAAAAATGCACCTAAAACCTAAACCAAACGTTGCAGATGGTCATTTCTTCATGCGCAGTGGTCAACGCGGCACTCTCTAGCTGCCAAGAGCACTTTTTACTATGCACACCCAACCAGAGTGACGGGAGGAGCACATTTCAGAAAACGTGCTCAGCTCGTCCAGACAATGCGATTGAAGCAATAAAATTAAAAATGCACCCAAAACCTAAACCAAACGTTGCAGGTGGTTATTTCTTAATGCGCAGTGGTCAACGCGGCACTCTCTAGCTGCCAAGAGCACTTTTTACTATGCGCACCCAACCAGAGTGACGGGAGGAGCGCATTTCAGAAAACGTGCTCAGCTCGTCGAGAAAATGCGATTTAAGCAATAACATTAAAAATGCACCTAAAACCTAAACCAAACGTTGCAGGTGGTTATTTCTTCATGCGCAGCAGTCAACGCGGCACTCTCTAGCTGCCAAGAGCACTTTTTACTATGCGGACCCAACCAGAGTGACGGGAGGAGCACATTTCAGAAAACGTGCTCAGCTCGTCGAGAAAATGCGATTTAAGCAATAAAATAAAAAATGCACCTACAACCTAAACCAAACGCTGCAGATGGTCATTTCTTCATGTGCAGTGGTCAACGCGGAACTCTCTAGCTGCCAAGAGCACCTTTTACTATGCGCACCCAACCAGAGTGACGGGAGGAGCACATTTCAGAAAACGTGCTCAGCTCGTCGAGAAAATGCGATTTAAGCAATAAAATTAAAAATGCACCCAAAACCTAAACCAAACGTTGCAGGTGGTTATTTCTTAGTGCGCAGCAGTCAACGCGGCACTCTCTAGCTGCCAAGAGCACTTTTTAATATGCACACCCAACCAGAGTGACGGGAGGAGCGCATTTCAGAAAACGTGCTCAGCTCGACGAGAACATGCGATTTAAGCAATAAAATTAAAAATGCACCCAAAACCTAAACCAAACGTTGCAGGTGGTTATTTCTTCGTGCGCAGCAGTCAACGCGGCACTCTCTAGCTGCCAAGAACACTTTTTACTATGCGCACCCAACCAGAGTGACGGGAGGAGCACATTTCAGAAAACGTGCTCAGCTCGTCGAGAAAATGCGATTTAAGCAATAAAATTAAAAATGCACCTAAAACCTAAACCAAACGTTGCAGGTGGTTATTTCTTCATATGCAGCAGTCAACGCGGCACTCTCTAGCTGCCAAGAGCACTTTTTACTATGCGCACCCAACCAGAGTGACGGGAGGAGCACATTTCAGAAAACGTGCTCAGCTCGTCGAGAAAATGCGATTTAAGCAATAAAATAAAAAATGCACCTAAAACCTAAACCAAACGTTGCAGGTGGTTATTTCTTAATGCGCAGTGGTCAACGCGGCACTCTCTAGCTGCCAAGAGCACTTTTTACTATGCGCACCCAACCAGAGTGACGTGAGGAGCACATTTCAGAAAACGTGCTCAGCTCGTCGAGAAAATGCAATTTAAGCAATAACATTAAAAATGCACCTAAAACCTAAACCAAACGTTGCAGGTGGTTATTTCTTCATGCGCAGTGGTCAACGCGGCACTCTCTCGCTGCCAAGAGCACTTTTTACTATGCGCACCCAACCAGAGTGACGGGAGGAGCACATTTCAGAAAACGTGCTCAGCTCATCGAGAAAATGCGATTTAAGCAATAAAATTAAAAATGCACCTAAAACCTAAACCAAACGTTGCAGGTGGTTATTTCTTCATGCGCAGTGGTCAACGCGGCACTCTCTAGCTGCCAAGAGCACTTTTTACTATGCGCACCCAACCAGAGTGACGGGAGGAGCACATTTCAGAAAACGTGCTCAGCTCGTCGAGAAAATGCAATTTAAGCAATAAAATTAAAAATGCAATTAAAACCTAAACCAAACGTTGCAGGTGGTTATTTCTTCGTGCGCAGCAGTCAACGCGGCACTCTCTAGCTGCCAAGAGCACTTTTTACTATGCGCACCCAACCAGAGTGACGGGAGGAGCACATTTCAGAAAACGTGCTCAGCTCGTCGAGTAAATGTGATTTAAGCAATAAAATTAAAAATGCACCCAAAACCTAAACCAAACGTTGCAGGTGGTTATTTCTTCATGCGCAGTGGTCAACGCGGCACTCTCTAGCTGCCAAGAGCACTTTTTACTATGCACACCCAACCAGAGTGACGGGAGGAGCACATTTCAGAAAACGTGCTCAGCTCGTCCAGACAATGCGATTTAAGCAATAAAATTAAAAATGCACCCAAAACCTAAACCAAACGTTGCAGGTGGTTATTTCTTAATGCGCAGTGGTCAACGCGGCACTCTCTAGCTGCCAAGAGCACTTTTTACTATGCGCACCCAACCAGAGTGACGGGAGGAGCGCATTTCAGAAAACGTGCTCAGCTCGTCGAGAAAATGCGATTTAAGCAATAAAATTAAAAATGCACCTAAAACCTAAACCAAACGTTGCAGGTGGTTATTTGTTCATGCGCAGCAGTCAACGCGGCACTCTCTAGCTGCCAAGAGCACTTTTTACTATGCGGACCCAACCAGAGTGACGGGAGGAGCACATTTCAGAAAACGTGCTCAGCTCGTCGAGAAAATGCGATTTAAGCAATAAAATAAAAAATGCACCTAAAACCTAAACCAAACGCTGCAGATGGTCATTTCTTCATGTGCAGTGGTCAACGCGGCACTCTCTAGCTGCCAAGAGCACTTTTTACTATGCGCACCCAACCAGACTGACGGGAGTAGCACATTTCAGAAAACGTGCTCAGTTCGTCGAGAAAATGCGATTTAAGCAACAAAATTAAAAATGCACCCAAAACCTAAACCAAACGTTGCAGGTGGTTATTTCTTCATGCGCAGCAGTCAACGAGGCACTCTCTAGCTGCCAAGAGCACTTTTTAATATGCACACCCAACAAGAGTGACGGGAGGAGCGCATTTCAGAAAACGTGCTCAGCTCGACGAGAACATGCGATTTAAGCAATAAAATTAAAAATGCACCCAAAACCTAAACCAAACGTTGCAGGTGGTTATTTCTTCATGCGCAGTGGTCAAGGCGGCACTCTCTAGCTGCCAAGAGCACTTTTTACTATGCGCACCCAACCAGAGTGACGGGAGGAGCACATTTCAGAAAACGTGCTCAGCTCGTCGAGAAAATGCGATTTAAGCAATAAAATTAAAAATGCACCCAAAACCTAAACCAAACGTTGCAGGTGGTTATTTCTTCATGCGCAGTGGTAAACGCGGCACTCTCTAGCTGCCAAGAGGACTTTTTACTATGCGCACCCAACCAGAGTGACGGGAGGAGCACATTTCATAAAACGTTCTCAGCTCGTCGAGAAAATGCGATTTAAGCAATAAAATTAAAACTGCACCCAAAACCTAAACCAAACGTTGCAGATGGTCATTTCTTCATGCGCAGTGGTCAACGCGGCACTCTCTAGCTGCCAAGAGCACTTTTTACTATGCGCACCCAACCAGAGTGACGGGAGGACCACATTTCAGAAAACGTGCTCAGCTCGTCGAGAAAATGCGATTTAAGCAATAAAATTAAAAATGCACCCAAAACCTAAACCAAACGTTGCAGGTGGTTATTTCTTCATGCCCAGCAGTCAACGCGGCACTCTCTAGCTGCCAAGAGCACTTTTTACTATGCGCACCCAACCAGAGTGACGGGAGGAGCACATTTCAGAAAACGTGCTCAGCTCATCGAGAAAATGCGATTTAAGCAATAAAATTAAAAATGCACCTAAAACCTAAACCAAACGTTGCAGGTGGTTATTTCTTCATGCGCAGTGGTCAACGCGGCACTCTCTAGCTGCCAAGAGCACTTTTTACTATGCGCACCAAACCAGAGTGACGGGAGGAGCACATTTCAGAAAACGTGCTCAGCTCGTCGAGAAAATGCGATTTAAGCAATAAAATTAAAACTGCACCCAAAACCTAAACCAAACGTTGCAGATGGTCATTTCTTCATGCGCAGTGGTCAACGCGGCACTCTCTAGCTGCCAAGAGCACGTTTTACTATGCGCACCCAACCAGAGTGACGGGAGGACCACATTTCAGAAAACGTGCTCAGCTCGTCGAGAAAATGCGATTTAAGCAATAAAATTAAAAATGCACCCAAAACCTAAACCAAACGTTGCAGGTGGTTATTTCTTCATGCGCAGCAGTCAACGCGGCACTCTCTAGCTGCCAAGAGCACTTTTTACTATGCGCACCCAACCAGAGTGACGGGAGGAGCACATTTCAGAAAACGTGCTCAGCTCGTCGAGAAAATGCGATTTAAGCAGAGAAATTAAAAATGCACCCAAAACCTAAACCAAACGTTGCAGGTGGTTATTTCTTAATGCACAGTGGTCAACGCGGCACTCTCTAGCTGCCAAGAGCACTTTTTACTATGCGCACCCAACCAGAGTGACGGGAGGAGCACTTTTCAGAAAACGTGCTCAGCTCGTCGAGAAAATGCGAATTAAGCAATAAAATTAAAAATGCACCCAAAACCTAAACCAAACGTTGCAGATGGTCATTTCTTCATGCGCAGTGGTCAACGCGGCACTCTCTAGCTGCCAAGAGCACTTTTTACTATGCGCACCCAACCAGAGTGACGGGAGGAGCACATTTCAGAAAACGTGCTCAGCTCGTCGAGAAAATGCGATTTAAGCAATAAAATTAAAAATGCACCTAAAACCCAAACCAAACGTTGCAGGTGGTTATTTCTTCATGCGCAGTGGTCAACGCGGCACTCTCTAGCTGCCAAGAGCACTTTTTACTATGCGCACCCAACCAGAGTGACTGGAGGAGCACATTTCAGAAAATGTGCTCAGCTCGTCGAGAAAATGCCATTTAAGCCGTACAATTAAAAATGCACCTAAAACCTAAACCAAACGTTGCAGGTGGTTGTTTCTTCATGCGCAGTGGTCAACGTGGCACTCTCTAGCTGCCAAGAGCACTTTTTACTATGCGCACCCAACCAGAGTGACGGGAGGAGCACATTTCAGAAAACGTGCTCAGCTCGTCGAGAAAATGCGATTCAAGCAATAAAATTTAAAATGCACCTAAAACCTAAACCAAACGTTGCAGGTGGTTATTTCTTCATGCGCATTGGTCAACGCGGCACTCTCTAGCTGCCAAGAGCACTTTTTCCTTTGCGCACCCAACCAGAGTGACGGGAGGAGCACATTTCAGAAAACGTGCTCAGCTCGTCGAGAAAATGCGATTTAAGCAATAAAATTAAAAATGCACCCAAAACCTAAACCAAACGTTGCAGGTGGTTATTTCTTCATGCGCATTGGTCAACGCGGCACTCTCTAGCTGCCAAGAGCACTTTTTACTTTGCGCACCCAACCAGAGTGACGGGAGGAGCACATTTCAGAAAACGTGCTCAGCTCGTCGAGAAAATGCGATTTAAGCAATAAAATTAAAAATGCACCCAAAACCTAAACCAAACGTTGCAGGTGGTTATTTCTTCATGCGCAGTGGTCAACGCGGAACTCTCTAGCTGCCAAGAGCACTTTTTACTATGCGCACCCAACCAGAGTGACGAGAGGAGCACATTTCAGAAAACGTGCTCAGCTCGTCGAGAAAATGCGATTTAAGCAATAAAATTAAAAATGCACCTAAAACCTAAACCAAACGTTGCAGGTGGTTATTTCTTCATGCGCAGTGGTCAACGCGGCACTCTCTAGCTGCCAAGAGCACTTTTTACTATGCGCACCCAACCAGAGTGACGGGAGGAGCACATTTCAGAAAACGTGCTCAGCTCGTCGAGAAAATGCAATTTAAGCAATAAAATTAAAAATGCACATAAAACCTAAACCAAACGTTGCAGGTGGTTATTTCTTCATGCGCAGTGGTCAACGCGGCACTCTCTAGCTGCCAAGAGCACTTTTTACTATGTGCACCCAACCAGAGTGACGGGAGGAGCACATTTCAGAAAACGTGCTCAGCTCGTCGAGAAAATGCGATTTAAGCAATAAAATTACAAATGCACCTAAAACCCAAACCAAACGTTGCAGATGGTCATTTCTTCATGCGCAGTGGTCAACGCGGCACTCTCTAGCTGCCAAGAGCACTTTTTACTATGCGCACCCAACCAGAGTAACGGCAGGAGCACATTTCAGAAAACGTGCTCAGCTCGTCGAGAAAATGCGATTTAAGCAATAAAATTAAAAATGCACCTAAAACCTAAACCAAACTTGCAGGTGGTTATTTCTTCATGCGCAGTGGTCAACACGGCACTCTCTAGCTGCCAAGAGGACTTTTAACTATGCGCACCCAACCAGAGTGACGGGAGGAGCACATTTCAGAAAACGTGCTCAGCTCGTCGAGAAAATGCGATTTAAGCAATAAAATTAAAAATGCACCTAAAACCTAAACCAAACGTTGCAGGTGGTTATTTCTTCATGCGCAGTGGTCAACGCGGCACTCTCTAGCTGCCAAGAGCACTTTTTAATATGCGCACCCAACCAGAGTGACGGGAGGAGCACATTTCAGAAAACGTGCTCAGCTCGTCGAGAAAATGCGATTTAAGCAATAAAATTAAAAATGCACCTAAAACCTAAACCAAACGTTGCAGATGGTCATTTCTTCATGCGCAGTGGTCAACGCGGCACTCTCTAGCTGCCAAGAGCACTTTTTACTATGCGCACCCAACCAGAGTGACGGGAGGAGCACATTTCAGAAAACGTGCTCAGCTCGTCGAGAAAATGCGATTTAAGCAATAAAATTAAAAATGCACCTAAAACCTAAACCAAACGTTGCAGATGGTCATTTCTTCATGCGCAGTGGTCAACGCGGCACTCTCTAGCTGCCAAGAGCACTTTTTACTATGCGCACCCAACCAGAGTGACGGGAGGAGCACATTTCAGAAAACGTGCTGAGCTCGTCGAGAAAATGCGATTTAAGCAATAAAATTAAAAATGCACCTAAAACCTAAACCAAACGTTGCAGGTGGTTATGTCTTCATGCGCAGTGGTCAACGCGGCACTCTCTAGCTGCCAAGAGCACTTTTTGCTATGCGCACCCAACAAGAGTGACGGGAGGTGCACATTTCAGAAAACGTGCTCAGCTCGTCGAGAAAATGCGATTTAAGCAATAAAATTAAAAATGCACCTAAAACCTAAACCAAACGTTGCAGGTGGTTATTTATTCATGCGCAGCTGTCAACGCGGCACTCTCTAGCTGCCGAGAGCACTTTTTACTATGCGCACCCAACCAGAGTGACGGGAGGAGCACATTTCAGAAAACCTGCTCAGCTCGTCGAGAAAATGCGATTTAAGCAATAAAATTAAAAATGCAACTAAAACCTAAACCAAACGTTGCAGATGGTCATTTCTTCATGCGCAGTGGTCAACGCAGCACTCTCTAGCTGCCAAGAGCACTTTTTACTATGCACACCCAACCAGAGTGACGGGAGGAGCACATTTCAGAAAACGTGCTCAGCTCGTCGAGATAATGCGATTTAAGCAATAAAATTAAAAATGCACCTAAAAACCTAAACCAAACGTTGCAGGTGGTTATTTCTTCATGCGCATTGGTCAACGCGGCACTCTCTAGCTGCCAAGAGCACTTTTTACTATGCGCACCCAACCAGAGTGACGGGAGGAGCACATTTCAGAAAACGTGCTCAGCTCGTCCAGACAATGCGATTTAAGCAATAAAATTAAAAATGCACCCAAAACCTAAACCAAACGTTGCAGGTGGTTATTTCTTCATGCGCAGTGGTCAACGCGGCACTCTCTAGCTGCCAAGAGCACTTTTTACTATGCGCACCCAACCAGAGTGACGGGAGGAGCACATTTCAGAAAACGTGCTCAGCTCGTCGAGAAAATGCGATTTAAGCAATAAAATTAAAAATGCACCCAAAACCTAAACATAACATTGCAGATGGTCATTTCTTCATGTGCAGTGGTGAACGCGGCACTCTCTAGCTGCCAAGAGCACTTTTTACTATGCGCACCCAACCAGAGTGACAGGAGGAGCACATTTCAGAAAACGTGCTCAGCTCGTTGAGAAAATGCGATTTAAGCAATAAAATTAAAAATGCACCCAAAACCTAAACCAAACGTTGCAGGTGGTTATTTCTTCATGCGCAGTGGTCAACGCGGCACTCTTTAGCTGCCAAGAGCACTTTTTACTATGCGCACCCAACCAGAGGGACGGGAGGAGCGCATTTCAGAAAACGTGCTCAGCTCGACGAGAAAATGCGATTTAAGCAATAAAATTAAAAATGCACCCAAAACCTTAACCAAACGTTGCAGGTGATAATTTCTTCATGCGCAGTGGTCAACGCGGCACTCTCTAGCTGCCAAGAGCACTTTTTACGATGCACACCCAACCAGAGTGACGGGAGGAGCGCATTTCAGAAAACGTGCTCAGCTCGACGAGAAAATGCGATTTAAGCAATAAAATTAAAAATGCACCCAAAACCTAAACCAAACGTTGCAGGTGGTTATTTCTTCATGCGCAGTGGTCAACGCGGCACTCTCTAGCTGCCAAGAGCACTTTTTACTATGCGCACCCAACCAGAGTGACGGGAGGAGCACATTTCAGAAAACGTGCTCAGCTCGTCGAGAAAATGCGATTTAAGCAATAAAATTAAAAATGCACCCAAAACCTAAACCAAACGTTGCAGGTGGTTATTTCTTCATGCGCAGTGGTCAACGCGGCACTCTCTAGCTGCCAAGAGCACTTTTTACTATGCGCACCCAACCAGAGTGACGGGAGGAGCACATTTCAGAAAACGTGCTCAGCTCGTCGAGAAAATGCGATTTAAGCAATACAATTAAAAATGCACCTAAAAACCTAAACCAAACGTTGCAGGTGGTTATTTCTTCATGCGCATTGGTCAACGCGGCACTCTCTAGCTGCCAAGAGCACTTTTTACTATGCGCACCCAACCAGAGTGACGGGAGGAGCACATTTCAGAAAACGTGCTCAGCTCGTCCAGAAAATGCGATTTAAGCAATAAAATTAAAAATGCACCTAAAACCTAAACCAAACGTTGCAGATGGTCATTTCTTCATGCGCAGTGGTCAACGCGGCACTCTCTAGCTGCCAAGAGCACTTTTTACTATGCACACCCAACCAGAGTGACGGGAGGAGCACATTTCAGAAAACGTGCTCAGCTCGTCGAGATAATGCGATTTAAGCAATAAAATTAAAAATGCACCTAAAAACCTAAACCAAACGTTGCAGGTGGTTATTTCTTCATGCGCATTGGTCAACGCGGCACTCTCTAGCTGCCAAGAGCACTTTTTACTATTTTCACCCAACCAGAGTGACGGGAGGAGCACATTTCAGAAAACGTGCTCAGCTCGTCGAGAAAATGCGATTTAAGCAATAAAATTAAAAATGCACCTAAAAACCTAAACCAAACGTTGCAGATGGTTATTTCTTCATGCGCAGTGGTCAACGCGGCACTCTCTAGCTGCCAAGAGCACTTTTTACTATGTGCACCCAACCAGAGTGACGGGAGGAGCACATTTCAGAAAACGTGCTCAGCTCGTCGAGAAAATGCGATTTAAGCAATACAATTAAAATTGCATCTAAAACCTAAACCAAACGTTGCAGGTAGTTATTTCTTCATGCGCAGTGGTCAACGCGGCATTCTCTAGCTGTCAAGAGCACTTTTTACTATGCGCACCCAACCAGAGTGACGGGAGGAGCACATTCCAGAAAACGTGCTCAGCTCGTCGAGAAAATGCGATTTAAGCAATAAAATTAAAAATGCACCCAGAACCTAAACCAAACGTTGCAGATGGTTATTTCTTCATGCGCAGTGGTCAACAAGGCACTCTCTAGCTGCCAAGAGCACTTTTTACTATGCGCACCCACCCAGAGTGACGGGAGGAGCACATTTCAGAAAACGTGCTCAGCTCGTCGAGAAAATGCGATTTAAGCAATAAAATTAAAAATGCACCCAAAACCTAAACCAAACGTTGCAGGTGGTTATTTCTTCAAATGCAGTGGTCAACGCGGCACTCTCTAGCTGCCAAGAGCACTTTTTACTATGCGCACCCAACCAGAGTGACGGGAGGAGCACATTCCAGAAAACGTGCTCAGCTCGTCGAGAAAATGCGATTTAAGCAATAAAATTAAAAATGCAACCAAAACCTAAACCAAACGTTGCAGATGGTCATTTCTTCATGCGCAGTGGTCAACGCGGCACTCTCTAGCTGCCAAGAGCACTTTTTACTATGCGCACCCAACCAGAGTGACGGGAGGAGCACATTTCAGAAAACGTGCTCAGCTCGTCGAGAAAATGTGATTTAAGCAATAAAATTAAAAATGCACCCAAAACCTAAACCAAACGTTGCAGGTGGTTATTTCTTCATGCGCAGTGGTCAACGCGGCACTCTCTAGCTGCCAAGAGCACTTTTTACTATGCGCACCCAACCAGAGTACGGGAGGAGCACATTTCAGAAAACGTGCTCAGCTCGTCGAGAAAATGCGATTTAAGCAATAAAAGTAAAAATACACCCAAAACCTAAACCAAACGTTGCAGATGGTCATTTCTTCATGCGCAGTGGTCAACGCGGCACTCTCTAGCTGCCAAGAGCACTTTTTACTATGCACACCCAACCAGAGTGACGGGAAGAGCGCATTTTAGAAAACGTGCTCAGCTCGACGAGAAAATGCGATTTAAGCAATAAAATTAAAAATGCACCCAAAACCTAAACCAAACGTTGCAGGTGGTTATTTCTTCATGCGCAGTGGTCAACGCGGCACTCTCTAGCTGCCAAGAGCACTTTTTACTATGCGCACCCAACCAGAGTGACGGGAGGAGCACATTTCAGAAAACGTGCTCAGCTCGTCGAGAAAATGCGATTTAAGCAATAAAATTTAAAATGCACCTAAAACCTAAACCAAACGTTGCAGGTGGTTATTTCTTCATGCGCAGTGGTCAACGCGGCACTCTCTAGCTGCCAAGAGCACTTTTTACTATGCGCACCCAACCAGAGTGACGGGAGGAGCACATTCCAGAAAACGTGCTCAGCTCGTCGAGAAAATGCGATTTAAGCAATAAAATTAAAAATGCACCCAAAACCTAAACCAAACGTTGCAGATGGTCATTTCTTCATGTGCAGTGGTGAACGCGGCACTCTCTAGCTGCCAAGAGCACTTTTTACTATGCGCACCCAACCAGAGTGACGGGAGGAGCACATTTCAGAAAACGTGCTCAGCTCGTCGAGAAAATGCGATTTAAGCAATAAAATTAAAAATGCACCTAAAAACCTAAACCAAACGTTGCAGGTGGTTATTTCTTCATGCACATTGGTTAACGCGGCACTCTCTAGCTGCCAAGAGCACTTTTTACTATGCGCACCCACCCAGAGTGACGGGAGGAGCACATTTCAGAAAACGTGCTCAGCTCGTCGAGAAAATGCGATTTAAGCAATAAAATTAAAAATGCACCTAAAAACCTAAACCAAACGTTGCAGGTGGTTATTTCTTCATGCACATTGGTTAACGCGGCACTCTCTAGCTGCCAAGAGCACTTTTTACTATGCGCACCCACCCAGAGTGACGGGAGGAGCACATTTCAGAAAACGTGCTCAGATCGTCGAGAAAATGCGATTTAAGCAATAAAATTAAAAATGCACCTAAAACCTAAACCAAACGTTGCAGGTGGTTATTTCTTCGTGCGCAGCAGTCAACGCGGCACTCTCTAGCTGCGAAGAGCAATTTTTACTATGCGCACCCAACCAGAGTGACGGGAGGAGCACATTTCAGAAAACGTGCTCAGCTCGTCGAGTAAATGCAATTTAAGCAATAAAATTAAAAATGCACCCAAAACCTAAACCAAACGTTGCAGGTGGTTATTTCTTCATGCGCAGTGGTCAACGCGGCACTCTCTAGCTGCCAAGAGCACTTTTTACTATGCGCACCCAACCAGAGTGACGGGAGGAGCACATTTCAGAAAACGTGCTCAGCTCGTCCAGAAAATGCGATTTAAGCAATAAAATTAAAAATGCAACTAAAACCTAAACCAAACGTTGCAGATGGTTATTTCTTCATGCGCAGTGGTCAACGCGGCACTCTCTAGCTGCCAAGAGCACTTTTTACTATGCGCACCCAACCAGAGTGACGGGAGGAGCGCATTTCAGAAAACGTGCTCAGCTCGTCGAGAAAATGCGATTTAAGCAATAAAATTAAAAATGCACCTAAAACCTAAACCAAAAGTTGCAGGTGGTTATTTCTTCATGCGCAGCAGTCAACACGGCACTCTCTAGCTGCCAAGAGCACTTTTTACTATGCGCACCCAACCAGAGTGACGGGAGGAGCACATTTCAGAAAACGTGCTCAGCTCGTCGAGAAAATGCGATTTAAGCAATAAAATTAAAAATGCACCCAAAACCTAAACCAAACGTTGCAGATGGTCATTTCTTCATGTGCAGTGGTCAACGCGGCACTCTCTAGCTGCCAAGAGCACTTTTTACTATGCACACCCAACCAGAGTGACGGGAGGAGCGCATTTCAGAAAACGTGCTCAGCTCGACGAGAAAATGCGATTTAAGCAATAAAATTAAAAATGCACCCAAAACCTAAACCAAACGTTGCAGGTGGTTATTTCTTCATGCGCAGTGGTCAACGCGGCACTCTCTAGCTGCCAAGAGCACTTTTTACGATGCGCACCTAACCAGAGTGACGGGAGGAGCACATTTCAGAAAACGTGCTCAGCTCGTCCAGAAAATGCGATTTAAGCAATAAATTTAAAAATGCACCTAAAACCTAAACCAAACGTTGCAGATGGTAATTTCTTCATGCGCAGTGGTCAACGCGGCACTCTCTAGCTGCCAAGAGCACTTTTTACTATGCACACCCAACCAGAGTGACGGGAGGAGCGCATTTTAGAAAACGTGCTCAGCTCGACGAGAAAATGCGATTTAAGCAATAAAATTAAAAATGCACCCACAACCTAAACCAAACGTTGCAGGTGGTTATTTCTTCATGCGCAGTGGTCAACGCGGCACTCTCTAGCTGCCAAGAGCACTTTTTACTATGCGCACCCAACCAGAGTGACGGGAGGAGCACATTTCAGAAAACGTGCTCAGCTCGTCGAGAAAATGCGATTTAAGCAATAAAATTAAAAATGCACCTAAAACCTAAACCAAACGTTGCAGGTGGTTATTTCTTCATGCGCAGCAGTCAACGCGGCACTCTCTAGCTGCCAAGAGCACTTTTTACTATGCGCACCCAACCAGAGTGACGGGAGGAGCACATTTCAGAAAACGTGCTCAGCTCGTCGATAAAATGCGATTTAAGCAATAAAATTAAAAATGCACCCACAACCTAAACCAAACGTTGCAGGTGGTTATTTCTTCATGCGCAGTGGTCAACGCGGCACTCTCTAGCTGCCAAGAGCACTTTTTACTATGCGCACCCAACCAGAGTGACGGGAGGAGCACATTTCAGAAAACGTGCTCAGCTCGTCGAGAAAATGCGATTTAAGCAATAAAATTAAAAATGGACCTAAAACCTAAACCAAACGTTGCAGGTGGTTATTTCTTCATGCGCAGCAGTCAACGCGGCACTCTCTAGCTGCCAAGAGCACTTTTTACTATGCGCACCCAACCAGAGTGACGGGAGGAGCACATTTCAGAAAACGTGCTCAGCTCGTCGATAAAATGCGATTTAAGCAATAAAATTAAAAATGCACCTAAAACCTAAACCAAACGTTGCAGGTGGTTATTTCTTCATATGTAGCAGTCAACGCGGCACTCTCTAGCTGCCAAGAGCACTTTTTACTATGCGCACCCAACCAGAGTGACGGGAGGAGCACATTTCAGAAAACGTGCTCAGCTCGTCGAGAAAATGCGATTTAAGCAATAAAATTAAAAATGCACCTAAAAACCTAAACCAAACGTTGCAGGTGGTTATTTCTTCATGCGCATTGGTCAACGCGGCACTCTCTAGCTGCCAAGAGCACTTTTTACTATGTGCACCCAACCAGAGTGACGTGAGGAGCACATTTCAGAAAACGTGCTCAACTCGTCGAGAAAATGCGATTTAAGCAATAAAATTAAAAATACACCCAAAACCGAAACCAAACGTTGCAGATGGTCATTTCTTCATGCGCAGTGGTCAACGCGGCACTCTCTAGCTGCCAAGAGCACTTTTTACTATGCACACCCAACCAGAGTGACGGGAGGAGCACATTTCAGAAAACGTGCTCAGCTCGTCGAGAAAATGCGATTTAAGCAATAAAATTAAAAATGCACCCAAAACATTAAACCAAACGTTGCAGGTGGTTATTTCTTCATGCGCAGTGGTCAACGCGGCACTCTCTAGCTACCAAGAGCATTTTTTACTATGCGCACCCAACCAGAGTGACGGGAGGAGCACATTTCAGAAAACGTGCTCAGCTCGACGAGAAAATGCGATTTAAGCAATAAAATTAAAAATGCACCCAAAACCTAAACCAAACGTTGCAGGTGGTTATTTCTTAATGCGCAGTGGTCAACGCGGCACTCTCTAGCTGCCAAGAGCACTTTTTACTATTCGCACCCAACCAGAGTGACGGGAGGAGCACATTTCAGAAAACGTGCTCAGCTCGTCGAGAAAATGCGATTTAAGCAATAAAATTAAAAATGCACCCAAAACCTAAACCAAACGTTGCATGTGGTTATTTCTTCATGCGCAGTGGTCAACGCGGCACTCTCTAGCTGCCAAGAGCACTTTTTACTATGCGCACCCAACCAGAGTGACGGGAGGAGCACATTTCAGAAAACGTGCTCAGCTCGTCCAGAAAATGCGATTTAAGCAATAAAATTAAAAATGCACATAAAACCTAAACCAAACGTTGCAGATGGTCATTTCTTCATGCGCAGTGGTCAACGCGGCACTCTCTAGCTGCCAAGAGCACTTTTTACTATGCACACCCAACCAGAGTGACGGGAGGAGCGCATTTTAGAAAACGTGCTCAGCTCGACGAGAAAATGCGATTTAAGCAATAAAATTAAAAATGCACCCAAAACCTAAACCAAACGTTGCAGGTGGTTATTTCTTCATGCGCAGTGGTCAACGCGGCACTCTCTAGCTGCCAAGAGCACTTTTTACTATGCGCACCCAACCAGAGTGACAGGAGGAGCACATTTCAGAAAACGTGCTCAGCTCGTCGAGAAAATGCGATTTAAGCAATAAAATTAAAAATGCACCCAAAACCTAAACCAAACGTTGCAGGTGGTTATTTCTTCATATGCAGCAGTCAACGCGGCACTCTCTAGCTGCCAAGAGCACTTTTTACTATGCGCACCCAACCAGAGTGACGGGAGGAGCACATTTCAGAAAACGTGCTCAGCTCGTCGAGAAAATGCGATTTAAGCAATAAAATAAAAAATGCACCTAAAACCTAAACCAAACGTTGCAGGTGGATATTTCTTCATGCGCAGTGGTCAACGCGGCACTCTCTAGCTGCCAAGAGCACTTTTTACTATGCGCACCCAACCAGAGTGACGTGAGGAGCACATTTCAGAAAACGTGCTCAGCTCGTCGAGAAAATGCAATTTAAGCAATAACATTAAAAATGCACCTAAAACCTAAACCAAACGTTGCAGGCGGTTATTTCTTCATGCGCAGTGGTCAACGCGGCACTCTCTCGCTGCCAAGAGCACTTTTTACTATGCGCACCCAACCAGAGTGACGGGAGGAGCACATTTCAGAAAACGTGCTCAGCTCATCGAGAAAATGCGATTTAAGCAATAAAATTAAAAATGCACCTAAAACCTAAACCAAACGTTGCAGGTGGTTATTTCTTCATGCGCAGTGGTCAACGCGGCACTCTCTAGCTGCCAAGAGCACTTTTTACTATGCGCACCCAACCAGAGTGACGGGAGGAGCACATTTCAGAAAACGTGCTCAGCTCGTCGAGAAAATGCGATTTAAGCAATAAAATTAAAAATGCACCTAAAACCTAAACCAAACGTTGCAGGTGGTTATTTCTTCGTGCGCAGCAGTCAACGCGGCACTCTCTAGCTGCCAAGAGCACTTTTTACTATGCGCACCCAACCAGAGTGACGGGAGGAGCACATTTCAGAAAACGTGCTCAGCTCGTCGAGTAAATGCGATTTAAGCAATAAAATTAAAAATGCACCCAAAACCTAAACCAAACGTTGCAGGTGGTTATTTCTTCATGCGCAGTGGTCAACGCGGCAGTCTCTAGCTGCCAAGAGCACTTTTTACTATGCGCACCCAACCAGAGTGACGGGAGGAGCACATTTCAGAAAACGTGCTCAGCTCGTCCAGAAAATGCGATTTAAGCAATAAAATTAAAAATGCACCTAAAACCTAAACCAAACGTTGCAGATGGTCATTTCTTCATGCGCAGTGGTCAACGCGGCACTCTCTAGCTACCAAGAGCATTTTTTACTATGCGCACCCAACCAGAGTGACGGGAGGAGCACATTTCAGAAAACGTGCTCAGCTCGTCGAGAAAATGCGATTTAAGCAATAAAATTAAAAATGCACCTAAAACCTAAACCAAACGTTGCAGGTGGTTATTTCTTCATGCGCAGCAGTCAACGCGGCACTCTCTAGCTGCCAAGAGCACTTTTTACTATGCGCACCCAACCAGAGTGACGGGAGGAGCACATTTCAGAAAACGTGCTCAGCTCGTCGAGAAAATGCGATTTAAGCAATAAAATTAAAAATGCACCTAAAACCTAAACCAAACGTCGCAGGTGGTTATTTCTTCATGCGCAGTGGTCAACGCGGCACTCTCTAGCTGCCAAGAGGACTTTTTACTATGCGCACCCAACCAGAGTGACGGGAGGAGCACATTTCAGAAAACGTGCTCAGCTCGTCGAGTAAATGCAATTTAAGCAATAAAATTAAAAATGCACCCAAAACCTAAACCAAACGTTGCAGGTGGTTATTTCTTCATGCGCAGTGGTCAACGCGGCACTCTCTAGCTGCCAAGAGCACTTTTTACTATGCGCACCCAACCAGAGTGACGGGAGGAGCGCATTTCAGAAAACGTGCTCAGCTCGTCGAGAAAATGCGATTTAAGCAATAAAATTAAAAATGCACCTAAAACCTAAACCAAAAGTTGCAGGTGGTTATTTCTTCATGCGCAGCAGTCAACACGGCACTCTCTAGCTGCCAAGAGCACTTTTTACTATGCACACCCAACCAGAGTGACGGGAGGAGCGCATTTTAGAAAACGTGCTCAGCTCGACGAGAAAATGCGATTTAAGCAATAAAATTAAAAATGCACCCAAAACCTAAACCAAACGTTGCAGATGGTCATTTCTTCATGTGCAGTGGTCAACGCGGCACTCTCTAGCTGCCAAGAGCACTTTTTACAATGCACACCCAACCAGAGTGACGGGAGGAGCGCATTTCAGAAAACGTGCTCAGCTCGTCGAGAAAATGCGATTTAAGCAATAAAATTAAAAATGCACCCAAAACCTAAACCAAACGTTGCAGGTGGTTATTTCTTCATGCGCAGTGGTCAACGCGGCACTCTCTAGCTGCCAAGAGCACTCTCTAGCTGCCAAGAGCACTTTTTTACTATGCGCACCCAACCAGAGTGACGGGAGGAGCACATTTCAGAAAACGTGCTCAGCTCGTCGAGTAAATGCGATTTAAGCAATAAAATTAAAAATGCACCCAAAACCTAAACCAAACGTTGCAGGTGGTTATTTCTTCATGCGCAGTGGTCAACGCGGCAGTCTCTAGCTGCCAAGAGCACTTTTTACTATGCGCACCCAACCAGAGTGACGGGAGGAGCACATTTCAGAAAACGTGCTCAGCTCGTCCAGAAAATGCGATTTAGGCAATAAAATTAAAAATGCACCTAAAACCTAAACCAAACGTTGCAGATGGTCATTTCTTCATGCGCAGTGGTCAACGCGGCACTCTCTAGCTGCCAAGAGCACTTTTTACTATGCACACCCAACCAGAGTGACGGGAGGAGCACATTTCAGAAAACGTGCTCAGCTCGTCCAGACAATGCGATTGAAGCAATAAAATTAAAAATGCACCCAAAACCTAAACCAAACGTTGCAGGTGGTTATTTCTTAATGCGCAGTGGTCAACGCGGCACTCTCTAGCTGCCAAGAGCACTTTTTACTATGCGCACCCAACCAGAGTGACGGGAGGAGCGCATTTCAGAAAACGTGCTCAGCTCGTCGAGAAAATGCGATTTAAGCAATAACATTAAAAATGCACCTAAAACCTAAACCAAACGTTGCAGGTGGTTATTTCTTCATGCGCAGCAGTCAACGCGGCACTCTCTAGCTGCCAAGAGCACTTTTTACTATGCGGACCCAACCAGAGTGACGGGAGGAGCACATTTCAGAAAACGTGCTCAGCTCGTCGAGAAAATGCGATTTAAGCAATAAAATAAAAAATGCACCTACAACCTAAACCAAACGCTGCAGATGGTCATTTCTTCATGTGCAGTGGTCAACGCGGAACTCTCTAGCTGCCAAGATCACCTTTTACTATGCGCACCCAACCAGAGTGACGGGAGGAGCACATTTCAGAAAACGTGCTCAGCTCGTCGAGAAAATGCGATTTAAGCAATAAAATTAAAAATGCACCCAAAACCTAAACCAAACGTTGCAGGTGGTTATTTCTTAGTGCGCAGCAGTCAACGCGGCACTCTCTAGCTGCCAAGAGCACTTTTTAATATGCACACCCAACCAGAGTGACGGGAGGAGCGCATTTCAGAAAACGTGCTCAGCTCGACGAGAACATGCGATTTAAGCAATAAAATTAAAAATGCACCCAAAACCTAAACCAAACGTTGCAGGTGGTTATTTCTTCGTGCGCAGCAGTCAACGCGGCACTCTCTAGCTGCCAAGAACACTTTTTACTATGCGCACCCAACCAGAGTGACGGGAGGAGCACATTTCAGAAAACGTGCTCAGCTCGTCGAGAAAATGCGATTTAAGCAATAAAATTAAAAATGCACCTAAAACCTAAACCAAACGTTGCAGGTGGTTATTTCTTCATATGCAGCAGTCAACGCGGCACTCTCTAGCTGCCAAGAGCACTTTTTACTATGCGCACCCAACCAGAGTGACGGGAGGAGCACATTTCAGAAAACGTGCTCAGCTCGTCGAGAAAATGCGATTTAAGCAATAAAATAAAAAATGCACCTAAAACCTAAACCAAACGTTGCAGGTGGTTATTTCTTAATGCGCAGTGGTCAACGCGGCACTCTCTAGCTGCCAAGAGCACTTTTTACTATGCGCACCCAACCAGAGTGACGTGAGGAGCACATTTCAGAAAACGTGCTCAGCTCGTCGAGAAAATGCAATTTAAGCAATAACATTAAAAATGCACCTAAAACCTAAACCAAACGTTGCAGGTGGTTATTTCTTCATGCGCAGTGGTCAACGCGGCACTCTCTCGCTGCCAAGAGCACTTTTTACTATGCGCACCCAACCAGAGTGACGGGAGGAGCACATTTCAGAAAACGTGCTCAGCTCATCGAGAAAATGCGATTTAAGCAATAAAATTAAAAATGCACCTAAAACCTAAACCAAACGTTGCAGGTGGTTATTTCTTCATGCGCAGTGGTCAACGCGGCACTCTCTAGCTGCCAAGAGCACTTTTTACTATGCGCACCCAACCAGAGTGACGGGAGGAGCACATTTCAGAAAACGTGCTCAGCTCGTCGAGAAAATGCAATTTAAGCAATAAAATTAAAAATGCAATTAAAACCTAAACCAAACGTTGCAGGTGGTTATTTCTTCGTGCGCAGCAGTCAACGCGGCACTCTCTAGCTGCCAAGAGCACTTTTTACTATGCGCACCCAACCAGAGTGACGGGAGGAGCACATTTCAGAAAACGTGCTCAGCTCGTCGAGTAAATGTGATTTAAGCAATAAAATTAAAAATGCACCCAAAACCTAAACCAAACGTTGCAGGTGGTTATTTCTTCATGCGCAGTGGTCAACGCGGCACTCTCTAGCTGCCAAGAGCACTTTTTACTATGCGCACCCAACCAGAGTGACGGGAGGAGCACATTTCAGAAAACGTGCTCAGCTCGTCCAGAAAATGCGATTTAAGCAATAAAATTAAAAATGCACCTAAAACCTAAACCAAACGTTGCAGATGGTCATTTCTTCATGCGCAGTGGTCAACGCGGCACTCTCTAGCTGCCAAGAGCACTTTTTACTATGCACACCCAACCAGAGTGACGGGAGGAGCACATTTCAGAAAACGTGCTCAGCTCGTCCAGACAATGCGATTTAAGCAATAAAATTAAAAATGCACCCAAAACCTAAACCAAACGTTGCAGGTGGTTATTTCTTAATGCGCAGTGGTCAACGCGGCACTCTCTAGCTGCCAAGAGCACTTTTTACTATGCGCACCCAACCAGAGTGACGGGAGGAGCGCATTTCAGAAAACGTGCTCAGCTCGTCGAGAAAATGCGATTTAAGCAATAAAATTAAAAATGCACCTAAAACCTAAACCAAACGTTGCAGGTGGTTATTTGTTCATGCGCAGCAGTCAACGCGGCACTCTCTAGCTGCCAAGAGCACTTTTTACTATGCGGACCCAACCAGAGTGACGGGAGGAGCACATTTCAGAAAACGTGCTCAGCTCGTCGAGAAAATGCGATTTAAGCAATAAAATAAAAAATGCACCTAAAACCTAAACCAAACGCTGCAGATGGTCATTTCTTCATGTGCAGTGGTCAACGCGGCACTCTCTAGCTGCCAAGAGCACTTTTTACTATGCGCACCCAACCAGACTGACGGGAGTAGCACATTTCAGAAAACGTGCTCAGTTCGTCGAGAAAATGCGATTTAAGCAACAAAATTAAAAATGCACCCAAAACCTAAACCAAACGTTGCAGGTGGTTATTTCTTCATGCGCAGCAGTCAACGAGGCACTCTCTAGCTGCCAAGAGCACTTTTTAATATGCACACCCAACAAGAGTGACGGGAGGAGCGCATTTCAGAAAACGTGCTCAGCTCGACGAGAACATGCGATTTAAGCAATAAAATTAAAAATGCACCCAAAACCTAAACCAAACGTTGCAGGTGGTTATTTCTTCATGCGCAGTGGTCAAGGCGGCACTCTCTAGCTGCCAAGAGCACTTTTTACTATGCGCACCCAACCAGAGTGACGGGAGGAGCACATTTCAGAAAACGTGCTCAGCTCGTCGAGAAAATGCGATTTAAGCAATAAAATTAAAAATGCACCCAAAACCTAAACCAAACGTTGCAGGTGGTTATTTCTTCATGCGCAGTGGTAAACGCGGCACTCTCTAGCTGCCAAGAGGACTTTTTACTATGCGCACCCAACCAGAGTGACGGGAGGAGCACATTTCATAAAACGTGCTCAGCTCGTCGAGAAAATGCGATTTAAGCAATAAAATTAAAACTGCACCCAAAACCTAAACCAAACGTTGCAGATGGTCATTTCTTCATGCGCAGTGGTCAACGCGGCACTCTCTAGCTGCCAAGAGCACTTTTTACTATGCGCACCCAACCAGAGTGACGGGAGGACCACATTTCAGAAAACGTGCTCAGCTCGTCGAGAAAATGCGATTTAAGCAATAAAATTAAAAATGCACCCAAAACCTAAACCAAACGTTGCAGGTGGTTATTTCTTCATGCCCAGCAGTCAACGCGGCACTCTCTAGCTGCCAAGAGCACTTTTTACTATGCGCACCCAACCAGAGTGACGGGAGGAGCACATTTCAGAAAACGTGCTCAGCTCATCGAGAAAATGCGATTTAAGCAATAAAATTAAAAATGCACCTAAAACCTAAACCAAACGTTGCAGGTGGTTATTTCTTCATGCGCAGTGGTCAACGCGGCACTCTCTAGCTGCCAAGAGCACTTTTTACTATGCGCACCAAACCAGAGTGACGGGAGGAGCACATTTCAGAAAACGTGCTCAGCTCGTCGAGAAAATGCGATTTAAGCAATAAAATTAAAAATGCACCTAAAACCCAAACCAAACGTTGCAGGTGGTTATTTCTTCATGCGCAGTGGTCAACGCGGCACTCTCTAGCTGCCAAGAGCACTTTTTACTATGCGCACCCAACCAGAGTGACTGGAGGAGCACATTTCAGAAAATGTGCTCAGCTCGTCGAGAAAATGCCATTTAAGCCGTACAATTAAAAATGCACCTAAAACCTAAACCAAACGTTGCAGGTGGTTGTTTCTTCATGCGCAGTGGTCAACGTGGCACTCTCTAGCTGCCAAGAGCACTTTTTACTATGCGCACCCAACCAGAGTGACGGGAGGAGCACATTTCAGAAAACGTGCTCAGCTCGTCGAGAAAATGCGATTCAAGCAATAAAATTTAAAATGCACCTAAAACCTAAACCAAACGTTGCAGGTGGTTATTTCTTCATGCGCATTGGTCAACGCGGCACTCTCTAGCTGCCAAGAGCACTTTTTCCTTTGCGCACCCAACCAGAGTGACGGGAGGAGCACATTTCAGAAAACGTGCTCAGCTCGTCGAGAAAATGCGATTTAAGCAATAAAATTAAAAATGCACCCAAAACCTAAACCAAACGTTGCAGGTGGTTATTTCTTCATGCGCATTGGTCAACGCGGCACTCTCTAGCTGCCAAGAGCACTTTTTACTTTGCGCACCCAACCAGAGTGACGGGAGGAGCACATTTCAGAAAACGTGCTCAGCTCGTCGAGAAAATGCGATTTAAGCAATAAAATTAAAAATGCACCCAAAACCTAAACCAAACGTTGCAGGTGGTTATTTCTTCATGCGCAGTGGTCAACGCGGAACTCTCTAGCTGCCAAGAGCACTTTTTACTATGCGCACCCAACCAGAGTGACGGGAGGAGCACATTTCAGAAAACGTGCTCAGCTCGTCCAGAAAAGGCTATTTAAGCAATAAAATAAAAAATGCACATAAAACCTAAACCAAACGTTGCAGATGGTCATTTCTTCATGCGCAGTGGTCAATGCGGCACTCTCTAGCTGCCAAGAGCACTTTTTACTATGCGCACCAAACCAGAGTGACGGGAGGACCACATTTCAGAAAACGTGCTCAGCTCGTCGAGAAAATGCGATTTAAGCAATAAAATTAAAAATGCACCCAAAACCTAAACCAAACGTTGCAGATGGTCATTTCTTCATGCGCAGTGGTCAACGCGGCACTCTCTAGCTGCCAAGAGCACTTTTTACTATGCACACCCAACCAGAGTGACGGGAGGAGCACATTTCAGAAAACGTGCTCAGCTCGTCGAGAAAATGCGATTTAAGCAATAAAATTAAAAATGCACCCAAAACCTAAACCAAACGTTGCAGGTGGTTATTTCTTCATGCGCAGCAGTCAACGCGGCACTCTCTAGCTGCCAAGAGCACTTTTTACTATGCGCACCCAACCAGAGTGACGGGAGGAGCACATTTCAGAAAACGTGCTCAGCTCGTCGAGAAAATGCGATTTAAGCAATAAAATTAAAAATGCACCCAAAACCTAAACCAAACGTTGCAGATGGTCATTTCTTCATGCGCAGTGGTCAACGCGGCACTCTCTAGCTGCCAAGAGCACTTTTTACTATGCGCACCCAACCAGAGTGACGGGAGGACCACATTTCAGAAAACGTGCTCAGCTCGTCGAGAAAATGCGATTTAAGCAATGAAATTAAAAATGCACCCAAAACCTAAACCAAACGTTGCAGGTGGTTATTTCTTCATGCGCAGTGGTCAACGCGGCACTCTCTAGCTGCCAAGAGCACTTTTTACTATGCGCACCCAACCAGAGTGACGGGAGGAGCACTTTTCAGAAAACGTGCTCAGCTCGTCGAGAAAATGCGAATTAAGCAATAAAATTAAAAATGCACCCAAAACCTAAACCAAACGTTGCAGATGGTCATTTCTTCATGCGCAGTGGTCAACGCGGCACTCTCTAGCTGCCAAGAGCACTTTTTACTATGCGCACCCAACCAGAGTGACGGGAGGAGCACATTTCAGAAAACGTGCTCAGCTCGTCGAGAAAATGCGATTTAAGCAATAAAATTAAAAATGCACCTAAAACCCAAACCAAACGTTGCAGGTGGTTATTTCTTCATGCGCAGTGGTCAACGCGGCACTCTCTAGCTGCCAAGAGCACTTTTTACTATGCGCACCCAACCAGAGTGACGGGAGGAGCACATTTCAGAAAATGTGCTCAGCTCGTCGAGAAAATGCCATTTAAGCCGTACAATTAAAAATGCACCTAAAACCTAAACCAAACGTTGCAGGTGGTTGTTTCTTCATGCGCAGTGGTCAACGTGGCACTCTCTAGCTCCCAAGAGCACTTTTTACTATGCGCACCCAACCAGAGTGACGGGAGGACCACATTTCAGAAAACGTGCTCAGGTCGTCGAGAAAATGCGATTTAAGCAATAAAATAAAAAATGCACCCAAAACCTAAAACAAACGTTGCAGGTGGTTATTTCTTCATGCGCAGTGGTCAACGCGGCACTCTCTAGCTGCCAAGAGCACTTTTTACTATGCGCACCCAACCAGAGTGACGGGAGGAGCACATTTCAGAAAACGTGCTCAGCTCGTCCAGAAAATGCGATTTAAGCAATAAAATTAAAAATGCACCTAAAACCTAAACCAAACGTTGCAGATGGTCATTTCTTCATGCGCAGTGGTCAACGCGGCACTCTCTAGCTGCCAAGAGCACTTTTTACTATGCGCACCCAACCAGAGTGACGGGAGGAGCACATTTCAGAAAACGTGCTCAGCTCGTCCAGACAATGCGATTTAAGCAATAAAATTAAAAATGCACCCAAAACCTAAACCAAACGTTGCAGGTGGTTATTTCTTCATGCGCAGTGGTCAACGCGGCACTCTCTAGCTGCCAAGAGCACTTTTTACTATGCGCACCCAACCAGAGTGACGGGAGGAGCGCATTTCAGAAAACGTGCTCAGCTCGTCGAGAAAATGCAATTTAAGCAATAAAATTAAAAATGCACCTAAAACCTAAACCAAAAGTTGCAGGTGGTTATTTCTTCATGCGCAGCAGTCAACACGGCACTCTCTAGCTGCCAAGAGCACTTTTTACTATGCGCACCCAACCAGAGTGACGGGAGGAGCACATTTCAGAAAACGTGCTCAGCTCGTCCAGAAAATGCGATTTAAGCAATAAAATTAAAAATGCACCTAAAACCTAAACCAAACGTTGCAGATGGTCATTTCTTCATGCGCAGTGGTCAACGCGGCACTCTCTAGCTGCCAAGAGCACTTTTTACTATGCACACCCAACCAGAGTGACGGGAGGAGCACATTTCAGAAAACGTGCTCAGCTCGTCCAGACAATGCGATTTAAGCAATAAAATTAAAAATGCACCCAAAACCTAAACCAAACGTTGCAGGTGGTTATTTCTTAATGCGCAGTGGTCAACGCGGCACTCTCGAGCTGCCAAGAGCACTTTTTACTATGCACACCCAACCAGAGTGACGGGAGGAGCACATTTCAGAAAACGTGCTCAGCTCGTCGAGAAAATGCGATTTAAGCAATAAAATTAAAAATGCACCTAAAACCCAAACCAAACGTTGCAGGTGGTTATTTCTTTATGCGCAGTGGTCAACGCGGCACTCTCTAGCTGCCAAGAGCACTTTTTACTATGCGCACCCAACCAGAGTGACGGGAGGAGCACATTTCAGAAAACGTGCTCAGCTCGTTGAGAAAATGCGATTTAAGCAATAAAATTAAAAATGCACCCAAAACCTAAACCAAACGTTGCAGGTGGTTATTTCTTCATGCGCAGTGGTCAACGCAGCACTCTCTAGCTGCCAAGAGCACTTTTTACGATGCACACCCAACCAGAGAGACGGGAGGAGCGCATTTCAGAAAACGTGCTCAGCTCGACGAGAAAATGCGATTTAAGCAATAAAATTAAAAATGCACCCAAAACCTAAACCAAACGTTGCAGGTGGTTATTTCTTCATGCGCAGTGGTCAACGCGGCACTCTCTAGCTGCCAAGAGCACTTTTTACTATGCGCACCCAACCAGAGTGACGGGAGGAGCACATTTCAGAAAACGTGCTCAGCTCGTCGAGAAAATGCGATTTAAGCAA
The DNA here is from genome assembly GCF_024217435.2 of Syngnathus scovelli. Classification (NCBI taxonomy): domain Eukaryota; kingdom Metazoa; phylum Chordata; class Actinopteri; order Syngnathiformes; family Syngnathidae; genus Syngnathus; species Syngnathus scovelli. The sequence continues at coordinate 11,420,312 of NC_090861.1, forward strand.
TAAAATTAAAAATGCACCCAAAACCTAAACCAAACGTTGCAGGTGGTTATTTCTTCATGCGCAGTGGTCAACGCGGCACTCTCTAGCTGCCAAGAGCACTTTTTACTATGCGCACCCAACCAGAGTGACGGGAGGAGCACATTTCAGAAAACGTGCTCAGCTCGTCGAGAAAATGCGATTTAAGCAATAAAATTAAAAATGCACCCAAAACCTAAACCAAACGTTGCAGGTGGTTATTTCTTCATGCGCAGTGGTCAACGCGGCACTCTCTAGCTGCCAAGAGCACTTTTTACTATGCGCACCCAACCAGAGTGACGGGAGGAGCGCATTTCAGAAAACGTGCTCAGCTCGTCGAGAAAATGCGATTTAAGCAATAAAATTAAAAATGCACCTAAAACCTAAACCAAAAGTTGCAGGTGGTTATTTCTTCATGCGCAGCAGTCAACACGGCACTCTCGAGCTGCCAAGAGCACTTTTTAATATGCACACCCAACCAGAGTGACGGGAGGAGCACATTTCAGAAAACGTGCGCAGCTCGTCGAGAAAATGCGATTTAAGCAATAAAATTAAAAATGCACCCAAAACCTAAACCAAACGTTGCAGATGGTCATTTCTTCATGTGCAGTGGTCAACGCGGCACTCTCGAGCTGCCAAGAGCACTTTTTACTATGCGCACCCAACCAGAGTGACGGGAGGAGCACATTTCAGAAAACGTGCTCAGCTCGTCGAGAAAATGCGATTTAAGCAATAAAATTAAAAATGCACCTAAAACCCAAACCAAACGTTGCAGGTGGTTATTTCTTCATGCGCAGTGGTCAACGCGGCACTCTCTAGCTGCCAAGAGCACTTTTTACTATGCGCACCCAACCAGAGTGACGGGAGGAGCACATTTCAGAAAACGTGCTCAGCTCGTCGAGAAAATGCGATTTAAGCAATAAAATTAAAAATGCACCCAAAACATTAAACCAAACGTTGCAGGTGGTTATTTCTTCATGCGCAGTGGTCAACGCGGCACTCTCTCGCTGCCAAGAGCATTTTTTACTATGCGCACCCAACCAGAGTGACGGGAGGAGCACATTTCAGAAAACGTGCTCAGCTCATCGAGAAAATGCGATTTAAGCAATAAAATTAAAAATGCACCTAAAACCTAAACCAAACGCTGCAGATGGTCATTTCTTCATGCGCAGTGGTCAACGCGGCACTCTCTAGCTGCCAAAAGCACTTTTTACTATACACACCCAACCAGAGTGACGGGAGGAGCACATTCCAGAAAACGTGCTCAGCTCGTCGAGAAAATGCGATTTAAGCAATAAAATTAAAAATGCACCCAAAACCTAAAGCAAACGTTGCAGATGGTCATTTCTTCATGTGCAGTGGTCAACGCAGCACTCTCTAGCTGCCAAGAGCACTTTTTACTATGCACACCCAACCAGAGTGACGGGAGGAGCGCATTTCAGGAAACGTGCTCAGCTCGTCGAGAAAATGCGATTTAAGCAATAAAATTAAAAATGCACCCAAAACCTAAACCAAACGTTGCAGGTGGTTATTTCTTCATGCGCAGTGGTCAACGCGGCACTCTCTAGCTGCCAAGAGCACTTTTTACTATGCGCACCCAACCAGGGTGACGGGAGGAGCACATTTCAGAAAACGTGCTCAGCTCGCCGAGAAAATGCGATTTAAGCAATACAATTAAAAATGCACCTAAAACCTAAACCAAACGTTGCAGGTGGTTATTTCTTCATGTGCAGTGGTCAACGCGGCACTCTCTAGCTGCCAAGAGCACTTTTTACTATGCGCACCCACCCAGAGTGACGGGAGGAGCGCATTTCAGGAAACGTGCTCAGCTCGTCGAGAAAATGCGATTTAAGCAATAAAATTAAAAATGCACCTAAAACCTAAACTAAACGTTGCAGGTGGTTATTTCTTCGTGCGCAGCAGTCAACGCGGCACTCTCTAGCTGCCAAGAGCACTTTTTACTATGCGCACCCAACCAGAGTGACGGGAGGAGCACATTTCAGAAAACGTGCTCAGCTCGTCGAGTAAATGCAATTTAAGCAATAAAATTAAAAATGCACCCAAAACCTAAACCAAACGTTGCAGGTGGTTATTTCTTCATGCGCAGTGGTCAACGCGGAACTCTCTAGCTGCCAAGACCACTTTTTACTATGCGCACCCAACCAGAGTGACGGGAGGAGCACATTTCAGAAAACGTGCTCAGCTCGTCCAGAAAATGCGATTTAAGCAATAAAATTAAAAATGCACCTAAAACCTAAACCAAACGTTGCAGGTGGTTATTTCTTCATGCGCAGTGGTCAACGCGGCACTCTCTAGCTGCCAAGAGCACTTTTTACTATGCGCACCCAACCAGAGTGACGGGAGGAGCACATTTCAGAAAACGTTCTCAGCTCGTTCAGACAATGCGATTTAAGCAATAAAATTAAAAATGCACCCAAAACCTAAACCAAACGTTGCAGGTGGTTATTTCTTCATGCGCAGTGGTCAACGCGGCACTCTCCAGCTGCCAAGAGCACTTTTTACTATGCGCACCCAACCAGAGTGACGGGAGGAGCGCATTTCAGAAAACGTGCTCAGCTCGTCGAGAAAATGCGATTTAAGCAATAAAATTAAAAATGCACCTAAAACCCAAACCAAACGTTGCAGGTGGTCATTTCTTCATGCGCAGTGGTCAACGCGGCACTCTCTGGCTGCCAAGAGCACTTTTTACTATGCGCACCCAACCAGAGTGACGGGAGGAGCACATTTCAGAAAACGTGCTCAGCTCGTCGAGAAAATTCGATTTAAGCAATAAAATTAAAAATGCACCCAAAACATTAAACCAAACGTTGCAGGTGGTTATTTCTTCATGCGCAGTGGTCAACGCGGCACTCTCTAGCTGCCAAGAGCATTTTTTACTATGCACACCCAACCAGAGTGACGGGAGGAGCACATTTCAGAAAACGTGCTCAGCTCGTCGAGAAAATGCGATTTAAGCAATAAAATTAAAAATGCACACAAAACCTAAACCAAACGTTGCAGGTGGTTATTTCTTCATGCGCAGTGGTCAACGCGGCACTCTCTAGCTGCCAAGAGCACTTTTTACTATGCGCACCCAACCAGAGTGACGGGAGGAGCACATTTCAGAAAACGTGCTCAGCTCGTCGAGAAAATGCGATTTAAGCAATAAAATTAAAAATGCACCTAAAACCTAAACCAAACGTTGCAGGTGGTTATTTCTCCGTGCGCAGCAGTCAACGCGGCACTCTCTAGCTGCCAAGAGCACTTTTTACTATGCGCACCCAACCAGAGTGACGGGAGGAGCACATTTCAGAAAACGTGCTCAGCTCGTCGAGTAAATGCAATTTAAGCAATAAAATTAAAAATGCACCCAAAACCTAAACCAAACGTTGCAGGTGGTTATTTCTTTATGCGCAGTGGTCAACGCGGCACTCTCTAGCTGCCAAGAGCACTTTTTACTATGCGCACCCAACCAGAGTGACGGGAGGAGCACATTCCAGAAAACGTGCTCAGCTCGTCGAGAAAATGCGATTTAAGCAATAAAATTAAAAATGCACCCAAAACCTAAACCAAACGTTGCAGATGGTCATTTCTTCATGCGCAGTGGTCAACGCGGCACTCTCTAGCTGCCAAGAGCACTTTTTACTATGCGCACCCAACCAGAGTGACGGGAGGAGCACATTTCAGAAAACGTGCTCAGCTCGTTGAGAAAATGCGATTTAAGCAATAAAATTAAAAATGCACCCAAAACCTAAACCAAACGTTGCAGGTGGTTATTTCTTCATGCGCAGTGGTCAACGCGGCACTCTCTAGCTGCCAAGAGCACTTTTTACTATGCACACCCAACCAGAGTGACGGGAGGAGCGCATTTCAGAAAACGTGCTCAGCTCGACGAGAAAATGCGATTTAAGCAATAAAATTAAAAATGCACCCAAAACCTAAACCAAACGTTGCAGGTGGTTATTTCTTCATGCGCAGTGGTCAACGCAGCACTCTCTAGCTGCCAAGAGCACTTTTTACGATGCACACCCAACCAGAGAGACGGGAGGAGCGCATTTCAGAAAACGTGCTCAGCTCGACGAGAAAATGCGATTTAAGCAATAAAATTAAAAATGCACCCAAAACCTAAACCAAACGTAGCAGGTGGTAATTTCTTCATGCGCAGTGGTCAACGCGGCACTCTCTAGCTGCCAAGAGCACTTTTTACTATGCGCACCCAACCAGAGTGACGGGAGGAGCACATTTCAGAAAACGTGCTCAGCTCGTCGAGAAAATGCGATTTAAGCAATAAAATTAAAAATGCACCCAAAACCTAAACCAAACGTTGCAGGTGGTTATTTCTTCATGCGCAGTGGTCAACGCGGCACTCTCTAGCTGCCAAGAGCACTTTTTACTATGCGCACCCAACCAGAGTGACGGGAGGAGCACATTTCAGAAAACGTGCTCAGCTCGTCCAGAAAATGCGATTTAAGCAATAAAATTAAAAATGCACCTAAAACCTAAACCAAACGTTGCAGATGGTCATTTCTTCATGCGCAGTGGTCAACGCGGCACTCTCTAGCTGCCAAGAGCACTTTTTACTATGCACACCCAACCAGAGTGACGGGAGGAGCGCATTTTAGAAAACGTGCTCAGCTCGACGAGAAAATGCGATTTAAGCAATAAAATTAAAAATGCACCCAAAACCTAAACCAAACGTTGCAGGTGGTTATTTCTTCATGCGCAGTGGTCAACGCGGCACTCTCTAGCTGCCAAGAGCACTTTTTACTATGCGCACCCAACCAGAGTGACGGGAGGAGCGCATTTCAGAAAACGTGCTCAGCTCGTCGAGAAAATGCGATTTAAGCAATAAAATTAAAAATGCACCTAAAACCTAAACCAAAAGTTGCAGGTGGTTATTTCTTCATGCGCAGTGGTAAACGCAGCACTCTCTAGCTGCCAAGAGCACTTTTTACTATGCGCACCCAACCAGAGTGACGGGAGGAGCACATTTCAGAAAACGTGCTCAGCTCGTTGAGAAAATGCGATTTAAGCAATAAAATTAAAAATGCACCCAAAACCTAAACCAAACGTTGCAGGTGGTTATTTCTTCATGCGCAGTGGTCAACGCAGCACTCTCTAGCTGCCAAGAGCACTTTTTACGATGCACACCCAACCAGAGAGACGGGAGGAGCGCATTTCAGAAAACGTGCTCAGCTCGACGAGAAAATGCGATTTAAGCAATAAAATTAAAAATGCACCCCAAACCTAAACCAAACGTTGCAGGTGGTAATTTCTTCATGCGAAGTGGTCAACGCGGCACTCTCTAGCTGCCAAGAGCACTTTTTACTATGCGCACCCAACCAGAGTGACGGGAGGAGCACATTTCAGAAAACGTGCTCAGCTCGTCGAGAAAATGCGATTTAAGCAATAAAATTAAAAATGCACCCAAAACCTAAACCAAACGTTGCAGGTGGTCATTTCTTCATGCGCAGTGGTCAACGCGGCACTCTCTAGCTGCCAAGAGCACTTTTTACTATGCGCACCCAACCAGAGTGACGGGAGGAGCACATTTCAGAAAACGTGCTCAGCTCGTCCAGAAAATGCGATTTAAGCAATAAAATTAAAAATGCACCTAAAACCTAAACCAAACGTTGCAGATGGTCATTTCTTCATGCGCAGTGGTCAACGCGGCACTCTCTAGCTGCCAAGAGGACTTTTTACTATGCACACCCAACCAGAGTGACGGGAGGAGCGCATTTTAGAAAACGTGCTCAGCTCGACGAGAAAATGCGATTTAAGCAATAAAATTAAAAATGCACCCAAAACCTAAACCAAACGTTGCAGGTGGTTATTTCTTCATGCGCAGTGGTCAACGCGGCACTCTCTAGCTGCCAAGAGCACTTTTTACTATGCGCACCCAACCAGAGTGACGGGAGGAGCACATTTCAGAAAACGTGCTCAGCTCGCTGAGAAAATGCGATTTAAGCAATAAAATTAAAAATGCACCCAAAACCTAAACCAAACGTTGCAGGTGGTTATTTCTTCATATGCAGCAGTCAACGCGGCACTCTCTAGCTGCCAAGAGCACTTTTTACTATGCGCACCCAACCAGAGTGACGGGAGGAGCACATTTCAGAAAACGTGCTCAGCTCGTCGAGAAAATGCGATTTAAGCAATAAAATTAAAAATGCACCTAAAACCTAAACTAAACGTTGCAGGTGGTTATTTCTTCGTGCGCAGCAGTCAACGCGGCACTCTCTAGCTGCCAAGAGCACTTTTTACTATGCGCACCCAACCAGAGTGACGGGAGGAGCACATTTCAGAAAACGTGCTCAGCTCGTCGAGTAAATGCAATTTAAGCAATAAAATTAAAAATGCACCCAAAACCTAAACCAAACGTTGCAGGTGGTTATTTCTTCATGCGCAGTGGTCAACGCGGCACTCTCTAGCTGCCAAGACCACTTTTTACTATGCGCACCCAACCAGAGTGACGGGAGGAGCACATTTCAGAAAACGTGCTCAGCTCGTCCAGAAAATGCGATTTAAGCAATAAAATTAAAAATGCACCTAAAACCTAAACCAAACGTTGCAGATGGTCATTTCTTCATGCGCAGTGGTCAACGCGGCACTCTCTAGCTGCCAAGAGCACTTTTTACTATGCGCACCCAACCAGAGTGACGGGAGGAGCACATTTAAGAAAACGTTCTCAGCTCGTCCAGACAATGCGATTTAAGCAATAAAATTAAAAATGCACCCAAAACCTAAACCAAACGTTGCAGGTGGTTATTTCTTCATGCGCAGTGGTCAACGCGGCACTCTCTAGCTGCCAAGAGCACTTTTTACTATGCGCACCCAACCAGAGTGACGGGAGGAGCGCATTTCAGAAAACGTGCTCAGCTCGTCGAGAAAATGCGATTTAAGCAATAAAATTAAAAATGCACCTAAAACCCAAACCAAACGTTGCAGGTGGTCATTTCTTCATGCGCAGTGGTCAACGCGGCACTCTCTGGCTGCCAAGAGCACTTTTTACTATGCGCACCCAACCAGAGTGACGGGAGGAGCACATTTCAGAAAACGTGCTCAGCTCGTCCAGAAAATGCGATTTAAGCAATAAAATTAAAAATGCACCTAAAACCTAAACCAAACGTTGCAGATGGTCATTTCTTCATGCGCAGTGGTCAACGCGGCACTCTCTAGCTGCCAAGAGCACTTTTTACTATGTGCACCCAACCAGAGTGACGTGAGGAGCACATTTCAGAAAACGTGCTCAACTCGTCGAGAAAATGCGATTTAAGCAATAAAATTAAAAATGCACCTAAAACCTAAACCAAACGTTGCAGGTGGTTATTTCTTCATATGCAGCAGTCAACGCGGCACTCTCTAGCTGCCAAGAGCACTTTTTACTATGCGCACCCAACCAGAGTGACGGGAGGAGCACATTTCAGAAAACGTGCTCAGCTCGTCGAGAAAATGCGATTTAAGCAATAAAATTAAAAATGCACCCAATACCTAAACCAAACGTTGCAGGTGGTTATTTCTTCATATGCAGCAGTCAACGCGGCACTCTCTAGCTGCCAAGAGCACTTTTTACTATGCGCACCCAACCAGAGTGACGGGAGGAGCACATTTCAGAAAACGTGCTCAGCTCGTCGAGAAAATGCGATTTAAGCAATAAAATAAAAAATGCACCTAAAACCTAAACCAAACGTTGCAGGTGGATATTTCTTCATGCGCAGTGGTCAACGCGGCACTCTCTAGCTGCCAAGAGCACTTTTTACTATGCGCACCAAACCAGAGTGACGTGAGGAGCACATTTCAGAAAACGTGCTCAGCTCGTCGAGAAAATGCGATTTAAGCAATAAAATTAAAAATGCACCCAAAACATTAAACCAAACGTTGCAGGTGGTAATTTCTTCATGCGCAGTGGTCAACGCGGCACTCTCTCGCTGCCAAGAGCATTTTTTACTATGCGCACCCAACCAGAGTGACGGGAGGAGCACATTTCAGAAAACGTGCTCAGCTCATCGAGAAAATGCGATTTAAGCAATAAAATTAAAAATGCACCTAAAACCTAAAGCAAACGTTGCAGATGGTCATTTCTTCATGCGCAGCAGTCAACGCGGCACTCTCTAGCTTCCAAGAGCACTTTTTACTATGCGCACCCAACCAGAGTGACGGGAGGAGCACATTTCAGAAAACGTGCTCAGCTCGTCGAGAAAATGCGATTTAAGCAATAAAATTAAAAATGCACCTAAAACCTAAACCAAACGTTGCAGGTGGTTATTTCTTCGTGCGCAGCAGTCAACGCGGCACTCTCTAGCTGCCAAGAGCACTTTTTACTATGCGCACCCAACCAGAGTGACGGGAGGAGCACATTTCAGAAAACGTGCTCGTCGAGTAAATGCGATTTAAGCAATAAAATTAAAAATGCACCTAAAACCCAAACCAAACGTTGCAGGTGGTCATTTCTTCATGCGCAGTGGTCAACGCGGCACTCTCTGGCTGCCAAGAGCACTTTTTACTATGCGCACCCAACCAGAGTGACGGGAGGAGCACATTTCAGAAAACGTGCTCAGCTCGTCCAGAAAATGCGATTTAAGCAATAAAATTAAAAATGCACCTAAAACCTAAACCAAACGTTGCAGATGGTCATTTCTTCATGCGCAGTGGTCAACGCGGCACTCTCTAGCTGCCAAGAGCACTTTTTACTATGTGCACCCAACCAGAGTGACGTGAGGAGCACATTTCAGAAAACGTGCTCAACTCGTCGAGAAAATGCGATTTAAGCAATAAAATTAAAAATGCACCAAAAACCGAAACCAAACGTTGCAGATGGTCATTTCTTCATGCGCAGTGGTCAACGCGGCACTCTCTAGCTGCCAAGAGCACTTTTTACTATGCACACCCAACCAGAGTGACGGGAGGAGCACATTTCAGAAAACGTGCTCAGCTCGTCGAGAAAATGCGATTTAAGCAATAAAATTAAAAATGCACCCAAAACATTAAACCAAACGTTGCAGGTGGTTATTTCTTCATGCGCAGTGGTCAACGCGGCACTCTCTAGCTGCCAAGAGCATTTTTTACTATGCACACCCAACCAGAGTGACGGGAGGAGCACATTTCAGAAAACGTGCTCAGCTCGTCGAGAAAATGCGATTTAAGCAATAAAATTAAAAATGCACCTAAAACCTAAACCAAACGTTGCAGGTGGTTATTTCTTCATGCGCAGTGGTCAACGCGGCACTCTCTAGCTGCCAAGAGCACTTTTTACTATGCGCACCCAACCAGAGTGACGGGAGGAGCACATTTCAGAAAACGTGCTCAGCTCGTCGAGAAAATGCGATTTAAGCAATAAAATTAAAAATGCACCTAAAACCTAAACCAAACGTTGCAGGTGGTTATTTCTTCGTGCGCAGCAGTCAACGCGGCACTCTCTAGCTGCCAAGAGCATTTTTTACTATGCGCACCCAACCAGAGTGACGGGAGGAGCACATTCCAGAAAACGTGCTCAGCTCGTCGAGAAAATGCGATTTAAGCAATAAAATTAAAAATGCACCCAAAACCTAAACCAAACGTAGCAGGTGGTAATTTCTTCATGCGCAGTGGTCAACGCGGCACTCTCTAGCTGCCAAGAGCACTTTTTACTATGCGCACCCAACCAGAGTGACGGGAGGAGCACATTTCAGAAAACGTGCTCAGCTCGTCGAGAAAATGCGATTTAAGCAATAAAATTAAAAATGCACACAAAACCTAAACCAAACGTTGCAGGTGGTTATTTCTTCATGCGCAGTGGTCAACGCGGCACTCTCTAGCTGCCAAGAGCACTTTTTACTATGCGCACCCAACCAGAGTGACGGGAGGAGCACATTTCAGAAAACGTGCTCAGCTCGTCGAGAAAATGCGATTTAAGCAATAAAATTACAAATGCACCCAAAACCTAAACCAAACGTTGCAGGTGGTTATTTCTTCATATGCAGCAGTCAACGCGGCACTCTCTAGCTGCCAAGAGCACTTTTTACTATGCGCACCCAACCAGAGTGACGGGAGGAGCACATTTCAGAAAACGTGCTCAGCTCGTCGAGAAAATGCGATTTAAGCAATAAAATTAAAAATGCACCTAAAACCAAAACCAAACGTTGCAGGTGGTTATTTCTCCGTGCGCAGCAGTCAACGCGGCACTCTCTAGCTGCCAAGAGCACTTTTTACTATGCGCACCCAACCAGAGTGACGGGAGGAGCACATTTCAGAAAACGTGCTCAGCTCGTCGAGTAAATGCAATTTAAGCAATAAAATTAAAAATGCACCCAAAACCTAAACCAAACGTTGCAGGTGGTTATTTCTTTATGCGCAGTGGTCAACGCGGCACTCTCTAGCTGCCAAGAGCACTTTTTACTATGCGCACCCAACCAGAGTGACGGGAGGAGCACATTCCAGAAAACGTGCTCAGCTCGTCGAGAAAATGCGATTTAAGCAATAAAATTAAAAATGCACCCAAAACCTAAACCAAACGTTGCAGATGGTCATTTCTTCATGCGCAGTGGTCAACGCGGCACTCTCTAGCTGCCAAGAGCACTTTTTACTATGCACACCCAACCAGAGTGACGGGAGGAGCACATTTCAGAAAACGTGCTCAGCTCGTTGAGAAAATGCGATTTAAGCAATAAAATTAAAAATGCACCCAAAACCTAAACCAAACGTTGCAGGTGGTTATTTCTTCATGCGCAGTGGTCAACGCGGCACTCTCTAGCTGCCAAGAGCACTTTTTACTATGCACACCCAACCAGAGTGACGGGAGGAGCGCATTTCAGAAAACGTGCTCAGCTCGACGAGAAAATGCGATTTAAGCAATAAAATTAAAAATGCACCCAAAACCTAAACCAAACGTTGCAGGTGGTTATTTCTTCATGCGCAGTGGTCAACGCAGCACTCTCTAGCTGCCAAGAGCACTTTTTACGATGCACACCCAACCAGAGAGACGGGAGGAGCGCATTTCAGAAAACGTGCTCAGCTCGACGAGAAAATGCGATTTAAGCAATAAAATTAAAAATGCACCCAAAACCTAAACCAAACGTAGCAGGTGGTAATTTCTTCATGCGCAGTGGTCAACGCGGCACTCTCTAGCTGCCAAGAGCACTTTTTACTATGCGCACCCAACCAGAGTGACGGGAGGAGCACATTTCAGAAAACGTGCTCAGCTCGTCGAGAAAATGCGATTTAAGCAATAAAATTAAAAATGCACCCAAAACCTAAACCAAACGTTGCAGGTGGTTATTTCTTCATGCGCAGTGGTCAACGCGGCACTCTCTAGCTGCCAAGAGCACTTTTTACTATGCGCAACCAACCAGAGTGACGGGAGGAGCACATTTCAGAAAACGTGCTCAGCTCGTCCAGAAAATGCGATTTAAGCAATAAAATTAAAAATGCACCTAAAACCTAAACCAAACGTTGCAGATGGTCATTTCTTCATGCGCAGTGGTCAACGCGGCACTCTCTAGCTGCCAAGAGCACTTTTTACTATGCACACCCAACCAGAGTGACGGGAGGAGCGCATTTTAGAAAACGTGCTCAGCTCGACGAGAAAATGCGATTTAAGCAATAAAATTAAAAATGCACCCAAAACCTAAACCAAACGTTGCAGGTGGTTATTTCTTCATGCGCAGTGGTCAACGCGGCACTCTCTAGCTGCCAAGAGCACTTTTTACTATGCGCACCCAACCACAGTGACGGGAGGAGCACATTTCAGAAAACGTGCTCAGCTCGTCGAGAAAATGCGATTTAAGCAATAAAATTAAAAATGCACCTAAAACCTAAACCAAACGTTGCAGGTGGTTATTTCTTCATGCGCAGCGGTCAACGCGGCACTCTCTAGCTGCCAAGAGCACTTTTTACTATGCGCACCCAACCAGAGTGACGGGAGGAGCACATTTCAGAAAACGTGCTCAGCTCGTCGAGAAAATGCGATTTAAGCAATAAAATTAAAAATGCACCCAAAACCTAAACCAAACGTTGCAGGTGGTTATTTCTTCATGCGCAGTGGTCAACGCGGCACTCTCTAGCTGCCAAGAGCACTTTTTACTATGCGCACCCAACCAGAGTGACGGGAGGAGCACATTTCAGAAAACGTGCTCAGCTCGTCGAGAAAATGCGATTTAAGCAATAAAATTAAAAATGCACCCAATACCTAAACCAAACGTTGCAGGTGGTTATTTCTTCATATGCAGCAGTCAACGCGGCACTCTCTAGCTGCCAAGAGCACTTTTTACTATGCGCACCCAACCAGAGTGACGGGAGGAGCACATTTCAGAAAACGTGCTCAGCTCGTCGAGAAAATGCGATTTAAGCAATAAAATAAAAAATGCACCTAAAACCTAAACCAAACGTTGCAGGTGGATATTTCTTCATGCGCAGTGGTCAACGCGGCACTCTCTAGCTGCCAAGAGCACTTTTTACTATGCGCACCAAACCAGAGTGACGTGAGGAGCACATTTCAGAAAACGTGCTCAGCTCGTCGAGAAAATGCGATTTAAGCAATAAAATTAAAAATGCACCCAAAACATTAAACCAAACGTTGCAGGTGGTAATTTCTTCATGCGCAGTGGTCAACGCGGCACTCTCTCGCTGCCAAGAGCATTTTTTACTATGCGCACCCAACCAGAGTGACGGGAGGAGCACATTTCAGAAAACGTGCTCAGCTCATCGAGAAAATGCGATTTAAGCAATAAAATTAAAAATGCACCTAAAACCTAAAGCAAACGTTGCAGATGGTCATTTCTTCATGCGCAGCAGTCAACGCGGCACTCTCTAGCTTCCAAGAGCACTTTTTACTATGCGCACCCAACCAGAGTGACGGGAGGAGCACATTTCAGAAAACGTGCTCAGCTCGTCGAGAAAATGCGATTTAAGCAATAAAATTAAAAATGCACCTAAAACCTAAACCAAACGTTGCAGGTGGTTATTTCTTCGTGCGCAGCAGTCAACGCGGCACTCTCTAGCTGCCAAGAGCACTTTTTACTATGCGCACCCAACCAGAGTGACGGGAGGAGCACATTTCAGAAAACGTGCTCGTCGAGTAAATGCGATTTAAGCAATAAAATTAAAAATGCACCCAAAACCTAAACCAAACGTTGCAGGTGGTTATTTCTTCATGCGCAGTGGTCAACGCGGCACTCTCTAGCTGCCAAGAGCACTTTTTACTATGCGCACCCAACCAGAGTGACGGGAGGAGCACATTTCAGAAAACGTGCGCAGCTCGTCCAGAAAATGCGATTTAAGCAATAAAATTAAAAATGCACCCAAAACCTAAACCAAACGTTGCAGGTGGTTATTTCTTCATGCGCAGTGGTCAACGCGGCACTCTCTAGCTGCCAAGAGCACTTTTTACTATGCGCACCCAACCAGAGTGACGGGAGGAGCACATTTCAGAAAACGTGCTCAGCTCATCGAGAAAATGCGATTTAAGCAATAAAATTAAAAATGCACCTAAAACCTAAACCAAACGCTGCAGATGGTCATTTCTTCATGCGCAGTGGTCAACGCGGCACTCTCTAGATGCCAAAAGCACTTTTTACTATACACACCCAACCAGAGTGACGGGAGGAGCACATTCCAGAAAACGTGCTCAGCTCGTCGAGAAAATGCGATTTAAGCAATAAAATTAAAAATGCACCCAAAACCTAAAGCAAACGTTGCAGATGGTCATTTCTTCATGTGCAGTGGTCAACGCAGCACTCTCTAGCTGCCAAGAGCACTTTTTACTATGCACACCCAACCAGAGTGACGGGAGGAGCGCATTTCAGGAAACGTGCTCAGCTCGTCGAGAAAATGCGATTTAAGCAATAAAATTAAAAATGCACCTAAAACCTAAACCAAACGTTGCAGATGGTCATTTCTTCATGCGCAGTGGTCAACGCGGCACTCTCTAGCTGCCAAGAGCACTTTTTACTATGTGCACCCAACCAGAGTGACGTGAGGAGCACATTTCAGAAAACGTGCTCAACTCGTCGAGAAAATGCGATTTAAGCAATAAAATTAAAAATGCACCAAAAACCGAAACCAAACGTTGCAGATGGTCATTTCTTCATGCGCAGTGGTCAACGCGGCACTCTCTAGCTGCCAAGAGCACTTTTTACTATGCACACCCAACCAGAGTGACGGGAGGAGCACATTTCAGAAAACGTGCTCAGCTCGTCGAGAAAATGCGATTTAAGCAATAAAATTAAAAATGCACCCAAAACATGAAACCAAACGTTGCAGGTGGTTATTTCTTCATGCGCAGTGGTCAACGCGGCACTCTCTAGCTGCCAAGAGCATTTTTTACTATGCACACCCAACCAGAGTGACGGGAGGAGCACATTTCAGAAAACGTGCTCAGCTCGTCGAGAAAATGCGATTTAAGCAATAAAATTAAAAATGCACCTAAAACCTAAACCAAACGTTGCAGGTGGTTATTTCTTCATGCGCAGTGGTCAACGCGGCACTCTCTAGCTGCCAAGAGCACTTTTTACTATGCGCACCCAACCAGAGTGACGGGAGGAGCACATTTCAGAAAACGTGCTCAGCTCGTCGAGAAAATGCGATTTAAGCAATAAAATTAAAAATGCACCTAAAACCTAAACCAAACGTTGCAGGTGTTTATTTCTTCGTGCGCAGCAGTCAACGCGGCACTCTCTAGCTGCCAAGAGCACTTTTTACTATGCGCACCCAACCAGAGTGACGGGAGGAGCACATTCCAGAAAACGTGCTCAGCTCGTCGAGAAAATGCGATTTAAGCAATAAAATTAAAAATGCACCCAAAACCTAAACCAAACGTAGCAGGTGGTAATTTCTTCATGCGCAGTGGTCAACGCGGCACTCTCTAGCTGCCAAGAGCACTTTTTACTATGCGCACCCAACCAGAGTGACGGGAGGAGCACATTTCAGAAAACGTGCTCAGCTCGTCGAGAAAATGCGATTTAAGCAATAAAATTAAAAATGCACCCAAAACCTAAACCAAACGTTGCAGGTGGTTATTTCTTCATGCGCAGTGGTCAACGCGGCACTCTCTAGCTGCCAAGAGCACTTTTTACTATGCGCACCCAACCAGAGTGACGGGAGGAGCACATTTCAGAAAACGTGCTCAGTTCGTCCAGAAAATGCGATTTAAGCAATAAAATTAAAAATGCACCTAAAACCTAAACCAAACGTTGCAGATGGTCATTTCTTCATGCGCAGTGGTCAACGCGGCACTCTCTAGCTGCCAAGAGCACTTTTTACTATGCACACCCAACCAGAGTGACGGGAGGAGCGCATTTTAGAAAACGTGCTCAGCTCGACGAGAAAATGCGATTTAAGCAATAAAATTAAAAATGCACCCAAAACCTAAACCAAACGTAGCAGGTGGTAATTTCTTCATGCGCAGTGGTCAACGCGGCACTCTCTAGCTGCCAAGAGCACTTTTTACTATGCGCACCCAACCAGAGTGACGGGAGGAGCACATTTCAGAAAACGTGCTCAGCTCGTCGAGAAAATGCGATTTAAGCAATAAAATTAAAAATGCACCTAAAAACCTAAACCAAACGTTGCAGGTGGTTATTTCTTCATGCGCATTGGTCAACGCGGCACTCTCTAGCTGCCAAGAGCACTTTTTACTATGTGCACCCAACCAGAGTGACGTGAGGAGCACATTTCAGAAAACGTGCTCAACTCGTCGAGAAAATGCGATTTAAGCAATAAAATTAAAAATACACCCAAAACCGAAACCAAACGTTGCAGATGGTCATTTCTTCATGCGCAGTGGTCAACGCGGCACTCTCTAGCTGCCAAGAGCACTTTTTACTATGCGCACCCTACCAGAGTGACGGGAGGAGCACATTTCAGAAAACGTGCTCAGCTCGTCGAGAAAATGCGATTTAAGCAATAAAATTAAAAATGCACCTAAAACCTAAACCAAACGTTGCAGGTGGTTATTTCTTCATGCGCAGCAGTCAACGCGGCACTCTCTAGCTGCCGAGAGCACTTTTTACTATGCGCACACAACCAGAGTGACGGGATGAGCACATTTCAGAAAACGTGCTCAGCTCGTCGAGAAAATGCAATTTAAGCAATAAAAATAAAAATGCACCTAAAACCTAAACCAAACGTTGCAAATGGTCATTTCTTCATGCGCAGTGGTCAACGCGGCACTCTCTAGTTGCCAAGAGCACTTTTTACTATTCGCACCCAACCAGAGTGACGGGAGGAGCACATTTCAGAAAACGTGCTCAGCTCGTCGAGAAAATGCGATTTAAGCAATAAAATTAAAAATGCACCTAAAACCTAAACCAAACGTTGCAGGTGGTTATTTCTTCGTGCGCAGCAGTCAACGCGGCACTCTCTAGCTGCCAAGAGCACTTTTTACTATGCGCACCCAACCAGAGTGACGGGAGGAGCACATTTCAGAAAACGTGCTCAGCTCGTCGAGTAAATGCGATTTAAGCAATAAAATTAAAAATGCACCCAAAACCTAAACCAAACGTTGCAGGTGGTTATTTCTTCATGCGCAGTGGTCAACGCGGCACTCTCTAGCTGCCAAGAGCACTTTTTACTATGCGCACCCACCCAGAGTGACGGGAGGAGCACATTTAAGAAAACGTGCTCAGCTCGTCGAGAAAATGCGATTTAAGCAATTAAATTAAAAATGCACCTAAAATCTATACCAAACGTTGCAGGTGGTTATTTCTTCATGCGCAGCAGTCAACACGGCACTCTCTAGCTGCCAAGAGCACTTTTTACTATGCACACCCAACCAGAGTGACGGGAGGAGCACATTTCAGAAAACGTGCTCAGCTCGTCGAGTAAATGCGATTTAAGCAATAAAATTAAAAATGCACCCAAAACCTAAACCAAACGTTGCAGGTGGCTATTTCTTCATGCGCAGTGGTCAACGCGGCACTCTCTAGCTGCCAAGAGCACTTTTTACTATGCGCACCCAACCAGAGTGACGGGAGGAGCACATTTCAGAAAACGTGCTCAGGTCGACGAGGAAATGCGATTTAAGCAATAAAATTAAAAATGCACCTAAAACCTAAACCAAACGTTGCAGGTGGTTATTTCTTCATGCGCAATGGTCAACGCGGCACTCTCTAGCTGCCAAAAAGACTTTTTACTATGCGCACCCGACCAGAGTGACGGGAGGAGCACATTTCAGAAAACGTGCTCAGCTCGTCGAGAAAATGCGATTTAAGCAATAAAATTAAAAATGCACCCTAAAACCTAAACCAAACGCTGCAGATGGTCATTTCTTCATGCGCAGTGGTCAACGCGGCACTCTCTAGCTGCCAAAAGCACTTTTTTACTATACACACCCAACCAGAGTGACGGGAGGAGCACATTCCAGAAAACGTGCTCAGCTCGTCGAGAAAATGCGATTTAAGCAATAAAATTAAAAATGCACCCAAAACCTAAAGCAAACGTTGCAGATGGTCATTTCTTCGTGTGCAGTGGTCAACGCGGCACTCTAGCTGCCAAGAGCACTTTTTACTATGCACACCCAACCAGAGTGACGGGAGGAGCGCATTTCAGGAAACGTGCTCAGCTCGTCGAGAAAATCCGATTTAAGCAATAAAATTAAAAATGCACCCAAAACCTAAACCAAACGTTGCAGGTGGTTATTTCTTCATGCGCAGTGGTCAACGCGGCACTCTCTAGCTGCCAAGAGCACTTTTTACTATGCGCACCCAACCAGAGTGACGGGAGGAGCACATTTTAGAAAACGTGCTCAGCTCGCCGAGAAAATGCGATTTAAGCAATACAATTAAAAATGCACCTAAAACCTAAACCAAACGTTGCAGGTGGTTATTTCTTCATGTGCAGTGGTCAACGCGGCACTCTCTAGCTGCCAAGAGCACTTTTTACTATGCGCACCCACCCAGAGTGACGGGAGGAGCACATTTAAGAAAACGTGCTCAGCTCGTCGAGAAAATGCAATTTAAGCAATTAAATTAAAAATGCACCTAAAATCTATACCAAACGTTGCAGGTGGTTATTTCTTCATGCGCAGCAGTCAACACGGCACTCTCTAGCTGCCAAGAGCACTTTTTACTATGCACACCCAACCAGAGTGACGGGAGGAGCACATTTCACAAAACGTGCTCAGCTCGTCGAGAAAATGCGATTTAAGCAATAAAATTAAAAATGCACCCAAAACATTAAACCAAACGTTGCAGGTGGTTATTTCTTCATGCGCAGTGGTCAACGCGGCACTCTCTAGCTGCCAAGAGCATTTTCTACTATGCGCACCCAACCAGAGTGACGGGAGGAGCACATTTCAGAAAACGTGCTCAGCTCGTCGAGAAAATGCGATTTAAGCAATAAAATTAAAAATGCACCTAAAACCTAAACCAAACGTTGCAGGTGGTTATTTCTTCATGCGCAGTGGTCAACGCGGCACTCTCTAGCTGCCAAGAGCACTTTTTACTATGCGCACCCAACCAGAGCGACGGGAGGAGCACATTTCAGAAAACGTGCTCAGCTCGTCGAGAAAATGCGATTTAAGCAATAAAATTAAAAATGCACCTAAAACCTAAACTAAACGTTGCAGGTGGTTATTTCTTCGTGCGCAGCAGTCAACGCGGCACTCTCTAGCTGCCAAGAGCACTTTTTACTATGCGCACCCAACCAGAGTGACGGGAGGAGCACATTTCAGAAAACGTGCTCAGCTCGTCGAGTAAATGCAATTTAAGCAATAAAATTAAAAATGCACCCAAAACCTAAACCAAACGTTGCAGGTGGTTATTTCTTCATGCGCAGCAGTCAACGCGGCACTCTCTAGCTGCCAAGAGCACTTTTTACTATGCGCACCCAACCAGAGTGACGGGAGGAGCACATTTCAGAAAACGTGCTCAGCTCGTCGATAAAATGCGATTTAAGCAATAAAATTAAAAATGCACCTAAAACCTAAACCAAACGTTGCAGGTGGTTATTTCTTCATATGTAGCAGTCAACGCGGCACTCTCTAGCTGCCAAGAGCACTTTTTACTATGCGCACCCAACCAGAGTGACGGGAGGAGCACATTTCAGAAAACGTGCTCAGCTCGTCGAGAAAATGCGATTTAAGCAATAAAATTAAAAATGCACCTAAAAACCTAAACCAAACGTTGCAGGTGGTTATTTCTTCATGCGCATTGGTCAACGCGGCACTCTCTAGCTGCCAAGAGCACTTTTTACTATGTGCACCCAACCAGAGTGACGTGAGGAGCACATTTCAGAAAACGTGCTCAACTCGTCGAGAAAATGCGATTTAAGCAATAAAATTAAAAATACACCCAAAACCGAAACCAAACGTTGCAGATGGTCATTTCTTCATGCGCAGTGGTCAACGCGGCACTCTCTAGCTGCCAAGAGCACTTTTTACTATGCACACCCAACCAGAGTGACGGGAGGAGCACATTTCAGAAAACGTGCTCAGCTCGTCGAGAAAATGCGATTTAAGCAATAAAATTAAAAATGCACCCAAAACATTAAACCAAACGTTGCAGGTGGTTATTTCTTCATGCGCAGTGGTCAACGCGGCACTCTCTAGCTACCAAGAGCATTTTTTACTATGCGCACCCAACCAGAGTGACGGGAGGAGCACATTTCAGAAAACGTGCTCAGCTCGACGAGAAAATGCGATTTAAGCAATAAAATTAAAAATGCACCCAAAACCTAAACCAAACGTTGCAGGTGGTTATTTCTTAATGCGCAGTGGTCAACGCGGCACTCTCTAGCTGCCAAGAGCACTTTTTACTATTCGCACCCAACCAGAGTGACGGGAGGAGCACATTTCAGAAAACGTGCTCAGCTCGTCGAGAAAATGCGATTTAAGCAATAAAATTAAAAATGCACCCAAAACCTAAACCAAACGTTGCATGTGGTTATTTCTTCATGCGCAGTGGTCAACGCGGCACTCTCTAGCTGCCAAGAGCACTTTTTACTATGCGCACCCAACCAGAGTGACGGGAGGAGCACATTTCAGAAAACGTGCTCAGCTCGTCCAGAAAATGCGATTTAAGCAATAAAATTAAAAATGCACATAAAACCTAAACCAAACGTTGCAGATGGTCATTTCTTCATGCGCAGTGGTCAACGCGGCACTCTCTAGCTGCCAAGAGCACTTTTTACTATGCACACCCAACCAGAGTGACGGGAGGAGCGCATTTTAGAAAACGTGCTCAGCTCGACGAGAAAATGCGATTTAAGCAATAAAATTAAAAATGCACCCAAAACCTAAACCAAACGTTGCAGGTGGTTATTTCTTCATGCGCAGTGGTCAACGCGGCACTCTCTAGCTGCCAAGAGCACTTTTTACTATGCGCACCCAACCAGAGTGACAGGAGGAGCACATTTCAGAAAACGTGCTCAGCTCGTCGAGAAAATGCGATTTAAGCAATAAAATTAAAAATGCACCCAAAACCTAAACCAAACGTTGCAGGTGGTTATTTCTTCATATGCAGCAGTCAACGCGGCACTCTCTAGCTGCCAAGAGCACTTTTTACTATGCGCACCCAACCAGAGTGACGGGAGGAGCACATTTCAGAAAACGTGCTCAGCTCGTCGAGAAAATGCGATTTAAGCAATAAAATAAAAAATGCACCTAAAACCTAAACCAAACGTTGCAGGTGGATATTTCTTCATGCGCAGTGGTCAACGCGGCACTCTCTAGCTGCCAAGAGCACTTTTTACTATGCGCACCCAACCAGAGTGACGTGAGGAGCACATTTCAGAAAACGTGCTCAGCTCGTCGAGAAAATGCAATTTAAGCAATAACATTAAAAATGCACCTAAAACCTAAACCAAACGTTGCAGGTGGTTATTTCTTCATGCGCAGTGGTCAACGCGGCACTCTCTCGCTGCCAAGAGCACTTTTTACTATGCGCACCCAACCAGAGTGACGGGAGGAGCACATTTCAGAAAACGTGCTCAGCTCATCGAGAAAATGCGATTTAAGCAATAAAATTAAAAATGCACCTAAAACCTAAACCAAACGTTGCAGGTGGTTATTTCTTCATGCGCAGTGGTCAACGCGGCACTCTCTAGCTGCCAAGAGCACTTTTTACTATGCGCACCCAACCAGAGTGACGGGAGGAGCACATTTCAGAAAACGTGCTCAGCTCGTCGAGAAAATGCGATTTAAGCAATAAAATTAAAAATGCACCTAAAACCTAAACCAAACGTTGCAGGTGGTTATTTCTTCGTGCGCAGCAGTCAACGCGGCACTCTCTAGCTGCCAAGAGCACTTTTTACTATGCGCACCCAACCAGAGTGACGGGAGGAGCACATTTCAGAAAACGTGCTCAGCTCGTCGAGTAAATGCGATTTAAGCAATAAAATTAAAAATGCACCCAAAACCTAAACCAAACGTTGCAGGTGGTTATTTCTTCATGCGCAGTGGTCAACGCGGCAGTCTCTAGCTGCCAAGAGCACTTTTTACTATGCGCACCCAACCAGAGTGACGGGAGGAGCACATTTCAGAAAACGTGCTCAGCTCGTCCAGAAAATGCGATTTAAGCAATAAAATTAAAAATGCACCTAAAACCTAAACCAAACGTTGCAGATGGTCATTTCTTCATGCGCAGTGGTCAACGCGGCACTCTCTAGCTACCAAGAGCATTTTTTACTATGCGCACCCAACCAGAGTGACGGGAGGAGCACATTTCAGAAAACGTGCTCAGCTCGTCGAGAAAATGCGATTTAAGCAATAAAATTAAAAATGCACCTAAAACCTAAACCAAACGTTGCAGGTGGTTATTTCTTCATGCGCAGCAGTCAACGCGGCACTCTCTAGCTGCCAAGAGCACTTTTTACTATGCGCACCCAACCAGAGTGACGGGAGGAGCACATTTCAGAAAACGTGCTCAGCTCGTCGAGAAAATGCGATTTAAGCAATAAAATTAAAAATGCACCTAAAACCTAAACCAAACGTCGCAGGTGGTTATTTCTTCATGCGCAGTGGTCAACGCGGCACTCTCTAGCTGCCAAGAGGACTTTTTACTATGCGCACCCAACCAGAGTGACGGGAGGAGCACATTTCAGAAAACGTGCTCAGCTCGTCGAGTAAATGCAATTTAAGCAATAAAATTAAAAATGCACCCAAAACCTAAACCAAACGTTGCAGGTGGTTATTTCTTCATGCGCAGTGGTCAACGCGGCACTCTCTAGCTGCCAAGAGCACTTTTTACTATGCGCACCCAACCAGAGTGACGGGAGGAGCGCATTTCAGAAAACGTGCTCAGCTCGTCGAGAAAATGCGATTTAAGCAATAAAATTAAAAATGCACCTAAAACCTAAACCAAAAGTTGCAGGTGGTTATTTCTTCATGCGCAGCAGTCAACACGGCACTCTCTAGCTGCCAAGAGCACTTTTTACTATGCACACCCAACCAGAGTGACGGGAGGAGCGCATTTTAGAAAACGTGCTCAGCTCGACGAGAAAATGCGATTTAAGCAATAAAATTAAAAATGCACCCAAAACCTAAACCAAACGTTGCAGATGGTCATTTCTTCATGTGCAGTGGTCAACGCGGCACTCTCTAGCTGCCAAGAGCACTTTTTACAATGCACACCCAACCAGAGTGACGGGAGGAGCGCATTTCAGAAAACGTGCTCAGCTCGTCGAGAAAATGCGATTTAAGCAATAAAATTAAAAATGCACCCAAAACCTAAACCAAACGTTGCAGGTGGTTATTTCTTCATGCGCAGTGGTCAACGCGGCACTCTCTAGCTGCCAAGAGCACTCTCTAGCTGCCAAGAGCACTTTTTTACTATGCGCACCCAACCAGAGTGACGGGAGGAGCACATTTCAGAAAACGTGCTCAGCTCGTCGAGTAAATGCGATTTAAGCAATAAAATTAAAAATGCACCCAAAACCTAAACCAAACGTTGCAGGTGGTTATTTCTTCATGCGCAGTGGTCAACGCGGCAGTCTCTAGCTGCCAAGAGCACTTTTTACTATGCGCACCCAACCAGAGTGACGGGAGGAGCACATTTCAGAAAACGTGCTCAGCTCGTCCAGAAAATGCGATTTAGGCAATAAAATTAAAAATGCACCTAAAACCTAAACCAAACGTTGCAGATGGTCATTTCTTCATGCGCAGTGGTCAACGCGGCACTCTCTAGCTGCCAAGAGCACTTTTTACTATGCACACCCAACCAGAGTGACGGGAGGAGCACATTTCAGAAAACGTGCTCAGCTCGTCCAGACAATGCGATTGAAGCAATAAAATTAAAAATGCACCCAAAACCTAAACCAAACGTTGCAGGTGGTTATTTCTTAATGCGCAGTGGTCAACGCGGCACTCTCTAGCTGCCAAGAGCACTTTTTACTATGCGCACCCAACCAGAGTGACGGGAGGAGCGCATTTCAGAAAACGTGCTCAGCTCGTCGAGAAAATGCGATTTAAGCAATAACATTAAAAATGCACCTAAAACCTAAACCAAACGTTGCAGGTGGTTATTTCTTCATGCGCAGCAGTCAACGCGGCACTCTCTAGCTGCCAAGAGCACTTTTTACTATGCGGACCCAACCAGAGTGACGGGAGGAGCACATTTCAGAAAACGTGCTCAGCTCGTCGAGAAAATGCGATTTAAGCAATAAAATAAAAAATGCACCTACAACCTAAACCAAACGCTGCAGATGGTCATTTCTTCATGTGCAGTGGTCAACGCGGAACTCTCTAGCTGCCAAGATCACCTTTTACTATGCGCACCCAACCAGAGTGACGGGAGGAGCACATTTCAGAAAACGTGCTCAGCTCGTCGAGAAAATGCGATTTAAGCAATAAAATTAAAAATGCACCCAAAACCTAAACCAAACGTTGCAGGTGGTTATTTCTTAGTGCGCAGCAGTCAACGCGGCACTCTCTAGCTGCCAAGAGCACTTTTTAATATGCACACCCAACCAGAGTGACGGGAGGAGCGCATTTCAGAAAACGTGCTCAGCTCGACGAGAACATGCGATTTAAGCAATAAAATTAAAAATGCACCCAAAACCTAAACCAAACGTTGCAGGTGGTTATTTCTTCGTGCGCAGCAGTCAACGCGGCACTCTCTAGCTGCCAAGAACACTTTTTACTATGCGCACCCAACCAGAGTGACGGGAGGAGCACATTTCAGAAAACGTGCTCAGCTCGTCGAGAAAATGCGATTTAAGCAATAAAATTAAAAATGCACCTAAAACCTAAACCAAACGTTGCAGGTGGTTATTTCTTCATATGCAGCAGTCAACGCGGCACTCTCTAGCTGCCAAGAGCACTTTTTACTATGCGCACCCAACCAGAGTGACGGGAGGAGCACATTTCAGAAAACGTGCTCAGCTCGTCGAGAAAATGCGATTTAAGCAATAAAATAAAAAATGCACCTAAAACCTAAACCAAACGTTGCAGGTGGTTATTTCTTAATGCGCAGTGGTCAACGCGGCACTCTCTAGCTGCCAAGAGCACTTTTTACTATGCGCACCCAACCAGAGTGACGTGAGGAGCACATTTCAGAAAACGTGCTCAGCTCGTCGAGAAAATGCAATTTAAGCAATAACATTAAAAATGCACCTAAAACCTAAACCAAACGTTGCAGGTGGTTATTTCTTCATGCGCAGTGGTCAACGCGGCACTCTCTCGCTGCCAAGAGCACTTTTTACTATGCGCACCCAACCAGAGTGACGGGAGGAGCACATTTCAGAAAACGTGCTCAGCTCATCGAGAAAATGCGATTTAAGCAATAAAATTAAAAATGCACCTAAAACCTAAACCAAACGTTGCAGGTGGTTATTTCTTCATGCGCAGTGGTCAACGCGGCACTCTCTAGCTGCCAAGAGCACTTTTTACTATGCGCACCCAACCAGAGTGACGGGAGGAGCACATTTCAGAAAACGTGCTCAGCTCGTCGAGAAAATGCAATTTAAGCAATAAAATTAAAAATGCAATTAAAACCTAAACCAAACGTTGCAGGTGGTTATTTCTTCGTGCGCAGCAGTCAACGCGGCACTCTCTAGCTGCCAAGAGCACTTTTTACTATGCGCACCCAACCAGAGTGACGGGAGGAGCACATTTCAGAAAACGTGCTCAGCTCGTCGAGTAAATGTGATTTAAGCAATAAAATTAAAAATGCACCCAAAACCTAAACCAAACGTTGCAGGTGGTTATTTCTTCATGCGCAGTGGTCAACGCGGCACTCTCTAGCTGCCAAGAGCACTTTTTACTATGCGCACCCAACCAGAGTGACGGGAGGAGCACATTTCAGAAAACGTGCTCAGCTCGTCCAGAAAATGCGATTTAAGCAATAAAATTAAAAATGCACCTAAAACCTAAACCAAACGTTGCAGATGGTCATTTCTTCATGCGCAGTGGTCAACGCGGCACTCTCTAGCTGCCAAGAGCACTTTTTACTATGCACACCCAACCAGAGTGACGGGAGGAGCACATTTCAGAAAACGTGCTCAGCTCGTCCAGACAATGCGATTTAAGCAATAAAATTAAAAATGCACCCAAAACCTAAACCAAACGTTGCAGGTGGTTATTTCTTAATGCGCAGTGGTCAACGCGGCACTCTCTAGCTGCCAAGAGCACTTTTTACTATGCGCACCCAACCAGAGTGACGGGAGGAGCGCATTTCAGAAAACGTGCTCAGCTCGTCGAGAAAATGCGATTTAAGCAATAAAATTAAAAATGCACCTAAAACCTAAACCAAACGTTGCAGGTGGTTATTTGTTCATGCGCAGCAGTCAACGCGGCACTCTCTAGCTGCCAAGAGCACTTTTTACTATGCGGACCCAACCAGAGTGACGGGAGGAGCACATTTCAGAAAACGTGCTCAGCTCGTCGAGAAAATGCGATTTAAGCAATAAAATAAAAAATGCACCTAAAACCTAAACCAAACGCTGCAGATGGTCATTTCTTCATGTGCAGTGGTCAACGCGGCACTCTCTAGCTGCCAAGAGCACTTTTTACTATGCGCACCCAACCAGACTGACGGGAGTAGCACATTTCAGAAAACGTGCTCAGTTCGTCGAGAAAATGCGATTTAAGCAACAAAATTAAAAATGCACCCAAAACCTAAACCAAACGTTGCAGGTGGTTATTTCTTCATGCGCAGCAGTCAACGAGGCACTCTCTAGCTGCCAAGAGCACTTTTTAATATGCACACCCAACAAGAGTGACGGGAGGAGCGCATTTCAGAAAACGTGCTCAGCTCGACGAGAACATGCGATTTAAGCAATAAAATTAAAAATGCACCCAAAACCTAAACCAAACGTTGCAGGTGGTTATTTCTTCATGCGCAGTGGTCAAGGCGGCACTCTCTAGCTGCCAAGAGCACTTTTTACTATGCGCACCCAACCAGAGTGACGGGAGGAGCACATTTCAGAAAACGTGCTCAGCTCGTCGAGAAAATGCGATTTAAGCAATAAAATTAAAAATGCACCCAAAACCTAAACCAAACGTTGCAGGTGGTTATTTCTTCATGCGCAGTGGTAAACGCGGCACTCTCTAGCTGCCAAGAGGACTTTTTACTATGCGCACCCAACCAGAGTGACGGGAGGAGCACATTTCATAAAACGTGCTCAGCTCGTCGAGAAAATGCGATTTAAGCAATAAAATTAAAACTGCACCCAAAACCTAAACCAAACGTTGCAGATGGTCATTTCTTCATGCGCAGTGGTCAACGCGGCACTCTCTAGCTGCCAAGAGCACTTTTTACTATGCGCACCCAACCAGAGTGACGGGAGGACCACATTTCAGAAAACGTGCTCAGCTCGTCGAGAAAATGCGATTTAAGCAATAAAATTAAAAATGCACCCAAAACCTAAACCAAACGTTGCAGGTGGTTATTTCTTCATGCCCAGCAGTCAACGCGGCACTCTCTAGCTGCCAAGAGCACTTTTTACTATGCGCACCCAACCAGAGTGACGGGAGGAGCACATTTCAGAAAACGTGCTCAGCTCATCGAGAAAATGCGATTTAAGCAATAAAATTAAAAATGCACCTAAAACCTAAACCAAACGTTGCAGGTGGTTATTTCTTCATGCGCAGTGGTCAACGCGGCACTCTCTAGCTGCCAAGAGCACTTTTTACTATGCGCACCAAACCAGAGTGACGGGAGGAGCACATTTCAGAAAACGTGCTCAGCTCGTCGAGAAAATGCGATTTAAGCAATAAAATTAAAAATGCACCTAAAACCCAAACCAAACGTTGCAGGTGGTTATTTCTTCATGCGCAGTGGTCAACGCGGCACTCTCTAGCTGCCAAGAGCACTTTTTACTATGCGCACCCAACCAGAGTGACTGGAGGAGCACATTTCAGAAAATGTGCTCAGCTCGTCGAGAAAATGCCATTTAAGCCGTACAATTAAAAATGCACCTAAAACCTAAACCAAACGTTGCAGGTGGTTGTTTCTTCATGCGCAGTGGTCAACGTGGCACTCTCTAGCTGCCAAGAGCACTTTTTACTATGCGCACCCAACCAGAGTGACGGGAGGAGCACATTTCAGAAAACGTGCTCAGCTCGTCGAGAAAATGCGATTCAAGCAATAAAATTTAAAATGCACCTAAAACCTAAACCAAACGTTGCAGGTGGTTATTTCTTCATGCGCATTGGTCAACGCGGCACTCTCTAGCTGCCAAGAGCACTTTTTCCTTTGCGCACCCAACCAGAGTGACGGGAGGAGCACATTTCAGAAAACGTGCTCAGCTCGTCGAGAAAATGCGATTTAAGCAATAAAATTAAAAATGCACCCAAAACCTAAACCAAACGTTGCAGGTGGTTATTTCTTCATGCGCATTGGTCAACGCGGCACTCTCTAGCTGCCAAGAGCACTTTTTACTTTGCGCACCCAACCAGAGTGACGGGAGGAGCACATTTCAGAAAACGTGCTCAGCTCGTCGAGAAAATGCGATTTAAGCAATAAAATTAAAAATGCACCCAAAACCTAAACCAAACGTTGCAGGTGGTTATTTCTTCATGCGCAGTGGTCAACGCGGAACTCTCTAGCTGCCAAGAGCACTTTTTACTATGCGCACCCAACCAGAGTGA
The DNA here is from genome assembly GCF_024217435.2 of Syngnathus scovelli. NCBI lineage: Eukaryota > Metazoa > Chordata > Actinopteri > Syngnathiformes > Syngnathidae > Syngnathus > Syngnathus scovelli. The sequence goes on from NC_090861.1 coordinate 11,448,324, forward strand.
CGGGAGGAGCACATTTCAGAAAACGTGCTCAGCTCGTCCAGAAAAGGCTATTTAAGCAATAAAATAAAAAATGCACATAAAACCTAAACCAAACGTTGCAGATGGTCATTTCTTCATGCGCAGTGGTCAATGCGGCACTCTCTAGCTGCCAAGAGCACTTTTTACTATGCGCACCAAACCAGAGTGACGGGAGGACCACATTTCAGAAAACGTGCTCAGCTCGTCGAGAAAATGCGATTTAAGCAATAAAATTAAAAATGCACCCAAAACCTAAACCAAACGTTGCAGATGGTCATTTCTTCATGCGCAGTGGTCAACGCGGCACTCTCTAGCTGCCAAGAGCACTTTTTACTATGCACACCCAACCAGAGTGACGGGAGGAGCACATTTCAGAAAACGTGCTCAGCTCGTCGAGAAAATGCGATTTAAGCAATAAAATTAAAAATGCACCCAAAACCTAAACCAAACGTTGCAGGTGGTTATTTCTTCATGCGCAGCAGTCAACGCGGCACTCTCTAGCTGCCAAGAGCACTTTTTACTATGCGCACCCAACCAGAGTGACGGGAGGAGCACATTTCAGAAAACGTGCTCAGCTCGTCGAGAAAATGCGATTTAAGCAATAAAATTAAAAATGCACCCAAAACCTAAACCAAACGTTGCAGATGGTCATTTCTTCATGCGCAGTGGTCAACGCGGCACTCTCTAGCTGCCAAGAGCACTTTTTACTATGCGCACCCAACCAGAGTGACGGGAGGACCACATTTCAGAAAACGTGCTCAGCTCGTCGAGAAAATGCGATTTAAGCAATGAAATTAAAAATGCACCCAAAACCTAAACCAAACGTTGCAGGTGGTTATTTCTTCATGCGCAGTGGTCAACGCGGCACTCTCTAGCTGCCAAGAGCACTTTTTACTATGCGCACCCAACCAGAGTGACGGGAGGAGCACTTTTCAGAAAACGTGCTCAGCTCGTCGAGAAAATGCGAATTAAGCAATAAAATTAAAAATGCACCCAAAACCTAAACCAAACGTTGCAGATGGTCATTTCTTCATGCGCAGTGGTCAACGCGGCACTCTCTAGCTGCCAAGAGCACTTTTTACTATGCGCACCCAACCAGAGTGACGGGAGGAGCACATTTCAGAAAACGTGCTCAGCTCGTCGAGAAAATGCGATTTAAGCAATAAAATTAAAAATGCACCTAAAACCCAAACCAAACGTTGCAGGTGGTTATTTCTTCATGCGCAGTGGTCAACGCGGCACTCTCTAGCTGCCAAGAGCACTTTTTACTATGCGCACCCAACCAGAGTGACGGGAGGAGCACATTTCAGAAAATGTGCTCAGCTCGTCGAGAAAATGCCATTTAAGCCGTACAATTAAAAATGCACCTAAAACCTAAACCAAACGTTGCAGGTGGTTGTTTCTTCATGCGCAGTGGTCAACGTGGCACTCTCTAGCTCCCAAGAGCACTTTTTACTATGCGCACCCAACCAGAGTGACGGGAGGACCACATTTCAGAAAACGTGCTCAGGTCGTCGAGAAAATGCGATTTAAGCAATAAAATAAAAAATGCACCCAAAACCTAAAACAAACGTTGCAGGTGGTTATTTCTTCATGCGCAGTGGTCAACGCGGCACTCTCTAGCTGCCAAGAGCACTTTTTACTATGCGCACCCAACCAGAGTGACGGGAGGAGCACATTTCAGAAAACGTGCTCAGCTCGTCCAGAAAATGCGATTTAAGCAATAAAATTAAAAATGCACCTAAAACCTAAACCAAACGTTGCAGATGGTCATTTCTTCATGCGCAGTGGTCAACGCGGCACTCTCTAGCTGCCAAGAGCACTTTTTACTATGCGCACCCAACCAGAGTGACGGGAGGAGCACATTTCAGAAAACGTGCTCAGCTCGTCCAGACAATGCGATTTAAGCAATAAAATTAAAAATGCACCCAAAACCTAAACCAAACGTTGCAGGTGGTTATTTCTTCATGCGCAGTGGTCAACGCGGCACTCTCTAGCTGCCAAGAGCACTTTTTACTATGCGCACCCAACCAGAGTGACGGGAGGAGCGCATTTCAGAAAACGTGCTCAGCTCGTCGAGAAAATGCAATTTAAGCAATAAAATTAAAAATGCACCTAAAACCTAAACCAAAAGTTGCAGGTGGTTATTTCTTCATGCGCAGCAGTCAACACGGCACTCTCTAGCTGCCAAGAGCACTTTTTACTATGCGCACCCAACCAGAGTGACGGGAGGAGCACATTTCAGAAAACGTGCTCAGCTCGTCCAGAAAATGCGATTTAAGCAATAAAATTAAAAATGCACCTAAAACCTAAACCAAACGTTGCAGATGGTCATTTCTTCATGCGCAGTGGTCAACGCGGCACTCTCTAGCTGCCAAGAGCACTTTTTACTATGCACACCCAACCAGAGTGACGGGAGGAGCACATTTCAGAAAACGTGCTCAGCTCGTCCAGACAATGCGATTTAAGCAATAAAATTAAAAATGCACCCAAAACCTAAACCAAACGTTGCAGGTGGTTATTTCTTAATGCGCAGTGGTCAACGCGGCACTCTCGAGCTGCCAAGAGCACTTTTTACTATGCACACCCAACCAGAGTGACGGGAGGAGCACATTTCAGAAAACGTGCTCAGCTCGTCGAGAAAATGCGATTTAAGCAATAAAATTAAAAATGCACCTAAAACCCAAACCAAACGTTGCAGGTGGTTATTTCTTTATGCGCAGTGGTCAACGCGGCACTCTCTAGCTGCCAAGAGCACTTTTTACTATGCGCACCCAACCAGAGTGACGGGAGGAGCACATTTCAGAAAACGTGCTCAGCTCGTTGAGAAAATGCGATTTAAGCAATAAAATTAAAAATGCACCCAAAACCTAAACCAAACGTTGCAGGTGGTTATTTCTTCATGCGCAGTGGTCAACGCAGCACTCTCTAGCTGCCAAGAGCACTTTTTACGATGCACACCCAACCAGAGAGACGGGAGGAGCGCATTTCAGAAAACGTGCTCAGCTCGACGAGAAAATGCGATTTAAGCAATAAAATTAAAAATGCACCCAAAACCTAAACCAAACGTTGCAGGTGGTTATTTCTTCATGCGCAGTGGTCAACGCGGCACTCTCTAGCTGCCAAGAGCACTTTTTACTATGCGCACCCAACCAGAGTGACGGGAGGAGCACATTTCAGAAAACGTGCTCAGCTCGTCGAGAAAATGCGATTTAAGCAATAAAATTAAAAATGCACCTAAAACCCAAACCAAACGTTGCAGGTGGTTATTTCTTCATGCGCAGTGGTCAACGCGGCACTCTCTAGCTGCCAAGAGCACTTTTTACTATGCGCACCCAACCAGAGTGACGGGAGGAGCACATTTCAGAAAACGTGCTCAGCTCGTCGAGAAAATGCGATTTAAGCAATAAAATTAAAAATGCACCCAAAACATTAAACCAAACGTTGCAGGTGGTTATTTCTTCATGCGCAGTGGTCAACGCGGCACTCTCTCGCTGCCAAGAGCATTTTTTACTATGCGCACCCAACCAGAGTGACGGGAGGAGCACATTTCAGAAAACGTGCTCAGCTCATCGAGAAAATGCGATTTAAGCAATAAAATTAAAAATGCACCTAAAACCTAAACCAAACGCTGCAGATGGTCATTTCTTCATGCGCAGTGGTCAACGCGGCACTCTCTAGCTGCCAAAAGCACTTTTTACTATACACACCCAACCAGAGTGACGGGAGGAGCACATTCCAGAAAACGTGCTCAGCTCGTCGAGAAAATGCGATTTAAGCAATAAAATTAAAAATGCACCCAAAACCTAAAGCAAACGTTGCAGATGGTCATTTCTTCATGTGCAGTGGTCAACGCAGCACTCTCTAGCTGCCAAGAGCACTTTTTACTATGCACACCCAACCAGAGTGACGGGAGGAGCGCATTTCAGGAAACGTGCTCAGCTCGTCGAGAAAATGCGATTTAAGCAATAAAATTAAAAATGCACCCAAAACCTAAACCAAACGTTGCAGGTGGTTATTTCTTCATGCGCAGTGGTCAACGCGGCACTCTCTAGCTGCCAAGAGCACTTTTTACTATGCGCACCCAACCAGGGTGACGGGAGGAGCACATTTCAGAAAACGTGCTCAGCTCGCCGAGAAAATGCGATTTAAGCAATACAATTAAAAATGCACCTAAAACCTAAACCAAACGTTGCAGGTGGTTATTTCTTCATGTGCAGTGGTCAACGCGGCACTCTCTAGCTGCCAAGAGCACTTTTTACTATGCGCACCCACCCAGAGTGACGGGAGGAGCGCATTTCAGGAAACGTGCTCAGCTCGTCGAGAAAATGCGATTTAAGCAATAAAATTAAAAATGCACCTAAAACCTAAACTAAACGTTGCAGGTGGTTATTTCTTCGTGCGCAGCAGTCAACGCGGCACTCTCTAGCTGCCAAGAGCACTTTTTACTATGCGCACCCAACCAGAGTGACGGGAGGAGCACATTTCAGAAAACGTGCTCAGCTCGTCGAGTAAATGCAATTTAAGCAATAAAATTAAAAATGCACCCAAAACCTAAACCAAACGTTGCAGGTGGTTATTTCTTCATGCGCAGTGGTCAACGCGGAACTCTCTAGCTGCCAAGACCACTTTTTACTATGCGCACCCAACCAGAGTGACGGGAGGAGCACATTTCAGAAAACGTGCTCAGCTCGTCCAGAAAATGCGATTTAAGCAATAAAATTAAAAATGCACCTAAAACCTAAACCAAACGTTGCAGGTGGTTATTTCTTCATGCGCAGTGGTCAACGCGGCACTCTCTAGCTGCCAAGAGCACTTTTTACTATGCGCACCCAACCAGAGTGACGGGAGGAGCACATTTCAGAAAACGTTCTCAGCTCGTTCAGACAATGCGATTTAAGCAATAAAATTAAAAATGCACCCAAAACCTAAACCAAACGTTGCAGGTGGTTATTTCTTCATGCGCAGTGGTCAACGCGGCACTCTCCAGCTGCCAAGAGCACTTTTTACTATGCGCACCCAACCAGAGTGACGGGAGGAGCGCATTTCAGAAAACGTGCTCAGCTCGTCGAGAAAATGCGATTTAAGCAATAAAATTAAAAATGCACCTAAAACCCAAACCAAACGTTGCAGGTGGTCATTTCTTCATGCGCAGTGGTCAACGCGGCACTCTCTGGCTGCCAAGAGCACTTTTTACTATGCGCACCCAACCAGAGTGACGGGAGGAGCACATTTCAGAAAACGTGCTCAGCTCGTCGAGAAAATTCGATTTAAGCAATAAAATTAAAAATGCACCCAAAACATTAAACCAAACGTTGCAGGTGGTTATTTCTTCATGCGCAGTGGTCAACGCGGCACTCTCTAGCTGCCAAGAGCATTTTTTACTATGCACACCCAACCAGAGTGACGGGAGGAGCACATTTCAGAAAACGTGCTCAGCTCGTCGAGAAAATGCGATTTAAGCAATAAAATTAAAAATGCACACAAAACCTAAACCAAACGTTGCAGGTGGTTATTTCTTCATGCGCAGTGGTCAACGCGGCACTCTCTAGCTGCCAAGAGCACTTTTTACTATGCGCACCCAACCAGAGTGACGGGAGGAGCACATTTCAGAAAACGTGCTCAGCTCGTCGAGAAAATGCGATTTAAGCAATAAAATTAAAAATGCACCTAAAACCTAAACCAAACGTTGCAGGTGGTTATTTCTCCGTGCGCAGCAGTCAACGCGGCACTCTCTAGCTGCCAAGAGCACTTTTTACTATGCGCACCCAACCAGAGTGACGGGAGGAGCACATTTCAGAAAACGTGCTCAGCTCGTCGAGTAAATGCAATTTAAGCAATAAAATTAAAAATGCACCCAAAACCTAAACCAAACGTTGCAGGTGGTTATTTCTTTATGCGCAGTGGTCAACGCGGCACTCTCTAGCTGCCAAGAGCACTTTTTACTATGCGCACCCAACCAGAGTGACGGGAGGAGCACATTCCAGAAAACGTGCTCAGCTCGTCGAGAAAATGCGATTTAAGCAATAAAATTAAAAATGCACCCAAAACCTAAACCAAACGTTGCAGATGGTCATTTCTTCATGCGCAGTGGTCAACGCGGCACTCTCTAGCTGCCAAGAGCACTTTTTACTATGCGCACCCAACCAGAGTGACGGGAGGAGCACATTTCAGAAAACGTGCTCAGCTCGTTGAGAAAATGCGATTTAAGCAATAAAATTAAAAATGCACCCAAAACCTAAACCAAACGTTGCAGGTGGTTATTTCTTCATGCGCAGTGGTCAACGCGGCACTCTCTAGCTGCCAAGAGCACTTTTTACTATGCACACCCAACCAGAGTGACGGGAGGAGCGCATTTCAGAAAACGTGCTCAGCTCGACGAGAAAATGCGATTTAAGCAATAAAATTAAAAATGCACCCAAAACCTAAACCGAACGTTGCAGGTGGTTATTTCTTCATGCGCAGTGGTCAACGCAGCACTCTCTAGCTGCCAAGAGCACTTTTTACGATGCACACCCAACCAGAGAGACGGGAGGAGCGCATTTCAGAAAACGTGCTCAGCTCGACGAGAAAATGCGATTTAAGCAATAAAATTAAAAATGCACCCAAAACCTAAACCAAACGTAGCAGGTGGTAATTTCTTCATGCGCAGTGGTCAACGCGGCACTCTCTAGCTGCCAAGAGCACTTTTTACTATGCGCACCCAACCAGAGTGACGGGAGGAGCACATTTCAGAAAACGTGCTCAGCTCGTCGAGAAAATGCGATTTAAGCAATAAAATTAAAAATGCACCCAAAACCTAAACCAAACGTTGCAGGTGGTTATTTCTTCATGCGCAGTGGTCAACGCGGCACTCTCTAGCTGCCAAGAGCACTTTTTACTATGCGCACCCAACCAGAGTGACGGGAGGAGCACATTTCAGAAAACGTGCTCAGCTCGTCCAGAAAATGCGATTTAAGCAATAAAATTAAAAATGCACCTAAAACCTAAACCAAACGTTGCAGATGGTCATTTCTTCATGCGCAGTGGTCAACGCGGCACTCTCTAGCTGCCAAGAGCACTTTTTACTATGCACACCCAACCAGAGTGACGGGAGGAGCGCATTTTAGAAAACGTGCTCAGCTCGACGAGAAAATGCGATTTAAGCAATAAAATTAAAAATGCACCCAAAACCTAAACCAAACGTTGCAGGTGGTTATTTCTTCATGCGCAGTGGTCAACGCGGCACTCTCTAGCTGCCAAGAGCACTTTTTACTATGCGCACCCAACCAGAGTGACGGGAGGAGCGCATTTCAGAAAACGTGCTCAGCTCGTCGAGAAAATGCGATTTAAGCAATAAAATTAAAAATGCACCTAAAACCTAAACCAAAAGTTGCAGGTGGTTATTTCTTCATGCGCAGTGGTAAACGCAGCACTCTCTAGCTGCCAAGAGCACTTTTTACTATGCGCACCCAACCAGAGTGACGGGAGGAGCACATTTCAGAAAACGTGCTCAGCTCGTTGAGAAAATGCGATTTAAGCAATAAAATTAAAAATGCACCCAAAACCTAAACCAAACGTTGCAGGTGGTTATTTCTTCATGCGCAGTGGTCAACGCAGCACTCTCTAGCTGCCAAGAGCACTTTTTACGATGCACACCCAACCAGAGAGACGGGAGGAGCGCATTTCAGAAAACGTGCTCAGCTCGACGAGAAAATGCGATTTAAGCAATAAAATTAAAAATGCACCCCAAACCTAAACCAAACGTTGCAGGTGGTAATTTCTTCATGCGAAGTGGTCAACGCGGCACTCTCTAGCTGCCAAGAGCACTTTTTACTATGCGCACCCAACCAGAGTGACGGGAGGAGCACATTTCAGAAAACGTGCTCAGCTCGTCGAGAAAATGCGATTTAAGCAATAAAATTAAAAATGCACCCAAAACCTAAACCAAACGTTGCAGGTGGTCATTTCTTCATGCGCAGTGGTCAACGCGGCACTCTCTAGCTGCCAAGAGCACTTTTTACTATGCGCACCCAACCAGAGTGACGGGAGGAGCACATTTCAGAAAACGTGCTCAGCTCGTCCAGAAAATGCGATTTAAGCAATAAAATTAAAAATGCACCTAAAACCTAAACCAAACGTTGCAGATGGTCATTTCTTCATGCGCAGTGGTCAACGCGGCACTCTCTAGCTGCCAAGAGGACTTTTTACTATGCACACCCAACCAGAGTGACGGGAGGAGCGCATTTTAGAAAACGTGCTCAGCTCGACGAGAAAATGCGATTTAAGCAATAAAATTAAAAATGCACCCAAAACCTAAACCAAACGTTGCAGGTGGTTATTTCTTCATGCGCAGTGGTCAACGCGGCACTCTCTAGCTGCCAAGAGCACTTTTTACTATGCGCACCCAACCAGAGTGACGGGAGGAGCACATTTCAGAAAACGTGCTCAGCTCGCTGAGAAAATGCGATTTAAGCAATAAAATTAAAAATGCACCCAAAACCTAAACCAAACGTTGCAGGTGGTTATTTCTTCATATGCAGCAGTCAACGCGGCACTCTCTAGCTGCCAAGAGCACTTTTTACTATGCGCACCCAACCAGAGTGACGGGAGGAGCACATTTCAGAAAACGTGCTCAGCTCGTCGAGAAAATGCGATTTAAGCAATAAAATTAAAAATGCACCTAAAACCTAAACTAAACGTTGCAGGTGGTTATTTCTTCGTGCGCAGCAGTCAACGCGGCACTCTCTAGCTGCCAAGAGCACTTTTTACTATGCGCACCCAACCAGAGTGACGGGAGGAGCACATTTCAGAAAACGTGCTCAGCTCGTCGAGTAAATGCAATTTAAGCAATAAAATTAAAAATGCACCCAAAACCTAAACCAAACGTTGCAGGTGGTTATTTCTTCATGCGCAGTGGTCAACGCGGCACTCTCTAGCTGCCAAGACCACTTTTTACTATGCGCACCCAACCAGAGTGACGGGAGGAGCACATTTCAGAAAACGTGCTCAGCTCGTCCAGAAAATGCGATTTAAGCAATAAAATTAAAAATGCACCTAAAACCTAAACCAAACGTTGCAGATGGTCATTTCTTCATGCGCAGTGGTCAACGCGGCACTCTCTAGCTGCCAAGAGCACTTTTTACTATGCGCACCCAACCAGAGTGACGGGAGGAGCACATTTAAGAAAACGTTCTCAGCTCGTCCAGACAATGCGATTTAAGCAATAAAATTAAAAATGCACCCAAAACCTAAACCAAACGTTGCAGGTGGTTATTTCTTCATGCGCAGTGGTCAACGCGGCACTCTCTAGCTGCCAAGAGCACTTTTTACTATGCGCACCCAACCAGAGTGACGGGAGGAGCGCATTTCAGAAAACGTGCTCAGCTCGTCGAGAAAATGCGATTTAAGCAATAAAATTAAAAATGCACCTAAAACCCAAACCAAACGTTGCAGGTGGTCATTTCTTCATGCGCAGTGGTCAACGCGGCACTCTCTGGCTGCCAAGAGCACTTTTTACTATGCGCACCCAACCAGAGTGACGGGAGGAGCACATTTCAGAAAACGTGCTCAGCTCGTCCAGAAAATGCGATTTAAGCAATAAAATTAAAAATGCACCTAAAACCTAAACCAAACGTTGCAGATGGTCATTTCTTCATGCGCAGTGGTCAACGCGGCACTCTCTAGCTGCCAAGAGCACTTTTTACTATGTGCACCCAACCAGAGTGACGTGAGGAGCACATTTCAGAAAACGTGCTCAACTCGTCGAGAAAATGCGATTTAAGCAATAAAATTAAAAATGCACCTAAAACCTAAACCAAACGTTGCAGGTGGTTATTTCTTCATATGCAGCAGTCAACGCGGCACTCTCTAGCTGCCAAGAGCACTTTTTACTATGCGCACCCAACCAGAGTGACGGGAGGAGCACATTTCAGAAAACGTGCTCAGCTCGTCGAGAAAATGCGATTTAAGCAATAAAATTAAAAATGCACCCAATACCTAAACCAAACGTTGCAGGTGGTTATTTCTTCATATGCAGCAGTCAACGCGGCACTCTCTAGCTGCCAAGAGCACTTTTTACTATGCGCACCCAACCAGAGTGACGGGAGGAGCACATTTCAGAAAACGTGCTCAGCTCGTCGAGAAAATGCGATTTAAGCAATAAAATAAAAAATGCACCTAAAACCTAAACCAAACGTTGCAGGTGGATATTTCTTCATGCGCAGTGGTCAACGCGGCACTCTCTAGCTGCCAAGAGCACTTTTTACTATGCGCACCAAACCAGAGTGACGTGAGGAGCACATTTCAGAAAACGTGCTCAGCTCGTCGAGAAAATGCGATTTAAGCAATAAAATTAAAAATGCACCCAAAACATTAAACCAAACGTTGCAGGTGGTAATTTCTTCATGCGCAGTGGTCAACGCGGCACTCTCTCGCTGCCAAGAGCATTTTTTACTATGCGCACCCAACCAGAGTGACGGGAGGAGCACATTTCAGAAAACGTGCTCAGCTCATCGAGAAAATGCGATTTAAGCAATAAAATTAAAAATGCACCTAAAACCTAAAGCAAACGTTGCAGATGGTCATTTCTTCATGCGCAGCAGTCAACGCGGCACTCTCTAGCTTCCAAGAGCACTTTTTACTATGCGCACCCAACCAGAGTGACGGGAGGAGCACATTTCAGAAAACGTGCTCAGCTCGTCGAGAAAATGCGATTTAAGCAATAAAATTAAAAATGCACCTAAAACCTAAACCAAACGTTGCAGGTGGTTATTTCTTCGTGCGCAGTAGTCAACGCGGCACTCTCTAGCTGCCAAGAGCACTTTTTACTATGCGCACCCAACCAGAGTGACGGGAGGAGCACATTTCAGAAAACGTGCTCGTCGAGTAAATGCGATTTAAGCAATAAAATTAAAAATGCACCCAAAACCTAAACCAAACGTTGCAGGTGGTTATTTCTTCATGCGCAGTGGTCAACGCGGCACTCTCTAGCTGCCAAGAGCACTTTTTACTATGCGCACCCAACCAGAGTGACGGGAGGAGCGCATTTCAGAAAACGTGCTCAGCTCGTCGAGAAAATGCGATTTAAGCAATAAAATTAAAAATGCACCTAAAACCCAAACCAAACGTTGCAGGTGGTCATTTCTTCATGCGCAGTGGTCAACGCGGCACTCTCTGGCTGCCAAGAGCACTTTTTACTATGCGCACCCAACCAGAGTGACGGGAGGAGCACATTTCAGAAAACGTGCTCAGCTCGTCCAGAAAATGCGATTTAAGCAATAAAATTAAAAATGCACCTAAAACCTAAACCAAACGTTGCAGATGGTCATTTCTTCATGCGCAGTGGTCAACGCGGCACTCTCTAGCTGCCAAGAGCACTTTTTACTATGTGCACCCAACCAGAGTGACGTGAGGAGCACATTTCAGAAAACGTGCTCAACTCGTCGAGAAAATGCGATTTAAGCAATAAAATTAAAAATGCACCAAAAACCGAAACCAAACGTTGCAGATGGTCATTTCTTCATGCGCAGTGGTCAACGCGGCACTCTCTAGCTGCCAAGAGCACTTTTTACTATGCACACCCAACCAGAGTGACGGGAGGAGCACATTTCAGAAAACGTGCTCAGCTCGTCGAGAAAATGCGATTTAAGCAATAAAATTAAAAATGCACCCAAAACATTAAACCAAACGTTGCAGGTGGTTATTTCTTCATGCGCAGTGGTCAACGCGGCACTCTCTAGCTGCCAAGAGCATTTTTTACTATGCACACCCAACCAGAGTGACGGGAGGAGCACATTTCAGAAAACGTGCTCAGCTCGTCGAGAAAATGCGATTTAAGCAATAAAATTAAAAATGCACCTAAAACCTAAACCAAACGTTGCAGGTGGTTATTTCTTCATGCGCAGTGGTCAACGCGGCACTCTCTAGCTGCCAAGAGCACTTTTTACTATGCGCACCCAACCAGAGTGACGGGAGGAGCACATTTCAGAAAACGTGCTCAGCTCGTCGAGAAAATGCGATTTAAGCAATAAAATTAAAAATGCACCTAAAACCTAAACCAAACGTTGCAGGTGGTTATTTCTTCGTGCGCAGCAGTCAACGCGGCACTCTCTAGCTGCCAAGAGCATTTTTTACTATGCGCACCCAACCAGAGTGACGGGAGGAGCACATTCCAGAAAACGTGCTCAGCTCGTCGAGAAAATGCGATTTAAGCAATAAAATTAAAAATGCACCCAAAACCTAAACCAAACGTAGCAGGTGGTAATTTCTTCATGCGCAGTGGTCAACGCGGCACTCTCTAGCTGCCAAGAGCACTTTTTACTATGCGCACCCAACCAGAGTGACGGGAGGAGCACATTTCAGAAAACGTGCTCAGCTCGTCGAGAAAATGCGATTTAAGCAATAAAATTAAAAATGCACACAAAACCTAAACCAAACGTTGCAGGTGGTTATTTCTTCATGCGCAGTGGTCAACGCGGCACTCTCTAGCTGCCAAGAGCACTTTTTACTATGCGCACCCAACCAGAGTGACGGGAGGAGCACATTTCAGAAAACGTGCTCAGCTCGTCGAGAAAATGCGATTTAAGCAATAAAATTACAAATGCACCCAAAACCTAAACCAAACGTTGCAGGTGGTTATTTCTTCATATGCAGCAGTCAACGCGGCACTCTCTAGCTGCCAAGAGCACTTTTTACTATGCGCACCCAACCAGAGTGACGGGAGGAGCACATTTCAGAAAACGTGCTCAGCTCGTCGAGAAAATGCGATTTAAGCAATAAAATTAAAAATGCACCTAAAACCAAAACCAAACGTTGCAGGTGGTTATTTCTCCGTGCGCAGCAGTCAACGCGGCACTCTCTAGCTGCCAAGAGCACTTTTTACTATGCGCACCCAACCAGAGTGACGGGAGGAGCACATTTCAGAAAACGTGCTCAGCTCGTCGAGTAAATGCAATTTAAGCAATAAAATTAAAAATGCACCCAAAACCTAAACCAAACGTTGCAGGTGGTTATTTCTTTATGCGCAGTGGTCAACGCGGCACTCTCTAGCTGCCAAGAGCACTTTTTACTATGCGCACCCAACCAGAGTGACGGGAGGAGCACATTCCAGAAAACGTGCTCAGCTCGTCGAGAAAATGCGATTTAAGCAATAAAATTAAAAATGCACCCAAAACCTAAACCAAACGTTGCAGATGGTCATTTCTTCATGCGCAGTGGTCAACGCGGCACTCTCTAGCTGCCAAGAGCACTTTTTACTATGCACACCCAACCAGAGTGACGGGAGGAGCACATTTCAGAAAACGTGCTCAGCTCGTTGAGAAAATGCGATTTAAGCAATAAAATTAAAAATGCACCCAAAACCTAAACCAAACGTTGCAGGTGGTTATTTCTTCATGCGCAGTGGTCAACGCGGCACTCTCTAGCTGCCAAGAGCACTTTTTACTATGCACACCCAACCAGAGTGACGGGAGGAGCGCATTTCAGAAAACGTGCTCAGCTCGACGAGAAAATGCGATTTAAGCAATAAAATTAAAAATGCACCCAAAACCTAAACCAAACGTTGCAGGTGGTTATTTCTTCATGCGCAGTGGTCAACGCAGCACTCTCTAGCTGCCAAGAGCACTTTTTACGATGCACACCCAACCAGAGAGACGGGAGGAGCGCATTTCAGAAAACGTGCTCAGCTCGACGAGAAAATGCGATTTAAGCAATAAAATTAAAAATGCACCCAAAACCTAAACCAAACGTAGCAGGTGGTAATTTCTTCATGCGCAGTGGTCAACGCGGCACTCTCTAGCTGCCAAGAGCACTTTTTACTATGCGCACCCAACCAGAGTGACGGGAGGAGCACATTTCAGAAAACGTGCTCAGCTCGTCGAGAAAATGCGATTTAAGCAATAAAATTAAAAATGCACCCAAAACCTAAACCAAACGTTGCAGGTGGTTATTTCTTCATGCGCAGTGGTCAACGCGGCACTCTCTAGCTGCCAAGAGCACTTTTTACTATGCGCAACCAACCAGAGTGACGGGAGGAGCACATTTCAGAAAACGTGCTCAGCTCGTCCAGAAAATGCGATTTAAGCAATAAAATTAAAAATGCACCTAAAACCTAAACCAAACGTTGCAGATGGTCATTTCTTCATGCGCAGTGGTCAACGCGGCACTCTCTAGCTGCCAAGAGCACTTTTTACTATGCACACCCAACCAGAGTGACGGGAGGAGCGCATTTTAGAAAACGTGCTCAGCTCGACGAGAAAATGCGATTTAAGCAATAAAATTAAAAATGCACCCAAAACCTAAACCAAACGTTGCAGGTGGTTATTTCTTCATGCGCAGTGGTCAACGCGGCACTCTCTAGCTGCCAAGAGCACTTTTTACTATGCGCACCCAACCACAGTGACGGGAGGAGCACATTTCAGAAAACGTGCTCAGCTCGTCGAGAAAATGCGATTTAAGCAATAAAATTAAAAATGCACCTAAAACCTAAACCAAACGTTGCAGGTGGTTATTTCTTCATGCGCAGCGGTCAACGCGGCACTCTCTAGCTGCCAAGAGCACTTTTTACTATGCGCACCCAACCAGAGTGACGGGAGGAGCACATTTCAGAAAACGTGCTCAGCTCGTCGAGAAAATGCGATTTAAGCAATAAAATTAAAAATGCACCCAAAACCTAAACCAAACGTTGCAGGTGGTTATTTCTTCATGCGCAGTGGTCAACGCGGCACTCTCTAGCTGCCAAGAGCACTTTTTACTATGCGCACCCAACCAGAGTGACGGGAGGAGCACATTTCAGAAAACGTGCTCAGCTCGTCGAGAAAATGCGATTTAAGCAATAAAATTAAAAATGCACCCAATACCTAAACCAAACGTTGCAGGTGGTTATTTCTTCATATGCAGCAGTCAACGCGGCACTCTCTAGCTGCCAAGAGCACTTTTTACTATGCGCACCCAACCAGAGTGACGGGAGGAGCACATTTCAGAAAACGTGCTCAGCTCGTCGAGAAAATGCGATTTAAGCAATAAAATAAAAAATGCACCTAAAACCTAAACCAAACGTTGCAGGTGGATATTTCTTCATGCGCAGTGGTCAACGCGGCACTCTCTAGCTGCCAAGAGCACTTTTTACTATGCGCACCAAACCAGAGTGACGTGAGGAGCACATTTCAGAAAACGTGCTCAGCTCGTCGAGAAAATGCGATTTAAGCAATAAAATTAAAAATGCACCCAAAACATTAAACCAAACGTTGCAGGTGGTAATTTCTTCATGCGCAGTGGTCAACGCGGCACTCTCTCGCTGCCAAGAGCATTTTTTACTATGCGCACCCAACCAGAGTGACGGGAGGAGCACATTTCAGAAAACGTGCTCAGCTCATCGAGAAAATGCGATTTAAGCAATAAAATTAAAAATGCACCTAAAACCTAAAGCAAACGTTGCAGATGGTCATTTCTTCATGCGCAGCAGTCAACGCGGCACTCTCTAGCTTCCAAGAGCACTTTTTACTATGCGCACCCAACCAGAGTGACGGGAGGAGCACATTTCAGAAAACGTGCTCAGCTCGTCGAGAAAATGCGATTTAAGCAATAAAATTAAAAATGCACCTAAAACCTAAACCAAACGTTGCAGGTGGTTATTTCTTCGTGCGCAGCAGTCAACGCGGCACTCTCTAGCTGCCAAGAGCACTTTTTACTATGCGCACCCAACCAGAGTGACGGGAGGAGCACATTTCAGAAAACGTGCTCGTCGAGTAAATGCGATTTAAGCAATAAAATTAAAAATGCACCCAAAACCTAAACCAAACGTTGCAGGTGGTTATTTCTTCATGCGCAGTGGTCAACGCGGCACTCTCTAGCTGCCAAGAGCACTTTTTACTATGCGCACCCAACCAGAGTGACGGGAGGAGCACATTTCAGAAAACGTGCGCAGCTCGTCCAGAAAATGC
This sequence comes from Syngnathus scovelli, assembly GCF_024217435.2. Lineage (NCBI taxonomy): Eukaryota > Metazoa > Chordata > Actinopteri > Syngnathiformes > Syngnathidae > Syngnathus > Syngnathus scovelli. The sequence continues at coordinate 11,464,262 of NC_090861.1, forward strand.
GATTTAAGCAATAAAATTAAAAATGCACCCAAAACCTAAACCAAACGTTGCAGGTGGTTATTTCTTCATGCGCAGTGGTCAACGCGGCACTCTCTAGCTGCCAAGAGCACTTTTTACTATGCGCACCCAACCAGAGTGACGGGAGGAGCACATTTCAGAAAACGTGCTCAGCTCATCGAGAAAATGCGATTTAAGCAATAAAATTAAAAATGCACCTAAAACCTAAACCAAACGCTGCAGATGGTCATTTCTTCATGCGCAGTGGTCAACGCGGCACTCTCTAGATGCCAAAAGCACTTTTTACTATACACACCCAACCAGAGTGACGGGAGGAGCACATTCCAGAAAACGTGCTCAGCTCGTCGAGAAAATGCGATTTAAGCAATAAAATTAAAAATGCACCCAAAACCTAAAGCAAACGTTGCAGATGGTCATTTCTTCATGTGCAGTGGTCAACGCAGCACTCTCTAGCTGCCAAGAGCACTTTTTACTATGCACACCCAACCAGAGTGACGGGAGGAGCGCATTTCAGGAAACGTGCTCAGCTCGTCGAGAAAATGCGATTTAAGCAATAAAATTAAAAATGCACCTAAAACCTAAACCAAACGTTGCAGATGGTCATTTCTTCATGCGCAGTGGTCAACGCGGCACTCTCTAGCTGCCAAGAGCACTTTTTACTATGTGCACCCAACCAGAGTGACGTGAGGAGCACATTTCAGAAAACGTGCTCAACTCGTCGAGAAAATGCGATTTAAGCAATAAAATTAAAAATGCACCAAAAACCGAAACCAAACGTTGCAGATGGTCATTTCTTCATGCGCAGTGGTCAACGCGGCACTCTCTAGCTGCCAAGAGCACTTTTTACTATGCACACCCAACCAGAGTGACGGGAGGAGCACATTTCAGAAAACGTGCTCAGCTCGTCGAGAAAATGCGATTTAAGCAATAAAATTAAAAATGCACCCAAAACATGAAACCAAACGTTGCAGGTGGTTATTTCTTCATGCGCAGTGGTCAACGCGGCACTCTCTAGCTGCCAAGAGCATTTTTTACTATGCACACCCAACCAGAGTGACGGGAGGAGCACATTTCAGAAAACGTGCTCAGCTCGTCGAGAAAATGCGATTTAAGCAATAAAATTAAAAATGCACCTAAAACCTAAACCAAACGTTGCAGGTGGTTATTTCTTCATGCGCAGTGGTCAACGCGGCACTCTCTAGCTGCCAAGAGCACTTTTTACTATGCGCACCCAACCAGAGTGACGGGAGGAGCACATTTCAGAAAACGTGCTCAGCTCGTCGAGAAAATGCGATTTAAGCAATAAAATTAAAAATGCACCTAAAACCTAAACCAAACGTTGCAGGTGTTTATTTCTTCGTGCGCAGCAGTCAACGCGGCACTCTCTAGCTGCCAAGAGCACTTTTTACTATGCGCACCCAACCAGAGTGACGGGAGGAGCACATTCCAGAAAACGTGCTCAGCTCGTCGAGAAAATGCGATTTAAGCAATAAAATTAAAAATGCACCCAAAACCTAAACCAAACGTAGCAGGTGGTAATTTCTTCATGCGCAGTGGTCAACGCGGCACTCTCTAGCTGCCAAGAGCACTTTTTACTATGCGCACCCAACCAGAGTGACGGGAGGAGCACATTTCAGAAAACGTGCTCAGCTCGTCGAGAAAATGCGATTTAAGCAATAAAATTAAAAATGCACCCAAAACCTAAACCAAACGTTGCAGGTGGTTATTTCTTCATGCGCAGTGGTCAACGCGGCACTCTCTAGCTGCCAAGAGCACTTTTTACTATGCGCACCCAACCAGAGTGACGGGAGGAGCACATTTCAGAAAACGTGCTCAGTTCGTCCAGAAAATGCGATTTAAGCAATAAAATTAAAAATGCACCTAAAACCTAAACCAAACGTTGCAGATGGTCATTTCTTCATGCGCAGTGGTCAACGCGGCACTCTCTAGCTGCCAAGAGCACTTTTTACTATGCACACCCAACCAGAGTGACGGGAGGAGCGCATTTTAGAAAACGTGCTCAGCTCGACGAGAAAATGCGATTTAAGCAATAAAATTAAAAATGCACCCAAAACCTAAACCAAACGTAGCAGGTGGTAATTTCTTCATGCGCAGTGGTCAACGCGGCACTCTCTAGCTGCCAAGAGCACTTTTTACTATGCGCACCCAACCAGAGTGACGGGAGGAGCACATTTCAGAAAACGTGCTCAGCTCGTCGAGAAAATGCGATTTAAGCAATAAAATTAAAAATGCACCTAAAAACCTAAACCAAACGTTGCAGGTGGTTATTTCTTCATGCGCATTGGTCAACGCGGCACTCTCTAGCTGCCAAGAGCACTTTTTACTATGTGCACCCAACCAGAGTGACGTGAGGAGCACATTTCAGAAAACGTGCTCAACTCGTCGAGAAAATGCGATTTAAGCAATAAAATTAAAAATACACCCAAAACCGAAACCAAACGTTGCAGATGGTCATTTCTTCATGCGCAGTGGTCAACGCGGCACTCTCTAGCTGCCAAGAGCACTTTTTACTATGCGCACCCTACCAGAGTGACGGGAGGAGCACATTTCAGAAAACGTGCTCAGCTCGTCGAGAAAATGCGATTTAAGCAATAAAATTAAAAATGCACCTAAAACCTAAACCAAACGTTGCAGGTGGTTATTTCTTCATGCGCAGCAGTCAACGCGGCACTCTCTAGCTGCCGAGAGCACTTTTTACTATGCGCACACAACCAGAGTGACGGGATGAGCACATTTCAGAAAACGTGCTCAGCTCGTCGAGAAAATGCAATTTAAGCAATAAAAATAAAAATGCACCTAAAACCTAAACCAAACGTTGCAAATGGTCATTTCTTCATGCGCAGTGGTCAACGCGGCACTCTCTAGTTGCCAAGAGCACTTTTTACTATTCGCACCCAACCAGAGTGACGGGAGGAGCACATTTCAGAAAACGTGCTCAGCTCGTCGAGAAAATGCGATTTAAGCAATAAAATTAAAAATGCACCTAAAACCTAAACCAAACGTTGCAGGTGGTTATTTCTTCGTGCGCAGCAGTCAACGCGGCACTCTCTAGCTGCCAAGAGCACTTTTTACTATGCGCACCCAACCAGAGTGACGGGAGGAGCACATTTCAGAAAACGTGCTCAGCTCGTCGAGTAAATGCGATTTAAGCAATAAAATTAAAAATGCACCCAAAACCTAAACCAAACGTTGCAGGTGGTTATTTCTTCATGCGCAGTGGTCAACGCGGCACTCTCTAGCTGCCAAGAGCACTTTTTACTATGCGCACCCACCCAGAGTGACGGGAGGAGCACATTTAAGAAAACGTGCTCAGCTCGTCGAGAAAATGCGATTTAAGCAATTAAATTAAAAATGCACCTAAAATCTATACCAAACGTTGCAGGTGGTTATTTCTTCATGCGCAGCAGTCAACACGGCACTCTCTAGCTGCCAAGAGCACTTTTTACTATGCACACCCAACCAGAGTGACGGGAGGAGCACATTTCAGAAAACGTGCTCAGCTCGTCGAGTAAATGCGATTTAAGCAATAAAATTAAAAATGCACCCAAAACCTAAACCAAACGTTGCAGGTGGCTATTTCTTCATGCGCAGTGGTCAACGCGGCACTCTCTAGCTGCCAAGAGCACTTTTTACTATGCGCACCCAACCAGAGTGACGGGAGGAGCACATTTCAGAAAACGTGCTCAGGTCGACGAGGAAATGCGATTTAAGCAATAAAATTAAAAATGCACCTAAAACCTAAACCAAACGTTGCAGGTGGTTATTTCTTCATGCGCAATGGTCAACGCGGCACTCTCTAGCTGCCAAAAAGACTTTTTACTATGCGCACCCGACCAGAGTGACGGGAGGAGCACATTTCAGAAAACGTGCTCAGCTCGTCGAGAAAATGCGATTTAAGCAATAAAATTAAAAATGCACCCTAAAACCTAAACCAAACGCTGCAGATGGTCATTTCTTCATGCGCAGTGGTCAACGCGGCACTCTCTAGCTGCCAAAAGCACTTTTTTACTATACACACCCAACCAGAGTGACGGGAGGAGCACATTCCAGAAAACGTGCTCAGCTCGTCGAGAAAATGCGATTTAAGCAATAAAATTAAAAATGCACCCAAAACCTAAAGCAAACGTTGCAGATGGTCATTTCTTCGTGTGCAGTGGTCAACGCGGCACTCTAGCTGCCAAGAGCACTTTTTACTATGCACACCCAACCAGAGTGACGGGAGGAGCGCATTTCAGGAAACGTGCTCAGCTCGTCGAGAAAATCCGATTTAAGCAATAAAATTAAAAATGCACCCAAAACCTAAACCAAACGTTGCAGGTGGTTATTTCTTCATGCGCAGTGGTCAACGCGGCACTCTCTAGCTGCCAAGAGCACTTTTTACTATGCGCACCCAACCAGAGTGACGGGAGGAGCACATTTTAGAAAACGTGCTCAGCTCGCCGAGAAAATGCGATTTAAGCAATACAATTAAAAATGCACCTAAAACCTAAACCAAACGTTGCAGGTGGTTATTTCTTCATGTGCAGTGGTCAACGCGGCACTCTCTAGCTGCCAAGAGCACTTTTTACTATGCGCACCCACCCAGAGTGACGGGAGGAGCACATTTAAGAAAACGTGCTCAGCTCGTCGAGAAAATGCAATTTAAGCAATTAAATTAAAAATGCACCTAAAATCTATACCAAACGTTGCAGGTGGTTATTTCTTCATGCGCAGCAGTCAACACGGCACTCTCTAGCTGCCAAGAGCACTTTTTACTATGCACACCCAACCAGAGTGACGGGAGGAGCACATTTCACAAAACGTGCTCAGCTCGTCGAGAAAATGCGATTTAAGCAATAAAATTAAAAATGCACCCAAAACATTAAACCAAACGTTGCAGGTGGTTATTTCTTCATGCGCAGTGGTCAACGCGGCACTCTCTAGCTGCCAAGAGCATTTTCTACTATGCGCACCCAACCAGAGTGACGGGAGGAGCACATTTCAGAAAACGTGCTCAGCTCGTCGAGAAAATGCGATTTAAGCAATAAAATTAAAAATGCACCTAAAACCTAAACCAAACGTTGCAGGTGGTTATTTCTTCATGCGCAGTGGTCAACGCGGCACTCTCTAGCTGCCAAGAGCACTTTTTACTATGCGCACCCAACCAGAGCGACGGGAGGAGCACATTTCAGAAAACGTGCTCAGCTCGTCGAGAAAATGCGATTTAAGCAATAAAATTAAAAATGCACCTAAAACCTAAACTAAACGTTGCAGGTGGTTATTTCTTCGTGCGCAGCAGTCAACGCGGCACTCTCTAGCTGCCAAGAGCACTTTTTACTATGCGCACCCAACCAGAGTGACGGGAGGAGCACATTTCAGAAAACGTGCTCAGCTCGTCGAGTAAATGCAATTTAAGCAATAAAATTAAAAATGCACCCAAAACCTAAACCAAACGTTGCAGGTGGTTATTTCTTCATGCGCAGTGGTCAACGCGGCACTCTCTAGCTGCCAAGACCACTTTTTACTATGCGCACCCAACCAGAGTGACGGGAGGAGCACATTTCAGAAAACGTGCTCAGCTCGTCCAGAAAATGCGATTTAAGCAATAAAATTAAAAATGCACCTAAAACCTAAACTAAACGTTGCAGGTGGTTATTTCTTCGTGCGCAGCAGTCAACGCGGCACTCTCTAGCTGCCAAGAGCACTTTTTACTATGCGCACCCAACCAGAGTGACGGGAGGAGCACATTTCAGAAAACGTGCTCAGCTCGTCGAGTAAATGCAATTTAAGCAATAAAATTAAAAATGCACCCAAAACCTAAACCAAACGTTGCAGGTGGTTATTTCTTCATGCGCAGTGGTCAACGCGGCACTCTCTAGCTGCCAAGACCACTTTTTACTATGCGCACCCAACCAGAGTGACGGGAGGAGCACATTTCAGAAAACGTGCTCAGCTCGTCCAGAAAATGCGATTTAAGCAATAAAATTAAAAATGCACCTAAAACCTAAACCAAACGTTGCAGATGGTCATTTCTTCATGCACAGTGGTCAACGCGGCACTCTCTAGCTGCCAAGAGCACTTTTTACTATGCACACCCAACCAGAGTGACGGGAGGAGCACATTTCAGAAAACGTTCTCAGCTCGTCCAGACAATGCGATTTAAGCAATAAAATTAAAAATGCACCCAAAACCTAAACCAAACGTTGCAGGTGGTTAGTTCTTCATGCGCAGTGGTCAACGCGGCACTCTCTAGCTGCCAAGAGCACTTTTTACTATGCGCACCCAACCAGAGTGACGGGAGGAGCGCATTTCAGAAAACGTGCTCAGCTCGTCGAGAAAATGCGATTTAAGCAATAAAATTAAAAATGCACCTACAACCTAAACCAAAAGTTGCAGGTGGTTATTTCTTCATGCGCAGCAGTCAACACGGCACTCTCTAGCTGCCAAGAGCACTTTTTACTATGCGCACCCAACCAGAGTGACGGGAGGAGCACATTTCAGAAAACGTGCTCAGCTCGTCCAGAAAATGCGATTTAAGCAATAAAATTAAAAATGCACCTAAAACCTAAACCAAACGTTGCAGATGGTCATTTCTTCATGCGCAGTGGTCAACGCGGCACTCTCTAGCTGCCAAGAGCACTTTTTACTATGCACACCCAACCAGAGTGACGGGAGGAGCACATTTCAGAAAACGTGCTCAGCTCGTCCAGACAATGCGATTTAAGCAATAAAATTAAAAATGCACCCAAAACCTAAACCAAACGTTGCAGGTGGTTATTTCTTCATGCGCAGTGGTCAACGCGGCACTCTCTAGCTGCCAAGAGCACTTTTTACTATGCGCACCCAACCAGAGTGACGGGAGGAGCACATTTCAGAAAATGTGCTCAGCTCGTCGAGAAAATGCCATTTAAGCCGTACAATAAAAAATGCACCTAAAACCTAAACCAAACGTTGCAGGTGGTTATTTCTTCATGCGCAGCAGTCAACACGGCACTCTCTAGCTGCCAAGAGCACTTTTTACTATGCACACCCAACCAGAGTGACTGGAGGAGCGCATTTCAGAAAACGTGCTCAGCTCGACGAGAAAATGCGATTTAAGCAATAAAATTAAAAATGCACCCAAAACCTAAACCAAACATTGCAGGTGGTTATTTCTTCATGCGCAGTGGTCAACGCGGCACTCTCTAGCTGCCAAGAGCACTTTTTACTATACACACCCAACTAGAGTGACGGGAGGAGCACATTCCAGAAAACGTGCTCAGCTAGTCGAGAAAATGCGATTTAAGCAATAAAATTAAAAATGCACCCAAAACCTAAACCAAACGTTGCAGGTGGTTATTTCTTCATGCGCAGCAGTCAACGCGGCACTCTATAGCTGCCAAGAGCACTTTTTACTATGCGCACCCAACCAGAGTGACGGGAGGAGCACATTTCAGAAAACGTGCTCAGCTCGTCCAGAAAATGCGATTTAAGCAATAAAATTAAAAATGCACCTAAAACCTAAACCAAACGTTGCAGATGGTCATTTCTTCATGCGCAGTGGTCAACGCAGCACTCTCTGGCTGCCAAGAGCACTTTTTACTATGCGCACCCAACCAGAGTGACGGGAGGAGCACATTTCAGAAAACGTGCTCAGCTCGTCCAGAAAATGCGATTTAAGCAATAAAATTAAAAATGCACCTAAAACCTAAACCAAACGTTGCAGATGGTCATTTCTTCATGCGCAGTGGTCAACGCGGCACTCTCTAGCTGCCAAGAGCACTTTTTATTATGTGCACCCAACCAGAGTGACGTGAGGAGCACATTTCAGAAAACGTGCTCAACTCGTCGAGAAAATGCGATTTAAGCAATAAAATTAAAAATGCACCAAAAACCGAAACCAAACGTTGCAGATGGTCATTTCTTCATGCGCAGTGGTCAACGCGGCACTCTCTAGCTGCCAAGAGCACTTTTTACTATGCACACCCAACCAGAGTGACGGGAGGAGCACATTTCAGAAAACGTGCTCAGCTCGTCGAGAAAATGCGATTTAAGCAATAAAATTAAAAATGCACCCAAAACATTAAACCAAACGTTGCAGGTGGTTATTTCTTCATGCGCAGTGGTCAACGCGGCACTCTCTAGCTGCCAAGAGCATTTTTTACTATGCACACCCAACCAGAGTGACGGGAGGAGCACATTTCAGAAAACGTGCTCAGCTCGTCGAGAAAATGCGATTTAAGCAATAAAATTAAAAATGCACCTAAAACCTAAACCAAACGTTGCAGGTGGTTATTTCTTCATGCGCAGTGGTCAACGCGGCACTCTCTAGCTGCCAAGAGCACTTTTTACTATGCGCACCCAACCAGAGTGACGGGAGGAGCACATTTCAGAAAACGTGCTCAGCTCGTCCAGAAAATGCGATTTAAGCAATACAATTAAAAATGCACCTAAAACCTAAACCAAACGTTGCAGGTGGTTATTTCTTCGTGCGCAGCAGTCAACGCGGCACTCTCTAGCTGCCAAGAGCACTTTTTACTATGCGCACCCAACCAGAGTGACGGGAGGAGCACATTTCAGAAAACGTGCTCAGCTCGTCGAGTAAATGCAATTTAAGCAATAAAATTAAAAATGCACCCAAAACCTAAACCAAACGTTGCAGGTGGTTATTTCTTTATGCGCAGTGGTCAACGCAGCACTCTCTAGCTGCCAAGAGCACTTTTTACTATGCGCACCCAACCAGAGTGACGGGAGGAGCACATTCCAGAAAACGTGCTCAGCTCGTCGAGAAAATGCGATTTAAGCAATAAAATTAAAAATGCACCCAAAACCTAAACCAAACGTTGCAGATGGTCATTTCTTCATGCGCAGTGGTCAACGCGGCACTCTCTAGCTGCCAAGAGCACTTTTTACTATGCACACCCAACCAGAGTGACGGGAGGAGCGCATTTCAGAAAACGTGCTCAGCTCGACGAGAAAATGCGATTTAAGCAATAAAATTAAAAATGCACCCAAAACCTAAACCAAACGTTGCAGGTGGTTATTTCTTCATGCGCAGTGGTCAACGCGGCACTCTCTAGCTGCCAAGAGCACTTTTTACGATGCACACCCAACCAGAGAGACGGGAGGAGCGCATTTCAGAAAACGTGCTCAGCTCGACGAGAAAATGCGATTTAAGCAATAAAATTAAAAATGCACCCAAAACCTAAACCAAACGTTGCAGGTGGTAATTTCTTCATGCGCAGTGGTCAACGCGGCACTCTCTAGCTGCCAAGAGCACTTTTTACTATGCGCACCCAACCAGAGTGACGGGAGGAGCACATTTCAGAAAACGTGCTCAGCTCGTCGAGAAAATGCGATTTAAGCAATAAAATTAAAAATGCACCCAAAACCTAAACCAAAAGTTGCAGGTGGTTATTTCTTCATGCGCAGTGGTCAACGCGGCACTCTCTGGCTGCCAAGAGCACTTTTTACTATGCGCACCCAACCAGAGTGACGGGAGGAGCACATTTCAGAAAACGTGCTCAGCTCGTCCAGAAAATGCGATTTAAGCAATAAAATTAAAAATGCACCTAAAACCTAAACCAAACGTTGCAGATGGTCATTTCTTCATGCGCAGTGGTCAACGCGGCACTCTCTATCTGCCAAGAGCACTTTTTACTATGTGCACCCAACCAGAGTGACGTGAGGAGCACATTTCAGAAAACGTGCTCAACTCGTCGAGAAAATGCGATTTAAGCAATAAAATTAAAAATGCACCAAAAACCGAAACCAAACGTTGCAGATGGTCATTTCTTCATGCGCAGTGGTCAACGCGGCACTCTCTAGCTGCCAAGAGCACTTTTTACTATGCACACCCAACCAGAGTGACGGGAGGAGCACATTTCAGAAAACGTGCTCAGCTCGTCGAGAAAATGCGATTTAAGCAATAAAATTAAAAATGCACCCAAAACATTAAACCAAACGTTGCAGGTGGTTATTTCTTCATGCGCAGTGGTCAACGCGGCACTCTCTAGCTGCCAAGAGCATTTTTTACTATGCACACCCAACCAGAGTGACGGGAGGAGCACATTTCAGAAAACGTGCTCAGCTCGTCGAGAAAATGCGATTTAAGCAATAAAATTAAAAATGCACCTAAAACCTAAACCAAACGTTGCAGGTGGTTATTTCTTCATGCGTAGTGGTCAACGCGGCACTCTCTAGCTGCCAAGAGCACTTTTTACTATGCGCACCCAACCAGAGTGACGGGAGGAGCACATTTCAGAAAACGTGCTCAGCTTGTCGAGTAAATGCAATTTAAGCAATAAAATTAAAAATGCACCCAAAACCTAAACCAAACGTTGCAGGTGGTTATTTCTTTATGCGCAGTGGTCAACGCGGCACTCTCTAGCTGCCAAGAGCACTTTTTACTATGCGCACCCAACCAGAGTGACGGGAGGAGCACATTCCAGAAAACGTGCTCAGCTCGTCGAGAAAATGCGATTTAAGCAATAAAATTAAAAATGCACCCAAAACCTAAACCAAACGTTGCAGATGGTCATTTCTTCATGCGCAGTGGTCAACGCGGCACTCTCTAGCTGCCAAGAGCACTTTTTACTATGCACACCCAACCAGAGTGACGGGAGGAGCGCATTTCAGAAAACGTGCTCAGCTCGACGAGAAAATGCGATTTAAGCAATAAAATTAAAAATGCACCCAAAACCTAAACCAAACGTTGCAGGTGGTTATTTCTTCATGCGCAGTGGTCAACGCGGCACTCTCTAGCTGCCAAGAGCACTTTTTACGATGCACACCCAACCAGAGAGACGGGAGGAGCGCATTTCAGAAAACGTGCTCAGCTCGACGAGAAAATGCGATTTAAGGAATAAAATTAAAAATGCACCCAAAACCTAAACCAAACGTTGCAGGTGGTAATTTCTTCATGCGCAGTGGTCAACGCGGCACTCTCTAGCTGCCAAGAGCACTTTTTACTATGCGCACCCAACCAGAGTGACGGGAGGAGCACATTTCAGAAAACGTGCTCAGCTCGTCGAGAAAATGCGATTTAAGCAATAAAATTAAAAATGCACCCAAAACCTAAACCAAACGTTGCAGGTGGTTATTTCTTCATGCGCAGTGGTCAACGCGGCACTCTCTGGCTGCCAAGACCACTTTTTACTATGCGCACCCAACCAGAGTGACGGGAGGAGCACATTTCAGAAAACGTGCTCAGCTCGTCCAGAAAATGCGATTTAAGCAATAAAATTAAAAATGCACCTAAAACCTAAACCAAACGTTGCAGATGGTCATTTCTTCATGCGCAGTGGTCAACGCGGCACTCTCTATCTGCCAAGAGCACTTTTTACTATGTGCACCCAACCAGAGTGACGTGAGGAGCACATTTCAGAAAACGTGCTCAACTCGTCGAGAAAATGCGATTTAAGCAATAAAATTAAAAATGCACCAAAAACCGAAACCAAACGTTGCAGATGGTCATTTCTTCATGCGCAGTGGTCAACGCGGCACTCTCTAGCTGCCAAGAGCACTTTTTACTATGCACACCCAACCAGAGTGACGGGAGGAGCACATTTCAGAAAACGTGCTCAGCTCGTCGAGAAAATGCGATTTAAGCAATAAAATTAAAAATGCACCCAAAACATTAAACCAAACGTTGCAGGTGGTTATTTCTTCATGCGCAGTGGTCAACGCGGCACTCTCTAGCTGCCAAGAGCATTTTTTACTATGCACACCCAACCAGAGTGACGGGAGGAGCACATTTCAGAAAACGTGCTCAGCTCGTCGAGAAAATGCGATTTAAGCAATAAAATTAAAAATGCACCTAAAACCTAAACCAAACGTTGCAGGTGGTTATTTCTTCATGCGCAGTGGTCAACGCGGCACTCTCTAGCTGCCAAGAGCACTTTTTACTATGCGCACCCAACCAGAGTGACGGGAGGAGCACATTTCAGAAAACGTGCTCAGCTCGTCCAGAAAATGCGATTTAAGCAATAAAATTAAAAATGCACCTAAAACCTAAACCAAACGTTGCAGATGGACATTTCTTCATGCGCAGTGGTCAACGCGGCACTCTCTAGCTGCCAAGAGCACTTTTTACTATGCACACCCAACCAGAGTGACGGGAGGAGCGCATTTTAGAAAACGTGCTCAGCTCGACGAGAAAATGCGATTTAAGCAATAAAATTAAAAATGCACCCAAAACCTAAACCAAACGTTGCAGGTGGTTATTTCTTCATGCGCAGTGGTCAACGCGGCACTCTCTAGCTGCCAAGAGCACTTTTTACTATGCGCACCCAACCAGAGTGACGGGAGGAGCACATTTCAGAAAACGTGCTCAGCTCGTCGAGAAAATGCGATTTAAGCAATAAAATTAAAAATGCACCTAAAACCTAAACCAAACGTTGCAGGTGGTTATTTCTTCATGCGCAGCAGTCAACGCGGCACTCTCTAGCTGCCAAGAGCACTTTTTACTATGCGCACCCAACCAGAGTGACGGGAGGAGCACATTTCAGAAAACGTGCTCAGCTCGTCGAGAAAATGCGATTTAAGCAATAAAATTAAAAATGCACCTAAAACCTAAACCAAACGTTGCAGGTGGTTATTTCTTCATATGCAGCAGTCAACGCGGCACTCTCTAGCTTCCAAGAGCACTTTTTACTATGCGCACCCAACCAGAGTGACGGGAGGAGCACATTTCAGAAAACGTGCTCAGCTCGTCGAGAAAATGCGATTTAAGCAATAAAATTAAAAATGCACCTAAAAACCTAAACCAAACGTTGCAGGTGGTTATTTCTTCATGCGCATTGGTCAACGCGGCACTCTCTAGCTGCCAAGAGCACTTTTTACTATGTGCACCCAACCAGAGTGACGTGAGGAGCACATTTCAGAAAACGTGCTCAACTCGTCGAGAAAATGCGATTTAAGCAATAAAATTAAAAATGCACCCAAAACCGAAACCAAACGTTGCAGATGGTCATTTCTTCATGCGCAGTGGTCAACGCGGCACTCTCTAGCTGCCAAGAGCACTTTTTACTATGCGCACCCAACCAGAGTGACGGGAGGAGCACTTTTCAGAAAACGTGCTCAGCTCGTCGAGAAAATGCGAATTAAGCAATAAAATTAAAAATGCACCCAAAACCTAAACCAAACGTTGCAGATGGTCATTTCTTCATGCGCAGTGGTCAACGCGGCACTCTCTAGCTGCCAAGAGCACTTTTTACTATGCGCACCCAACCAGAGTGACGGGAGGAGCACATTTCAGAAAACGTGCTCAGCTCGTCGAGAAAATGCGATTTAAGCAATAAAATTAAAAATGCACCTAAAACCCAAACCAAACGTTGCAGGTGGTTATTTCTTCATGCGCAGTGGTCAACGCGGCACTCTCTAGCTGCCAAGAGCACTTTTTACTATGCGCACCCAACCAGAGTGACGGGAGGAGCACATTTCAGAAAATGTGCTCAGCTCGTCGAGAAAATGCCATTTAAGCCGTACAATTAAAAATGCACCTAAAACCTAAACCAAACGTTGCAGGTGGTTGTTTCTTCATGCGCAGTGGTCAACGTGGCACTCTCTAGCTGCCAAGAGCACTTTTTACTATGCGCACCCAACCAGAGTGACGGGAGGACCACATTTCAGAAAACGTGCTCAGCTCGTCGAGAAAATGCGATTTAAGCAATAAAATTAAAAATGCACCCAAAACCTAAACCAAACGTTGCAGGTGGTTATTTCTTCATGCGCAGTGGTCAACGCGGCACTCTGTAGCTGCCAAGAGCACTTTTTACTATGCGCACCCACCCAGAGTGACGGGAGGAGCACATTTCAGAAAACGTGCTCAGCTCGTCGAGAAAATGCGATTTAAGCAATGAAATTAAAAATGCACCCAAAACCTAAACCAAACGTTGCAGGTGGTTATTTCTTCATGCGCAGTGGTCAACGCGGCACTCTCTAGCTGCCAAGAGCACTTTTTACTATGCGCACCCAACCAGAGTGACGGGAGGAGCACATTTCAGAAAAGTGCTCAGCTCGTCGAGAAAATGCGATTTAAGCAATAAAATAAAAAATGCACCCAAAAACCTAAACCAAACGTTGCAGATGGTCATTTCTTCATGCGCAGTGGTCAACGCGGCACTCTCTAGCTGCCAAGAGCACTTTTTACTATGCGCACCCAACCAGAGTGACGGGAGGAGCACATTTCAGAAAACGTGCTCAGCTCGTCGAGAAAATGCGATTTAAGCAATAAAATTAAAAATGCACCTAAAACCTAAACCAAACGTTGCAGGTGGTTATTTCTTCATGCGCAGTGGTCAACGCGGCACTCTCTCGCTGCCAAGAGCACTTTTTACTATGCGCACCCAACCAGAGTGACGGGAGGAGCACATTTCAGAAAACGTGCTCAGCTCATCGAGAAAATGCGATTTAAGCAATAAAATTAAAAATGCACCTAAAACCTAAACCAAACGTTGCAGGTGGTTATTTTTTCATGCGCAGTGGTCAACGCGGCACTCTCTAGCTGCCAAGAGCACTTTTTACTATGCGCACCCAACCAGAGTGACGGGAGGAGCACATTTCAGAAAACGTGCTCAGCTCGTCGAGAAAATGCGATTTAAGCAATAAAATTAAAAATGCACCTAAAACCTAAACCAAACGTTGCAGGTGGTTATTTCTTCGTGCGCAGCAGTCAACGCGGCACTCTCTAGCTGCCAAGAGCACTTTTTACTATGCGCACCCAACCAGAGTGACGGGAGGAGCACATTTCAGAAAACGTGCTCAGCTCGTCGAGTAAATGTGATTTAAGCAATAAAATTAAAAATGCACCCAAAACCTAAACCAAACGTTGCAGGTGGTTATTTCTTCATGCGCAGTGGTCAACGCGGCACTCTCTAGCTGCCAAGAGCACTTTTTACTATGCTCACCCAACCAGAGTGACGGGAGGAGCACATTTCAGAAAACGTGCTCAGCTCGTCCAGAAAATGCGATTTAAGCAATAAAATTAAAAATGCACCTAAAACCTAAACCAAACGTTGCAGATGGTCATTTCTTCATGCGCAGTGGTCAACGCGGCACTCTCTAGCTGCCAAGAGCACTTTTTACTATGCACACCCAACCAGAGTGACGGGAGGAGCACATTTCAGAAAACGTGCTCAGCTCGTCCAGACAATGCGATTTAAGCAATAAAATTAAAAATGCACCCAAAACCTAAACCAAACGTTGCAGGTGGTTATTTCTTAATGCGCAGTGGTCAACGCGGCACTCTCTAGCTGCCAAGAGCACTTTTTACTATGCGCACCCAACCAGAGTGACGGGAGGAGCGCATTTCAGAAAACGTGCTCAGCTCGTCGAGAAAATGCGATTTAAGCAATAAAATTAAAAATGCACCTAAAACCTAAACCAAACGTTGCAGGTGGTTATTTCTTCATGCGCAGCAGTCAACGCGGCACTCTCTAGCTGCCAAGAGCACTTTTTACTATGCGGACCCAACCAGAGTGACGGGAGGAGCACATTTCAGAAAACGTGCTCAGCTCGTCGAGAAAATGCGATTTAAGCAATAAAATAAAAAATGCACCTAAAACCTAAACCAAACGCTGCAGATGGTCATTTCTTCATGTGCAGTGGTCAACGCGGAACTCTATAGCTGCCAAGAGCACTTTTTACTATGCGCACCCAACCAGAGTGACGGGAGGAGCACATTTCAGAAAACGTGCTCAGCTCGTCCAGAAAATGCGATTTAAGCAATAAAATTAAAAATGCACCTAAAACCTAAACCAAACGTTGCAGATGGTCATTTCTTCATGCGCAGTGGTCAACGCGGCACTCTCTAGCTGCCAAGAGCACTTTTTACTATGCACACCCAACCAGAGTGACGGGAGGAGCACATTTCAGAAAACGTGCTCAGCTCGTCCAGACATTGCGATTTAAGCAATAAAATTAAAAATGCACCCAAAACCTAAACCAAACGTTGCAGGTGGTTATTTCTTCATGCGCAGTGGTCAACGCGGCACTCTCTAGCTGCCAAGAGCACTTTTTACTATGCGCACCCAACCAGAGTGACGGGAGGAGCGCATTTCAGAAAACGTGCTCAGCTCGTCGAGAAAATGCGATTTAAGCAATAAAATTAAAAATGCACCTAAAACCTAAACCAAACGTTGCAGGTGGTTATTTCTTCATGCGCAGCAGTCAACGCGGCACTCTCTAGCTGCCAAGAGCACTTTTTACTATGCGGACCCAACCAGAGTGACGGGAGGAGCACATTTCAGAAAACGTGCTCAGCTCGTCGAGAAAATGCGATTTAAGCAATAAAATAAAAAATGCACCTAAAACCTAAACCAAACGCTGCAGATGGTCATTTCTTCATGTGCAGTGGTCAACGCGGCACTCTCTAGCTGCCAAGAGCACTTTTTACTATGCGCACCCAACCAGACTGACGGGAGGAGCACATTTCAGAAAACGTGCTCAGCT
The DNA here is from genome assembly GCF_024217435.2 of Syngnathus scovelli. Lineage (NCBI taxonomy): Eukaryota > Metazoa > Chordata > Actinopteri > Syngnathiformes > Syngnathidae > Syngnathus > Syngnathus scovelli. The sequence goes on from NC_090861.1 coordinate 11,480,711, forward strand.
CGTCGAGAAAATGCGATTTAAGCAACAAAATTAAAAATGCACCCAAAACCTAAACCAAACGTTGCAGGTGGTTATTTCTTCATGCGCAGCAGTCAACGCGGCACTCTCTAGCTGCCAAGAGCACTTTTTACTATGCGCACCCAACCAGAGTGACGGGAGGAGCACATTTCAGAAAACGTGCTCAGCTCGTCGAGAAAATGCGATTTAAGCAATAAAATTAAAAATGCACCCAAAACCAAAACCAAACGTTGCAGGTGGTTATTTCTTCGTGCGCAGCAGTCAACGCGGCACTCTCTAGCTGCCAAGAACACTTTTTACTATGCGCACCCAACCAGAGTGACGGGAGGAGCACATTTCAGAAAACGTGCTCAGCTCGTCGAGAAAATGCGATTTAAGCAATAAAATTTGAAATGCACCTAAAACCTAAACCAAACGTTGCAGGTGGTTATTTCTTCATGCGCATTGGTCAACGCGGCACTCTCTAGCTGCCAAGAGCACTTTTTACTTTGCACACCCAACCAGAGTGACGGGAGGAGCACATTTCAGAAAACGTGCTCAGCTCGTCGAGAAAATGCGATTTAAGCAATAAAATTAAAAATGCACCCAAGACCTAAACCAAACGTTGCAGGTGGTTATTTCTTCATGCGCAGCAGTCAACGCGGCACTCTCTAGCTGCCAAGAGCACTTTTTACTATGCGCACCCAACCAGAGTGACGGGAGGAGCACATTTCAGAAAACGTGCTCAGTTCGTCGAGAAATTGCGAATTAAGCAATAAAATTAAAAATGCACCCAAAACCTAAACCAAACGTTGCAGATGGTCATTTCTTCATGCGCAGTGGTCAACGCGGCACTCTCTAGCTGCCAAGAGCACTTTTTACTATGCGCACCCAACCAGAGTGACGGGAGGAGCACATTTCAGAAAACGTGCTCAGCTCGTCGAGAAAATGCGATTTAAGCAATAAAATTAAAAATGCACCTAAAACCCAAACCAAACGTTGCAGGTGGTTATTTCTTCATGCGCAGTGGTCAACGCGGCACTCTCTAGCTGCCAAGAGCACTTTTTACTATGCGCACCCAACCAGAGTGACGGGAGGAGCACATTTCAGAAAATGTGCTCAGCTCGTCGAGAAAATGCCATTTAAGCCGTACAATTAAAAATGCACCTAAAACCTAAACCAAACGTTGCAGGTGGTTGTTTCTTCATGCGCAGTGGTCAACGTGGCACTCTCTAGCTGCCAAGAGCACTTTTTACTATGCGCACCCAACCAGAGTGACGGGAGGAGCACATTTCAGAAAACGTGCTCAGCTCGTCGAGAAAATGCGATTTAAGCAATAAAATTAAAAATGCACCTAAAACCTAAACCAAACGTTGCAGGTGGTTATTTCTTCATGCGCAGTGGTCAACGCGGCACTCTGTAGCTGCCAAGAGCACTTTTTACTATGCGCACCCACCCAGAGTGACGGGAGGAGCACTTTTCAGAAAACGTGCTCACCTCGTCGAGAAAATGCGATTTAAGCAATAAAATTAAAAATGCACCTAAAACCTAAACCAAACGTTGCAGGTGGTTATTTCTTCATGCGCAGTGGTCAACGCGGCACTCTCTAGCTGCCAAGAGCACTTTTAACTATGCGCACCCAACCAGAGTGACGGGAGGAGCACATTTCAGAAAACGTGCTCAGCTCGTCGAGAAAATGCGATTTAAGCAATAAAATAAAAAATGCACCTAAAACCTAAACCAAACGTTGCAGGTGGTTATTTCTTCATGCGCAGTGGTCAACGCGGCACTCTCTAGCTGCCAAGAGCACTTTTTACTATGCGCACCCAACCAAAGTGACGGGAGGAGCACATTTCAGAAAACGTGCTCAGCTCGTCGAGAAAATGCGATTTAAGCAATAAAATTAAAAATGCACCTAAAACCTAAACCAAACGTTTCAGGTGGTTATTTCTTCATGCGCAGTGGTCAACGCGGCACTCTCTAGCTGCCAAGAGCACTTTTTACTATGCGCACCCAACCAGAGTGACGGGAGGAGCACATTTCAGAAAACGTGCTCAGCTCGTCGAGAAAATGCGATTTAAGCAATAAAATTTAAAATGCACCTAAAACCTAAACCAAACGTTGCAGGTGGTTATTTCTTCATGCGCAGTGGTCAATGCGGCACTCTCTAGCTGCCAAGAGGACTTTTTACTATGCGCACCTAACCAGAGTGACGGGAGGAGCACATTTCAGAAAACGTGCTCAGCTCGTCGAGAAAATGCGATTTACGCAATAAAATTAAAAATGCACCTAAAACCTAAACAAAACGTTGCAGGTGGTTATTTCTTCATGCGCAGTGGTCAACGCGGCACTCTCTAGCTGCCAAGAGCACTTTTTACTATGCGCACCCAACCAGAGTGACGGGAGGAGCACATTTCAGAAAACGTGCTCAGCTCGTCGAGAAAATGCGATTTAAGCAATAAAATTAAAAATGCACCCAAAACCTAAACCAAACGTTGCAGGTGGTTATTTCTTCATGCGCAGCAGTCAAAGCGGCACTCTCTAGCTGCCAAGAGCACTTTTTACTATGTGCACCCAACCAGAGTGACGGGAGGAGCACATTTCAGAAAACGTGCTCAGCTCGTCGAGAAAATGCGATTCAAGCAATAAAATTTGAAATGCACCTAAAACCTAAACCAAACGTTGCAGGTGGTTATTTCTTCATGCGCATTGGTCAACGCGGCTCTCTCTAGCTGCCAAGAGCACTTTTTACTTTGCGCACCCAACCAGAGTGACGGGAGGAGCACATTTCAGAAAACGTGCTCAGCTCGTCGAGAAAATGCGATTTAAGCAATAAAATTAAAACTGCACCCAAAACCTAAACCAAACGTTGCAGGTGGTTATTTCTTCATGCGCATTGGTCAACGCGGCACTCTCTAGCTGCCAAGAGCACTTTTTACTTTGCACACCCAACCAGAGTGACGGGAGGAGCACATTTCAGAAAACGTGCTCAGCTCGTCGAGAAAATGCGATTTAAGCAATAAAATTAAAAATGCACCCAAAACCTAAACCAAACGTTGCAGGTGGTTATTTCTTCATGCGCAGTGGTCAACGCGGCACTCTCTAGCTGCCAAGAGCACTTTTTACTATGCGCACCCAACCAGAGTGACGGGAGGAGCACATTTCAGAAAACGTGCTCAGCTCGTCCAGAAAATGCGATTTAAGCAATAAAATAAAAAATGCACATAAAACCTAAACCAAACGTTGCAGATGGTCATTTCTTCATGCGCAGTGGTCAATGCGGCACTCTCTAGCTGCCAAGAGCACTTTTTACTATGCGCACCAAACCAGAGTGACGGGAGGAGCACATTTCAGAAAACGTGCTCAGCTCGTCGAGAAAATGCGATTTAAGCAATAAAATTAAAACTGCACCCAAAACCTAAACCAAACGTTGCAGATGGTCATTTCTTCATGCGCAGTGGTCAACGCGGCACTCTCTAGCTGCCAAGAGCACTTTTTACTATGCACACCCAACCAGAGTGACGGGAGGAGCACATTTCAGAAAACGTGCTCAGCTCGTCGAGAAAATGCGTTTTAAGCAATAAAATTAAAAATGCACCCAAAACCTAAACCAAACGTTGCAGGTGGTTATTTCTTCATGCGCAGCAGTCAACGCGGCACTCTCTAGCTGCCAAGAGCACTTTTTACTATGCGCACCCAACCAGAGTGACGGGAGGAGCACATTTCAGAAAACGTGCTCAGCTCGTCGAGAAAATGCGATTTAAGCAATAAAATTAAAAATGCACCCAAAACCTAAACCAAACGTTGCAGATGGTCATTTCTTCATGCGCAGTGGTCAACGCGGCACTCTCTAGCTGCCAAGAGCACTTTTTACTATGCGCACCCAACCAGAGTGACGGGAGGACCACATTTCAGAAAACGTGCTCAGCTCGTCGAGAAAATGCGATTTAAGCAATAAAATTAAAAATGCACCCAAAACCTAAACCAAACGTTGCAGATGGTCATTTCTTCATGCGCAGTGGTCAACGCGGCACTCTCTAGCTGCCAAGAGCACTTTTTACTATGCGCACCCAACCAGAGTGACGGGAGGACCACATTTCAGAAAACGTGCTCAGCTCGTCGAGAAAATGCGATTTAAGCAATAAAATTAAAAATGCACCCAAAACTTAAACCAAACGTTGCAGGTGGTTATTTCTTCATGCGCAGCAGTCAACGCGGCACTCTCTAGCTGCCAAGAGCACTTTTTACTATGCGCACCCAACCAGAGTGACGGGAGGAGCACATTTCAGAAAACGTGCTCAGCTCGTCGAGAAAATGCGATTTAAGCAATGAAATTAAAAATGCACCCAAAACCTAAACCAAACGTTGCAGGTGGTTATTTCTTCATGCGCAGTGGTCAACGCGGCACTCTCTAGCTGCCAAGAGCACTTTTTACTATGCGCACCCAACCAGAGTGACGGGAGGAGCACTTTTCAGAAAACGTGCTCAGCTCGTCGAGAAATTGCGAATTAAGCAATAAAATTAAAAATGCACCCAAAACCTAAACCAAACGTTGCAGATGGTCATTTCTTCATGCGCAGTGGTCAACGCGGCACTCTCTAGCTGCCAAGAGCACTTTTTACTATGCGCACCCAACCAGAGTGACGGGAGGAGCACATTTCAGAAAACGTGCTCAGCTCGTCGAGAAAATGCGATTTAAGCAATAAAATTAAAAATGCACCCAAAACCTAAACCAAACGTTGCAGATGGTCATTTCTTCATGCGCAGTGGTCAACGCGGCACTCTCTAGCTGCCAAGAGCACTTTTTACTATGCGCACCCAACCAGAGTGACGGGAGGACCACATTTCAGAAAACGTGCTCAGCTCGTCGAGAAAATGCGATTTAAGCAATAAAATTAAAAATGCACCCAAAACCTAAACCAAACGTTGCAGGTGGTTATTTCTTCATGCGCAGCAGTCAACGCGGCACTCTCTAGCTGCCAAGAGCACTTTTTACTATGAGCACCCAACCAGAGTGACGGGAGGAGCACATTTCAGAAAACGTGCTCAGCTCGTCGAGAAAATGCGATTTAAGCAATGAAATTAAAAATGCACCCAAAACCTAAACCAAACGTTGCAGGTGGTTATTTCTTCATGCGCAGTGGTCAAAGCGGCACTCTCTAGCTGCCAAGAGCACTTTTTACTATGTGCACCCAACCAGAGTGACGGGAGGAGCACATTTCAGAAAACGTGCTCAGCTCGTCGAGAAAATGCGATTCAAGCAATAAAATTTGAAATGCACCTAAAACCTAAACCAAACGTTGCAGGTGGTTATTTCTTCATGCGCATTGGTCAACGCGGCACTCTCTAGCTGCCAAGAGCACTTTTTACTTTGCACACCCAACCAGAGTGACGGGAGGAGCACATTTCAGAAAACGTGCTCAGCTCGTCGAGAAAATGCGATTTAAGCAATAAAATTAAAAATGCACCCAAAACCTAAACCAAACGTTGCAGGTGGTTATTTCTTCATGCGCATTGGTCAACGCGGCACTCTCTAGCTGCCAAGAGCACTTTTTACTTTGCGCACCCAACCAGAGTGACGGGAGGAGCACATTTCAGAAAACGTGCTCAGCTCGTCGAGAAAATGCGCTTTAAGCAATAAAATTAAAAATGCACCCAAAACCTAAACCAAACGTTGCAGGTGGTTATTTCTTCATGCGCAGTGGTCAACGCGGCACTCTCTAGCTGCCAAGAGCACTTTTTACTATGCGCACCCAACCAGAGTGACGGGAGGAGCACATTTCAGAAAACGTGCTCAGCTCGTCCAGAAAAGGCTATTTAAGCAATAAAATAAAAAATGCACATAAAACCTAAACCAAACGTTGCAGATGGTCATTTCTTCATGCGCAGTGGTCAATGCGGCACTCTCTAGCTGCCAAGAGCACTTTTTACTATGCGCACCAAACCAGAGTGACGGGAGGAGCACATTTCAGAAAACGTGCTCAGCTCGTCGAGAAAATGCGATTTAAGCAATAAAATTAAAACTGCACCCAAAACCTAAACCAAACGTTGCAGATGGTCATTTCTTCATGCGCAGTGGTCAACGCGGCACTCTCTAGCTGCCAAGAGCACTTTTTACTATGCACACCCAACCAGAGTGACGGGAGGAGCACATTTCAGAAAACGTGCTCAGCTCGTCGAGAAAATGCGATTTAAGCAATAAAATTAAAAATGCACCCAAAACCTAAACCAAACGTTGCAGGTGGTTATTTCTTCATGCGCAGCAGTCAACGCGGCACTCTCTAGCTGCCAAGAGCACTTTTTACTATGCGCACCCAACCAGAGTGACGGGAGGAGCACATTTCAGAAAACGTGCTCAGCTCGTCGAGAAAATGCGATTTAAGCAATAAAATTAAAAATGCACCCAAAACCTAAACCAAACGTTGCAGATGGTCATTTCTTCATGCGCAGTGGTCAACGCGGCACTCTCTAGCTGCCAAGAGCACTTTTTACTATGCGCACCCAACCAGAGTGACGGGAGGACCACATTTCAGAAAACGTGCTCAGCTCGTCGAGAAAATGCGATTTAAGCAATAAAATTAAAAATGCACCCAAAACCTAAACCAAACGTTGCAGGTGGTTATTTCTTCATGCGCAGCAGTCAACGCGGCACTCTCTAGCTGCCAAGAGCACTTTTTACTATGCGCACCCAACCAGAGTGACGGGAGGAGCACATTTCAGAAAACGTGCTCAGCTCGTCGAGAAAATGCGATTTAAGCAATGAAATTAAAAATGCACCCAAAACCTAAACCAAACGTTGCAGGTGGTTATTTCTTCATGCGCAGTGGTCAACGCGGCACTCTCTAGCTGCCAAGAGCACTTTTTACTATGCGCACCCAACCAGAGTGACGGGAGGAGCACTTTTCAGAAAACGTGCTAAGCTCGTCGAGAAATTGCGAATTAAGCAATAAAATTAAAAATGCACCCAAAACCTAAACCAAACGTTGCAGATGGTCATTTCTTCATGCGCAGTGGTCAACGCGGCACTCTCTAGCTGCCAAGAGCACTTTTTACTATGCGCACCCAACCAGAGTGACGGGAGGAGCACATTTCAGAAAACGTGCTCAGCTCGTCGAGAAAATGCGATTTAAGCAATAAAATTAAAAATGCACCTAAAACCCAAACCAAACGTTGCAGGTGGTTATTTCTTCATGCGCAGTGGTCAACGCGGCACTCTCTAGCTGCCAAGAGCACTTTTTACTATGCGCACCCAACCAGAGTGACGGGAGGAGCACATTTCAGAAAATGTGCTCAGCTCGTCGAGAAAATGCCATTTAAGCCGTACAATTAAAAATGCACCTAAAACCTAAACCAAACGTTGCAGGTGGTTGTTTCTTCATGCGCAGTGGTCAACGTGGCACTCTCTAGCTGCCAAGAGCAGTTTTTACTATGCGCACCCAACCAGAGTGACGGGAGGAGCACATTTCAGAAAACGTGCTCAGCTCGTCGAGAAAATGCGATTTAAGCAATAAAATTAAAAATGCACCTAAAACCTAAACCAAACGTTGCAGGTGGTTATTTCTTCATGCGCAGTGGTCAACGCGGCACTCTGTAGCTGCCAAGAGCACTTTTTACTGTGCGCACCCACCCAGAGTGACGGGAGGAGCACATTTCAGAAAACGTGCTCAGCTCGTCGAGAAAATGCGATTTACGCAATAAAATTAAAAATGCACCTAAAACCTAAACAAAACGTTGCAGGTGGTTATTTCTTCATGCGCAGTGGTCAACGCGGCACTCTCTAGCTGCCAAGAGCACTTTTTACTATGCGCACCCAACCAGAGTGACGGGAGGAGCACATTTCAGAAAACGTGCTCAGCTCGTCGAGAAAATGCGATTTAAGCAATAAAATTAAAAATGCACCCAAAACCTAAACCAAACGTTGCAGGTGGTTATTTCTTCATGCGCAGCAGTCAAAGCGGCACTCTCTAGCTGCCAAGAGCACTTTTTACTATGTGCACCCAACCAGAGTGACGGGAGGAGCACATTTCAGAAAACGTGCTCAGCTCGTCGAGAAAATGCGATTCAAGCAATAAAATTTGAAATGCACCTAAAACCTAAACCAAACGTTGCAGGTGGTTATTTCTTCATGCGCATTGGTCAACGCGGCACTCTCTAGCTGCCAAGAGCACTTTTTACTTTGCGCACCCAACCAGAGTGACGGGAGGAGCACATTTCAGAAAACGTGCTCAGCTCGTCGAGAAAATGCGATTTAAGCAATAAAATTAAAAATGCACCCAAAACCTAAACCAAACGTTGCAGGTGGTTATTTCTTCATGCGCATTGGTCAACGCGGCACTCTCTAGCTGCCAAGAGCACTTTTTACTTTGCGCACCCAACCAGAGTGACGGGAGGAGCACATTTCAGAAAACGTGCTCAGCTCGTCGAGAAAATGCGATTTAAGCAATAAAATTAAAAATGCACCCAAAACCTAAACCAAACGTTGCAGGTGGTTATTTCTTCATGCGCAGTGGTCAACGCGGCACTCTCTAGCTGCCAAGAGCACTTTTTACTATGCGCACCCAACCAGAGTGACGGGAGGAGCACATTTCAGAAAACGTGCTCAGCTCGTCCAGAAAAGGCTATTTAAGCAATAAAATAAAAAATGCACATAAAACCTAAACCAAACGTTGCAGATGGTCATTTCTTCATGCGCAGTGGTCAATGCGGCACTCTCTAGCTGCCAAGAGCACTTTTTACTATGCGCACCAAACCAGAGTGACGGGAGGAGCACATTTCAGAAAACGTGCTCAGCTCGTCGAGAAAATGCGATTTAAGCAATAAAATTAAAACTGCACCCAAAACCTAAACCAAACGTTTCAGATGGTCATTTCTTCATGCGCAGTGGTCAACGCGGCACTCTCTAGCTGCCAAGAGCACTTTTTACTATGCACACCCAACCAGAGTGACGGGAGGAGCACATTTCAGAAAACGTGCTCAGCTCGTCGAGAAAATGCGATTTAAGCAATAAAATTAAAAATGCACCCAAAACCTAAACCAAACGTTGCAGGTGGTTATTTCTTCATGCGCAGCAGTCAACGCGGCACTCTCTAGCTGCCAAGAGCACTTTTTACTATGCGCACCCAACCAGAGTGACGGGAGGAGCACATTTCAGAAAACGTGCTCAGCTCGACGAGAAAATGCGATTTAAGCAATAAAAATAAAAATGCACCCAAAACATAAACCAAACGTTGCAGGTGGTTATTTCTTCATGCGCAGTGGTCAACGCGGCACTCTCTAGCTGCCAAGAGCACTTTTTACTATGCGCACCCAACCAGAGTGACGGGAGGAGCACATTTCAGAAAACGTGCTCAGCTCGCCGAGAAAATGCGATTTAAGCAATACAATTAAAAATGCACCTAAAACCTAAACCAAACGTTGCAGGTGGTTATTTCTTCATGCGCAGTGGTCAACGCGGCACTCTCTAGCTGCCAAGAGCACTTTTTACTATGCGCACCCACCCAGAGTGACGGGAGGAGCACATTTAAGAAAACGTGCTCAGCTCGTCGAGAAAATGCGATTTAAGCAATAAAATTAAAAATGCACCTAAAATCTATACCAAACGTTGCAGGTGGTTATTTCTTCATGCGCAGCAGTCAACACGGCACTCTCTAGCTGCCAAGAGCACTTTTTACTATGCACACCCAACCAGAGTGACGGGAGGAGCACATTTCAGAAAACGTGCTCAGCTCGTCGAGAAAATGCGATTTAAGCAATAAAATTAAAAATGCACCCAAAACATTAAACCAAACGTTGCAGGTGGTTATTTCTTCATGCGCAGTGGTCAACGCGGCACTCTCTAGCTGCCAAGAGCATTTTTTACTTTGCGCACCCAACCAGAGTGACGGGAGGAGCACATTTCAGAAAACGTGCTCAGCTCGTCGAGAAAATGCGATTTAAGCAATAAAATTAAAAATGCACCTAAAACCTAAACCAAACGTTGCAGGTGGTTATTTCTTCATGCGCAGTGGTCAACGCGGCACTCTCTAGCTGCCAAGAGCACTTTTTACTATGCGCACCCAACCAGAGTGACGGGAGGAGCACATTTCAGAAAACGTGCTCAGCTCGTCGAGAAAATGCGATTTAAGCAATAAAATTAAAAATGCACCTAAAACCTAAACCAAACGTTGCAGGTGGTTATTTCTTCGTGCGCAGCAGTCAACGCGGCACTCTCTAGCTGCCAAGAGCACTTTTTACTATGCGCACCCAACCAGATTGACGGGAGGAGCACATTTCAGAAAACGTGCTCAGCTCGTCGAGTAAATGCAATATAAGCAATAAAATTAAAAATGCACCCAAAACCTAAACCAAACGTTGCAGGTGGTTATTTCTTCATGCGCAGTGGTCAACGCGGCACTCTCTAGCTGCCAAGAGCACTTTTTACTATGCACACCCAACCAGAGTGACGGGAGGAGCACATTTCAGAAAACGTGCTCAGCTCGTCCAGACAATGCGATTTAAGCAATAAAATTAAAAATGCACCCAAAACCTAAACCAAACGTTGCAGTTGGTTATTTCTTCATGCGCAGTGGTCAACGCCGCACTCTCTAGCTGCCAAGAGCACTTTTTACTATGCGCACCCAACCAGAGTGACGGGAGGAGCGCATTTCAGAAAACGTGCTCAGCTCGTCGAGAAAATGCGATTTAAGCAATAAAATTAAAAATGCACCTAAAACCTAAACCAAAAGCTGCAGGTGGTTATTTCTTCATGCGCAGCAGTCAACGCGGCACTCTCTAGCTGCCAAGAGCACTTTTTACTATGCGCACCCAACCAGAGTGACGGGAGGAGCACATTTCAGAAAACGTGCTCAGCTCGTCGAGAAAATGCAATTTAAGCAATAAAATTAAAAATGCACCTAAAACCTAAACCAAACGTTGCAGGTGGTTATTTCTTCATGCGCAGTGGTCAACGCGGCACTCTCTAGCTGCCAAGAGCACTTTTTACTATGCGCACCCAACCAGAGTGACGGGAGGAGCACATTTCAGAAAACGTGCTCAGCTCGTCGAGAAAATGCGATTTAAGCAATAAAATTAAAAATGCACCTAAAACCTAAACCAAACGTTGCAGGTGGTTATTTCTTCATGCGCAGCAGTCAACGCGGCACTCTCTAGCTGCCAATAGCACTTTTTACTATGCGCACCCAACCAGAGTGACGGGAGGAGCACATTTCAGAAAACGTGCTCAGCTCGTCGAGAAAATGCGATTTAAGCAATAAAATTAAAAATGCACCTAAAACCTAAACCAAACGTTGCAGATGGTCATTTCTTCATGCGCAGTGGTCAACGCGGCACTCTCTAGCTGCCAAGAGCACTTTTTACTATGCGCACCCAACCAGAGTGACGGGAGGAGCACATTTCAGAAAACGTGCTCAGCTCGTCGAGAAAATGCGATTTAAGCAATAAAATTAAAAATGCACCCAAAACCTAAACCAAACGTTGCAGATGGTCAATTTCTTCATGCGCAGTGTTCAACGCGGCACTCTCTAGCTGCCAAGAGCACTTTTTACTATGCGCACCCAACCAGAGTGAAGGGAGGAGCACATTTCAGAAAACGTGCTCAGCTCGTCGAGAAAATGCGGTTTAAGCAATAAAATTAAAAATGCACCCAAAACCTAAACCAAACGTTGCAGATGGTCAATTTCTTCATGCGCAGTGGTCAACGCGGCACTCTCTAGCTGCCAAGAGCACTTTTTACTATGCACACCCAACCAGAGTGACGGGAGGAGCACATTTCTGAAAACGTGCTCAGCTCGACGAGAAAATGCGATTTAAGCAATAAAATTAAAAATGCACCCAAAACCTAAAACAAACGTTGCAGGTGGTTATTTCTTCATGCGCAGTGGTCAACGCGGCACTCTCTAGCTGCCAAGAGCACTTTTTACTATGCGCACCCAACCAGAGTGACGGGAGGAGCACATTTCAGAAAACGTGCTCAGCTCGACGAGAAAATGCGATTTAAGCAATAAAATTAAAAATGCACCCAAAACCTAAACCAAACGTTGCAGGTGGTTATTTGTTCATGCGCAGTGGTCAACGCGGCACTCTCTAGCTGCCAAGAGCACTTTTTACTATGCGCACCCAACCAGAGTGACGGGAGGAGCACATTTCAGAAAACGTGCTCAGCTCGTCGAGAAAATGCAATTTAAGCAATAAAATTAAAAATGCACGTAAAGCCTAAACCAAGCGTTGCAGGTGGTTATTTCTTCATGTGCAGCAGTCAACGCGGCACTCTCTAGCTGCCAAGAGCACTTTTTACTATGCGCAGCCAACCAGAGTGACGGGAGGAGCACATTTCAGAAAACGTGCTCAGCTCGTCGAGAAAATGCGATTTAAGCAATAAAATTAAAAATGCACCCAAAACCTAAAACAAACGTTGAAGGTGGTTATTTCTTCATGCGCAGTGGTCAACGCGGCACTCTCTAGCTGCCAAGAGCACTTTTTACTATGCGCACCCAACCAGAGTGACGGGAGGAGCACATTTCAGAAAACGTGCTCAGCTCGTCGAGAAAATGCGATTTAAGCAATAAAATTAAAAATGCACCTAAAACCTAAACCAAACGTTGCAAATGGTCATTTCTTCATGCGCAGTGGTCAACGCGGCACTCTCTAGTTGCCAAGAGCACTTTTTACTATGCGCACCCAACCAGAGTGACGGGAGGAGCACATTTCAGAAAACGTGCTCAGCTCGACGAGAAAGTGCGATTTAAGCAAAAAAATTAAAAATGCACCCAAAACCTAAACCAAACGTTGCAGGTGGTTATTTCTTCATGCGCAGTGGTCAACGCGGCACTCTCTAGCTGCCAAGAGCACTTTTTACTATGCGCACCCTACCAGAGTGACGGGAGGAGCACATTTCAGAAAACGTGCTCAGCTCGTCGAGAAAATGCGATTTAAGCAATAAAATTAAAAATGCACCTAAAACCTAAACCAAACGTTGCAGGTGGTTATTTCTTCATGCGCAGCAGTCAACGCGGCACTCTCTAGCTGCCGAGAGCACTTTTTACTATGCGCACACAACCAGAGTGACGGGATGAGCACATTTCAGAAAACGTGCTCAGCTCGTCGAGAAAATGCAATTTAAGCAATAAAAATAAAAATGCACCTAAAACCTAAACCAAACGTTGCAAATGGTCATTTCTTCATGCGCAGTGGTCAACGCGGCACTCTCTAGTTGCCAAGAGCACTTTTTACTATTCGCACCCAACCAGAGTGACGGGAGGAGCACATTTCAGAAAACGTGCTCAGCTCGTCGAGAAAATGCGATTTAAGCAATAAAATTAAAAATGCACCTAAAACCTAAACCAAACGTTGCAGATGGTTATTTCTTCATGCGCAGTGGTCAACGCGGCACTCTCTAGCTGCCAAGAGCACTTTTTACTATGCGCACCCAACCAGAGTGACGGGAGGAGCACATTTCAGAAAACGTGCTCAGCTCGTCCAGAAAATGCGATTTAAGCAATAAAATTAAAAATGCACCCAAAACCTAAACCAAACGTTGCAGGTGGTTATTTCTTCATGCGCAGTGGTCAACGCGGCACTCTCTAGCTGCCAAGAGCACTTTTTACTATGCGCATCCAACCAGAGTGACGGGAGGAGCACATTTCAGAAAAGGTGCTCAGCTCGTCGAGAAAATGCGATTTAAGCAATAAAATTAAAAATGCACATAAAACCTAAACCAAACGTTGCAGGTGGTTATTTCTTCATGCGCAGCAGTCAACGCGGCACTCTCTAGCTGCCAAGAGCACTTTTTACTATGCGCACCCAACCAGAGTGACGGGAGGAGCACATTTCAGAAAACGTGCTCAGCTCGTCGAGAAAATGCGATTTAAGCAATAAAATTAAAAATGCACCTAAAACCTAAACCAAACGTTGCAGGTGGTTATTTCTTCATTTGCAGCAGTCAACGCGGCACTCTCTAGCTGCCAAGAGCACTTTTTACTATGCGCACCCAACCAGAGTGACGGGAGGAGCACGTTTCAGAAAACGTGCTCAGCTCGTCGAGAATATGCGATTTAAGCAATAAAAATAAAAATGCACCTAAAACCTAAAACAAACGTTGCACGTGGTTATTTCTTCATGCGCAGTGGTCAACGTGGCACTCTCTAGCTGCCAAGAGCACTTTTTACTATGCGCACCCAACCAGAGTGACGGGAGGAGCACATTTCAGAAAACGTGCTCAGCTCGTCGAGAAAATGCAATTTAAGCAATAAAATTAAAAATGCACCCAAAACCTAAACCAAACGTTGCAGGTGGTTATTTCTTCATGCGCAGCAGTCAACGCGGCACTCTCTAGCTGCCAAGAGCACTTTTTACTATGCGCACCCAACCAGAGTGACGGGAGGAGCACATTTCAGAAAACGTGCTCAGCTCGTCGAGAAAATGTGATTTAAGCAATAAAATTAAAAATGCACCCAAAACCTAAACCAAACGTTGCAGATGGTCATTTCTTCATGCGCAGTGGTCAACGCGGCACTCTCTAGCTGCCAAGAGCACTTTTTACTATGCGCACCCAACCAGAGTGACGGGAGGACCACATTTCAGAAAACGTGCTCAGCTCGTCGAGAAAATGCGATTTAAGCAATAAAATTAAAAATGCACCCAAAACTTAAACCAAACGTTGCAGGTGGTTATTTCTTCATGCGCAGCAGTCAACGCGGCACTCTCTAGCTGCCAAGAGCACTTTTTACTATGCGCACCCAACCAGAGTGACGGGAGGAGCACATTTCAGAAAACGTGCTCAGCTCGTCGAGAAAATGCGATTTAAGCAATGAAATTAAAAATGCACCCAAAACCTAAACCAAACGTTGCAGGTGGTTATTTCTTCATGCGCAGTGGTCAACGCGGCACTCTCTAGCTGCCAAGAGCACTTTTTACTATGCGCACCCAACCAGAGTGACGGGAGGAGCACTTTTCAGAAAACGTGCTCAGTTCGTCGAGAAATTGCGAATTAAGCAATAAAATTAAAAATGCACCCAAAACCTAAACTAAACGTTGCAGATGGTCATTTCTTCATGCGCAGTGGTCAACGCGGCACTCTCTAGCTGCCAAGAGCACTTTTTACTATGCGCACCCAACCAGAGTGACGGGAGGAGCACATTTCAGAAAACGTGCTCAGCTCGTCGAGAAAATGCGATTTAAGCAATAAAATTAAAAATGCACCTAAAACCCAAACCAAACGTTGCAGGTGGTTATTTCTTCATGCGCAGTGGTCAACGCGGCACTCTCTAGCTGCCAAGAGCACTTTTTACTATGCGCACCCAACCAGAGTGACGGGAGGAGCACATTTCAGAAAATGTGCTCAGCTCGTCAAGAAAATGCCATTTAAGCCGTACAATTAAAAATGCACCTAAAACCTAAACCAAACGTTGCAGGTGGTTGTTTCTTCATGCGCAGTGGTCAACGTGGCACTCTCTAGCTGCCAAGAGCACTTTTTACTATGCGCACCCAACCAGAGTGACGGGAGGAGCACATTTCAGAAAACGTGCTCAGCTCGTCGAGAAAATGCGATTTAAGCAATAAAATTAAAAATGCACCTAAAACCTAAACCAAACGTTGCAGGTGGTTATTTCTTCATGCGCAGTGGTCAACGCGGCACTCTGTAGCTGCCAAGAGCACTTTTTACTATGCGCACCCACCCAGAGTGACGGGAGGAGCACATTTCAGAAAACGTGCTCACCTCGTCGAGAAAATGCGATTTAAGCAATAAAATTAAAAATGCACCTAAAACCTAAACCAAACGTTGCAGGTGGTTATTTCTTCATGCGCAGTGGTCAACGCGGCACTCTCTAGCTGCCAAGAGCACTTTTAACTATGCGCACCCAACCAGAGTGACGGGAGGAGCACATTTCAGAAAACGTGCTCAGCTCGTCGAGAAAATGCGATTTAAGCAATAAAATAAAAAATGCACCTAAAACCTAAACCAAACGTTGCAGGTGGTTATTTCTTCATGCGCAGTGGTCAACGCGGCACTCTCTAGCTGCCAAGAGCACTTTTTACTATGCGCACCCAACCAGAGTGACGGGAGGAGCACATTTCAGAAAACGTGCTCAGCTCGTCGAGAAAATGCGATTTAAGCAATAAAATTAAAAATGCACCTAAAACCTAAACCAAACGTTGCAGGTGGTTATTTCTTCATGCGCAGTGGTCAACGCGGCACTCTCTAGCTGCCAAGAGCACTTTTTACTATGCGCACCCAACCAGAGTGACGGGAGGAGCACATTTCAGAAAACGTGCTCAGCTCGTCGAGAAAATGCGATTTAAGCAATAAAATTTAAAATGCACCTAAAACCTAAACCAAACGTTGCAGGTGGTTATTTCTTCATGCGCAGTGGTCAATGCGGCACTCTCTAGCTGCCAAGAGCACTTTTTACTATGCGCACCTAACCAGAGTGACGGGAGGAGCACATTTCAGAAAACGTGCTCAGCTCGTCGAGAAAATGCGATTTACGCAATAAAATTAAAAATGCACCTAAAACCTAAACAAAACGTTGCAGGTGGTTATTTCTTCATGCGCAGTGGTCAACGCGGCACTCTCTAGCTGCCAAGAGCACTTTTTACTATGCGCACCCAACCAGAGTGACGGGAGGAGCACATTTCAGAAAACGTGCTCAGCTCGTCGAGAAAATGCGATTTAAGCAATAAAATTAAAAATGCACCCAAAACCTAAACCAAACGTTGCAGGTGGTTATTTCTTCATGCGCAGCAGTCAAAGCGGCACTCTCTAGCTGCCAAGAGCACTTTTTACTATGTGCACCCAACCAGAGTGACGGGAGGAGCACATTTCAGAAAACGTGCTCAGCTCGTCGAGAAAATGCGATTCAAGCAATAAAATTTGAAATGCACCTAAAACCTAAACCAAACGTTGCAGGTGGTTATTTCTTCATGCGCATTGGTCAACGCGGCTCTCTCTAGCTGCCAAGAGCACTTTTTACTTTGCGCACCCAACCAGAGTGACGGGAGGAGCACATTTCAGAAAACGTGCTCAGCTCGTCGAGAAAATGCGATTTAAGCAATAAAATTAAAAATGCACCCAAAACCTAAACCAAACGTTGCAGGTGGTTATTTCTTCATGCGCATTGGTCAACGCGGCACTCTCTAGCTGCCAAGAGCACTTTTTACTTTGCAAACCCAACCAGAGTGACGGGAGGAGCACATTTCAGAAAACGTGCTCAGCTCGTCGAGAAAATGCGATTTAAGCAATAAAATTAAAAATGCACCCAAAACCTAAACCAAACGTTGCAGGTGGTTATTTCTTCATGCGCAGTGGTCAACGCGGCACTCTCTAGCTGCCAAGAGCACTTTTTACTATGCGCACCCAACCAGAGTGACGGGAGGAGCACATTTCAGAAAACGTGCTCAGCTCGTCGAGAAAATGCCATTTAAGCCGTACAATTAAAAATGCACCTAAAACCTAAACCAAACGTTGCAGGTGGTTGTTTCTTCATGCGCAGTGGTCAACGCGGCACTCTCTAGCTGCCAAGAGCACTTTTTACTATGCGCACCCAACCAGAGTGACGGGAGGAGCGCATTTCAGAAAACGTGCTCAGCTCGTCGAGAAAATGCGATTTAAGCAATAAAATTAAAAATGCACCTAAAACCTAAACCAAAAGTTGCAGGTGGTTATTTCTTCATGCGCAGCAGTCAACACGGCACTCTCTAGCTGCCAAGAGCACTTTTTACTATGCGCACCCAACCAGAGTGACGGGAGGAGCACATTTCAGAAAACGTGCTCAGCTCGTCGAGAAAATGCGATTTAAGCAATAAAATTAAAAATGCACCCAAAACCTAAACCAAACGTTGCAGATGGTCATTTCTTCATGTGCAGTGGTCAACGCGGCACTCTCTAGCTGCCAAGAGCACTTTTTACTATGCACACCCAACCAGAGTGACGGGAGGAGCGCATTTCAGAAAACGTGCTCAGCTCGACGAGAAAATGCGATTTAAGCAATAAAATTAAAAATGCACCCAAAACCTAAACCAAACGTTGCAGGTGGTTATTTCTTCATGCGCATTGGTCAACGCGGCTCTCTTTTTACTATGCGCACCCAACCAGAGTGACGGGAGGAGCACATTTCAGAAAACGTGCTCAGCTCGTCCAGAAAATGCGATTTAAGCAATAAAATAAAAAATGCACATAAAACCTAAACCAAACGTTGCAGATGGTCATTTCTTCATGCGCAGTGGTCAATGCGGCACTCTCTAGCTGCCAAGAGCACTTTTTACTATGCGCACCAAACCAGATTGACGGGAGGAGCACATTTCAGAAAACGTGCTCAGCTCGTCGAGAAAATGCGATTTAAGCAATAAAATTAAAACTGCACCCAAAACCTAAACCAAACGTTGCAGATGGTCATTTCTTCATGCGCAGTGGTCAACGCGGCACTCTCTAGCTGCCAAGAGCACTTTTTACTATGCACACCCAACCAGAGTGACGGGAGGAGCACATTTCAGAAAACGTGCTCAGCTCGTCGAGAAAATGCGTTTTAAGCAATAAAATTAAAAATGCACCCAAAACCTAAACCAAACGTTGCAGGTGGTTATTTCTTCATGCGCAGCAGTCAACGCGGCACTCTCTAGCTGCCAAGAGCACTTTTTACTATGCGCACCCAACCAGAGTGACGGGAGGAGCACATTTCAGAAAACGTGCTCAGCTCGTCGAGAAAATGCGATTTAAGCAATAAAATTAAAAATGCACCCAAAACCTAAACCAAACGTTGCAGATGGTCATTTCTTCATGCGCAGTGGTCAACGCGGCACTCTCTAGCTGCCAAGAGCACTTTTTACTATGCGCACCCAACCAGAGTGACGGGAGGACCACATTTCAGAAAACGTGCTCAGCTCGTCGAGAAAATGCGATTTAAGCAATAAAATTAAAAATGCACCCAAAACCTAAACCAAACGTTGCAGATGGTCATTTCTTCATGCGCAGTGGTCAACGCGGCACTCTCTAGCTGCCAAGAGCACTTTTTACTATGCGCACCCAACCAGAGTGACGGGAGGACCACATTTCAGAAAACGTGCTCAGCTCGTCGAGAAAATGCGATTTAAGCAATAAAATTAAAAATGCACCCAAAACTTAAACCAAACGTTGCAGGTGGTTATTTCTTCATGCGCAGCAGTCAACGCGGCACTCTCTAGCTGCCAAGAGCACTTTTTACTATGCGCACCCAACCAGAGTGACGGGAGGAGCACATTTCAGAAAACGTGCTCAGCTCGTCGAGAAAATGCGATTTAAGCAATGAAATTAAAAATGCACCCAAAACCTAAACCAAACGTTGCAGGTGGTTATTTCTTCATGCGCAGTGGTCAACGCGGCACTCTCTAGCTGCCAAGAGCACTTTTTACTATGCGCACCCAACCAGAGTGACGGGAGGAGCACTTTTCAGAAAACGTGCTCAGCTCGTCGAGAAATTGCGAATTAAGCAATAAAATTAAAAATGCACCCAAAACCTAAACCAAACGTTGCAGATGGTCATTTCTTCATGCGCAGTGGTCAACGCGGCACTCTCTAGCTGCCAAGAGCACTTTTTACTATGCGCACCCAACCAGAGTGACGGGAGGAGCACATTTCAGAAAACGTGCTCAGCTCGTCGAGAAAATGCGATTTAAGCAATAAAATTAAAAATGCACCCAAAACCTAAACCAAACGTTGCAGATGGTCATTTCTTCATGCGCAGTGGTCAACGCGGCACTCTCTAGCTGCCAAGAGCACTTTTTACTATGCGCACCCAACCACAGTGACGGGAGGACCACATTTCAGAAAACGTGCTCAGCTCGTCGAGAAAATGCGATTTAAGCACTAAAATTAAAAATGCACCCAAAACCTAAACCAAACGTTGCAGGTGGTTATTTCTTCATGCGCAGCAGTCAACGCGGCACTCTCTAGCTGCCAAGAGCACTTTTTACTATGAGCACCCAACCAGAGTGACGGGAGGAGCACATTTCAGAAAACGTGCTCAGCTCGTCGAGAAAATGCGATTTAAGCAATGAAATTAAAAATGCACCCAAAACCTAAACCAAACGTTGCAGGTGGTTATTTCTTCATGCGCAGTGGTCAAAGCGGCACTCTCTAGCTGCCAAGAGCACTTTTTACTATGTGCACCCAACCAGAGTGACGGGAGGAGCACATTTCAGAAAACGTGCTCAGCTCGTCGAGAAAATGCGATTCAAGCAATAAAATTTGAAATGCACCTAAAACCTAAACCAAACGTTGCAGGTGGTTATTTCTTCATGCGCATTGGTCAACGCGGCACTCTCTAGCTGCCAAGAGCACTTTTTACTTTGCACACCCAACCAGAGTGACGGGAGGAGCACATTTCAGAAAACGTGCTCAGCTCGTCGAGAAAATGCGATTTAAGCAATAAAATTAAAAATGCACCCAAAACCTAAACCAAACGTTGCAGGTGGTTATTTCTTCATGCGCATTGGTCAACGCGGCACTCTCTAGCTGCCAAGAGCACTTTTTACTTTGCGCACCCAACCAGAGTGACGGGAGGAGCACATTTCAGAAAACGTGCTCAGCTCGTCGAGAAAATGCGCTTTAAGCAATAAAATTAAAAATGCACCCAAAACCTAAACCAAACGTTGCAGGTGGTTATTTCTTCATGCGCAGTGGTCAACGCGGCACTCTCTAGCTGCCAAGAGCACTTTTTACTATGCGCACCCAACCAGAGTGACGGGAGGAGCACATTTCAGAAAACGTGCTCAGCTCGTCCAGAAAAGGCTATTTAAGCAATAAAATAAAAAATGCACATAAAACCTAAACCAAACGTTGCAGATGGTCATTTCTTCATGCGCAGTGGTCAATGCGGCACTCTCTAGCTGCCAAGAGCACTTTTTACTATGCGCACCAAACCAGAGTGACGGGAGGAGCACATTTCAGAAAACGTGCTCAGCTCGTCGAGAAAATGCGATTTAAGCAATAAAATTAAAACTGCACCCAAAACCTAAACCAAACGTTGCAGATGGTCATTTCTTCATGCGCAGTGGTCAACGCGGCACTCTCTAGCTGCCAAGAGCACTTTTTACTATGCACACCCAACCAGAGTGACGGGAGGAGCACATTTGAGAAAACGTGCTCAGCTCGTCGAGAAAATGCGATTTAAGCAATAAAATTAAAAATGCACCCAAAACCTAAACCAAACGTTGCAGGTGGTTATTTCTTCATGCGCAGCAGTCAACGCGGCACTCTCTAGCTGCCAAGAGCACTTTTTACTATGCGCACCCAACCAGAGTGACGGGAGGAGCACATTTCAGAAAACGTGCTCAGCTCGTCGAGAAAATGCGATTTAAGCAATAAAATTAAAAATGCACCCAAAACCTAAACCAAACGTTGCAGATGGTCATTTCTTCATGCGCAGTGGTCAACGCGGCACTCTCTAGCTGCCAAGAGCACTTTTTACTATGCGCACCCAACCAGAGTGACGGGAGGACCACATTTCAGAAAACGTGCTCAGCTCGTCGAGAAAATGCGATTTAAGCAATAAAATTAAAAATGCACCCAAAACCTAAACCAAACGTTGCAGGTGGTTATTTCTTCATGCGCAGCAGTCAACGCGGCACTCTCTAGCTGCCAAGAGCACTTTTTACTATGCGCACCCAACCAGAGTGACGGGAGGAGCACATTTCAGAAAACGTGCTCAGCTCGTCGAGAAAATGCGATTTAAGCAATGAAATTAAAAATGCACCCAAAACCTAAACCAAACGTTGCAGGTGGTTATTTCTTCATGCGCAGTGGTCAACGCGGCACTCTCTAGCTGCCAAGAGCACTTTTTACTATGCGCACCCAACCAGAGTGACGGGAGGAGCACTTTTCAGAAAACGTGCTAAGCTCGTCGAGAAATTGCGAATTAAGCAATAAAATTAAAAATGCACCCAAAACCGAAACCAAACGTTGCAGATGGTCATTTCTTCATGCGCAGTGGTCAACGCGGCACTCTCTAGCTGCCAAGAGCACTTTTTACTATGCGCACCCAACCAGAGTGACGGGAGGAGCACATTTCAGAAAACGTGCTCAGCTCGTCGAGAAAATGCGATTTAAGCAATAAAATTAAAAATGCACCTAAAACCCAAACCAAACGTTGCAGGTGGTTATTTCTTCGTGCGCAGTGGTCAACGCGGCACTCTCTAGCTGCCAAGAGCACTTTTTACTATGCGCACCCAACCAGAGTGACGGGAGGAGCACATTTCAGAAAATGTGCTCAGCTCGTCGAGAAAATGCCATTTAAGCCGTACAATTAAAAATGCACCTAAAACCTAAACCAAACGTTGCAGGTGGTTGTTTCTTCATGCGCAGTGGTCAACGTGGCACTCTCTAGCTGCCAAGAGCACTTTTTACTATGCGCACCCAACCAGAGTGACGGGAGGAGCACATTTCAGAAAACGTGCTCAGCTCGTCGAGAAAATGCGATTTAAGCAATAAAATTAAAAATGCACCTAAAACCTAAACCAAACGTTGCAGGTGGTTATTTCTTCATGCGCAGTGGTCAACGCGGCACTCTGTAGCTGCCAAGAGCACTTTTTACTGTGCGCACCCACCCAGAGTGACGGGAGGAGCACATTTCAGAAAACGTGCTCAGCTCGTCGAGAAAATGCGATTTACGCAATAAAATTAAAAATGCACCTAAAACCTAAACAAAACGTTGCAGGTGGTTATTTCTTCATGCGCAGTGGTCAACGCGGCACTCTCTAGCTGCCAAGAGCACTTTTTACTATGCGCACCCAACCAGAGTGACGGGAGGAGCACATTTCAGAAAACGTGCTCAGCTCGTCGAGAAAATGCGATTTAAGCAATAAAATTAAAAATGCACCCAAAACCTAAACCAAACGTTGCAGGTGGTTATTTCTTCATGCGCAGCAGTCAAAGCGGCACTCTCTAGCTGCCAAGAGCACTTTTTACTATGCGCACCCAACCAGAGTGACGGGAGGAGCACATTTCAGAAAACGTGCTCAGCTCGTCGAGAAAATGCGATTCAAGCAATAAAATTTGAAATGCACCTAAAACCTAAACCAAACGTTGCAGGTGGTTATTTCTTCATGCGCATTGGTCAACGCGGCACTCTCTAGCTGCCAAGAGCACTTTTTACTTTGCGCACCCAACCAGAGTGACGGGAGGAGCACATTTCAGAAAACGTGCTCAGCTCGTCGAGAAAATGCGATTTAAGCAATAAAATTAAAAATGCACCCAAAACCTAAACCAAACGTTGCAGGTGGTTATTTCTTCATGCGCATTGGTCAACGCGGCACTCTCTAGCTGCCAAGAGCACTTTTTACTTTGCGCACCCAACCAGAGTGACGGGAGGAGCACATTTCAGAAAACGTGCTCAGCTCGTCGAGAAAATGCGATTTAAGCAATAAAATTAAAAATGCACCCAAAACCTAAACCAAACGTTGCAGGTGGTTATTTCTTCATGCGCAGTGGTCAACGCGGCACTCTCTAGCTGCCAAGAGCACTTTTTACTATGCGCACCCAACCAGAGTGACGGGAGGAGCACATTTCAGAAAACGTGCTCAGCTCGTCCAGAAAAGGCTATTTAAGCAATAAAATAAAAAATGCACATAAAACCTAAACCAAACGTTGCAGATGGTCATTTCTTCATGCGCAGTGGTCAATGCGGCACTCTCTAGCTGCCAAGAGCACTTTTTACTATGCGCACCAAACGAGAGTGACGGGAGGAGCACATTTCAGAAAACGTGCTCAGCTCGTCGAGAAAATGCGATTTAAGCAATAAAATTAAAACTGCACCCAAAACCTAAACCAAACGTTTCAGATGGTCATTTCTTCATGCGCAGTGGTCAACGCGGCACTCTCTAGCTGCCAAGAGCACTTTTTACTATGCACACCCAACCAGAGTGACGGGAGGAGCACATTTCAGAAAACGTGCTCAGCTCGTCCAGAAAATGCGATTTAAGCAATAAAATTAAAAATGCACCCAAAACCTAAACCAAACGTTGCAGATGGCCATTTCTTCATGCGCAGTGGTCAACGCGGCACTCTCTAGCTGCCAAGAGCACTTTTTAATATGCACACCCAACAAGAGTGACGGGAGGAGCGCATTTCAGAAAACGTGCTCAGCTCGACGAGAACATGCGATTTAAGCAATAAAATTAAAAATGCACCCAAAACCTAAACCAAACGTTGCAGGTGGTTATTTCTTCATGCGCAGTGGTCAACGCGGCACTCTCTAGCTACCAAGAGCACTTTTTACTATGCGCACCCAACCAGAGTGACGGGAGGAGCACATTTCAGAAAACGTGCTCAGCTCGTCGAGAAAATGCGATTTAAGCAATAAAATTAAAAATGCACCCAAAACCTAAACCAAACGTTGCAGGTGGTTATTTCTTCATGCGCAGTGGTAAACGCGGCACTCTCTAGCTGCCAAGAGCACTTTTTACTATGCACACCCAACCAGAGTGACGGGAGGAGCACATTTCAGAAAACGTGCTCAGCTCGTCGAGAAAATGCGATTTAAGCAATAAAATTAAAAATGCACCCAAAACCTAAACCAAACGTTGCAGGTGGTTATTTCTTCATGCGCAGTGGTCAACGCGGCACTCTCTAGCTGCCAAGATCACTTTTTACTATGCGCACCCAACCAGAGTGACGGGAGGAGCACATTTCATAAAACGTGCTCAGCTCGTCGAGAAAATGCGATTTAAGCAACAAAATTAAAAATGCACCCAAAACCTAAACCAAACGTTGCAGGTGGTTATTTCTTCATGCGCAGTGGTCAACGCGGCACTCTCTAGCTGCCAAGAGCATTTTTTACTATGCGCACCCAACCAGAGTGACGGGAGGAGCACATTTCAGAAAACG
Organism: Syngnathus scovelli; assembly: GCF_024217435.2. Taxonomy (NCBI): domain Eukaryota; kingdom Metazoa; phylum Chordata; class Actinopteri; order Syngnathiformes; family Syngnathidae; genus Syngnathus; species Syngnathus scovelli. Next base: position 11,505,558 of record NC_090861.1, read on the forward strand.
TGTTCAGCTCGTCGAGAAAATGCGATTTAAGCAATAAAATTAAAAATGCACCTAAAACCTAAACCAAACGTTGCAGGTGGTTATTTCTTCATGCGCAGTGGTCAACGCGGCACTCTCTCGCTGACAAGAGCACTTTTTACTATGCGGACCCAACCAGAGTGACGGGAGGAGCACATTTAAGAAAACGTGCTCAGCTCGTCGAGAAAATGCGATTTAAGCAATAAAATTAAAAATTCACCTAAAACCTAAACCAAACGTTGCAGGTGGTTATTTCTTCATGCGCAGTGGTCAACGCGGCACTCTCTAGCTGCCAAGAGCACTTTTTACTACGCGCACCCAACCAGAGTGACGGGAGGAGCACATTTCAGAAAACGTGCTCAGCTCGTCGAGAAAATGCGATTTAAGCAATAAAATTAAAAATGCACCCAAAACCTAAACCAAACGTTGCAGGTGGTTATTTCTTCATGCTCAGTGGTAAACGCGGCACTCTCTAGCTGCCAAGAGCACTTTTTACTATGCGCACCCAACCAGAGTGACGGGAGGAGCACATTTCATAAAACGTGCTCAGCTCGTCCAGAAAATGCTATTTAAGCAATAAAATTAAAAATGCACCTAAAACCTAAACCAAACGTTGCAGATGGTCATTTCTTCATGCGCAGTGGTCAACGCGGCACTCTCTAGCTGCCAAGAGCACTTTTTACTATGAACACCCAACCAGAGTGACGGGAGGAGCACATTTCAGAAAACGTGCTCAGCTCGTCCAGAAAATGCGATTTAAGCAATAAAATTAAAAATGCACCCAAAACCTAAACCAAACGTTGCAGGTGGTTATTTCTTCGTGCGCAGTGGTCAACGCGGCACTCTCTAGCTGCCAAGAGCACTTTTTACTATGCGCACCCAACCAGAGTGAAGGGAGGAGCACATTTCAGAAAACGTGCTCAGCTCGTCGAGAAAATGCAATTTAAGCAATAAAATTAAAAATGCACCCAAAACCTAAACCAAACGTTGCAGGTGGTTATTTCTTCGTGCGCAGCAGTCAACGCGCCACTCTCTAGCCGCCAAGAACACTTTTTACTATGCGCACCCAACCAGAGTGACGGGAGGAGCACATTTCAGAAAACGTGCTCAGCTCGTCGAGAAAATGCGATTTAAGCAATAAAATTAAAAATGCACCTAAAACCTAAACCAAACGTTGCAGGTGGTTATTTCTTCATGCGCAGTGGTCAACGCGGCACTCTCTAGCTGCCAAGAGCACTTTTTACTATGCGCACCCAACCAGAGTGACGGGAGGAGCACATTTCAGAAAACGTGCTCAGCTCGTCCAGAAAATGCGATTTAAGCAATAAAATTAAAAATGCACCCAAAACCTAAACCAAACGTTGCAGGTGGTAATTTCTTCATGCGCAGCAGTCAACGCGGCACTCTCTAGCTGCCAAGAGCATTTTTTACTATGCGCACCCAACCAGAGTGACGGGAGGAGCGCATTTCAGGAAACGTGCTCAGCTCGTCGAGAAAATGCGATTTAAGCAATAAAATTAAAAATGCACCCAAAACCTAAACCAAACGTTGCAGGTGGTTATTTCTTCATGCGCAGCAGTCAACGCGGCACTCTCTAGCTGCCAAGAGCACTTTTTACTATGCACACCCAACCAGAGTGACTGGAGGAGCGCATTTCAGAAAACGTGCTCAGCTCGTCGAGAAAATGCGATTTAAGCAATAAAATTAAAAATGCACCTAAAACCTAAACCAAACGTTGCAGGTGGTTATTTCTTCATGCGCAGTGGTCAACGCGGCACTCTCTAGCTGCCAAGAGCACTTTTTACTATGCGCACCCAACCAGAGTGACGGGAGGAGCACATTTCAGAAAACGTGCTCAGCTCGTCCAGAAAATGCGATTTAAGCAATAAAATTAAAAATGCACCCAAAACCTAAACCAAACGTTGCAGGTGGTAATTTCTTCATGCGCAGCAGTCAACGCGGCACTCTCTAGCTGCCAAGAGCACTTTTTACTATGCGCACCCAACCAGAGTGACGGGAGGAGCACATTTCAGAAAACGTGCTTAGCTCGTCGAGAAAATGCGATTTAAGCAATAAAATTAAAAATGCACCCAAAACCTAAACCAAACGTTGCAGGTGGTTATTTCTTCATGCGCAGTGGTCAACGCGGCACTCTCTAGCTGCCAAGAGCACTTTTTACTATGCACACCCAACCAGAGTGACGGGAGGAGCACATTTCAGAAAACGTGCTCAGCTCCTCGAGAAAATGCGATTTAAGCAATAAAATTAAAAATGCACCCAAAACATTAAACCAAACGTTGCAGGTGGTTATTTCTTCATGCGCAGTGGTCAACGCGGCACTCTCTAGCTGCCAAGAGCATTTTTTACTATGCGCACCCAACCAGAGTGACGGGAGGAGCGCATTTCAGGAAACGTGCTCAGCTCGTCGAGTAAATGCGATTTAAGCAATAAAATTAAAAATGCTCCCAAAACCTAAAGCAAACGTTGCAGATGGTCATTTCTTCATGTGCAGCAGTCAACGCGGCACTCTCTAGCTTCCAAGAGCACTTTTTACTATGCGCACCGAACCAGAGTGACGGGAGGAGCACATTTCAGAAAACGTGCTCAGCTCGTAGAGAAAATGCGATTTAAGCAATAAAATTAAAAATGCACCTAAAAACCTAAACCAAACGTTGCAGGTGGTTATTTCTTCATGCGCAGTGGTCAACGCGGCACTCTGTAGCTGCCAAGAGCACTATTAACTATGCGCACCCAACCAGAGTGACGGGAGGAGCGCATTTCAGGAAACGTGCTCAGCTCGTCGAGAAAATGCGATTTAAGCAATAAAATTAAAAATGCACCCAAAACCTAAACCAAACGTTGCAGGTGGTTATTTCTTCATGCGCAGTGGTCAACGCGGCACTCTCTAGCTGCCAAGAGCACTTTTTACTATGCGCACCCAACCAGAGTGACGGGAGGAGCACATTTCAGAAAACGTGCTCAGCTCGCCGAGAAAATGCGATTTAAGCAATACAATTAAAAATGCACCTAAAACCTAAACCAACCGTTGCAGGTGGTTATTTCTTCATGCGCAGTGGTCAACGCGGCACTCTCTAGCTGCCAAGAGCACTTTTTACTATGCGCACCCACCCAGAGTGACGGGAGGAGCACATTTAAGAAAACGTGCTCAGCTCGTCGAGAAAATGCGATTTAAGCAATAAAATTAAAAATGCACCTAAAATCTATACCAAACGTTGCAGGTGGTTATTTCTTCATGCGCAGCAGTCAACACGGCACTCTCTAGCTGCCAAGAGCACTTTTTACTATGCACACCCAACCAGAGTGACGGGAGGAGCACATTTCAGAAAACGTGCTCAGCTCGTCGAGAAAATGCGATTTAAGCAATAAAATTAAAAATGCACCCAAAACATTAAACCAAACGTTGCAGGTGGTTATTTCTTCATGCGCAGTGGTCAACGCGGCACTCTCTAGCTGCCAAGAGCATTTTTTACTTTGCGCACCCAACCAGAGTGACGGGAGGAGCACATTTCAGAAAACGTGCTCAGCTCGTCGAGAAAATGCGATTTAAGCAATAAAATTAAAAATGCACCTAAAACCTAAACCAAACGTTGCAGGTGGTTATTTCTTCATGCGCAGTGGTCAACGCGGCACTCTCTAGCTGCCAAGAGCACTTTTTACTATGCGCACCCAACCAGAGCGACGGGAGGAGCACATTTCAGAAAACGTGCTCAGCTCGTCGAGAAAATGCGATTTAAGCAATAAAATTAAAAATGCACCCAAAACCTAAACCAAACGTTGCAGGTGGTTATTTCTTCATGCGCAGTGGTAAACGCGGCACTCTCTAGCTGCCAAGAGCACTTTTTACTATGCGCACCCAACCAGAGTGACGGGAGGAGCACATTTCATAAAACGTGCTCAGCTCGTCCAGAAAATGCTATTTAAGCAATAAAATTAAAAATGCACCTAAAACCTAAACCAAACGTTGCAGATGGTCATTTCTTCATGCGCAGTGGTCAACGCGGCACTCTCTAGCTGCCAAGAGCACTTTTTACTATGCACACCCAACCAGAGTGACGGGAGGAGCACATTTCAGAAAACGTGCTCAGCTCGTCCAGAAAATGCGATTTAAGCAATAAAATTAAAAATGCACCCAAAACCTAAACCAAACGTTGCAGGTGGTTATTTCTTCATGCGCAGTGGTCAACGCGGCACTCTCTAGCTGCCAAGAGCACTTTTTACTATGCGCACCCAACCAGAGTGAAGGGAGGAGCACATTTCAGAAAACGTGCTCAGCTCGTCGAGAAAATGCAATTTAAGCAATAAAATTAAAAATGCACCCAAAACCTAAACCAAACGTTGCAGGTGGTTATTTCTTCGTGCGCAGCAGTCAACGCGCCACTCTCTAGCTGCCAAGAACACTTTTTACTATGCGCACCCAACCAGAGTGACGGGAGGAGCACATTTCAGAAAACGTGCTCAGCTCGCCGAGAAAATGCGATTTAAGCAATACAATTAAAAATGCACCTAAAACCTAAACCAAACGTTGCAGGTGGTTATTTCTTCATGCGCAGTGGTCAACGCGGCACTCTCTAGCTGCCAAGAGCACTTTTTACTATGCGCACCCACCCAGAGTGACGGGAGGAGCACATTTAAGAAAACGTGCTCAGCTCGTCGAGAAAATGCGATTTAAGCAATAAAATTAAAAATGCACCTAAAATCTATACCAAACGTTGCAGGTGGTTATTTCTTCATGCGCAGCAGTCAACACGGCACTCTCTAGCTGCCAAGAGCACTTTTTACTATGCACACCCAACCAGAGTGACGGGAGGAGCACATTTCAGAAAACGTGCTCAGCTCGTCGAGAAAATGCGATTTAAGCAATAAAATTAAAAATGCACCCAAAACATTAAACCAAACGTTGCAGGTGGTTATTTCTTCATGCGCAGTGGTCAACGCGGCACTCTCTAGCTGCCAAGAGCATTTTTTACTTTGCGCACCCAACCAGAGTGACGGGAGGAGCACATTTCAGAAAACGTGCTCAGCTCGTCGAGAAAATGCGATTTAAGCAATAAAATTAAAAATGCACCTAAAACCTAAACCAAACGTTGCAGGTGGTTATTTCTTCATGCGCAGTGGTCAACGCGGCACTCTCTAGCTGCCAAGAGCACTTTTTACTATGCGCACCCAACCAGAGTGACGGGAGGAGCACATTTCAGAAAACGTGCTCAGCTCGTCGAGAAAATGCGATTTAAGCAATAAAATAAAAAATGCACCTAAAACCTAAACCAAACGTTGCAGGTGGTTATTTCTTCATGTGCAGTGGTCAACGCGGCACTCTCTAGCTGCCAAGAGCACTTTTTACTATGCGCACCCAACCAGAGTGACGGGAGGAGCACATTTCAGAAAACGTGCTCAGCTCGTCGAGAAAATGCGATTTAAGCAATAAAATTAAAAATGCACCTAAAACCTAAACCAAACGTTGCAGGTGGTTATTTCTTCATGCGCAGTGGTCAACGCGGCACTCTCTAGCTGCCAAGAGCACTTTTTACTATGCGCACCCAACCAGAGTGACGGGAGGAGCACATTTCAGAAAACGTGCTCAGCTCGTCGAGAAAATGCGATTTAAGCAATAAAATTTAAAATGCACCTAAAACCTAAACCAAACGTTGCAGGTGGTTATTTCTTCATGCGCAGTGGTCAATGCGGCACTCTCTAGCTGCCAAGAGCACTTTTTACTATGCGCACCTAACCAGAGTGACGGGAGGAGCACATTTCAGAAAATGTGCTCAGCTCGTCGAGAAAATGCGATTTAAGCAATAAAATTAAAAATGCACCTAAAACCTAAACCAAACGCTGCAGATGGTCATTTCTTCATGCGCAGTGGTCAACGCGGCACTCTCTAGCTGCCAAGAGCACTTTTTACTATGCGCACCCACCCAGAGTGACGGGAGGAGCACATTTAAGAAAACGTGCTCAGCTCGTCGAGAAAATGCGATTTAAGCAATAAAATTAAAAATGCACCTAAAATCTATACCAAACGTTGCAGGTGGTTATTTCTTCATGCGCAGCAGTCAACACGGCACTCTCTAGCTGCCAAGAGCACTTTTTACTATGCACACCCAACCAGAGTGACGGGAGGAGCACATTTCAGAAAACGTGCTCAGCTCGTCGAGTAAATGCGATTTAAGCAATAAAATTAAAAATGCACCCAAACCCTAAACCAAACGTTGCAGGTGGTTATTTCTTCATGCGCAGTGGTCAACGCGGCACTCTCTAGCTGCCAAGAGCACTTTTTACTATGCACACCCAACCAGAGTGACGGGAGGAGCGCATTTCAGGAAACGTGCTCAGCTCGTCGAGAAAATGCGATTTAAGCAATAAAATTAAAAATGCACCCAAAACCTAAACCAAACGTTGCAGGTGGTTATTTCTTTATGCGCAGTGGTCAACGCGGCACTCTCTAGCTGCCAAGAGCACTTTTTACTATGCGCACCCAACCAGAGTGACGGGAGGAGCACATTTCAGAAAACGTGCTCAGCTCGCCGAGAAAATGCGATTTAAGCAATACAATTAAAAATGCACCTAAAACCTAAACCAAACGTTGCAGGTGGTTATTTCTTCATGCGCAGTGGTCAACGCGGCACTCTCTAGCTGCCAAGAGCACTTTTTACTATGTGCACCCACCCAGAGTGACGGGAGGAGCACATTTAAGAAAACGTGCTCAGCTCGTCGAGAAAATGCGATTTAAGCAATAAAATTAAAAATGCACCTAAAATCTATACCAAACGTTGCAGGTGGTTATTTCTTCATGCGCAGCAGTCAACACGGCACTCTCTAGCTGCCAAGAGCACTTTTTACTATGCACACCCAACCAGAGTGACGGGAGGAGCACATTTCAGAAAACGTGCTCAGCTCGTCGAGAAAATGCGATTTAAGCAATAAAATTAAAAATGCACCCAAAACATTAAACCAAACGTTGCAGGTGGTTATTTCTTCATGCGCAGTGGTCAACGCGGCACTCTCTAGCTGCCAAGAGCATTTTTTACTTTGCGCACCCAACCAGAGTGACGGGAGGAGCACATTTCAGAAAACGTGCTCAGCTCGTCGAGAAAATGCGATTTAAGCAATAAAATTAAAAATGCACCTAAAACCTAAACCAAACGTTGCAGGTGGTTATTTCTTCATGCGCAGTGGTCAACGCGGCACTCTCTAGCTGCCAAGAGCACTTTTTACTATGCGCACCCAACCAGAGTGACGGGAGGAGCACATTTCAGAAAACGTGCTCAGCTCGTCGAGAAAATGCGATTTAAGCAATAAAATTAAAAATGCACCTAAAACCTAAACCAAACGTTGCAGGTGGTTATTTCTTCGTGCGCAGCAGTCAACGCGGCACTCTCTAGCTGCCAAGAGCACTTTTTACTATGCGCACCCAACCAGATTGACGGGAGGAGCACATTTCAGAAAACGTGCTCAGCTCGTCGAGTAAATGCAATATAAGCAATAAAATTAAAAATGCACCCAAAACCTAAACCAAACGTTGCAGGTGGTTATTTCTTCATGCGCAGTGGTCAACGCGGCACTCTCTAGCTGCCAAGAGCACTTTTTACTATGCACACCCAACCAGAGTGACGGGAGGAGCACATTTCAGAAATCGTGCTCAGCTCGTCCAGACAATGCGATTTAAGCAATAAAATTAAAAATGCACCCAAAACCTAAACCAAACGTTGCAGTTGGTTATTTCTTCATGCGCAGTGGTCAACGCCGCACTCTCTAGCTGCCAAGAGCACTTTTTACTATGCGCACCCAACCAGAGTGACGGGAGGAGCGCATTTCAGAAAACGTGCTCAGCTCGTCGAGAAAATGCGATTTAAGCAATAAAATTAAAAATGCACCTAAAACCTAAACCAAAAGCTGCAGGTGGTTATTTCTTCATGCGCAGCAGTCAACGCGGCACTCTCTAGCTGCCAAGAGCACTTTTTACTATGCGCACCCAACCAGAGTGACGGGAGGAGCACATTTCAGAAAACGTGCTCAGCTCGTCGAGAAAATGCAATTTAAGCAATAAAATTAAAAATGCACCTAAAACCTAAACCAAACGTTGCAGGTGGTTATTTCTTCATGCGCAGTGGTCAACGCGGCACTCTCTAGCTGCCAAGAGCACTTTTTACTATGCGCACCCAACCAGAGTGACGGGAGGAGCACATTTCAGAAAACGTGCTCAGCTCGTCGAGAAAATGCGATTTAAGCAATAAAATTAAAAATGCACCTAAAACCTAAACCAAACGTTGCAGGTGGTTATTTCTTCATGCGCAGCAGTCAACGCGGCACTCTCTAGCTGCCAATAGCACTTTTTACTATGCGCACCCAACCAGAGTGACGGGAGGAGCACATTTCAGAAAACGTGCTCAGCTCGTCGAGAAAATGCGATTTAAGCAATAAAATTAAAAATGCACCTAAAACCTAAACCAAACGTTGCAGATGGTCATTTCTTCATGCGCAGTGGTCAACGCGGCACTCTCTAGCTGCCAAGAGCACTTTTTACTATGCGCACCCAACCAGAGTGACGGGAGGAGCACATTTCAGAAAACGTGCTCAGCTCGTCGAGAAAATGCGATTTAAGCAATAAAATTAAAAATGCACCCAAAACCTAAACCAAACGTTGCAGATGTTCAATTTCTTCATGCGCAGTGTTCAACGCGGCACTCTCTAGCTGCCAAGAGCACTTTTTACTATGCGCACCCAACCAGAGTGAAGGGAGGAGCACATTTCAGAAAACGTGCTCAGCTCGTCGAGAAAATGCGGTTTAAGAAATAAAATTAAAAATGCACCCAAAACCTAAACCAAACGTTGCAGATGGTCAATTTCTTCATGCGCAGTGGTCAACGCGGCACTCTCTAGCTGCCAAGAGCACTTTTTACTATGCACACCCAACCAGAGTGACGGGAGGAGCACATTTCTGAAAACGTGCTCAGCTCGACGAGAAAATGCGATTTAAGCAATAAAATTAAAAATGCACCCAAAACCTAAAACAAACGTTGCAGGTGGTTATTTCTTCATGCGCAGTGGTCAACGCGGCACTCTCTAGCTGCCAAGAGCACTTTTTACTATGCGCACCCAACCAGAGTGACGGGAGGAGCACATTTCAGAAAACGTGCTCAGCTCGACGAGAAAATGCGATTTAAGCAATAAAATTAAAAATGCACCCAAAACCTAAACCAAACGTTGCAGGTGGTTATTTGTTCATGCGCAGTGGTCAACGCGGCACTCTCTAGCTGCCAAGAGCACTTTTTACTATGCGCACCCAACCAGAGTGACGGGAGGAGCACATTTCAGAAAACGTGCTCAGCTCGTCGAGAAAATGCAATTTAAGCAATAAAATTAAAAATGCACGTAAAACCTAAACCAAGCGTTGCAGGTGGTTATTTCTTCATGTGCAGCAGTCAACGCGGCACTCTCTAGCTGCCAAGAGCACTTTTTACTATGCGCAGCCAACCAGAGTGACGGGAGGAGCACATTTCAGAAAACGTGCTCAGCTCGTCGAGAAAATGCGATTTAAGCAATAAAATTAAAAATGCACCCAAAACCTAAACCAAACGTTGAAGGTGGTTATTTCTTCATGCGCAGTGGTCAACGCGGCACTCTCTAGCTGCCAAGAGCACTTTTTACTATGCGCACCCAACCAGAGTGACGGGAGGAGCACATTTCAGAAAACGCGCTCAGCTCGTCGAGAAAATGCGATTTAAGCAATAAAATTAAAAATGCACCTAAAACCTAAACCAAACGTTGCAAATGGTCATTTCTTCATGCGCAGTGGTCAACGCGGCACTCTCTAGTTGCCAAGAGCACTTTTTACTATGCGCACCCAACCAGAGTGACGGGAGGAGCACATTTCAGAAAACGTGCTCAGCTCGACGAGAAAGTGCGATTTAAGCAAAAAAATTAAAAATGCACCCAAAACCTAAACCAAACGTTGCAGGTGGTTATTTCTTCATGCGCAGTGGTCAACGCGGCACTCTCTAGCTGCCAAGAGCACTTTTTACTATGCGCACCCTACCAGAGTGACGGGAGGAGCACATTTCAGAAAACGTGCTCAGCTCGTCGAGAAAATGCGATTTAAGCAATAAAATTAAAAATGCACCTAAAACCTAAACCAAACGTTGCAGGTGGTTATTTCTTCATGCGCAGCAGTCAACGCGGCACTCTCTAGCTGCCGAGAGCACTTTTTACTATGCGCACACAACCAGAGTGACGGGATGAGCACATTTCAGAAAACGTGCTCAGCTCGTCGAGAAAATGCAATTTAAGCAATAAAAATAAAAATGCACCTAAAACCTAAACCAAACGTTGCAAATGGTCATTTCTTCATGCGCAGTGGTCAACGCGGCACTCTCTAGTTGCCAAGAGCACTTTTTACTATTCGCACCCAACCAGAGTGACGGGAGGAGCACATTTCAGAAAACGTGCTCAGCTCGTCGAGAAAATGCGATTTAAGCAATAAAATTAAAAATGCACCTAAAACCTAAACCAAACGTTGCAGATGGTTATTTCTTCATGCGCAGTGGTCAACGCGGCACTCTCTAGCTGCCAAGAGCACTTTTTACTATGCGCACCCAACCAGAGTGACGGGAGGAGCACATTTCAGAAAACGTGCTCAGCTCGTCCAGAAAATGCGATTTAAGCAATAAAATTAAAAATGCACCCAAAACCTAAACCAAACGTTGCAGGTGGTTATTTCTTCATGCGCAGTGGTCAACGCGGCACTCTCTAGCTGCCAAGAGCACTTTTTACTATGCGCATCCAACCAGAGTGACGGGAGGAGCACATTTCAGAAAAGGTGCTCAGCTCGTCGAGAAAATGCGATTTAAGCAATAAAATTAAAAATGCACATAAAACCTAAACCAAACGTTGCAGGTGGTTATTTCTTCATGCGCAGCAGTCAACGCGGCACTCTCTAGCTGCCAAGAGCACTTTTTACTATGCGCACCCAACCAGAGTGACGGGAGGAGCACATTTCAGAAAACGTGCTCAGCTCGTCGAGAAAATGCGATTTAAGCAATAAAATTAAAAATGCACCTAAAACCTAAACCAAACGTTGCAGGTGGTTATTTCTTCATGCGCAGCAGTCAACGCGGCACTCTCTAGCTGCCAAGAGCACTTTTTACTATGCGCACCCAACCAGAGTGACGGGAGGAGCACGTTTCAGAAAACGTGCTCAGCTCGTCGAGAAAATGCGATTTAAGCAATAAAAATAAAAATGCACCTAAAACCTAAAACAAACGTTGCACGTGGTTATTTCTTCATGCGCAGTGGTCAACGTGGCACTCTCTAGCTGCCAAGAGCACTTTTTACTATGCGCACCCAACCAGAGTGACGGGAGGAGCACATTTCAGAAAACGTGCTCAGCTCGTCGAGAAAATGCAATTTAAGCAATAAAATTAAAAATGCACCTAAAACCTAAACCAAACGTTGCAGGTGGTTATTTCATCATTCGCAATGGTCAACGCGGCACTCTCTAGCCTCCAAGAGCACTTTTTACTATGCGCACCCAACCAGAGTGACGGGAGGAGCACATTTCAGAAAACGTGCTCAGCTCGTCGAGAAAATGCGATTTAAGCAATAAAATTAAAAATGCACCCAAAACCTAAACCAAACGTTGCAGGTGGTTATTTCTTCATGCGCAGTGGTCAACGCGGCACTCTCTAGCTGCCAAGAGCACTTTTTATTATGCGCACCCAACCAGAGTGACGGGAGGAGCACATTTCAGAAAACGTGCTCAGCTCGTCGAGAAAATGCGATTTAAGCAATAAAATTAAAAATGCACCTAAAACCTAAACCAAACGTTGCAGGTGGTTATTTCTTCATGCGCAGCAGTCAACGCGGCACTCTCTAGCTGCCAAGAGCACTTTTTACTATGCGCACCCAACCAGAGTGACGGGAGGAGCACATTTCAGAAAACGTGCTCAGCTCGTCGAGAAAATGCGATTTAAGCAATAAAATTATAAATGCACCTAAAACCTAAACCAAACGTTGCAGATGGTCATTTCTTCATGCGCATCGGTCAACGCGGCACTCTCTAGCTGCCAAGAGCACTTTTTACTATGCGCACCCAACCAGAGTGACGGGAGGAGCAGATTTCAGAAAACGTGCTCAGCTCGACGAGAAAATGCGATTTAAGCAATAAATTTAAAAATGCACCCAAAACCTAAACCAAACGTTGCAGGTGGTTATTTCTTCATGCGCAGTGGTCAACGCTGCACTCTCTAGCTGCCAAGAGCACTTTTTACTATGCGCACCCAACCAGAGTGACGGGAGGAGCACATTTCAGAAAACGTGCTCAGCTCGTCGAGAAAATGCGATTTAAGCAATAAAATTAATAATGCACCCAAAACCTAAACCAAGCGTTGCAGGTGGTTATTTCTTCATGCGCAGTGGTCAACGCGGCACTCTCTAGCTGCCAAGAGCACTTTTTACTATGCGCGCCCAACCAGAGTGACGGGAGGAGCACATTTCAGAAAACGTGCTCAGCTCGTCGAGAAAATGCGATTTAAGCAATAAAATTAAAAATGCACCTAAAACCTAAACCAAACGTTGGGGGTGGTTATTTCTTCATGTGCAGCAGTCAACGCGGCACTCTCTAGCTGCCAAGAGCACTTTTTACTATGCGCACCCGACCAGAGTGACGGGAGGAGCACATTTCAGAAAACGTGCTCAGCTCGTCGAGAAAATGCGATTTAAGCAATAAAATTAAAAATGCACCTAAAACCTAAACCAAACGTTGCAGGTGGTTATTTCTTCATGCGCAGTGGTCAACGCGGCACTCTCTAGCTGCCAAGAGCACTTTTTACTATGCGCACCCAACCAGAGTGACGGGAGGAGCACATTTCAGAAAACGTGCTCAGCTCGTCGAGAAAATGCGATTTAAGCAATAAAATTAAAAATGCACCCAAAACCTAAACCAAACGTTGCAGATGGTCATTTCTTCATGCGCAGTGGTCAACGCGGCACTCTCTAGCTGCCAAGAGCACTTTTTACTATGTGCACCCAACCAGAGTGACGGGAGGAGCACATTTCAGAAAACGTGCTCAGCTCGACGAGAAAATGCGATTTAAGCAATAAAATTAAAAATGCACCCAAAACCTAAACCAAACGTTGCAGGTGGTTATTTCTTCATGCGCAGTGGTCAACGCGGCACTCTCTAGCTGCCAAGAGCACTTTTTACTATGCGCACCCAACCAGAGTGACGGGAGGAGCACATTTCAGAAAACGTGCTCAGCTCGTCGAGAAAATGCGATTTAAGCAATAAAATTAAAAATGCACCTAAAACCTAAACCAAACGTTGCAGGTGGTTATTTCTTCATGCGCAATGGTCAACGCGGCACTCTCTAGCTGCCAAGAGCACTTTTTACTATGCGCACCCAACCAGAGTGACGGGAGGAGCACATTTCAGAAAACGTGCTCAGCTCGTCGAGAAAATGCGATTTAAGCAATAAAATTAAAAATGCACCTAAAACCTAAACCAAACGTTGCGGATGGTCATTTCTTCATGCGCAGTGGTCAACGCGGCACTCTCTAGCTGCCAAGAGCACTTTTTACTATGCGCACCCAACCAGAGTGACGGGAGGAGCACATTTCAGAAAACGTGCTCAGCTCGACGAGAAAATGCGAATTAAGCAATAAAATTAAAAATGCACCTAAAACCTAAACCAAACGTTGCAGGTGGTTATTTCTTCATGCGCAGTGGTCAACGCGGCACTCTCTAGCTGCCAAGAGCACTTTTTACTATGCGCACCCAACCAGAGTGACGGGAGGAGCACATTTCAGAAAACGTGCTCAGCTCGTCGAGAAAATGCGATTTAAGCAATAAAATTAAAAATGCACCTAAAACCTAAACCAAACGTTGCAGGTGGTTATTTCTTCATGCGCAGCAGTCAACGCGGCACTCTCTAGCTGCCAAGAGCACTTTTTACTATGCGCACCCAACCAGAGTGACGGGAGGAGCACATTTCAGAAAACGTGCTCAGCTCGTCGAGAAAATGCGATTTAAGCAATAAAATTAAAAATGCACCTAAAACCTAAACCAAACGTTGCAGGTGGTTATTTCTTCATGCGCAGTGGTCAACGCGGCACTCTCTAGCTGCCAAGAGCACTTTTTACTATGCGCACCCAACCAGAGTGACGGGAGGAGCACATTTCAGAAAACGTGCTCAGCTCGTCGAGAAAATGCAATTTAAGCAATAAAATTAAAAATGCACATAAAACCTAAACCAAACGTTGCAGGTGGTTATTTCTTCATGCGCAGTGGTCAACGCGGCACTCTCTAGCTGCCAAGAGCACTTTTTACTATGTGCACCCAACCAGAGTGACGGGAGGAGCACATTTCAGAAAACGTGCTCAGCTCGTCGAGAAAATGCGATTTAAGCAATAAAATTACAAATGCACCTAAAACCCAAACCAAACGTTGCAGATGGTCATTTCTTAATGCGCAGTGGTCAACGCGGCACTCTCTAGCTGCCAAGAGCACTTTTTACTATGCGCACCCAACCAGAGTAACGGCAGGAGCACATTTCAGAAAACGTGCTCAGCTCGTCGAGAAAATGCGATTTAAGCAATAAAATTAAAAATGCACCTAAAACCTAAACCAAACTTGCAGGTGGTTATTTCTTCATGTGCAGTGGTCAACACGGCACTCTCTAGCTGCCAAGAGGACTTTTAACTATGCGCACCCAACCAGAGTGACGGGAGGAGCACATTTCAGAAAACGTGCTCAGCTCGTCGAGAAAATGCGATTTAAGCAATAAAATTAAAAATGCACCTAAAACCTAAACCAAACGTTGCAGGTGGTTATTTCTTCATGCGCAGTGGTCAACGCGACACTCTCTAGCTGCCAAGAGCACTTTTTAATATGCGCACCCAACCAGAGTGACGGGAGGAGCACATTTCAGAAAACGTGCTCAGCTCGTCAAGAAAATGCGATTTAAGCAATAAAATTAAAAATGCACCTAAAACCTAAACCAAACGTTGCAGATGGTCATTTCTTCATGCGCAGTGGTCAACGCGGCACTCTCTAGCTGCCAAGAGCACTTTTTACTATGCGCACCCAACCAGAGTGACGGGAGGAGCACATTTCAGAAAACGTGCTCAGCTCGTCGAGAAAATGCGATTTAAGCAATAAAATTAAAAATGCACCTAAAACCTAAACCAAACGTTGCAGATGGTCATTTCTTCATGCGCAGTGGTCAACGCGGCACTCTCTAGCTGCCAAGAGCACTTTTTACTATGCGCACCCAACCAGAGTGACGGGAGGAGCACATTTCAGAAAACGTGCTGAGCTCGTCGAGAAAATGCGATTTAAGCAATAAAATTAAAAATGCACCTAAAACCTAAACCAAACGTTGCAGGTGGTTATTTCTTCATACGCAGTGGTCAACGCGGCACTCTCTAGCTGCCAAGAGCACTTTTTGCTATGCGCACCCAACAAGAGTGACGGGAGGTGCACATTTCAGAAAACGTGCTCAGCTCGTCGAGAAAATGCGATTTAAGCAATAAAATTAAAAATGCACCTAAAACCTAAACCAAACGTTGCAGGTGGTTATTTCTTCATGCGCAGCTGTCAACGCGGCACTCTCTAGCTGCCGAGAGCACTTTTTACTATGCGCACCCAACCAGAGTGACGGGAGGAGCACATTTCAGAAAACCTGCTCAGCTCGTCGAGAAAATGCGATTTAAGCAATAAAATTAAAAATGCACCTAAAACCTAAACCAAACGTTGCAGATGGTCATTTCTTCATGCGCAGTGGTCAACGCAGCACTCTCTAGCTGCCAAGAGCACTTTTTACTATGCACACCCAACCAGAGTGACGGGAGGAGCACATTTCAGAAAACGTGCTCAGCTCGTCGAGATAATGCGATTTAAGCAATAAAATTAAAAATGCACCTAAAAACCTAAACCAAACGTTGCAGGTGGTTATTTCTTCATGCGCATTGGTCAACGCGGCACTCTCTAGCTGCCAAGAGCACTTTTTACTATGCGCACCCAACCAGAGTGACGGGAGGAGCACATTTCAGAAAACGTGCTCAGCTCGTCCAGACAATGCGATTTAAGCAATAAAATTAAAAATGCACCCAAAACCTAAACCAAACGTTGCAGGTGGTTATTTCTTCATGCGCAGTGGTCAACGCGGCACTCTCTAGCTGCCAAGAGCACTTTTTACTATACGCACCCAACCAGAGTGACGGGAGGAGCACATTTCAGAAAACGTGCTCAGCTCGTCGAGAAAATGCGATTTAAGCAATAAAATTTAAAATGCACCTAAAACCTAAACCAAACGTTGCAGGTGGTTATTTCTTCATGCGCAGTGGTCAACGCGGCACTCTCTAGCTGCCAAGAGCACTTTTTACTATGCGCACCCAACCAGAGTGACGGGAGGAGCACATTCCAGAAAACGTGCTCAGCTCGTCGAGAAAATGCGATTTAAGCAATAAAATTAAAAATGCACCCAAAACCTAAACCAAACGTTGCAGATGGTCATTTCTTCATGTGCAGTGGTGAACGCGGCACTCTCTAGCTGCCAAGAGCACTTTTTACTATGCGCACCCAACCAGAGTGACAGGAGGAGCACATTTCAGAAAACGTGCTCAGCTCGTTGAGAAAATGCGATTTAAGCAATAAAATTAAAAATGCACCCAAAACCTAAACCAAACGTTGCAGGTGGTTATTTCTTCATGCGCAGTGGTCAACGCGGCACTCTCTAGCTGCCAAGAGCACTTTTTACTATGCGCACCCAACCAGAGTGACGGGAGGAGCGCATTTCAGAAAACGTGCTCAGCTCGACGAGAAAATGCGATTTAAGCAATAAAATTAAAAATGCACCCAAAACCTAAACCAAACGTTGCAGGTGGTTATTTCTTCATGCGCAGCAGTCAACGCGGCACTCTCTAGCTGCCAAGAGCACTTTTTACTATGCGCACCGAACCAGAGTGACGGGAGGAGCACATTTCAGAAAACGTGCTCAGCTCGTCGAGAAAATGAGATTTAAGCAATAAAATTAAAAATGCACCTAAAACCTAAACCAAACGTTGCAGGTGGTTATTTCTTCATATGCAGCAGTCAACGCGGCACTCTCTAGCTGCCAAGAGCACTTTTTACTATGCACACCCAACCAGAGTGACGGGAGGAGCGCATTTTAGAAAACGTGCTCAGCTCGACGAGAAAATGCGATTTAAGCAATAAAATTAAAAATGCACCCACAACCTAAACCAAACGTTGCAGGTGGTTATTTCTTCATGCGCAGTGGTCAACGCGGCACTCTCTAGCTGCCAAGAGCACTTTTTACTATGCGCACCCAACCAGAGTGACGGGAGGAGCACATTTCAGAAAACGTGCTCAGCTCGTCGAGAAAATGCGATTTAAGCAATAAAATTAAAAATGCACCTAAAACCTAAACCAAACGTTGCAGGTGGTTATTTCTTCATGCGCAGCAGTCAACGCGGCACTCTCTAGCTGCCAAGAGCACTTTTTACTATGCGCACCCAACCAGAGTGACGGGAGGAGCACATTTCAGAAAACGTGCTCAGCTCGTCGATAAAATGCGATTTAAGCAATAAAATTAAAAATGCACCTAAAACCTAAACCAAACGTTGCAGGTGGTTATTTCTTCATATGTAGCAGTCAACGCGGCACTCTCTAGCTGCCAAGAGCACTTTTTACTATGCGCACCCAACCAGAGTGACGGGAGGAGCACATTTCAGAAAACGTGCTCAGCTCGTCGAGAAAATGCGATTTAAGCAATAAAATTAAAAATGCACCTAAAAACCTAAACCAAACGTTGCAGGTGGTTATTTCTTCATGCGCATTGGTCAACGCGGCACTCTCTAGCTGCCAAGAGCACTTTTTACTATGTGCACCCAACCAGAGTGACGTGAGGAGCACATTTCAGAAAACGTGCTCAACTCGTCGAGAAAATGCGATTTAAGCAATAAAATTAAAAATACACCCAAAACCGAAACCAAACGTTGCAGATGGTCATTTCTTCATGCGCAGTGGTCAACGCGGCACTCTCTAGCTGCCAAGAGCACTTTTTACTATGCGCACCCTACCAGAGTGACGGGAGGAGCACATTTCAGAAAACGTGCTCAGCTCGTCGAGAAAATGCGATTTAAGCAATAAAATTAAAAATGCACCTAAAACCTAAACCAAACGTTGCAGGTGGTTATTTCTTCATGCGCAGCAGTCAACGCGGCACTCTCTAGCTGCCGAGAGCACTTTTTACTATGCGCACACAACCAGAGTGACGGGATGAGCACATTTCAGAAAACGTGCTCAGCTCGTCGAGAAAATGCAATTTAAGCAATAAAAATAAAAATGCACCTAAAACCTAAACCAAACGTTGCAAATGGTCATTTCTTCATGCGCAGTGGTCAACGCGGCACTCTCTAGTTGCCAAGAGCACTTTTTACTATTCGCACCCAACCAGAGTGACGGGAGGAGCACATTTCAGAAAACGTGCTCAGCTCGTCGAGAAAATGCGATTTAAGCAATAAAATTAAAAATGCACCTAAAACCTAAACCAAACGTTGCAGATGGTTATTTCTTCATGCGCAGTGGTCAACGCTGCACTCTCTAGCTGCCAAGAGCACTTTTTACTATGCGCACCCAACCAGAGTGACGGGAGGAGCACATTTCAGAAAACGTGCTCAGCTCGTCGAGAAAATGCGATTTAAGCAATAAAATTAATAATGCACCCAAAACCTAAACCAAGCGTTGCAGGTGGTTATTTCTTCATGCGCAGTGGTCAACGCGGCACTCTCTAGCTGCCAAGAGCACTTTTTACTATGCGCGCCCAACCAGAGTGACGGGAGGAGCACATTTCAGAAAACGTGCTCAGCTCGTCGAGAAAATGCGATTTAAGCAATAAAATTAAAAATGCACCTAAAACCTAAACCAAACGTTGGGGGTGGTTATTTCTTCATGTGCAGCAGTCAACGCGGCACTCTCTAGCTGCCAAGAGCACTTTTTACTATGCGCACCCGACCAGAGTGACGGGAGGAGCACATTTCAGAAAACGTGCTCAGCTCGTCGAGAAAATGCGATTTAAGCAATAAAATTAAAAATGCACCTAAAACCTAAACCAAACGTTGCAGGTGGTTATTTCTTCATGCGCAGTGGTCAACGCGGCACTCTCTAGCTGCCAAGAGCACTTTTTACTATGCGCACCCAACCAGAGTGACGGGAGGAGCACATTTCAGAAAACGTGCTCAGCTCGTCGAGAAAATGCGATTTAAGCAATAAAATTAAAGATGCACCTAAGACCTAAACCAAACGTTGCAGGTGGTTATTTCTTCATGCGCAGTGGTCAACGCGGCACTCTCTAGCTGCCAAGAGCACATTTTACTATGCGCACCCAACCAGAGTGACGGGAGGAGCACATTTCAGAAAACGTGCTCAGCTCGTCGAGAAAATGCGATTTAAGCAATAAAATTAAAAATGCACCTAAAACCTAAACCAAACGTTGCAGGTGGTCATTTCTTCATGCGCAGTGGTCAACGCGGCACTCTCTAGCTGCCAAGAGCACTTTTTACTATGCGCACCCAACCAGAGTGACGGGAGGAGCACATTTCAGAAAACGTGCTCAGCTCGTCGAGAAAATGCAATTTAAGCAATAAAATTAAAAATGCACCCAAAACCTAAACCAAACGTTGCAGATGGTCATTTCTTCATGCGCAGTGGTCAACGCGGAACTCTCTAGCTGCCATGAGCACTTTTTACTATGCGCACCCAACCAGAGTGACGGGAGGAGCACATTTCAGAAAACGTGCTCAGCTCGACGAGAAAATGCGATTTAAGCAATAAAATTAAAAATGCACCCAAAACCTAAACCAAACGTTGCAGGCGGTTATTTCTTCATGCGCAGTGGTCAACGCGGCACTATCTAGCTACCAAGAGCACTTTTTACTATGCGCACCCAACCAGAGTGACGGGAGGAGCACATTTCAGAAAACGTGCTCAGCTCGTCGAGAAAATGCGATTTAAGCAATAAAATTAAAAATGCACCTAAAACCTAAACCAAACGTTGCAGGTGGTTATTTCTTCATGCGCAGCAGTCAACGCGGCACTCTCTAGCTGCCAAGAGCACTTTTTACTATGCGCACCCAACCAGAGTGACGGGAGGAGCACATTTCAGAAAACGTGCTCAGCTCGTCGAGAAAATGCGATTTAAGCAATCAAATTAAAAATGCACCTAAAACCTAAAACAAACGTTGCACGTGGTTATTTCTTCATGCGCAGTGGTCAACGCGGCACTCTCTAGCTGCCAAAAGCACTTTTTACTATGCGCACCCAACCAGAGTGACGGGAGGAGCACATTTCAGAAAACGTGCTCAGCTCGTCGAGAAAATGCGATTTAAGCAATAAAATTAAAAATGCACCCAAAACCTAAACCAAACGTTGCAGATGGTCATTTCTTCATGCGCAGTGGTCAACGCGGCACTCTCTAGCTGCCAAGAGCACTTTTTACTATGCGCACCCAACCAGAGTGACGGGAGGAGCACATTTCAGAAAACGTGCTCAGCTCGTCGAGACAATGCGATTTAAGCAATAAAATTAAAAATGCACCTAAAACCTAAACCAAACGCTGCAGATGGTCATTTCTTCATGCGCAGTGGTCAACGCGGCAATCTCTAGCTGCCAAGAGCACTTTTTACTATGCGCACCCAACCAGAGTGACGGGAGGAGCACATTTCAGAAAACGTGCTCAGCTCGTCCAGAAAATGCGATTTAAACAATAAAATTAAAAATGCACCCAAAACCTAAACCAAACGTTGCAGGTGGTTATTTCTTCATGCGCAGTGGTCAACGCGGCACTCTCTAGCTGCCAGGAGCACTTTTTACTATGCGCACCCAACCAGAGTGACGGGAGGAGCACATTTCAGAAAACGTGCTCAGCTCGTCGAGAAAATGCGATTTAAACAATAAAATTAAAAATGCACCCAAAACCTAAACCAAACGTTGCAGGTGGTTATTTCTTCATGCGCAGTGGTCAACGCGGCACTCTCTAGCTGCCAGGAGCACTTTTTACTATGCGCACCCAACCAGAGTGACGGGAGGAGCACATTTCAGAAAACGTGCTCAGCTCGTCGAGAAAATGCGATTTAAGCAATACAATTAAAAATGCACCTAAAACCTAAACCAAACGTTGCAGGTGGTTATTTCTTCATGCGCAGTGGTCAACGCGGCACTCTCTAGCTGCCAAGAGCACTTTTTACTATGCGCACCCAACCAGAGTGACGGGAGGAGCACATTTCAGAAAACGTGCTCAGCTCGTCGAGAAAATGCGATTTAAGCAATAAAATTAAAAATGCACCCAAAACCAAAACCAAACGTTGCAGATGGTCATTTCTTCATGCGCAGTGGTCAACGCGGCACTCTCTAGCTGCCAAGAGCACTTTTTACTATGCGCACCCAACCAGAGTGACGGGAGGAGCACATTTCAGAAAACGTGCTCAGCTCGTCGAGAAAATGCGATTTAAGCAATAAAATTAAAAATGCACCTAAAACCTAAACTAAACGTTGCAGGTGGTTATTTCTTCATGCGCAGTGGTCAACGCGGCACTCTCTAGCTGCCAAGAGCACTTTTTACTATGCGCACCCAACCAGAGTGACGGGAGGAGCACATTTCAGAAAACGTGCTCAGCTCGTCGAGAAAATGCAATTTAAGCAATAAAATTAAAAATGCACCCAAAACCTAAACCAAACGTTGCAGATGGTCATTTCTTCATGCGCAGTGGTCAACGCGGCACTCTCTAGCTGCCAAGAGCACTTTTTACTATGCGCACCCAACCAGAGTGACGGGAGGAGCGCATTTTAGAAAACGTGCTCAGCTCGACGAGAAAATGCGATTTAAGCAATAAAATTAAAAATGCACCCACAACCTAAACCAAACGTTGCAGGTGGTTATTTCTTCATGCGCAGTGGTCAACGCGGCACTCTCTAGCTGCCAAGAGCACTTTTTACTATGCGCACCCAACCAGAGTGACGGGAGGAGCACATTTCAGAAAACGTGCTCAGCTCGTCGAGAAAATGCGATTTAAGCAATAAAATTAAAAATGCACCTAAAACCTAAACCAAACGTTGCAGGTGGTTATTTCTTCATGCGCAGCAGTCAACGCGGCACTCTCTAGCTGCCAAGAGCACTTTTTACTATGCGCACCCAACCAGAGTGACGGGAGGAGCACATTTCAGAAAACGTGCTCAGCTCGTCGATAAAATGCGATTTAAGCAATAAAATTAAAAATGCACCTAAAACCTAAACCAAACGTTGCAGGTGGTTATTTCTTCATATGTAGCAGTCAACGCGGCACTCTCTAGCTGCCAAGAGCACTTTTTACTATGCGCACCCAACCAGAGTGACGGGAGGAGCACATTTCAGAAAACGTGCTCAGCTCGTCGAGAAAATGCGATTTAAGCAATAAAATTAAAAATGCACCTAAAAACCTAAACCAAACGTTGCAGGTGGTTATTTCTTCATGCGCATTGGTCAACGCGGCACTCTCTAGCTGCCAAGAGCACTTTTTACTATGTGCACCCAACCAGAGTGACGTGAGGAGCACATTTCAGAAAACGTGCTCAACTCGTCGAGAAAATGCGATTTAAGCAATAAAATTAAAAATACACCCAAAACCGAAACCAAACGTTGCAGATGGTCATTTCTTCATGCGCAGTGGTCAACGCGGCACTCTCTAGCTGCCAAGAGCACTTTTTACTATGCACACCCAACCAGAGTGACGGGAGGAGCACATTTCAGAAAACGTGCTCAGCTCGTCGAGAAAATGCGATTTAAGCAATAAAATTAAAAATGCACCCAAAACATTAAACCAAACGTTGCAGGTGGTTATTTCTTCATGCGCAGTGGTCAACGCGGCACTCTCTAGCTACCAAGAGCATTTTTTACTATGCGCACCCAACCAGAGTGACGGGAGGAGCACATTTCAGAAAACGTGCTCAGCTCGACGAGAAAATGCGATTTAAGCAATAAAATTAAAAATGCACCCAAAACCTAAACCAAACGTTGCAGGTGGTTATTTCTTCATGCGCAGTGGTCAACGCGGCACTCTCTAGCTGCCAAGAGCACTTTTTACTATGCGCACCCAACCAGAGTGACGGGAGGAGCGCATTTCAGAAAACGTGCTCAGCTCGTCGAGAAAATGCGATTTAAGCAATAAAATTAAAAATGCACCTAAAACCTAAACCAAAAGTTGCAGGTGGTTATTTCTTCATGCGCAGCAGTCAACACGGCACTCTCTAGCTGCCAAGAGCACTTTTTACTATGCGCACCCACCCAGAGTGACGGGAGGAGCATATTTCAGAAAACGTGCTCAGCTCGTCCAGATAATGCGATTTAAGCAATAAAATTAAAAATGCACCTAAAACCTAAACCAAACGTTGCAGATGGTCATTTCTTCATGCGCAGTGGTCAACGCGGCACTCTGTAGCTGCCAAGAGCACCTTTTACTATGCACACCCAACCAGAGTGACGGGAGGAGCGCATTTTAGAAAACGTGCTCAGCTCGTCGAGATAATGCGATTTAAGCAATAAAATTAAAAATGCACCCAAAACCTAAACCAAACATTGCAGGTGGTTATTTCTTCATGCGCAGTGGTCAACGCGGCACTCTCTAGCTGCCAAGAGCACTTTTTACTATGCACACCCAACCAGAGTGACGGGAGGAGCGCATTTCAGAAAACGTGCTCAGCTCGACGAGAAAATGCGATTTAAGCAATAAAATTAAAAATGCACCCAAAACCTAAACCAAACGTTGCAGGTTGTTATTTCTTCATGCGCAGTGGTCAACGCGGCACTCTCTAGCTGCCAAGAGCACTTTTTACGATGCACACCCAACCAGAGAGACGGGAGGAGCGCATTTCAGAAAACGTGCTCAGCTCGACGAGAAAATGCGATTTAAGCAATAAAATTAAAAATGCACCCAAAACCTAAACCAAACGTTGCAGGTGGTTATTTCTTAATGCGCAGTGGTCAACGCGGCACTCTCTAGCTGCCAAGAGCACTTTTTACTATTCGCACCCAACCAGAGTGACGGGAGGAGCACATTTCAGAAAACGTGCTCAGCTCGTCGAGAAAATGCGATTTAAGCAATAAAATTAAAAATGCACCCAAAACCTAAACCAATCGTTGCATGTGGTTATTTCTTCATGCGCAGTGGTCAACGCGGCACTCTCTAGCTGCCAAGAGCACTTTTTACTATGCGCACCCAACCAGAGTGACGGGAGGAGCACATTTCAGAAAACGTGCTCAGCTCGTCCAGAAAATGCGATTTAAGCAATAAAATTAAAAATGCACATAAAACCTAAACCAAACGTTGCGGATGGTCATTTCTTCATGCGCAGTGGTCAACGCGGCACTCTCTAGCTGCCAAGAGCACTTTTTACTATGCACACCCAACCAGAGTGACGGGAGGAGCGCATTTTAGAAAACGTGCTCAGCTCGACGAGAAAATGCAATTTAAGCAATAAAATTAAAAATGCACCCAAAACCTAAACCAAACGTTGCAGGTGGTTATTTCTTCATGCGCAGTGGTCAACGCGGCACTCTCTAGCTGCCAAGAGCACTTTTTACTATGCGCACCCAACCAGAGTGACGGGAGGAGCACATTTCAGAAAACGTGCTCAGCTCGTCGAGAAAATGCGATTTAAGCAATAAAATTAAAAATGCACCTAAAACCTAAACCAAACCTTGCAGGTGGTTATTTCTTCATGCGCAGCAGTCAACGCGGCACTCTCTAGCTGCCAAGAGCACTTTTTACTATGCGCACCCAACCAGAGTGACGGGAGGAGCACATTTCAGAAAACGTGCTCAGCTCGTCGAGAAAATGCGATTTAAGCAATAAAATTAAAAATGCACCTAAAACCTAAACCAAACGTTGCAGGTGGTTATTTCTTCATATGCAGCAGTCAACGCTGCACTCTCTAGCTGCCAAGAGCACTTTTTACTATGCGCACCCAACCAGAGTGACGTGAGGAGCACATTTCAGAAAACGTGCTCAACTCGTCGAGAAAATGCGAATTAAGCAATAAAATTAAAAATGCACCCAAAACCGAAACCAAACGTTGCAGATGGTCATTTCTTCATGCGCAGTGGTTAACGCGGCACTCTCTAGCTGCCAAGAGCACTTTTTACTATCCGCACCCAACCAGAGTGACGGGAGGAGCACATTTCAGAAAACGTGCTCAGCTCGTCGAGAAAATGCGATTTAAGCAATAAAATTAAAAATGCACCCAAAACCTAAACCAAACGTTGCAGATGGTCATTTCTTCATGCGCAGTGGTCAACGCGGCACTCTCTAGCTGCCAAGAGCACTTTTTACTATGCACACCCAACCAGAGTGACGGGAGGAGCACATTTCAGAAAACGTGCTCAGCTCGTCGAGAAAATGCGATTTAAGCAATAAATTTAAAAATGCACCTAAAACCTAAACCAAACGTTGCAGGTGGTTATTTCTGCATGCGCAGTGGTCAACGCGGCACTCTAGCTGCCAAGAGCACATTTTACTATGCGCACCAATCCAGTGTGACGGGAGGAGCACATTTCAGAAAACGTGCTCAGCTCGTCGAGAAAATGCGATTTAAGCAATAAAATTACAAATGCACCCAAAACCTAAACCAAACGTTGCAGGTGGTTATTTCTTCATGCGCAGTGGTCAACGCGGCACTCTCTAGCTGCCAAGAGCACTTTTTACTATGCGCACCCAACCAGAGTGACGGGAGGAGCGCATTTCAGAAAACGTGCTCAGCTCGTCCAGAAAATGCGATTTAAGCAATAAAATTAAAAATGCACCTAAAACCTAAACCAAACGTTGCAGGTGGTTGTTTCTTCATGCGCAGTGGTCAACGTGGCACTCTCTAGCTGCCAAGAGCACTTTTTACTATGCGCACCCAACCAGAGTGACGTGAGGAGCACATTTCAGAAAACGTGCTCAGCTCGTCGAGAAAATACGATTTAAGCAATAACATTAAAAATGCACCTAAAACCTAAACCAAACGTTGCAGGTGGATATTTCTTCATGCGCAGTGGTTAACGCGGCACTCTCTAGCTGCCAAGAGCACTTTTTACTATGCGCACCCAACCAGAGTGACGTGAGGAGCACATTTCAGAAAACGTGCTCAGCTCGTCGAGAAAATACGATTTAAGCAATAACATTAAAAATGCACCTAAAACCTAAACCAAACGTTGCAGGTGGTTATTTCTTCATGCGCAGTGGTCAACGCGGCACTCTCTAGCTGCCAAGAGCACTTTTTACTATGCACACCCAACCAGAGTGACGGGAGGAGCACATTTCAGAAAACGTGCTCAGCTCGTCGAGAAAATGCGATTTAAGCAATAAAATTAAAAATACACCTAAAACCTAAACCAAACGTTGCAGGTGGTTATTTCTTCATGCGCAGTGGTCAACGCGGCACTCTCTAGCTGCCAAGAGCACTTTTTACTATGCGCACCCAACCAGAGTGACGGGAGGAGCACATTTCAGAAAACGTGCTCAGCTCGTCGAGAAAATGCGATTTAAGCAATAAAATTAAAAATGCACCCAAAACCTAAACCAAACGTTGCAGGTGGTTATTTCTTCATGCGCAGTGGTCAACGCGGCACTCTCTAGCTGCCAAGAGCACTTTTTACTATGCGCACCCGAACAGAGTGACGGGAGGAGCACATTTCAGAAAATGTGCTCAGCTCGTCGAGAAAATGCCATTTAAGCCGTACAATTAAAAATGCACCTAAAACCTAAACCAAACGTTGCAGGTGGTTGTTTCTTCATGCGCAGTGGTCAACGTGGCACTCTCTAGCTGCCAAGAGCACTTTTTACTATGCGCACCCAACCAGAGTGACGGGAGGAGCACATTTCAGAAAACGTGCTCAGCTCGTCGAGAAAATGCGATTTAAGCAATAAAATTAAAAATGCACCTAAAACCTAAACCAAACGTTGCAGGTGGTTATTTCTTCATGCGCAGTGGTCAACGCGGCACTCTGTAGCTGCCAAGAGCACCTTTTACTATGCGCACCCACCCAGAGTGACGGGAGGAGCACATTTCAGAAAACGTGCTCACCTCGTCGAGAAAATGCGATTTAAGCAATAAAATTAAAAATGCACCTAAAACCTAAACCAAACGTTGCAGGTGGTTATTTCTTCATGCGCAGTGGTCAACGCGGCACTCTCTAGCTGCCAAGAGCACTTTTTACTATGCGCACCCAACCAGAGTGACGGGAGGAGCACATTTCAGAAAACGTGCTCAGCTCGTCGAGAAAATGCGATTTAAGCAATAAAATAAAAAATGCACCTAAAACCTAAACCAAACGTTGCAGGTGGTTATTTCTTCATGTGCAGTGGTCAACGCGGCACTCTCTAGCTGCCAAGAGCACTTTTTACTATGCGCACCCAACCAGAGTGACGGGAGGAGCACATTTCAGAAAACGTGCTCAGCTCGTCGAGAAAATGCGATTTAAGCAATAAAATTAAAAATGCACCTAAAACCTAAACCAAACGTTGCAGGTGGTTATTTCTTCATGCGCAGTGGTCAACGCGGCACTCTCTAGCTGCCAAGAGCACTTTTTACTATGCGCACCCAACCAGAGTGACGGGAGGAGCACATTTCAGAAAACGTGCTCAGCTCGTCGAGAAAATGCGATTTAAGCAATAAAATTTAAAATGCACCTAAAACCTAAACCAAACGTTGCAGGTGGTTATTTCTTCATGCGCAGTGGTCAATGCGGCACTCTCTAGCTGCCAAGAGCACTTTTTACTATGCGCACCTAACCAGAGTGACGGGAGGAGCACATTTCAGAAAATGTGCTCAGCTCGTCGAGAAAATGCGATTTAAGCAATAAAATTAAAAATGCACCTAAAACCTAAACCAAACGCTGCAGATGGTCATTTCTTCATGCGCAGTGGTCAACGCGGCACTCTCTAGCTGCCAAGAGCACTTTTTACTATGCGCACCCACCCAGAGTGACGGGAGGAGCACATTTAAGAAAACGTGCTCAGCTCGTCGAGAAAATGCGATTTAAGCAATAAAATTAAAAATGCACCTAAAACCTAAACCAAACGTTGCAGGTGGTTATTTCTTCATGCGCAGTGGTCAACGCGGCACTCTCTAGCTGCCAAGAGCACTTTTTACTATGCGCACCCAACCAGAGTGACGGGAGGAGCACATTTCAGAAAACGTGCTCAGCTCGTCGAGAAAATGCGATTTAAGCAATAAAATTTAAAATGCACCTAAAACCTAAACCAAACGTTGCAGGTGGTTATTTCTTCATGCGCAGTGGTCAATGCGGCACTCTCTAGCTGCCAAGAGCACTTTTTACTATGCGCACCTAACCAGAGTGACGGGAGGAGCACATTTCAGAAAATGTGCTCAGCTCGTCGAGAAAATGCGATTTAAGCAATAAAATTAAAAATGCACCTAAAACCTAAACCAAACGCTGCAGATGGTCATTTCTTCATGCGCAGTGGTCAACGCGGCACTCTCTAGCTGCCAAGAGCATTTTTTACTATGCGCACCCAACCAGAGTGACGGGAGGAGCGCATTTCAGGAAACGTGCTCAGCTCGTCGAGAAAATGCGATTTAAGCAATAAAATTAAAAATGCACCCAAAACCTAAAGCAAACGTTGCAGATGGTCATTTCTTCATGTGCAGCAGTCAACGCGGCACTCTCTAGCTTCCAAGAGCACTTTTTACTATGCGCACCGAACCAGAGTGACGGGAGGAGCACATTTCAGAAAACGTGCTCAGCTCGTCGAGAAAATGCGATTTAAGCAATAAAATTAAAAATGCACCTAAAAACCTAAACCAAACGTTGCAGGTGGTTATTTCTTCATGCGCAGTGGTCAACGCGGCACTCTGTAGCTGCCAAGAGCACTATTAACTATGCGCACCCAACCAGAGTGACGGGAGGAGCGCATTTCAGGAAACGTGCTCAGCTCGTCGAGAAAATGCGATTTAAGCAATAAAATTAAAAATGCACCCAAAACCTAAACCAAACGTTGCAGGTGGTTATTTCTTCATGCGCAGTGGTCAACGCGGCACTCTCTAGCTGCCAAGAGCACTTTTTACTATGCGCACCCAACCAGAGTGACGGGAGGAGCACATTTCAGAAAACGTGCTCAGCTCGCCGAGAAAATGCGATTTAAGCAATACAATTAAAAATGCACCTAAAACCTAAACCAAACGCTGCAGATGGTCATTTCTTCATGCGCAGTGGTCAACGCGGCACTCTCTAGCTGCCAAGAGCATTTTTTACTATGCGCACCCAACCAGAGTGACGGGAGGAGCGCATTTCAGGAAACGTGCTCAGCTCGTCGAGAAAATGCGATTTAAGCAATAAAATTAAAAATGCACCCAAAACCTAAAGCAAACGTTGCAGATGGTCATTTCTTCATGTGCAGCAGTCAACGCGGCACTCTCTAGCTTCCAAGAGCACTTTTTACTATGCGCACCGAACCAGAGTGACGGGAGGAGCACATTTCAGAAAACGTGCTCAGCTCGTCGAGAAAATGCGATTTAAGCAATAAAATTAAAAATGCACCTAAAAACCTAAACCAAACGTTGCAGGTGGTTATTTCTTCATGCGCAGTGGTCAACGCGGCACTCTGTAGCTGCCAAGAGCACTATTAACTATGCGCACCCAACCAGAGTGACGGGAGGAGCGCATTTCAGGAAACGTGCTCAGCTCGTCGAGAAAATGCGATTTAAGCAATAAAATTAAAAATGCACCCAAAACCTAAACCAAACGTTGCAGGTGGTTATTTCTTCATGCGCAGTGGTCAACGCGGCACTCTCTAGCTGCCAAGAGCACTTTTTACTATGCGCACCCAACCAGAGTGACGGGAGGAGCACATTTCAGAAAACGTGCTCAGCTCGCCGAGAAAATGCGATTTAAGCAATACAATTAAAAATGCACCTAAAACCTAAACCAAACGTTGCAGGTGGTTATTTCTTCATGCGCAGTGGTCAACGCGGCACTCTCTAGCTGCCAAGAGCACTTTTTACTATGCGCACCCACCCAGAGTGACGGGAGGAGCACATTTAAGAAAACGTGCTCAGCTCGTCGAGAAAATGCGATTTAAGCAATAAAATTAAAAATGCACCTAAAATATATACCAAACGTTGCAGGTGGTTATTTCTTCATGCGCAGCAGTCAACACGGCACTCTCTAGCTGCCAAGAGCACTTTTTACTATGCACACCCAACCAGAGTGACGGGAGGAGCACATTTCAGAAAACGTGCTCAGCTCGTCGAGAAAATGCGATTTAAGCAATAAAATTAAAAATGCACCCAAAACATTAAACCAAACGTTGCAGGTGGTTATTTCTTCATGCGCAGTGGTCAACGCGGCACTCTCTAGCTGCCAAGAGCATTTTTTACTTTGCGCACCCAACCAGAGTGACGGGAGGAGCACATTTCAGAAAACGTGCTCAGCTCGTCGAGAAAATGCGATTTAAGCAATAAAATTAAAAATGCACCTAAAACCTAAACCAAACGTTGCAGGTGGTTATTTCTTCATGCGCAGTGGTCAACGCGGCACTCTCTAGCTGCCAAGAGCACTTTTTACTATGCGCACCCAACCAGAGCGACGGGAGGAGCACATTTCAGAAAACGTGCTCAGCTCGTCGAGAAAATGCGATTTAAGCAATAAAATTAAAAATGCACCCAAAACCTAAACCAAACGTTGCAGGTGGTTATTTCTTCATGCGCAGTGGTAAACGCGGCACTCTCTAGCTGCCAAGAGCACTTTTTACTATGCGCACCCAACCAGAGTGACGGGAGGAGCACATTTCATAAAACGTGCTCAGCTCGTCCAGAAAATGCTATTTAAGCAATAAAATTAAAAATGCACCTAAAACCTAAACCAAACGTTGCAGATGGTCATTTCTTCATGCGCAGTGGTCAACGCGGCACTCTCTAGCTGCCAAGAGCACTTTTTACTATGCACACCCAACCAGAGTGACGGGAGGAGCACATTTCAGAAAACGTGCTCAGCTCGTCCAGAAAATGCGATTTAAGCAATAAAATTAAAAATGCACCTAAAACCTAAACCAAACGTTGCAGGTGGTTATTTCTTCATATGCAGCAGTCAACGCGGCACTCTCTAGCTGCCAAGAGCACTTTTTACTATGCGCACCCAACCAGAGTGAAGGGAGGAGCACATTTCAGAAAACGTGCTCAGCTCGTCGAGAAAATGCAATTTAAGCAATAAAATTAAAAATGCACCCTAAAGGGAAATGTGCTTTTGGGAGTTTGCAAACATATTTTTTAAGTTTGTGTTAAACTTATAATCATATTAATATAATATCTAGTATTAGAGTGCACGTGTGGATTGGTGGGGGGCGAGGAATGTGCAGACAAACTGCATGAACTTGTTTTCTTCAAAGTGTTGTGGAATAGGCCCGGATAGGGAGTACCGGAGGAGATCATCTCAAGGTCGGTTAGGAACAAGAACAACAGCACGTCTATGAGACCGGCCTTTGAGGGAAAAACCCAACTGTCTGACCTCAGCGACACCTGGACCGGGGAGGAGATGGCCATCGACCAATCATCTCACAATATTTTGCATGCTTTAATATTCATATTGTGTTTCTTTAAAACTGGGCAACCCGGAAGAATGTGTCGTCTTTTGGTGGTCACAAAAACGCACGAGTTTTAGTGTGAGGGACCCGGGACCCAGGCCTGTATTAGTGCGCTTTGTCAGGAATAAATAATTGGTAAATTTGGTCTGATTGATCTACTGGTCTTCTCTTTGACAGAACGAACTCGCAAAATTGTTAGGTGCGCCAGTGTGTGGATTAGGACATAGCAATTTATGTGTTAAGTGTTGATCGCAATTTGGAGTCAGATCAATAACTAGAATCCGTAACCTAACAATTTCTTGGTGACCCCGACGTGATGTCAAGAGAAGGGTAATTGACAACTCGTGGTCTTTAGCCAAGACACCGGACAGTGTCAGGGACACTGTCTTCCGGTCGGCGAACCGTTTGGAATAAGCGCACAACGTTGAGCTGGTACGACGTTTCCTAAACCCTGAGCTCATCACCGATAAGGTAAGCAGAATACCTGTTACTATAAGTCGAAATGCTGCAAATTGAAAGAGGAAATTTAAGAGGAGACTGTCGTTCAGATCAAATAAGGTGTGCATGAAGTTAAGATACATACGGTGAATAAGTTTGGAACTTACGTGTGTAACGTGTACGGTAAAGTCAGGGACTTACGCGTACTACTGATAGGTCAGGGACCTAGTGCTTCGTCGTGGCGGACAAGGGTGCGGTGACGATCGTATTCAAATAGCTGGGGTTAATGAAGAGATCCCCGAGGGGAAGTGAGGCCTCCTCAAAAAATATCCGGTGGTAACAGTTCCTCCTGTGAGAGATCAGACCGCTAAAACATCCAAAATGAACCAAATTGGGGGGAGAGAGAGTGTGCGCGCAGAGGATCCTCATGAGTGGGTGTGTATATGAGTGTGTGTGAGTGATGTGTGTTCTATGGAAGAATGGTGTGTTTAAGTTAAGTTGGTTAGAGAAACTAAGATGAGCAAGGTGTGGCAGTAGAGAAAATAAGGTGTGTGACAGAAAGTTACTAGAACGGTGGCTTGATAGGATGAGAATAAGAGACAACAAATGTTGTGTAGAAGACATTGAAAGATGTCGAATGTGAACATGGTGAAGGGCGCAACAGCAAAGTTGGCCTGCCCTTTGAGAGGTTGAGACTGATGGGCGAGCCTGCACTCGCGCGTAGTCGCGGGTCTGGGCTGTATGCGTGGGCCTGTGCTATGCTCGCGCGGGCGGTGGGCCGGCATCATGATTGTTGCAGGAAATGGCCAGCCTGTAACCAGTCAACATTGATGCCGCGACCCTCTCGCACGGGGGGTGCTATAGCCCGGGCGGGGCAGGGACAGTGTGAGTTTCTCAGTGAATGTTTGAAGCAGTGAGATTGAAGGAATGTATATGCTGATGTGGAAGCGCAAATTGTGAGTGGTATTGACCGATAGAAAGTGGCAAAGAAGCTACATGAGAGATGGATTGTGCGTGCGTGCGTATGCGTGTGTGTGTGTGTGTGTGTGTGTGTGTGTGTACGTGCGGTTGTGTGCGCGCTCGGTGTGTGCGTTTATGTGCACACCCTGTGTGCTGCATCCACACAGTGTGAGGAGGAAGACGGCATGGATCAGAGAATGTTCAAGAAAGGGGGGCTAACTCGTAAATAATGAGGAGCTATTGGGAGTAATCTGTTTGTCCTTTCTTTAAGGTTAGGTTAGGTTAGGTTAGCAACACGAGCGATTTAGAGGTTCAAAAGAAAGACAGTTAAAAGAAAAAAACATTTTTGATTTGGACAATGGCAGGCTAACAAGAGCATGAGAAAGAAGGGTAGAGAAAGCGGTGAAAATAGACAAGGAAAGAAATGAATACAAGGGCATTTATCCATCTTTGCATGATGTGACACACCCGAGTGCCCCGAAACTCGGAGTGAGCTATGTTGGACCGCCGCCGTACGGCGACTCCGGAGTAATGGATCCGGTGGTGACGTTGGGTGGTAGGATGGTAGTGGATGTCGAGGGCGAAGGCGAAAGGGCGGATCAGAGTATTGTACAGTTGATTGAACAAGCAGTAAATAAAGAGAGGCGACGGGCCCGGGAGGGGGACACATCCCGCGTGGACACATCCCGCGTGGACACCTCCACCCCCGGTCCGAGCCCTCAACCGTCCAATGTGACAAAAGGAGAAAGCTGGCATAGACTTACTGCCGAGAATGAGGAGCTAAAAAAGAAAATTGATCAAGCCGATGAGCAGCGTAGACAGGAAGCGCAGATGTTAAAATGGGCAACAGAGAGAGAGAGAGAGAGACACGGAGAAAATATAATTTGCGGAGTGGTCAGGGACAGATGACACAGGTCGAGGTGCAGAAAAATGAATTGATGTGTCCGTTGGTGACCACATCGGGCGGTCAGCACTACGAGCCCATGGTGCTCCGTGATGTGACCACGATAATGGAAAATATGCCCCCACTTCACAGAGGAGGCAAGGTGTGGCTGAACAAATTTTTGGCTCTGATGAGTGGGCAGAGCTGTACACTCGGTGACATGCGCTAGATGTTGGCAGGAGCATGCTCCCTGGTGCAACTGCAGGCAACTGAGGAAGCAGCAGGCACAGCGAGACTGGGGAGGGAGGTGCCCTTGCCACAAGTAGCAGCGCCCCTGTTTGAAAACATTAAATTGACTTTCCCACAACCCACCGATCTGGCCCCCACTATGTTTCCTTATGATGTGAAAATGTCACCTGCACAACATTATGTAACATGTGTGGAGAGTTGGATTGAAACCACAGGTCGACATCCGGCTCTCACGCACGAGGCAGAGGTGCTCTTCCGAACGGCGCTGCTGGATGGACTTCCGCCAGATGTGAAGAAGCAGCTAATGTCAGATCCTGACATTCTGGTTTGTGCCGAAGAACGATTTAAACGTCATCTTTTGCATCACTGCAGAATGTTCACTGAGTCACAAGCTAAAGTTGAAAACGAGACAGACGCATTATCTAAACAGTTGTTGAAATTACAGTTGGCAAAAATGCATGGTGAAGCTAAACAGTCTAAATCACAGAAAAAGGAAATGCAAATGTCACAGGCTCTTCAGGTGGTGGGGCGCGGAAGGGGCCAGTTCCGGGGCCGGGTATGCTTACCCGGGGAGGGCAGCATACAAACCCCATTCGCCCAACGCATGTTTCATCTGCGGCGAAACCGACCACTGGGCAAAAGAATGCCCACAGTATCGACCGCGCGGAGCCACCCGCCCACAAACGCACGGAGGTCAGTACTACCAACATGATGATCTCTGGTGTGGACAATTTGAATCGGGCTGCCCAGGGAGCCAGGAAAGCAGTGGCCCGGCGGAGCCAATGCTTCATGTGACAGTGGAAAGAAAAACCTGTGAAGATGCTGGTGGACACAGGAGCAACTTATTCATCAATAAACACTGCCCTTCCTGTATCCTCACTGTCAAAGAAAACAACAACTTTAGTCGGCTTCTCGGGACAACCACGTACTCTGCCTTTTACCAAACCACTTGAAACTGTGATCACCCGGACAGGGTGTAGACTGTGGTACAAATACATCCATTCCACAGACACTCCGATCAATTTGATGGGAAGGGACTTGCTGTCAGCCGTTCAAGCCAGAATTCTGTGTGGGCCAGAGGGAGTGATTATTCAATTTCCAGATGGCATCAGCATCCAGTGCTCACAGCAGCTACAACAACATGGTCAGTGGCTGATGGCGCCCCTACCGGCAGAAGCAGAAACTGCAACCATCTACTGGGCCAGGCTGGAGCCAGAGACCCCTGCTGGTGGCGGTGTGTTCTCGACCTACCTACTGTGGAAGCCTGGATCTGCTCACTGGCGCCATACCACCCACCTGTTGATCCTTTGCATTGCACTCTATTTTATGACCGAAAAAGTGATGATGTATATCGGGATTTGTTTGAAGAAATTGAAGGGCACATGTGGGATTTAACTTCATCGTGCATTTTGATTGGTAAAGAGGGAGTCGCAGCGGCAACTGAATTGACATATGAACAAATGCAGTGGTTCAAAATGACAGAGAAAGGGGTGCCACACATTTCGCTGGCTCTTGCCCCAGGACACGAGGCCAGACAATTGGGCTCAATGGTCAAGCAGTTGTTGCAACAGACTGATTGGCGGAAAACTCACATTCCTAATTTGTACTGGTCTGAGTCTCAGAATGCATACCAAATTAAACAACCCATGGCAGACACAGGATTGCTGGAGGAGATTATGGTGTCCCGCACACACGGTAGGGAGTTAACTGATCATGAGGACGCTGAAGTAATGCTGGCGGCCTTGCCCGACACACTGTGGTCCCAGGGTCCATTTGATGTCGGGTTTTGTCATTCGGTGGCCCCTATTGATCTCCAAATGGATGAGACGCAGCCTATCAAACGGCCTCAATATCGTTGGCCGAAAGAGGCGGACCAAGGCATGGAAGACACTCTGTGTGGCCTCTGGGACGCAGGGGTGTTGGAAGTGTCCGACGGCCAAATCGCACTCCTTGCTGTGGCGTTACCAAACTGGGTGAAGCTTGGGTCAAGGTGGACAGGAGCTTCATTGTGCACTAAGTTTGACAGAACTGAGGAGATTTGATAAAAATTGAAGAATGCGTAGAGCTACAGAGAAAAGCATCATAGTCAGAGATTGAACAGATTTGGATAAAACAAATAGGCTAAAACGGTAAGAAACAAGAGCGAGATCTGATATTTTGGCTCGTCAGGCTTAAGAAGTAGAAGTCGAGTTAGATACATTTTAGAATAGGACATTTGGACTAAAGTGGATTCGGTCAAGAGGAACAGGGGCATTTTGGCATTTTAACAGGGATTGACAGCAAGGGAGATTGAGGATAGAAGATCTGGACAGCAATGACGTAAATTACATTAAAAACTGCCCATTCTAGGGAGAGGTGCTGGATGGTGTGACAGGCAGGATTTTTAGGAAGAGAAAAAGGGGCGAGTTAGACTCGCCAAGAGGGGCAATAAAGAGAAGCAGACTGAGAAACATATTTGAGCTAGACAACAGGAAAAAGGGGGAGAGCCAAATGATGATGTAAAAATCCAGAGGGAATAGTCGGACCCATCTTTATTGAATTTAATTAGGATAATTAATAGAGATCGAGTTTGTAGTAGCAATCTGAGGTTATGGAGGCTCCCCTGACACGCGGGTCCCACAGTCGTCTCCCCCCCAGATAGACATATATGACAATTTGCGATGAATCTGATGGGCGAGTTTATGGAAAATTGAATTGGAGATTTTACAATAGGTCATGTTGACAAGTATGTCCAAATGTGAAGAGTTACTATTAGGAGTCAATGTTTGCCTGCACACTAACATACTAACTTTGCTTAGTGTGGGAGGAGAGCTGAGTGATAGAGACGGATGTGTGTGTCTGCGAGTGTGTGGATGGGTGTGTGCGCATGTGATCATCTATGACTGTGTGTGCGCAGTATGATTGGCCAGAGAGGTCTGAAGTTGGGGTGATGTGTTTGCAATTGAGGATAAAATTCCTCTCACCTGAAGGGGTGGTACAGACTGGAGGGTCTGGAACTGGTAAATGATGAGTTCTGACCGGAACCATGGCTCAATGATCAAATCAGGGGCACCATCGACAACAAAACGATGTGATGGAGAAGGCCCATTTCAGTGATATGGTCAGACAAGACAGAACTAGTATCGAACAGCAAGACTTTGGACGATTTGACGTGTGACGACTTTGAGCTCACCCGACGGGGTGACGGACTAGGTGGACAGTGACCAATTGTTTGACGCTTGAACGTGTTTGCGACAATAGCACGCTCTGCTTTGTTTTTCTGTGTGACTTGATTTTTTTTTTTTTTTTTTTTTTTTTGCAGCATCAGCCACCAGCCAAGGAACGGATTGCGCGTTGCTTGCGTAACTTGTTTTCATTCTTGCAGGTTGTCGATTGCATTCGTGGAAAGTTTGTGTTGGATTTACAAGAATATGTTAACCCTTGCCCTTTTGGTTTTTATGATGAACTTGTTGATGACGTGGTTTTCAGGACATGATCCGCGGGCGCCAGGATTCATTTTATGACTGTTTTAATTTTGATACTTGATGTCTGTTTTTGTGTGTACAAATGTCCGCTGTCAGCCGGGCTATAAGCTCACTGACAGGAGTGCGATGATTTTTGTTTGTGTTGCCGAGTGTGTGTGGTGGACAGTCAAGTTTCAAGGACTTGGGGTGATGGTCCCGGGGCCCAGATGGTAACTAGAGGTTCCGCGGGCCTGGCTACAATGAGTGTGGTGATGAGAGGGGACGCTTTGCAGGTTCCTTTTGATACGTAATGACACATTGGGTGAATGTGTCAAAGGGGGAGAGTGGTAAAATAGAAATGGGTGAGTAGGTTTCAATTTGTAATTGTGATATACAAATTTTTTTTCCAAATTCACTTGCTTTCAAGCTTTAACAGGACATGCCAGAATTCACCCAGCAATGATGGAAGGAGCAGAGGAAGACCAGTGACATCTGGTTGTGGTGTGGAGATGACAAATTATAGGATCGCTTGCCGAAGAATGCATCAGGTATCTGTGCCCTCGTGTCGTTGATAATGCCTGTGGTGGTTGTCCCCATTGAAATACAGAATCTCAATTGGAACCTGGAGTCCCCACTGGCGGGGCTCCTGAAGCGAGCCAAAAGAGACATTTTGCCCCCGTGGTTGAGCGACGACGATCCAACATATATTGACACTATAGGAGTGCCCCGGGGTGTGCCAGATAAGTATAAACTCGTTAATCAAGTGTCCTCGGGATTCGAAAGTATCTTCCTATGGATCACCCCCAATAAAAATGTAGACCGTATTAATTACGTTCATTACAATGTCCAACGGCTGGGTAATTATACAGCTGAATCATTCGCCGCAGTTCATGAACAATTGGCTGCAACGTCGTTAATGGCGTTCCAAAATAGAATTGCGTTGGACATGCTATTAGCTAAGGAACATGGTGTGTGTGGAATGTTTGGTGATGCATGTTGTACTTTCATCCCAAACAACACGGCACCAGGAGGCCGACTGACCAGGGCGTTGGAAGGACTGAGGACACTGAACAAAAAGATGAAAGATCATTCAGGCGTACACACCGATATTTGGTCTGATTGGATGAAAACGTTCGGAAGCTGGAAAGGCCTCATCATGTCTGTGCTTGTTGCTGTAGCTATTTTTATTACAATTATGATTTTATGCGATTGTTGTTGTATTCCATGTATTAGGTCACTCACTGTCCGGTTGATCGAGAAAACCGTTGGCCCGTTGCCACCGATGGGCCAATATGCCCTGGTGACTCAACATGAGCAGCGGGGGGAAGGAAGGATCGACAGCGCGCTGGTAGCTGTTTGCTAGGGTAACGGGTGATGACCTCATAAATGAGGTCATGAGAGGGAATAAAGGGAAATGTGCTTTTGGGAGTTTGCAAACATATTTTTTAAGTTTGTGTTAAACTTATAATCATATTAATATAATATCTAGTATTAGAGTGCACGTGTGGATTGGTGGGGGGCGAGGAATGTGCAGACAAACTGCATGAACTTGTTTTCTTCAAAGTGTTGTGGAATAGGCCCGGATAGGGAGTACCGGAGGAGATCATCTCAAGGTCGGTTAGGAACAAGAACAACAGCACGTCTATGAGACCGGCCTTTGAGGGAAAAACCCAACTGTCTGACCTCAGCGACACCTGGACCGGGGAGGAGATGGCCATCGACCAATCATCTCACAATATTTTGCATGCTTTAATATTCATATTGTGTTTCTTTAAAACTGGGCAACCCGGAAGAATGTGTCGTCTTTTGGTGGTCACAAAAACGCACGAGTTTTAGTGTGAGGGACCCGGGACCCAGGCCTGTATTAGTGCGCTTTGTCAGGAATAAATAATTGGTAAATTTGGTCTGATTGATCTACTGGTCTTCTCTTTGACAGAACGAACTCGCAAAATTGTTAGGTGCGCCAGTGTGTGGATTAGGACATAGCAATTTATGTGTTAAGTGTTGATCGCAATTTGGAGTCAGATCAATAACTAGAATCCGTAACCTAACAACCCAAAACCTAAACCAAACGTTGCAGGTGGTTATTTCTTCGTGCGCAGCAGTCAACGCGCCACTCTCTAGCTGCCAAGAACACTTTTTACTATGCGCACCCAACCAGAGTGACGGGAGGAGCACATTTCAGAAAACGTGCTCAGCTCGTCGAGAAAATGCGATTTAAGCAATAAAATTAAAAATGCACCTAAAACCTAAACCAAACGTTGCAGGTGGTTATTTCTTCATGCGCAGTGGTCAACGCGGCACTCTCTAGCTGCCAAGAGCACTTTTTACTATGCGCACCCAACCAGAGTGACGGGAGGAGCACATTTCAGAAAACGTGCTCAGCTCGTCGAGAAAATGCGATTTAAGCAATAAAATTAAAAATGCACCCAAAACCTAAACCAAACGTTGCAGGTGGTTATTTCTTCATGCGCAGTGGTCAACGCGGCACTCTCTAGCTGCCAAGAGCACTTTTTACTATGCGCACCCAACCAGAGTGACGGGAGGAGCACATTTCAGAAAACGTGCTCAGCTCGTCGAGAAAATGCGATTTAAGCAATAAAATTAAAAATGCACCCAAAACCTAAACCAAACGTTGCAGATGGTCATTTCTTCATGCGCAGTGGTCAACGCGGCACTCTCTAGCTGCCAAGAGCACTTTTTACTATACACACCCAACCAGAGTGACTGGAGGAGCGCATTTCAGAAAACGTGCTCAGCTCGACGAGAAAATGCGATTTAAGCAATAAAATTAAAAATGCACCCAAAACCTAAACCAAACGTTGCAGGTGGTTATTTCTTCATGCGCAGTGGTCAACGCGGCACTCTCTAGCTGCCAAGAGCACTTTTTACTATACACACCCAACCAGAGTGACGGGAGGAGCACATTCCAGAAAACGTGCTCAGCTAGTCGAGAAAATGCGATTTAAGAAATAAAATTAAAAATGCACCCAAAACCTAAACCAAACGTTGCAGGTGGTTATTTCTTCATGCGCAGCAGTCAACGCGGCACTCTCTAGCTGCCAAGAGCACTTTTTACTATGCACACCCAACCAGAGTGACTGGAGGAGCGCATTTCAGAAAACGTGCTCAGCTCGTCGAGAAAATGCGATTTAAGCAATAAAATTAAAAATGCACCTAAAACCTAAACCAAACGTTGCAGGTGGTTATTTCTTCATGCGCAGTGGTCAACGCGGCACTCTCTAGCTGCCAAGAGCACTTTTTACTATGCGCACCCAACCAGAGTGACGGGAGGAGCACATTTCAGAAAACGTGCTCAGCTCGTCCAGAAAATGCGATTTAAGCAATAAAATTAAAAATGCACCTAAAACCTAAACCAAACGTTGCAGGTGGTTATTTCTTCGTGCGCAGCAGTCAACGCGGCACTCTCTAGCTGCCAAGAGCACTTTTTACTATGCGCACCCAACCAGAGTGACGGGAGGAGCACATTTCAGAAAACGTGCTCAGCTCGTCGAGTAAATGCAATTTAAGCAATAAAATTAAAAATGCACCCAAAACCTAAACCAAACGTTGCAGGTGGTTATTTCTTTATGCGCAGTGGTCAACGCGGCACTCTCTAGCTGCCAAGAGCACTTTTTACTATGCGCACCCAACCAGAGTGACGGGAGGAGCACATTCCAGAAAACGTGCTCAGCTCGTCGAGAAAATGCGATTTAAGCAATAAAATTAAAAATGCACCCAAAACCTAAACCAAACGTTGCAGATGGTCATTTCTTCATGTGCAGTGGTCAACGCGGCACTCTCTAGCTGCCAAGAGCACTTTTTACTATGCGCACCCAACCAGAGTGACGGGAGGAGCGCATTTCAGAAAACGTGCTCAGCTCGTCGAGAAAATGCGATTTAAGCAATAAAATTAAAAATGCACCCAAAACCTAAACCAAACGTTGCAGGTGGTTATTTCTTCATGCGCAGTGGTCAACGCGGCACTCTCTAGCTGCCAAGAGCACTTTTTACTATGCGCACCCAACCAGAGTAACGGGAGGAGCACATTTCAGAAAACGTGCTCAGCTCGACGAGAACATGCGATTTAAGCAATAAAATTAAAAATGCACCCAAAACCTAAACCAAACGTTGCAGGTGGTTATTTCTTCATGCGCAGTGGTCAACGCGGCACTCTCTAGCTGCCAAGAGCACTTTTTACTATGCGCACCCAACCAGAGTGACGGGAGGAGCACATTTCAGAAAACGTGCTCAGCTCGTCGAGAAAATGCGATTTAAGCAATAAAATTAAAAATGCACCCAAAACCTAAACCAAACGTTGCAGGTGGTTATTTCTTCATGCGCAGTGGTAAACGCGGCACTCTCGAGCTGCCAAGAGCACTTTTTACTATGCGCACCCAACCAGAGTGACGGGAGGAGCACATTTCATAAAACGTGCTCAGCTCGTCCAGAAAATGCTATTTAAGCAATAAAATTAAAAATGCACCTAAAACCTAAACCAAACGTTTCAGATGGTCATTTCTTCATGCGCAGTGGTCAACGCGGCACTCTCTAGCTGCCAAGAGCACTTTTTACTATGCACACCCAACCAGACTGACGGGAGGAGCACATTTCAGAAAACGTGCTCAGCTCGTCCAGAAAATGCGATTTAAGCAATAAAATTAAAAATGCACCCAAAACCTAAACCAAACGTTGCAGGTGGTTATTTCTTCATGCGCAGTGGTCAACGCGGCACTCTCTAGCTGCCAAGAGCACTTTTTACTATGCGCACCCAACCAGAGTGACGGGAGGAGCACATTTCAGAAAACGTGCTCAGCTCGTCGAGAAAATGCGATTTAAGCAATAAAATTAAAAATGCACCCAAAACCTAAACCAAACGTTGCAGGTGGTTATTTCTTAGTGCGCAGCAGTCAACGCGGCACTCTCTAGCTGCCAAGAACACTTTTTACTATGCGCACCCAACCAGAGTGACGGGAGGAGCACATTTCAGAAAACGTGCTCAGCTCGTCGAGAAAATGCGATTTAAGCAATAAAATTAAAAATGCACCTAAAACCTAAACCAAACGTTGCACGTGGTTATTTCTTCATGCGCAGTGGTCAACGCGGCACTCTCTAGCTGCCAAGAGCACTTTTTACTATGCGCAACCAACCAGAGTGACGGGAGGAGCACATTTCAGAAAACGTGCTCAGCTCGTCGAGAAAATGCGATTTAAGCAATAAAATTAAAAATGCA
Source organism: Syngnathus scovelli (assembly GCF_024217435.2). Lineage (NCBI taxonomy): Eukaryota > Metazoa > Chordata > Actinopteri > Syngnathiformes > Syngnathidae > Syngnathus > Syngnathus scovelli. Next base: position 11,548,411 of record NC_090861.1, read on the forward strand.
CCCAAAACCTAAACCAAACGTTGCAGGTGGTTATTTCTTCATGCGCAGTGGTCAACGCGGCACTCTCTAGCTGCCAAGAGCACTTTTTACTATGCGCACCCAACCAGAGTGACGGGAGGAGCACATTTCAGAAAACGTGCTCAGCTCGTCGAGAAAATGCGATTTAAGCAATAAAATTAAAAATGCACCCAAAACCTAAACCAAACGTTGCAGATGGTCATTTCTTCATGCGCAGTGGTCAACGCGGCACTCTCTAGCTGCCAAGAGCACTTTTTACTATGCACACCCAACCAGAGTGACGGGAGGAGCGCATTTCAGAAAACGTGCTCAGCTCGACGAGAAAATGCGATTTAAGCAATAAAATTAAAAATGCACCCAAAACCTAAACCAAACGTTGCAGGTGGTTATTTTTTCATGCGCAGTGGTCAACGCGGCACTCTCTAGCTGCCAAGAGCACTTTTTACTATACACACCCAACTAGAGTGACGGGAGGAGCACATTCCAGAAAACGTGCTCAGCTCGTCGAGAAAATGCGATTTAAGCAATAAAATTAAAAATGCACCCAAAACCTAAACCAAACGTTGCAGGTGGTTATTTCTTCATGCGCAGCAGTCAACGCGGCACTCTCTAGCTGCCAAGAGCACTTTTTACTATGCGCACCCAACCAGAGGGACGGGAGGAGCACATTTCAGAAAACGTGCTCAGCTCGTCGAGAAAATGCGATTTAAGCAATAAAATTAAAAATGCACCCAAAACCTAAACCAAACGTTGCAGGTGGTTATTTCTTCATGCGCAGTGGTCAACGCGGCACTCTCTAGCTGCCAAGAGGACTTTTTACTATGCGCACCCAACCAGAGTGACGGGAGGAGCACTTTTCAGAAAACGTGCTCAGCTCGTCGAGAAAATGCGAATTAAGCAATGAAATTAAAAATGCACCCAAAACCTAAACCAAACGTTGCAGATGGTCATTTCTTCATGCGCAGTGGTCAACGCGGCACTCTCTAGCTGCCAAGAGCACTTTTTACTATGCGCACCCAACCAGAGGGACGGGAGGAGCACATTTCAGAAAACGTGCTCAGCTCGTCGAGAAAATGCGATTTAAGCAATAAAATTAAAAATGCACCTAAAACCCAAACCAAACGTTGCAAGTGGTTATTTCTTCATGCGCAGTGGTCAACGCGGCACTCTCTAGCTGCCAAGAGCATTTTTTACTATGCGCACCCAACCAGAGTGACGGGAGGAGCACATTTCAGAAAACGTGCTCAGCTCGTCGAGAAAATGCGATTTAAGCAATAAAATTAAAAATGCACCTAAAACCTAAACCAAACGTTGCAGGTGGTTATTTCTTCATGCGCAGTGGTCAACGCGGCACTGTCTAGCTGCCAAGAGCACTTTTTACTATGCGCACCCAACCAGAGTGACGGGAGGAGCACATGTCAGAAAACGTGCTCAGCTCGTCGAGAAAATGCGATTTAAGCAATAAAATTAAAAATGCACCTAAAACCTAAACCAAACGCTGCAGATGGTCATTTCTTCATGCGCAGCGGTCAACGCGGCACTCTCTAGCTGCCAAGAGCACTTTTTACTATGCACACCCAACCAGAGTGACGGGAGGAGCACATTCCAGAAAACGTGCTCAGCTCGTCGAGACAATGCGATTTAAGCAATAAAATTAAAAATGCACCCAAAACCGAAACCAAACGTTGCAGATGGTCATTTCTTCATGCGCAGTGTTTAACGCGGCACTCTCTAGCTGCCAAGAGCACTTTTTACTATGCACACACAACCAGAGTGACGGGAGGAGCACATTTCAGAAAACGTGCTCAGCTCGTCGAGAAAATGCGATTTAAGCAATAAAATTAAAAATGCACCCAAAACCTAAACCAAACGTTGCAGGTGGTTATTTCTTCACGCGCAGTGGTCAACGCGGCACGCTCTAGCTGCCAAGAGCATTTTTTACTATGCGCACCCAACCAGAGTGACGGGAGGAGCACATTTCAGAAAACGTGCTCAGCTCGTCGAGAAAATGCGATTTAAGCAATAAAATTAAAAATGCACCTAAAACCTGAACCAAACGTTGCAGGTGGTTATTTCTTCATGCGCAGTGGTCAACGCGGCACTGTCTAGCTGCCAAGAGCACTTTTTACTATGCGCACCCAACCAGAGTGACGGGAGGAGCACATTTCAGAAAACGTGCTCAGCTCGTCGAGTAAATGCGATTTAAGCAATAAAATTAAAAATGCACCCAAAACCTAAACCAAACGTTGCAGGTGGTTATTTCTTCATGCGCAGTGGTCAACGCGGCAGTCTCTAGCTGCCAAGAGCACTTTTTACTATGCGCACCCAACCAGAGTGACGGGAGGAGCACATTTCAGAAAACGTGCTCAGCTCGTCCAGAAAATGCGATTTAAGCAATAAAATTAAAAATGCACCTAAAACCTAAACCAAACGTTGCAGATGGTCATTTCTTCATGCGCAGTGGTCAACGCGGCACTCTCTAGCTGCCAAGAGCACTTTTTACTATGCACACCCAACCAGAGTGACGGGAGGAGCACATTTCAGAAAACGTGCTCAGCTCGTCCAGACAATGCGATTGAAGCAATAAAATTAAAAATGCACCCAAAACCTAAACCAAACGTTGCAGGTGGTTATTTCTTAATGCGCAGTGGTCAACGCGGCACTCTCTAGCTGCCAAGAGCACTTTTTACTATGCGCACCCAAACAGAGTGACGGGAGGAGCGCATTTCAGAAAACGTGCTCAGCTCGTCGAGAAAATGCGATTTAAGCAATAAAATTAAAAATGCACCTAAAACCTAAACCAAACGTTGCAGGTGGTTAGTTCTTCATGCGCAGCAGTCAACGCGGCACTCTCTAGCTGCCAAGAGCACTTTTTACTATGCGGACCCAACCAGAGTGACGGGAGGAGCACATTTCAGAAAACGTGCTCAGCTCGTCGAGAAAATGCGATTTAAGCAATAAAATAAAAAATGCACCTACAACCTAAACCAAACGCTGCAGATGGTCATTTCTTCATGTGCAGTGGTCAACGCGGAACTCTCTAGCTGCCAAGAGCACCTTTTACTATGCGCACCCAACCAGAGTGACGGGAGGAGCACATTTCAGAAAACGTGCTCAGCTCGTCGAGAAAATGCGATTTAAGCAATAAAATTAAAAATGCACCCAAAACCTAAACCAAACGTTGCAGGTGGTTATTTCTTAGTGCGCAGCAGTCAACGCGGCACTCTCTAGCTGCCAAGAGCACTTTTTAATATGCACACCCAACAAGAGTGACGGGAGGAGCGCATTTCAGAAAACGTGCTCAGCTCGACGAGAACATGCGATTTAAGCAATAAAATTAAAAATGCACCCAAAACCTAAACCAAACGTTGCAGGTGGTTATTTCTTCGTGCGCAGCAGTCAACGCGGCACTCTCTAGCTGCCAAGAACACTTTTTACTATGCGCACCCAACCAGAGTGACGGGAGGAGCACATTTCAGAAAACGTGCTCAGCTCGTCGAGAAAATGCGATTTAAGCAATAAAATTAAAAATGCACCTAAAACCTAAACCAAACGTTGCAGGTGGTTATTTCTTCATGCGCAGTGGTCAACGCGGCACTCTCTAGCTGCCAAGAGCACTTTTTACTATGCGCACCCAACCAGAGTGACGGGAGGAGCACATTTCAGAAAACGTGCTCAGCTCGTCGAGAAAATGCGATTTAAGCAATAAAATTAAAAATGCACCCAAAACCTAAACCAAACGTTGCAGGTGGTTATTTCTTCATGCGCAGTGGTCAACGCGGCACTCTCTAGCTGCCAAGAGCACTTTTTACTATGCGCACCCAACCAGAGTGACGGGAGGAGCACATTTCAGAAAACGTGCTCAGCTCGTCGAGAAAATGCGATTTAAGCAATAAAATTAAAAATGCACCCAAAACATAAACCAAAGGTTGCAGATGGTCATTTCTTCATGCGCAGTGGTCAACGCGGCACTCTCTAGCTGCCAAGAGCACTTTTTACTATGCACACCCAACCAGAGTGACGGGAGGAGCGCATTTCAGAAAACGTGCTCAGCTCGACGAGAAAATGCGATTTAAGCAATAAAATTAAAAATGCACCCAAAACCTAAACCAAACGTTGCAGGTGGTTATTTTTTCATGCGCAGTGGTCAACGCGGCACTCTCTAGCTGCCAAGAGCACTTTTTACTATACACACCCAACTAGAGTGACGGGAGGAGCACATTCCAGAAAACGTGCTCAGCTCGTCGAGAAAATGCGATTTAAGCAATAAAATTAAAAATGCACCCAAAACCTAAACCAAACGTTGCAGGTGGTTATTTCTTCATGCGCAGCAGTCAACGCGGCACTCTCTAGCTGCCAAGAGCACTTTTTACTATGCGCACCCAACCAGAGGGACGGGAGGAGCACATTTCAGAAAACGTGCTCAGCTCGTCGAGAAAATGCGATTTAAGCAATAAAATTAAAAATGCACCCAAAACCTAAACCAAACGTTGCAGGTGGTTATTTCTTCATGCGCAGTGGTCAACGCGGCACTCTCTAGCTGCCAAGAGGACTTTTTACTATGCGCACCCAACCAGAGTGACGGGAGGAGCACTTTTCAGAAAACGTGCTCAGCTCGTCGAGAAAATGCGAATTAAGCAATAAAATTAAAAATGCACCCAAAACCTAAACCAAACGTTGCAGATGGTCATTTCTTCATGCGCAGTGGTCAACGCGGCACTCTCTAGCTGCCAAGAGCACTTTTTACTATGCGCACCCAACCAGAGGGACGGGAGGAGCACATTTCAGAAAACGTGCTCAGCTCGTCGAGAAAATGCGATTTAAGCAATAAAATTAAAAATGCACCTAAAACCCAAACCAAACGTTGCAGGTGGTTATTTCTTCATGCGCAGTGGTCAACGCGGCACTCTCTAGCTGCCAAGAGCACTTTTTACTATGCGCACCCAACCAGAGTGACGGGAGGAGCACATTTCAGAAAACGTGCTCAGCTCGTCGAGAAAATGCCTTTTAAGCCGTACAATTAAAAATGCACCTAAAACCTAAACCAAACGTTGCAGGTGGTTGTTTCTTCATGCGCAGTGGTCAACGTGGCACTCTCTAGCTGCCAAGAGCACTTTTTACTATGCGCACCCAACCAGAGTGACGGGAGGAGCACATTTCAGAAAACGTGCTCAGCTCGTCGAGAAAATGCGATTTAAGCAATGAAATTAAAAATGCACCTAAAACCTAAACCAAACGTTGCAGGTGGTTATTTCTTCATGCGCAGTGGTCAACGCGGCACTCTCTAGCTGCCAAGAGCACTTTTTACTATGCGCACCCAACCAGAGTGACGGGAGGACCACATTTCAGAAAACGTGCTCAGCTCGTCCAGAAAAGGCTATTTAAGCAATAAAATAAAAAATGCACATAAAACCTAAACCAAACGTTGCCGATGGTCATTTCTTCATGCGCAGTGGTCAATGCGGCACTCTCTAGCTGCCAAGAGCACTTTTTACTATGCGCACCAAACCAGAGTGACGGGAGGACCACATTTCAGAAAACGTGCTCAGCTCGTCGAGAAAATGCGATTTAAGCAATAAAATTAAAACTGCACCCAAAACCTAAACCAAACGTTGCAGATGGTCATTTCTTCATGCGCAGTGGTCAACGCGGCACTCTCTAGCTGCCAAGAGCACTTTTTACTATGCACACCCAACCAGAGTGACGGGAGGAGCACATTTCAGAAAACGTGCTCAGCTCGTCGAGAAAATGCGATTTAAGCAATAAAATTAAAAATGCACCCAAAACCTAAACCAAACGTTGCAGGTGGTTATTTCTTCATGCGCAGCAGTCAACGCGGCACTCTCTAGCTGCCAAGAGCACTTTTTACTATGCGCACCCAACCAGAGTGACGGGAGGAGCACATTTCAGAAAACGTGCTCAGCTCGTCGAGAAAATGCGATTTAAGCAATAAAATTAAAAATGCACCCAAAACCTAAACCAAACGTTGCAGGTGGTTATTTCTTCATGCGCAGCAGTCAACGCGGCACTCTCTAGCTGCCAAGAGCACTTTTTACTATGCGCACCCAACCAGAGTGACGGGAGGAGCACATTTCAGAAAACGTGCTCAGCTCGTCGAGAAAATGCGATTTAAGCAATGAAATTAAAAATGCACCCAAAACCTAAACCAAACGTTGCAGGTGGTTATTTCTTCATGCGCAGCGGTCAACGCGGCACTCTCTAGCTGCCAAGAGCACTTTTTACTATGCGCACCCAACCAGAGTGACGGGAGGAGCACTTTTCAGAAAACGTGCTCAGCTCGTCGAGAAAATGCGAATTAAGCAATAAAATTAAAAATGCACCCAAAACCTAAACCAAACGTTGCAGACGGTCATTTCTTCATGCGCAGTGGTCAACGCGGCACTCTCTAGCTGCCAAGAGCACTTTTTACTATGCGCACCCAACCAGAGTGACGGGAGGAGCAAATTTCAGAAAACGTGCTCAGCTCGTCGAGAAAATGCGATTTAAGCAATAAAATTAAAAATGCACCTAAAACCCAAACCAAACGTTGCAGGTGGTTATTTCTTCATGCGCAGTGGTCAACGCGGCACTCTCTAGCTGCCAAGAGCACTTTTTACTATGCGCACCCAACCAGAGTGACGGGAGGAGCACATTTCAGAAAATGTGCTCAGCTCGTCGAGAAAATGCCATTTAAGCCGTACAATTAAAAATGCACCTAAAACCTAAACCAAACGTTGCAGGTGGTTGTTTCTTCATGCGCAGTGGTCAACGTGGCACTCTCTAGCTGCCAAGAGCACTTTTTACTATGCGCACCCAACCAGAGTGACGGGAGGAGCACATTTCAGAAAACGTGCTCAGCTCGTCGAGAAAATGCGATTTAAGCAATGAAATTAAAAATGCACCTAAAACCTAAACCAAACGTTGCAGGTGGTTATTTCTTCATGCGCAGTGGTCAACGCGGCACTCTGTAGCTGCCAAGAGCACTTTTTACTATGTGCACCCACCCAGAGTGACGGGAGGAGCACATTTCAGAAAACGTGCTCACCTCGTCGAGAAAATGCGATTTAAGCAATAAAATTAAAAATGCACCTAAAACCTAAACCAAACGTTGCAGGTGGTTATTTCTTCATGCGCAGTGGTCAACGCGGCACTCTCTAGCTGCCAAGAGCACTTTTTACTATGCGCACCCAACCAGAGTGACGGGAGGAGCACATTTCAGAAAAGTGCTCAGCTCGTCGAGAAAATGCGATTTAAGCAATAAAATAAAAAATGCACCTAAAACCTAAACCAAACGTTGCAGGTGGTTATTTCTTCATGCGCAGTGGTCAACGCGGCACTCTCTAGCTGCCAAGAGCACTTTTTACTATGCGCACCCAACCAGAGTGACGGGAGGAGCACATTTCAGAAAACGTGCTCAGCTCGTCGAGAAAATGCGATTTAAGCAATAAAATTAAAAATGCACCTAAAACCTAAACCAAACGTTGCAGGTGGTTATTTCTTCATGCGCAGTGGTCAACGCGGCACTCTCTCGCTGCCAAGAGCACTTTTTACTATGCGCACCCAACCAGAGTGACGGGAGGAGCACATTTCAGAAAACGTGCTCAGCTCATCGAGAAAATGCGATTTAAGCAATAAAATTAAAAATGCACCTAAAACCTAAACCAAACGTTGCAGGTGGTTATTTCTTCATGCGCAGTGGTCAACGCGGCACTCTCTAGCTGCCAAGAGCACTTTTTACTATGCGCACCCAACCAGAGTGACGGGAGGAGCACATTTCAGAAAACGTGCTCAGCTCGTCGAGAAAATGCGATTTAAGCAATAAAATTAAAAATGCACCTAAAACCTAAACCAAACGTTGCAGGTGGTTATTTCTTCGTGCGCAGCAGTCAACGCGGCACTCTCTAGCTGCCAAGAGCACTTTTTACTATGCGCACCCAACCAGAGTGACGGGAGGAGCACATTTCAGAAAACGTGCTCAGCTCGTCGAGTAAATGTGATTTAAGCAATAAAATTAAAAATGCACCCAAAACCTAAACCAAACGTTGCAGGTGGTTATTTCTTCATGCGCAGTGGTCAACGCGGCACTCTCTAGCTGCCAAGAGCACTTTTTACTATGCGCACCCAACCAGAGTGACGGGAGGAGCACATTTCAGAAAACGTGCTCAGCTCGTCCAGAAAATGCGATTTAAGCAATAAAATTAAAAATGCACCTAAAACCTAAACCAAACGTTGCAGATGGTCATTTCTTCATGCGCAGTGGTCAACGCGGCACTCTCTAGCTGCCAAGAGCACTTTTTACTATGCACACCCAACCAGAGTGACGGGAGGAGCACATTTCAGAAAACGTGCTCAGCTCGTCCAGACAATGCGATTTAAGCAATAAAATTAAAAATGCACCCAAAACCTAAACCAAACGTTGCAGGTGGTTATTTCTTAATGCGCAGTGGTCAACGCGGCACTCTCTAGCTGCCAAGAGCACTTTTTACTATGCGCACCCAACCAGAGTGACGGGAGGAGCGCATTTCAGAAAACGTGCTCAGCTCGTCGAGAAAATGCGATTTAAGCAATAAAATTAAAAATGCACCTAAAACCTAAACAGAACGTTGCAGGTGGTTATTTCTTCATGCGCAGCAGTCAACGCGGCACTCTCTAGCTGCCAAGAGCACTTTTTACTATGCGGACCCAACCAGAGTGACTGGAGGAGCACATTTCAGAAAACGTGCTCAGCTCGTCGAGAAAATGCGATTTAAGCAATAAAATAAAAAATGCACCTAAAACCTAAACCAAACGCTGCAGATGGTCATTTCTTCATGTGCAGTGGTCAACGAGGCACTCTCTAGCTGCCAAGAGCACTTTTTACTATGCGCACCCAACCAGACTGACGGGAGGAGCACATTTCAGAAAACGTGCTCAGTTCGTCGAGAAAATGCGATTTAAGCAACAAAATTAAAAATGCACCCAAAACCTAAACCAAACGTTGCAGGTGGTTATTTCTTCATGCGCAGCAGTCAACGCGGCACTCTCTAGCTGCCAAGAGCACTTTTTAATCTGCACACCCAACACGAGTGACGGGAGGAGCGCATTTCAGAAAACGTGCTCAGCTCGACGAGAACATGCGATTTAAGCAATAAAATTAAAAATGCACCCAAAACCTAAACCAAACGTTGCAGGTGGTTATTTCTTCATGCGCAGTGGTCAAGGCGGCACTCTCTAGCTGCCAAGAGCACTTTTTACTATGCGCACCCAACCAGAGTGACGGGAGGAGCACATTTCAGAAAACGTGCTCAGCTCGTCGAGAAAATGCGATTTAAGCAATAAAATTAAAAATGCACCCAAAACCTAAACCAAACGTTGCAGGTGGTTATTTCTTCATGCGCAGTGGTAAACGCGGCACTCTCTAGCTGCCAAGAGGACTTTTTACTATGCGCACCCAACCAGAGAGACGGGAGGAGCACATTTCATAAAACGTGCTCAGCTCGTCCAGAAAATGCTATTTAAGCAATAAAATTAAAAATGCACCTAAAACCTAAACCAAACGTTGCAGATGGTCATTTCTTCATGTGAAGTGGTCAACGCGGCACTCTCTAGCTGCCAAGAGCACTTTTTACTATGCACACCCAACCAGAGTGACGGGAGGAGCACATTTCAGAAAACGTGCTCAGCTCGTCCAGAAAATGCGATTTAAGCAATAAAATTAAAAATGCACCCAAAACCTAAACCAAACGTTGCAGGTGGTTATTTCTTCATGCGCAGTGGTCAACGCGGCACTCTCTAGCTGCCAAGAGCACTTTTTACTATGCGCACCCAACCAGAGTGACGGGAGGAGCACATTTCAGAAAACGTGCACAGCTCGTCGAGAAAATGCGATTTAAGCAATAAAATTAAAAATGCACCCAAAACCTAAACCAAACGTTGCAGGTGGTTATTTCTTCGTGCGCAGCAGTCAACGCGGCACTCTCTAGCTGCCAAGAACACTTTTTACTATGCGCACCCAACCAGAGTGACGGGAGGAGCACATTTCAGAAAACGTGCTCAGCTCGTCGAGAAAATGCGATTTAAGCAATAAAATTAAAAATGCACCTAAAACCTAAACCAAACGTTGCAGGTGGTTATTTCTTCATGCGCAGTGGTCAACGCGGCACTCTCTAGCTGCCAAGAGCACTTTTTACTATGCGCACCAAACCAGAGTGACGGGAGGAGCACATTTCAGAAAACGTGCTCAGCTCGTCGAGAAAATGCGATTTAAGCAATAAAATTAAAACTGCACCCAAAACCTAAACCAAACGTTGCAGATGGTCATTTCTTCATGCGCAGTGGTCAACGCGGCACTCTCTAGCTGCCAAGAGCACTTTTTACTATGCGCACCCAACCAGAGTGACGGGAGGACCACATTTCAGAAAACGTGCTCAGCTCGTCGAGAAAATGCGATTTAAGCAATAAAATTAAAAATGCACCCAAAACCTAAACCAAACGTTGCAGGTGGTTATTTCTTCATGCCCAGCAGTCAACGCGGCACTCTCTAGCTGCCAAGAGCACTTTTTACTATGCGCACCCAACCAGAGTGACGGGAGGAGCACATTTCAGAAAACGTGCTCAGCTCGTCGAGAAAATGCGATTTAAGCAATAAAATTAAAAATGCACCTAAAACCTAAACCAAACGTTGCAGGTGGTTATTTCTTCATGCGCAGTGGTCAACGCGGCACTCTCTAGCTGCCAAGAGCACCTTTTACTATGCGCACCAAACCAGAGTGACGGGAGGAGCACATTTCAGAAAACGTGCTCAGCTCGTCGAGAAAATGCGATTTAAGCAATAAAATAAAAAATGCACATAAAACCTAAACCAAACGTTGCAGATGGTCATTTCTTCATGCGCAGTGGTCAATGCGGCACTCTCTAGCTGCCAAGAGCACTTTTTACTATGCGCACCAAACCAGAGTGACGGGAGGACCACATTTCAGAAAACGTGCTCAGCTCGTCGAGAAAATGCGATTTAAGCAATAAAATTAAAACTGCACCCAAAACCTAAACCAAACGTTGCAGATGGTCATTTCTTCATGCGCAGTGGTCAACGCGGCACTCTCTAGCTGCCAAGAGCACTTTTTACTATGCACACCCAACCAGAGTGACGGGAGGAGCACATTTCAGAAAACGTGCTCAGCTCGTCGAGAAAATGCGATTTAAGCAATAAAATTAAAAATGCACCAAAAACCTAAACCAAACGTTGCAGGTGGTTATTTCTTCATGCGCAGCAGTCAACGCGGCACTCTCTAGCTGCCAAGAGCACTTTTTACTATGCGCACCCAACCAGAGTGACGGGAGGAGCACATTTCAGAAAACGTGCTCAGCTCGTCGAGAAAATGCAATTTAAGCAGAGAAATTAAAAATGCACCCAAAACCTAAACCAAACGTTGCAGGTGGTTATTTCTTCATGCGCAGTGGTCAACGCGGCACTCTCTAGCTGCCAAGAGCACTTTTTACTATGCGCACCCAACCAGAGTGACGGGAGGAGCACTTTTCAGAAAACGTGCTCAGCTCGTCGAGAAAATGCGAATTAAGCAATAAAATTAAAAATGCACCCAAAACCTAAACCAAACGTTGCAGATGGTCATTTCTTCATGCGCAGTGGTCAACGCGGCACTCTCTAGCTGCCAAGAGCACTTTTTACTATGCGCACCCAACCAGAGTGACGGGAGGAGCACATTTCAGAAAACGTGCTCAGCTCGTCGAGAAAATGCGATTTAAGCAATAAAATTAAAAATGCACCTAAAACCCAAACCAAACGTTGCAGGTGGTTATTTCTTCATGCGCAGTGGTCAACGCGGCACTCTCTAGCTGCCAAGAGCACTTTTTACTATGCGCACCCAACCAGAGTGACTGGAGGAGCACATTTCAGAAAATGTGCTCAGCTCGTCGAGAAAATGCCATTTAAGCCGTACAATTAAAAATGCACCTAAAACCTAAACCAAACGTTGCAGGTGGTTGTTTCTTCATGCGCAGTGGTCAACGTGGCACTCTCTAGCTGCCAAGAGCACTTTTTACTATGCGCACCCAACCAGAGTGACGGGAGGAGCACATTTCAGAAAACGTGCTCAGCTCGTCGAGAAAATGCGATTCAAGCAATAAAATTTAAAATGCACCTAAAACCTAAACCAAACGTTGCAGGTGGTTATTTCTTCATGCGCATTGGTCAACGCGGCACTCTCTAGCTGCCAAGAGCACTTTTTCCTTTGCGCACCCAACCAGAGTGACGGGAGGAGCACATTTCAGAAAACGTGCTCAGCTCGTCGAGAAAATGCGATTTAAGCAATAAAATTAAAAATGCACCCAAAACCTAAACCAAACGTTGCAGGTGGTTATTTCTTCATGCGCATTGGTCAACGCGGCACTCTCTAGCTGCCAAGAGCACTTTTTACTTTGCGCACCCAACCAGAGTGACGGGAGGAGTACATTTCAGAAAACGTGCTCAGCTCGTCGAGAAAATGCGATTTAAGCAATAAAATTAAAAATGCACCCAAAACCTAAACCAAACGTTGCAGGTGGTTATTTCTTCATGCGCAGTGGTCAACGCGGAACTCTCTAGCTGCCAAGAGCACTTTTTACTATGCGCACCCAACCAGAGTGACGGGAGGAGCACATTTCAGAAAACGTGCTCAGCTCGTCCAGAAAAGGCTATTTAAGCAATAAAATAAAAAATGCACATAAAACCTAAACCAAACGTTGCAGATGGTCATTTCTTCATGCGCAGTGGTCAATGCGGCACTCTCTAGCTGCCAAGAGCACTTTTTACTATGCGCACCAAACCAGAGTGACGGGAGGACCACATTTCAGAAAACGTGCTCAGCTCGTCGAGAAAATGCGATTTAAGCAATAAAATTAAAACTGCACCCAAAACCTAAACCAAACGTTGCAGATGGTCATTTCTTCATGCGCAGTGGTCAACGCGGCACTCTCTAACTGCCAAGAGCACTTTTTACTATGCACACCCAACCAGAGTGACGGGAGGAGCACATTTCAGAAAACGTGCTCAGCTCGTCGAGAAAATGCGATTTAAGCAATAAAATTAAAAATGCACCAAAAACCTAAACCAAACGTTGCAGGTGGTTATTTCTTCATGCGCAGCAGTCAACGCGTCACTCTCTAGCTGCCAAGAGCACTTTTTACTATGCGCACCCAACCAGAGTGACGGGAGGAGCACATTTCAGAAAACGTGCTCAGCTCGTCGAGAAAATGCGATTTAAGCAATAAAATTAAAAATGCACCCAAAACCTAAACCAAACGTTGCAGATGGTGATTTCTTCATGCGCAGTGGTCAACGCGGCACTCTCTAGCTGCCAAGAGCACTTTTTACTATGCGCACCCAACCAGAGTGACGGGAGGACCACATTTCAGAAAACGTGCTCAGCTCGTCGAGAAAATGCGATTTAAGCAATAAAATTAAAAATGCACCCAAAACCTAAACCAAACGTTGCAGGTGGTTATTTCTTCATGCGCAGCAGTCAACGCGGCACTCTCTAGCTGCCAAGAGCACTTTTTACTATGCGCACCCAACCAGAGTGACGGGAGGAGCACATTTCAGAAAACGTGCTCAGCTCGTCGAGAAAATGCGATTTAAGCAATGAAATTAAAAATGCACCCAAAACCTAAACCAAACGTTGCAGGTGGTTATTTCTTCATGCGCAGTGGTCAACGCGGCACTCTCTAGCTGCCAAGAGCACTTTTTACTATGCGCACCCAACCAGAGTGACGGGAGGAGCACTTTTCAGAAAACGTGCTCAGCTCGTCGAGAAAATGCGAATTAAGCAATAAAATTAAAAATGCACCCAAAACCTAAACCAAACGTTGCAGATGGTCATTTCTTCATGCGCAGTGGTCAACGCGGCACTCTCTAGCTGCCAAGAGCACTTTTTACTATGCGCACCCAACCAGAGTGACGGGAGGAGCACATTTCAGAAAACGTGCTCAGCTCGTCGAGAAAATGCGATTTAAGCAATAAAATTAAAAATGCACCTAAAACCCAAACCAAACGTTGCAGGTGGTTATTTCTTCATGCGCAGTGGTCAACGCGGCACTCTCTAGCTGCCAAGAGCACTTTTTACTATGCGCACCCAACCAGAGTGACGGGAGGAGCACAGTTCAGAAAATGTGCTCAGCTCGTCGAGAAAATGCCATTTAAGCCGTACAATTAAAAATGCACCTAAAACCTAAACCAAACGTTGCAGGTGGTTGTTTCTTCATGCGCAGTGGTCAACGTGGCACTCTCTAGCTCCCAAGAGCACTTTTTACTATGCGCACCCAACCAGAGTGACGGGAGGACCACATTTCAGAAAACGTGCTCAGCTCGTCGAGAAAATGCGATTTAAGCAATAAAATTAAAAATGCACCCAAAACCTAAACCAAACGTTGCAGGAGGTTATTTCTTCATGCGCACCAGTCAACGCGGCACTCTCTAGCTGCCAAGAGCACTTTTTACTATGCGCACCCAACCAGAGTGACGGGAGGAGCACATTTCAGAAAACGTGCTCAGCTCGTCGAGAAAATGCGATTTAAGCAATGAAATTAAAAATGCACCCAAAACCTAAACCAAACGTTGCAGGTGGTTATTTCTTCATGCGCCGTGGTCAACGCGGCACTCTCTAGCTGCCAAGAGCACTTTTTACTATGCGCACCCAACCAGAGTGACGGGAGGAGCACTTTTCAGAAAACGTGCTCAGCTCGTCGAGAAAATGCGAATTAAGCAATAAAATTAAAAATGCACCCAAAACCTAAACCAAACGTTGCAGATGGTCATTTCTTCATGCGCAGTGGTCAACGCGGCACTCTCTAGCTGCCAAGAGCACTTTTTACTATGCGCACCCAACCAGAGTGACGGGAGGAGCACATTTCAGAAAATGTGCTCAGCTCGTCGAGAAAATGCCATTTAAGCCGTACAATTAAAAATGCACCTAAAACCTAAACCAAACGTTGCAGGTGGTTGTTTCTTCATGCGCAGTGGTCAACGCGGCACTCTCTAGCTGCCAAGAGCACTTTTTACTATGCGCACCCAACCAGAGTGACGGGAGGAGCACATTTCAGAAAACGTGCTCAGCTCGTCGAGAAAATGCGATTTAAGCAATAAAATTAAAAATGCACCTAAAACCCAAACCAAACGTTGCAGGTGGTTATTTCTTCATGCGCAGTGGTCAACGCGGCACTCTCTAGCTGCCAAGAGCACTTTTTACTATGCGCACCCAACCAGAGTGACGGGAGGAGCACATTTCAGAAAATGTGCTCAGCTCGTCGAGAAAATGCCATTTAAGCCGTACAATTAAAAATGCACCTAAAACCTAAACCAAACGTTGCAGGTGGTTGTTTCTTCATGCGCAGTGGTCAACGTGGCACTCTCTAGCTGCCAAGAGCACTTTTTACTATGCGCACCCAACCAGAGTGACGGGAGGAGCACATTTCAGAAAACGTGCTCAGCTCGTCGAGAAAATGCGATTTAAGCAATAAAATTAAAAATGCACCTAAAACCTAAACCAAACGTTGCAGGTGGTTATTTCTTCATGCGCAGTGGTCAACGCGGCACTCTGTAGCTGCCAAGAGCACTTTTTACTATGCGCACCCAACCAGAGTGACGGGAGGAGCACATTTCAGAAAAGTGCTCAGCTCGTCGAGAAAATGCGATTTAAGCAATAAAATAAAAAATGCACCTAAAACCTAAACCAAACGTTGCAGGTGGTTATTTCTTCATGCGCAGTGGTCAACGCGGCACTCTCTAGCTGCCAAGAGCACTTTTTACTATGCGCACCCAACCAGAGTGACGGGAGGAGCACATTTCAGAAAACGTGCTCAGCTCGTCGAGAAAATGCGATTTAAGCAATAAAATTAAAAATGCACCTAAAACCTAAACCAAACGTTGCAGGTGGTTATTTCTTCATGCGCAGTGGTCAACGCGGCACTCTCTCGCTGCCAAGAGCACTTTTTACTATGCGCACCCAACCAGAGTGACGGGAGGAGCACATTTCAGAAAACGTGCTCAGCTCGTCGAGAAAATGCGATTTAAGCAATAAAATTAAAAATGCACCTAAAACCTAAACCAAACGTTGCAGGTGGTTATTTCTTCATGCGCAGTGGTCAACGCGGCACTCTCTAGCTGCCAAGAGCACTTTTTACTATGCGCACCCAACCAGAGTGACGGGAGGAGCACATTTCAGAAAACGTGCTCAGCTCGTCCAGAAAATGCGATTTAAGCAATAAAATTAAAAATGCACCTAAAACCTAAACCAAACGTTGCAGATGGTCATTTCTTCATGCGCAGTGGTCAACGCGGCACTCTCTAGCTGCCAAGAGCACTTTTTACTATGCACACCCAACCAGAGTGACGGGAGGAGCACATTTCAGAAAACGTGCTCAGCTCGTCCAGACAATGCGATTTAAGCAATAAAATTAAAAATGCACCCAAAACCTAAACCAAACGTTGCAGGTGGTTATTTCTTAATGCGCAGTGGTCAACGCGGCACTCTCTAGCTGCCAAGAGCACTTTTTACTATGCGCACCCAACCAGAGTGACGGGAGGAGCGCATTTCAGAAAACGTGCTCAGCTCGTCGAGAAAATGCGATTTAAGCAATAAAATTAAAAATGCACCTAAAACCTAAACCAAACGTTGCAGGTGGTTATTTCTTCATGCGCAGCAGTCAACGCGGCACTCTCTAGCTGCCAAGAGCACTTTTTACTATGCGGACCCAACCAGAGTGACGGGAGGAGCACATTTCAGAAAACGTGCTCAGCTCGTCGAGAAAATGCGATTTAAGCAATAAAATAAAAAATGCACCTACAACCTAAACCAAACGCTGCAGATGGTCATTTCTTCATGTGCAGTGGTCAACGCGGCACTCTCTAGCTGCCAAGAGCACTTTTTACTATGCGCACCCAACCAGACTGACGGGAGGAGCACATTTCAGAAAACGTGCTCAGTTCGTCGAGAAAATGCGATTTAAGGAACAAAATTAAAAATGCACCCAAAACCTAAACCAAACGTTGCAGGTGGTTATTTCTTCATGCGCAGCAGTCAACGCGGCACTCTCTAGCTGCCAAGAGCACTTTTTAATATGCACACCCAACAAGAGTGACGGGAGGAGCGCATTTCAGAAAACGTGCTCAGCTCGACGAGAACATGCGATTTAAGCAATAAAATTAAAAATGCACCCAAAACCTAAACCAAACGTTGCAGGTGGTTATTTCTTCATGCGCAGTGGTCAAGGCGGCACTCTCTAGCTGCCAAGAGCACTTTTTACTATGCGCACCCAACCAGAGTGACGGGAGGAGCACATTTCAGAAAACGTGCTCAGCTCGTCGAGAAAATGCGATTTAAGCAATAAAATTAAAAATGCACCCAAAACCTAAACCAAACGTTGCAGGTGGTTATTTCTTCATGCGCAGCAGTCAACGCGGCACTCTCTAGCTGCCAAGAGCACTTTTTACTATGCGCACCCAACCAGAGTGACGGGAGGAGCACATTTCAGAAAACGTGCTCAGCTCGTCGAGTAAATGCAGTTTAAGCAATAAAATTAAAAATGCACCCAAAACCTAAACCAAACGTTGCAGGTGGTTATTTCTTCATGCGCAGTGGTCAACGCGGCACTCTCTAGCTGCCAAGAGCACTTTTTACTATGCGCACCCAACCAGAGTGACGGGAGGAGCACATTTCATAAAACGTGCTCAGCTCGTCCAGAAAATGCTATTTAAGCAATAAAATTAAAAATGCACCTAAAACCTAAACCAAACGTTGCAGATGGTCATTTCTTCATGCGCAGTGGTCAACGCGGCACTCTCTAGCTGCCAAGAGCACTTTTTACTATGCACACCCAACCAGAGTGACGGGAGGAGCACATTTCAGAAAACGTGCTCAGCTCGTCCAGAAAATGCGATTTAAGCAATAAAATTAAAAATGCACCCAAAACCTAAACCAAACGTTGCAGGTGGTTATTTCTTCATGCGCAGTGGTCAACGCGGCACTCTCTAGCTGCCAAGAGCACTTTTTACTATGCGCACCCAACCAGAGTGACGGGAGGAGCACATTTCAGAAAACGTGCACAGCTCGTCGAGAAAATGCGATTTAAGCAATAAAATTAAAAATGCACCCAAAACCTAAACCAAACGTTGCAGGTGGTTATTTCTTCGTGCGCAGCAGTCAACGCGGCACTCTCTAGCTGCCAAGAACACTTTTTACTATGCGCACCCAACCAGAGTGACGGGAGGAGCACATTTCAGAAAACGTGCTCAGCTCGTCGAGAAAATGCGATTTAAGCAATAAAATTAAAAATGCACCTAAAACCTAAACTAATCGTTGCAGGTGGTTATTTCTTCGTGCGCAGCAGTCAACGCGGCACTCTCTAGCTGCCAAGAGCACTTTTTACTATGCGCACCCAACCAGAGTGACGGGAGGAGCACATTTCAGAAAACGTGCTCAGCTCGTCGAGTAAATGCAGTTTAAGCAATAAAATTAAAAATGCACCCAAAACCTAAACCAAACGTTGCAGGTGGTTATTTCTTCATGCGCAGTGGTCAACGCGGCACTCTCTAGCTGCCAAGAGCACTTTTTACTATGCGCACCCAACCAGAGTGACGGGAGGAGCACTTTTCAGAAAACGTGCTCAGCTCGTCGAGAAAATGCGAATTAAGCAATAAAATTAAAAATGCACCCAAAACCTAAACCAAACGTTGCAGATGGTCATTTCTTCATGCGCAGTGGTCAACGCGGCACTCTCTAGCTGCCAAGAGCACTTTTTACTATGCGCACCCAACCAGAGTGACGGGAGGAGCACATTTCAGAAAATGTGCTCAGCTCGTCGAGAAAATGCCATTTAAGCCGTACAATTAAAAATGCACCTAAAACCTAAACCAAACGTTGCAGGTGGTTGTTTCTTCATGCGCAGTGGTCAACGCGGCACTCTCTAGCTGCCAAGAGCACTTTTTACTATGCGCACCCAACCAGAGTGACGGGAGGAGCACATTTCAGAAAACGTGCTCAGCTCGTCGAGAAAATGCGATTTAAGCAATAAAATTAAAAATGCACCTAAAACCCAAACCAAACGTTGCAGGTGGTTATTTCTTCATGCGCAGTGGTCAACGCGGCACTCTCTAGCTGCCAAGAGCACTTTTTACTATGCGCACCCAACCAGAGTGACGGGAGGAGCACATTTCAGAAAATGTGCTCAGCTCGTCGAGAAAATGCCATTTAAGCCGTACAATTAAAAATGCACCTAAAACCTAAACCAAACGTTGCAGGTGGTTGTTTCTTCATGCGCAGTGGTCAACGTGGCACTCTCTAGCTGCCAAGAGCACTTTTTACTATGCGCACCCAACCAGAGTGACGGGAGGAGCACATTTCAGAAAACGTGCTCAGCTCGTCGAGAAAATGCGATTTAAGCAATAAAATTAAAAATGCACCTAAAACCTAAACCAAACGTTGCAGGTGGTTATTTCTTCATGCGCAGTGGTCAACGCGGCACTCTGTAGCTGCCAAGAGCACTTTTTACTATGCGCACCCAACCAGAGTGACGGGAGGAGCACATTTCAGAAAAGTGCTCAGCTCGTCGAGAAAATGCGATTTAAGCAATAAAATAAAAAATGCACCTAAAACCTAAACCAAACGTTGCAGGTGGTTATTTCTTCATGCGCAGTGGTCAACGCGGCACTCTCTAGCTGCCAAGAGCACTTTTTACTATGCGCACCCAACCAGAGTGACGGGAGGAGCACATTTCAGAAAACGTGCTCAGCTCGTCGAGAAAATGCGATTTAAGCAATAAAATTAAAAATGCACCTAAAACCTAAACCAAACGTTGCAGGTGGTTATTTCTTCATGCGCAGTGGTCAACGCGGCACTCTCTCGCTGCCAAGAGCACTTTTTACTATGCGCACCCAACCAGAGTGACGGGAGGAGCACATTTCAGAAAACGTGCTCAGCTCGTCGAGAAAATGCGATTTAAGCAATAAAATTAAAAATGCACCTAAAACCTAAACCAAACGTTGCAGGTGGTTATTTCTTCATGCGCAGTGGTCAACGCGGCACTCTCTAGCTGCCAAGAGCACTTTTTACTATGCGCACCCAACCAGAGTGACGGGAGGAGCACATTTCAGAAAACGTGCTCAGCTCGTCCAGAAAATGCGATTTAAGCAATAAAATTAAAAATGCACCTAAAACCTAAACCAAACGTTGCAGATGGTCATTTCTTCATGCGCAGTGGTCAACGCGGCACTCTCTAGCTGCCAAGAGCACTTTTTACTATGCACACCCAACCAGAGTGATGGGAGGAGCACATTTCAGAAAACGTGCTCAGCTCGTCGAGAAAATGCCATTTAAGCCGTACAATTAAAAATGCACCTAAAACCTAAACCAAACGTTGCAGGTGGTTGTTTCTTCATGCGCAGTGGTCAACGTGGCACTCTCTAGCTCCCAAGAGCACTTTTTACTATGCGCACCCAACCAGAGTGACGGGAGGAGCACATTTCAGAAAACGTGCTCAGCTCGTCGAGAAAATGCGATTTAAGCAATAAAATTAAAAATGCACCTAAAACCTAAACTAAACGTTGCAGGTGGTTATTTCTTCGTGCGCAGCAGTCAACGCGGCACTCTCTAGCTGCCAAGAGCACTTTTTACTATGCGCACCCAACCAGAGTGACGGGAGGAGCACATTTCAGAAAACGTGCTCAGCTCGTCGAGTAAATGCAGTTTAAGCAATAAAATTAAAAATGCACCCAAAACCTAAACCAAACGTTGCAGGTGGTTATTTCTTCATGCGCAGTGGTCAACGCGGCACTCTCTAGCTGCCAAGAGCACTTTTTACTATGCGCACCCAACCAGAGTGACGGGAGGAGCACATTTCAGAAAACGTGCTCAGCTCGTCAAGAAAGTGCGATTTAAGCAATAAAATTAAAAATGCACCTAAAACCTAAACCAAACGTTGCAGATGGTCATTTCTTCATGCGCAGAGGTCAACGCGGCACTCTCTAGCTGCCAAGAGCACTTTTTACTATGCGCACCCAACCAGAGTGACGGGAGGAGCACATTTCAGAAAACGTGCTCAGCTCGTCCAGACAATGCGATTTAAGCAATAAAATTAAAAATGCACCCAAAACCTAAACCAAACGTTGCAGGTGGTTATTTCTTCATGCGCAGTGGTCAACGCGGCACTCTCTAGCTGCCAAGAGCACTTTTTACTATGCGCACCCAACCAGAGTGACGGGAGGAGCGCATTTCAGAAAACGTGCTCAGCTCGTCGAGAAAATGCGATTTAAGCAATAAAATTAAAAATGCACCTAAAACCTAAACCAAAAGTTGCAGGTGGTTATTTCTTCATGCGCAGCAGTCAACACGGCACTCTCTAGCTGCCAAGAG
Organism: Syngnathus scovelli; assembly: GCF_024217435.2. Classification (NCBI taxonomy): domain Eukaryota; kingdom Metazoa; phylum Chordata; class Actinopteri; order Syngnathiformes; family Syngnathidae; genus Syngnathus; species Syngnathus scovelli. The sequence continues at coordinate 11,569,806 of NC_090861.1, forward strand.
CACTTTTTACTATGCGCACCCAACCAGAGTGACGGGAGGAGCACATTTCAGAAAACGTGCTCAGCTCGTCGAGAAAATGCGATTTAAGCAATAAAATTAAAAATGCACCTAAAATCTAAACCAAACGTTGCAGATGGTCATTTCTTCATGCGCAGTGGTCAACGCGGCACTCTGTAGCTGCCAAGAGCACTTTTTACTATGCACACCCAACCAGAGTGACGGGAGGAGCACATTTCAGAAAACGTGCTCAGCTCGTCCAGACAATGCGATTTAAGCAATAAAATTAAAAATGCACCCAAAACCTAAACCAAACGTTGCAGGTGGTTATTTCTTCATGCGCAGTGGTCAACGCGGCACTCTCTAGCTGCCAAGAGCACTTTTTACTATGCGCACCCAACCAGAGTGACGGGAGGAGCACATTTCAGAAAACGTGCTCAGCTCGTCCAGAAAATGCGATTTAAGCAATAAAATTAAAAATGCACCTAAAACCTAAACCAAACGTTGCAGATGATCATTTCTTCATGCGCAGTAGTCAACGCGGCACTCTCTAGCTGCCAAGAGCACTTTTTACTATGTGCACCCAACCAGAGTGACGTGAGGAGCACATTTCAGAAAACGTGCTCAACTCGTCGAGAAAATGCGATTTAAGCAATAAAATTAAAAATGCACCAAAAACCGAAACCAAACGTTGCAGATGGTCATTTCTTCATGCGCAGTGGTCAACGCGGCACTCTCTAGCTGCCAAGAGCACTTTTTACTATGCACACCCAACCAGAGTGACGGGAGGAGCACATTTCAGAAAACGTGCTCAGCTCGTCGAGAAAATGCGATTTAAGCAATAAAATTAAAAATGCACCCAAAACATTAAACCAAACGTTGCAGGTGGTTATTTCTTCATGCGCAGTGGTCAACGCGGCACTCTCTAGCTGCCAAGAGCATTTTTTACAATGCACACCCAACCAGAGTGACGGGAGGAGCACATTTCAGAAAACGTGCTCAGCTCGTCGAGAAAATGCGATTTAAGCAATAAAATTAAAAATGCACCTAAAACCTAAACCAAACGTTGCAGGTGGTTATTTCTTCATGCGCAGTGGTCAACGCGGCACTCTCTAGCTGCCAAGAGCACTTTTTACTATGCGCACCCAACCAGAGTGACGGGAGGAGCACATTTCAGAAAACGTGCTCAGCTCGTCGAGAAAATGCGATTTAAGCAATAAAATTAAAAATGCACCTAAAACCTAAACCAAACGTTGCAGGTGGTTATTTCTCCGTGCGCAGCAGTCAACGCGGCACTCTCTAGCTGCCAAGAGCACTTTTTACTATGCGCACCCAACCAGAGTGACGGGAGGAGCACATTTCAGAAAACGTGCTCAGCTCGTCGAGTAAATGCAATTTAAGCAATAAAATTAAAAATGCACCCAAAACCTAAACCAAACGTTGCAGGTGGTTATTTCTTTATGCGCAGTGGTCAACGCGGCACTCTCTAGCTGCCAAGAGCACTTTTTACTATGCGCACCCAACCAGAGTGACGGGAGGAGCACATTCCAGAAAACGTGCTCAGCTCGTCGAGAAAATGCGATTTAAGCAATAAAATTAAAAATGCACCCAAAACCTAAACCAAACGTTGCAGATGGTCATTTCTTCATGCGCAGTGGTCAACGCGGCACTCTCTAGCTGCCAAGAGCACTTTTTACTATGCGCACCCAACCAGAGTGACGGGAGGAGCACATTTCAGAAAACGTGCTCAGCTCGTTGAGAAAATGCGATTTAAGCAATAAAATTAAAAATGCACCCAAAACCTAAACCAAACGTTGCAGGTGGTTATTTCTTCATGCGCAGTGGTCAACGCGGCACTCTCTAGCTGCCAAGAGCACTTTTTACTATGCACACCCAACCAGAGTGAGGGGAGGAGCGCATTTCAGAAAACGTGCTCAGCTCGACGAGAAAATGCGATTTAAGCAATAAAATTAAAAATGGACCCAAAACCTAAACCAAACGTTGCAGGTGGTTATTTCTTCATGCGCAGTGGTTAACGCAGCACTCTCTAGCTGCCAAGAGCACTTTTTACGATGCACACCCAACCAGAGAGACGGGAGGAGCGCATTTCAGAAAACGTGCTCAGCTCGACGAGAAAATGCGATTTAAGCAATAAAATTAAAAATGCACCCAAAACCTAAACCAAACGTAGCAGGTGGTAATTTCTTCATGCGCAGTGGTCAACGCGGCACTCTCTAGCTGCCAAGAGCACTTTTTACTATGCGCACCCAACCAGAGTGACGGGAGGAGCACATTTCAGAAAACGTGCTCAGCTCGTCGAGAAAATGCGATTTAAGCAATAAAATTAAAAATGCACCCAAAACCTAAACCAAACGTTGCAGGTGGTTATTTCTTCATGCGCAGTGGTCAACGCGGCACTCTCTAGCTGCCAAGAGCACTTTTTACTATGCGCACCCAACCAGAGTGACGGGAGGAGCACATTTCAGAAAACGTGCTCAGCTCGTCGAGAAAATGCGATTTAAGCAATAAAATTAAAAATGCACACAAAACCTAAACCAAACGTTGCAGGTGGTTATTTCTTCATGCGCAGTGGTCAACGCGGCACTCTCTAGCTGCCAAGAGCACTTTTTACTATGCGCACCCAACCAGAGTGACGTGAGGAGCACATTTCAGAAAACGTGCTCAGCTCGTCGAGAAAATGCGATTTAAGCAATAAAATTAAAAATGCACTCAAAACATTAAACCAAACGTTGCAGGTGGTTATTTCTTCATGCGCAGTGGTCAACGCGGCACTCTCTCGCTGCCAAGAGCATTTTTTACTATGCGCACCCAACCAGAGTGACGGGAGGAGCACATTTCAGAAAACGTGCTCAGCTCATCGAGAAAATGCGATTTAAGCAATAAAATTAAAAATGCACCTAAAACCTAAAGCAAACGTTGCAGATGGTCATTTCTTCATGCGCAGCAGTCAACGCGGCACTCTCTAGCTTCCAAGAGCACTTTTTACTATGCGCACCCAACCAGAGTGACGGGAGGAGCACATTTCAGAAAACGTGCTCAGCTCGTCGAGAAAATGCGATTTAAGCAATAAAATTAAAAATGCACCTAAAACCTAAACCAAACGTTGCAGGTGGTTATTTCTTCGTGCGCAGCAGTCAACGCGGCACTCTCTAGCTGCCAAGAGCATTTTTTACTATGCGCACCCAACCAGAGTGACGGGAGGAGCACATTTCAGAAAACGTGCTCAGCTCGTCGAGTAAATGCGATTTAAGCAATAAAATTAAAAATGCACCCAAAACCTAAACCAAACGTTGCAGGTGGTTATTTCTTCATGCGCAGTGGTCAACGCGGCACTCTCTAGCTGCCAAGAGCACTTTTTACTATGCGCACCCAACCAGAGTGACGGGAGGAGCACATTTCAGAAAACGTGCGCAGCTCGTCCAGAAAATGCGATTTAAGCAATAAAATTAAAAATGCACCCAAAACCTAAACCAAACGTTGCAGGTGGTTATTTCTTCATGCGCAGTGGTCAACGCGGCACTCTCTAGCTGCCAAGAGCACTTTTTACTATGCGCACCCAACCAGAGTGACGGGAGGAGCACATTTCAGAAAACGTGCTCAGCTCGTCGAGAAAATGCGATTTAAGCAATAAAATTAAAAATGCACCTAAAACCTAAACCAAACGCTGCAGATGGTCATTTCTTCATGCGCAGTGGTCAACGCGGCACTCTCTAGCTGCCAAAAGCACTTTTTACTATACACACCCAACCAGAGTGACGGGAGGAGCACATTCCAGAAAACGTGCTCAGCTCGTCGAGAAAATGCGATTTAAGCAATAAAATTAAAAATGCACCCAAAACCTAAAGCAAACGTTGCAGATGGTCATTTCTTCATGTGCAGTGGTCAACGCGGCACTCTCTAGCTGCCAAGAGCACTTTTTACTATGCACACCCAACCAGAGTGACGGGAGGAGCGCATTTCAGGAAACGTGCTCAGCTCGTCGAGAAAATGCGATTTAAGCAATAAAATTAAAAATGCACCCAAAACCTAAACCAAACGTTGCAGGTGGTTATTTCTTCATGCGCAGTGGTCAACGCGGCACTCTCTAGCTGCCAAGAGCACTTTTTACTATGCGCACCCAACCAGAGTGACGGGAGGACCACATTTCAGAAAACGTGCTCAGCTCGTCGAGAAAATGCGATTTAAGCAATAAAATTAAAAATGCACCCAAAACCTAAACCAAACGTTGCAGGTGGTTATTTCTTCATGCGCAGCAGTCAACGCGGCACTCTCTAGCTGCCAAGAGCACTTTTTACTATGCGCACCCAACCAGAGTGACGGGAGGAGCACATTTCAGAAAACGTGCTCAGCTCGTCGAGAAAATGCGATTTAAGCAATGAAATTAAAAATGCACCCAAAACCTAAACCAAACGTTGCAGGTGGTTATTTCTTCATGCGCAGTGGTCAACGCGGCACTCTCTAGCTGCCAAGAGCACTTTTTACTATGCGCACCCAACCAGAGTGACGGGAGGAGCACATTTCAGAAAACGTGCTCAGCTCGTCCACACAATGCGATTTAAGCAATAAAATTAAAAATGCACCCAAAACCTAAACCAAACGTTGCAGGTGGTTATTTCTTAATGTGCAGTGGTCAACGCGGCACTCTCTAGCTGCCAAGAGCACTTTTTACTATGCGCACCCAACCAGAGTGACGGGAGGAGCGCATTTCAGAAAACGTGCTCAGCTCGTCGAGAAAATGCGATTTAAGCAATACAATTAAAAATGCACCCAAAACCTAAACCAAACGTTGCAGGTGGTTATTTCTTCATGCGCAGTGGTCAACGCGGCACTCTCTAGCTGCCAAAAGCACTTTTTACTATACACACCCAACCAGAGTGACGGGAGGAGCACATTCCAGAAAACGTGCTCAGCTCGTCGAGAAAATGCGATTTAAGCAATAAAATTAAAAATGCACCCAAAACCTAAAGCAAACGTTGCAGATGGTCATTTCTTCGTGTGCAGTGGTCAACGCGGCACTCTCTAGCTGCCAAGAGCACTTTTTACTATGCACACCCAACCAGAGTGACAGGAGGAGCGCATTTCAGGAAACGTGCTCAGCTCGTCGAGAAAATGCGATTTAAGCAATAAAATTAAAAATGCACCCAAAACCTAAACCAAACGTTGCAGGTGGTTATTTCTTCATGCGCAGTGGTCAACGCGGCACTCTCTAGCTGCCAAGAGCACTTTTTACTATGCGCACCCAACCAGAGTGACGGGAGGAGCACATTTCAGAAAACGTGCTCAGCTCGCCGAGAAAATGCGATTTAAGCAATACAATTAAAAATGCACCTAAAACCTAAACCAAACGTTGCAGGTGGTTATTTCTTCATGTGCAGTGGTCAACGCCGCACTCTCTAGCTGCCAAGAGCACTTTTTACTATGCGCACCCACCCAGAGTGACGGGAGGAGCACATTTAAGAAAACGTGCTCAGCTCGTCGAGAAAATGCGATTTAAGCAATTAAATTAAAAATGCACCTAAAATCTATACCAAACGTTGCAGGTGGTTATTTCTTCATGCACAGCAGTCAACACGGCACTCTCTAGCTGCCAAGAGCACTTTTTACTATGCACACCCAACCAGAGTGACGGGAGGAGCACATTTCAGAAAACTTGCTCAGCTCGTCGAGAAAATGCGATTTAAGCAATAAAATTAAAAATGCACCCAAAACATTAAACCAAACGTTGCAGGTGGTTATTTCTTCATGCGCAGTGGTCAACGCGGCACTCTCTAGCTGCCAAGAGCATTTTTTACTATGCGCACCCAACCAGAGTGACGGGAGGAGCACATTTCAGAAAACGTGCTCAGCTCGTCGAGAAAATGCGATTTAAGCAATAAAATTAAAAATGCACCTAAAACCTAAACCAAACGTTGCAGGTGGTTATTTCTTCATGCGCAGTGGTCAACGCGGCACTCTCTAGCTGCCAAGAGCACTTTTTACTATGCGCACCCAACCAGAGCGACGGGAGGAGCACATTTCAGAAAACGTGCTCAGCTCGTCGAGAAAATGCGATTTAAGCAATAAAATTAAAAATGCACCTAAAACCTAAACTAAACGTTGCAGGTGGTTATTTCTTCGTGCGCAGCAGTCAACGCGGCACTCTCTAGCTGCCAAGAGCTCTTTTTACTATGCGCACCCAACCAGAGTGACGGGAGGAGCATCCATCCATCCATTTTCTGAACCGCTTAGTCCCCACGGGGGTCGCGGGCGTGCTGGAGCCTATCCCAGCCGTCATCGGGCAGTAGGCGGGGGACACCCTGAACTGGTTGCCAGCCAATCGCAGGGCACACAGAGACAGACAACCAATCGCACACACACCCACACCTAGGGACAATTTGGAGTCTTCAATCGGCCTTCCAAGCATGTTTTTGGAATGTGGGAGGAAACCGGAGTGCCCGGAGAAAACCCACGCGGGCCCGGGGAGAACATGCAAACTCCACACAGGGAGGGCCGGAGGTGGAATCGAACCCGCACCCTGGTAACTGTGAGGCGGACGTGCTACCCAGTGCGCCACCGAGCCGCCTACGGGAGGAGCACATTTCAGAAAACGTGCTCAGCTCGTCCAGAAAATGCGATTTAAGCAATAAAATTAAAAATGCACCTAAAACCTAAACCAAACGTTGCAGATGGTCATTTCTTCATGCGCAGTGGTCAACGCGGCACTCTCTAGCTGCCAAGAGCACTTTTTACTATGCACACCCAACCAGAGTGACGGGAGGAGCACATTTCAGAAAACGTTCTCAGCTCGTCCAGACAATGCGATTTAAGCAATAAAATTAAAAATGCACCCAAAACCTAAACCAAACGTTGCAGGTGGTTATTTCTTCATGCGCAGTGGTCAACGCGGCACTCTCTAGCTGCCAAGAGCACTTTTTACTATGCGCACCCAACCAGAGTGACGGGAGGAGCGCATTTCAGAAAACGTGCTCAGCTCGTCGAGAAAATGCGATTTAAGCAATAAAATTAAAAATGCACCTAAAACCTAAACCAAAAGTTGCAGGTGGTTATTTCTTCATGCGCAGCAGTCAACACGGCACTCTCTAGCTGCCAAGAGCACTTTTTACTATGCGCACCCAACCAGAGTGACGGGAGGAGCACATTTCAGAAAACGTGCTCAGCTCGTCCAGAAAATGCGATTTAAGCAATAAAATTAAAAATGCACCTAAAACCTAAACCAAACGTTGCAGATGGTCATTTCTTCATGCGCAGTGGTCAACGCGGCACTCTCTAGCTGCCAAGAGCACTTTTTACTATACACACCGAACCAGAGTGACGGGAGGAGCACATTCCAGAAAACGTGCTCAGCTCGTCGAGAAAATGCGATTTAAGCAATAAAATTAAAAATGCACCCAAAACCTAAAGCAAACGTTGCAGATGGTCATTTCTTCATGTGCAGTGGTCAACGCGGCACTCTCTAGCTGCCAAGAGCACTTTTTACTATGCACACCCAACCAGAGTGACGGGAGGAGCGCATTTCAGGAAACGTGCTCAGCTCGTCGAGAAAATGCGATTTAAGCCGTACAATTAAAAATGCACCTAAAACCTAAACCAAACGTTGCAGGTGGTTATTTCTTCATGCGCAGTGGTCAACGCGGCACTCTCTAGCTGCCAAGAGCACTTTTTACGATGCGCACCCAACCAGAGTGACGGGAGGAGCTCATTTCAGAAAACGTGCTCAGCTCGTTGAGAAAATGCGATTTAAGCAATGAAATTAAAAATGCACCCAAAACCTAAACCAAACGTTGCAGGTGGTTATTTCTTCATGCGCAGTGGTCAACGCGGCACTCTCTAGCTGCCAAGAGCACTTTTTACTATGCGCACCCAACCAGAGTGACGGGAGGAGCACATTTCAGAAAACGTGCTCAGCTCGTCCAGAAAATGCGATTTAAGCAATAAAATTAAAAATGCACCTAAAACCTAAACCAAACGTTGCAGATGGTCATTTCTTCATGCGCAGTGGTCAACGCGGCACTCTCTAGCTGCCAAGAGCACTTTTTACTATGCACACCCAACCAGAGTGACGGGAGGAGCGCATTTTAGAAAACGTGCTCAGCTCGACGAGAAAATGCGATTTAAGCAATAAAATTAAAAATGCACCCAAAACCTAAACCAAACGTTGCAGGAGGTTATTTCTTCATGCGCAGTGGTCAACGCGGCACTCTCTAGCTGCCAAGAGCACTTTTTACTATGCGCACCCAACCAGAGTGACGGGAGGAGCACATTTCAGAAAACGTGCTCAGCTCGTCGAGAAAATGCGATTTAAGCAATAAAATTAAAAATGCACCTAAAACCTAAACCAAACGTTGCAGGTGGTTATTTTTTCGTGCGCAGCAGTCAACGCGGCACTCTCTAGCTGCCAAGAGCACTTTTTACTATGCGCACCCAACCAGAGTGACGGGAGGAGCACATTTCAGAAAACGTGCTCAGCTCGTCGAGAAAATGCGATTTAAGCAATAAAATTAAAAATGCACCCAAAACCTAAACCAAACGTTGCAGGTGGTTATTTCTTCATGCGCAGTGGTCAACGCGGCACTCTCTAGCTGCCAAGAGCACTTTTTACTATGCGCACCCAACCAGAGTGACGGGAGGAGCACATTTCAGAAAACGTGCGCAGCTCGTCCAGAAAATGCGATTTAAGCAATAAAATTAAAAATGCACCCAAAACCTAAACCAAACGTTGCAGGTGGTTATTTCTTCATGCGCAGTGGTCAACGCGGCACTCTCTAGCTGCCAAGAGCACTTTTTACTATGCGCACCCAACCAGAGTGACGGGAGGAGCACATTTCAGAAAACGTGCTCAGCTCGTCGAGAAAATGCGATTTAAGCAATAAAATTAAAAATGCACCTAAAACCTAAACCAAACGCTGCAGATGGTCATTTCTTCATGCGCAGTGGTCAACGCGGCACTCTCTAGCTGCCAAAAGCACTTTTTACTATACACACCCAACCAGAGTGACGGGAGGAGCACATTCCAGAAAACGTGCTCAGCTCGTCGAGAAAATGCGATTTAAGCAATAAAATTAAAAATGCACCCAAAACCTAAAGCAAACGTTGCAGATGGTCATTTCTTCATGTGCAGTGGTCAACGCGGCACTCTCTAGCTGCCAAGAGCACTTTTTACTATGCACACCCAACCAGAGTGACGGGAGGAGCGCATTTCAGGAAACGTGCTCAGCTCGTCGAGAAAATGCGATTTAAGCAATAAAATTAAAAATGCACCCAAAACCTAAACCAAACGTTGCAGGTGGTTATTTCTTCATGCGCAGTGGTCAACGCGGCACTCTCTAGCTGCCAAGAGCACTTTTTACTATGCGCACCCAACCAGAGTGACGGGAGGAGCACATTTCAGAAAACGTGCTCAGCTCGCCGAGAAAATGCGATTTAAGCAATACAATTAAAAATGCACCTAAAACCTAAACCAAACGTTGCAGGTGGTTATTTCTTCATGTGCAGTGGTCAACGCGGCACTCTCTAGCTGCCAAGAGCACTTTTTACTATGCGCACCCACCCAGAGTGACGGGAGGAGCACATTTAAGAAAACGTGCTCAGCTCGTCGAGAAAATGCGATTTAAGCAATTAAATTAAAAATGCACCTAAAATCTATACCAAACGTTGCAGGTGGTTATTTCTTCATGTGCAGCAGTCAACACGGCACTCTCTAGCTGCCAAGAGCACTTTTTACTATGCACACCCAACCAGAGTGACGGGAGGAGCACATTTCAGAAAACGTGCTCAGCTCGTCGAGTAAATGCGATTTAAGCAATAAAATTAAAAATGCACCCAAAACCTAAACCAAACGTTGCAGGTGGTTATTTCTTCATGCGCAGTGGTCAACGCGGCACTCTCTAGCTGCCAAGAGCACTTTTTACTATGCGCACCCAACCAGAGTGACGGGAGGAGCACATTTCAGAAAACGTGCGCAGCTCGTCCAGAAAATGCAATTTAAGCAATAAAATTAAAAATGCACCTAAAACCTAAACCAAACGTTGCAGATGGTCATTTCTTCATGCGCAGTGGTCAACGCGGCACTCTCTAGCTGCCAAGAGCACTTTTTACTATGCACACCCAACCAGAGTGACGGGAGGAGCACATTTCAGAAAACGTGCTCAGCTCGTCCAGACAATGCGATTTAAGCAACAAAATTAAAAATGCACCCAAAACCTAAACCAAACGTTGCAGGTGGTTATTTCTTAATGTGCAGTGGTCAACGCGGCACTCTCTAGCTGCCAAGAGCACTTTTTACTATGCGCACCCAACCAGAGTGACGGGAGGAGCGCATTTCAGAAAACGTGCTCAGCTCGTCGAGAAAATGCGATTTAAGCAATAAAATTAAAAATGCACCCAAAACCTAAACCAAACGTTGCAGGTGGTTATTTCTTCATGCGCAGTGGTCAACGCGGCACTCTCTAGCTGCCAAAAGCACTTTTTACTATACACACCCAACCAGAGTGACGGGAGGAGCACATTCCAGAAAACGTGCTCAGCTCGTCGAGAAAATGCGATTTAAGCAATAAAATTAAAAATGCACCCAAAACCTAAAGCAAACGTTGCAGATGGTCATTTCTTCGTGTGCAGTGGTCAACGCGGCACTCTATAGCTGCCAAGAGCACTTTTTACTATGCACACCCAACCAGAGTGACGGGAGGAGCGCATTTCAGGAAACGTGCTCAGCTCGTCGAGAAAATGCGATTTAAGCAATAAAATTAAAAATGCACCCAAAACCTAAACCAAACGTTGCAGGTGGTTATTTCTTCATGCGCAGTGGTCAACGCGGCACTCTCTAGCTGCCAAGAGCACTTTTTACTATGCGCACCCAACCAGAGTGACGGGAGGAGCACATTCCAGAAAACGTGCTCAGCTCGTCGAGAAAATGCGATTTAAGCAATAAAATTAAAAATGCACCCAAAACCTAAAGCAAACGTTGCAGATGGTCATTTCTTCATGTGCAGTGGTCAACGCGGCACTCTCTAGCTGCCAAGAGCACTTTTTACTATGCACACCCAACCAGAGTGACGGGAGGAGCGCATTTCAGGAAACGTGCTCAGCTCGTCGAGAAAATGCGATTTAAGCAATAAAATTAAAAATGCACCCAAAACCTAAACCAAACGTTGCAGGTGGTTATTTCTTCATGCGCAGTGGTCAACGCGGCACTCTCTAGCTGCCAAGAGCACTTTTTACTATGCGCACCCAACCAGAGTGACGGGAGGAGCACATTTCAGAAAACGTGCTCAGCTCGCCGAGAAAATGCGATTTAAGCAATACAATTAAAAATGCACCTAAAACCTAAACCAAACGTTGCAGGTGGTTATTTCTTCATGTGCAGTGGTCAACGCGGCACTCTCTAGCTGCCAAGAGCACTTTTTACTATGCGCACCCACCCAGAGTGACGGGAGGAGCACATTTAAGAAAACGTGCTCAGCTCGTCGAGAAAATGCGATTTAAGCAATTAAATTAAAAATGCACCTAAAATCTATACCAAACGTTGCAGGTGGTTATTTCTTCATGTGCAGCAGTCAACACGGCACTCTCTAGCTGCCAAGAGCACTTTTTACTATGCACACCCAACCAGAGTGACGGGAGGAGCACATTTCAGAAAACGTGCTCAGCTCGTCGAGTAAATGCGATTTAAGCAATAAAATTAAAAATGCACCCAAAACCTAAACCAAACGTTGCAGGTGGTTATTTCTTCATGCGCAGTGGTCAACGCGGCACTCTCTAGCTGCCAAGAGCACTTTTTACTATGCGCACCCAACCAGAGTGACGGGAGGAGCACATTTCAGAAAACGTGCGCAGCTCGTCCAGAAAATGCAATTTAAGCAATAAAATTAAAAATGCACCTAAAACCTAAACCAAACGTTGCAGATGGTCATTTCTTCATGCGCAGTGGTCAACGCGGCACTCTCTAGCTGCCAAGAGCACTTTTTACTATGCACACCCAACCAGAGTGACGGGAGGAGCACATTTCAGAAAACGTGCTCAGCTCGTCCAGACAATGCGATTTAAGCAACAAAATTAAAAATGCACCCAAAACCTAAACCAAACGTTGCAGGTGGTTATTTCTTAATGTGCAGTGGTCAACGCGGCACTCTCTAGCTGCCAAGAGCACTTTTTACTATGCGCACCCAACCAGAGTGACGGGAGGAGCGCATTTCAGAAAACGTGCTCAGCTCGTCGAGAAAATGCGATTTAAGCAATAAAATTAAAAATGCACCCAAAACCTAAACCAAACGTTGCAGGTGGTTATTTCTTCATGCGCAGTGGTCAACGCGGCACTCTCTAGCTGCCAAAAGCACTTTTTACTATACACACCCAACCAGAGTGACGGGAGGAGCACATTCCAGAAAACGTGCTCAGCTCGTCGAGAAAATGCGATTTAAGCAATAAAATTAAAAATGCACCCAAAACCTAAAGCAAACGTTGCAGATGGTCATTTCTTCATGTGCAGTGGTCAACGCGGCACTCTCTAGCTGCCAAGAGCACTTTTTACTATGCACACCCAACCAGAGTGACGGGAGGAGCGCATTTCAGGAAACGTGCTCAGCTCGTCGAGAAAATGCGATTTAAGCAATAAAATTAAAAATGCACCCAAAACCTAAACCAAACGTTGCAGGTGGTTATTTCTTCATGCGCAGTGGTCAACGCGGCACTCTATAGCTGCCAAGAGCACTTTTTACTATGCGCACCCAACCAGAGTGACGGGAGGAGCACATTTCAGAAAACGTGCTCAGCTCGCCGAGAAAATGCGATTTAAGCAATACAATTAAAAATGCACCTAAAACCTAAACCAAACGTTGCAGGTGGTTATTTCTTCATGTGCAGTGGTCAACGCGGCACTCTCTAGCTGCCAAGAGCACTTTTTACTATGCGCACCCACCCAGAGTGACGGGAGGAGCACATTTAAGAAAACGTGCTCAGCTCGTCGAGAAAATGCGATTTAAGCAATTAAATTAAAAATGCACCTAAAATCTATACCAAACGTTGCAGGTGGTTATTTCTTCATGTGCAGCAGTCAACACGGCACTCTCTAGCTGCCAAGAGCACTTTTTACTATGCACACCCAACCAGAGTGACGGGAGGAGCACATTTCAGAAAACGTGCTCAGCTCGTCGAGTAAATGCGATTTAAGCAATAAAATTAAAAATGCACCCAAAACCTAAACCAAACGTTGCAGGTGGTTATTTCTTCATGCGCAGTGGTCAACGCGGCACTCTCTAGCTGCCAAGAGCACTTTTTACTATGCGCACCCAACCAGAGTGACGGGAGGAGCACATTTCAGAAAACGTGCGCAGCTCGTCCAGAAAATGCAATTTAAGCAATAAAATTAAAAATGCACCTAAAACCTAAACCAAACGTTGCAGATGGTCATTTCTTCATGCGCAGTGGTCAACGCGGCACTCTCTAGCTGCCAAGAGCACTTTTTACTATGCACACCCAACCAGAGTGACGGGAGGAGCACATTTCAGAAAACGTGCTCAGCTCGTCCAGACAATGCGATTTAAGCAACAAAATTAAAAATGCACCCAAAACCTAAACCAAACGTTGCAGGTGGTTATTTCTTAATGTGCAGTGGTCAACGCGGCACTCTCTAGCTGCCAAGAGCACTTTTTACTATGCGCACCCAACCAGAGTGACGGGAGGAGCGCATTTCAGAAAACGTGCTCAGCTCGTCGAGAAAATGCGATTTAAGCAATAAAATTAAAAATGCACCCAAAACCTAAACCAAACGTTGCAGGTGGTTATTTCTTCATGCGCAGTGGTCAACGCGGCACTCTCTAGCTGCCAAAAGCACTTTTTACTATACACACCCAACCAGAGTGACGGGAGGAGCACATTCCAGAAAACGTGCTCAGCTCGTCGAGAAAATGCGATTTAAGCAATAAAATTAAAAATGCACCCAAAACCTAAAGCAAACGTTGCAGATGGTCATTTCTTCGTGTGCAGTGGTCAACGCGGCACTCTATAGCTGCCAAGAGCACTTTTTACTATGCACACCCAACCAGAGTGACGGGAGGAGCGCATTTCAGGAAACGTGCTCAGCTCGTCGAGAAAATGCGATTTAAGCAATAAAATTAAAAATGCACCCAAAACCTAAACCAAACGTTGCAGGTGGTTATTTCTTCATGCGCAGTGGTCAACGCGGCACTCTCTAGCTGCCAAGAGCACTTTTTACTATGCGCACCCAACCAGAGTGACGGGAGGAGCACATTCCAGAAAACGTGCTCAGCTCGTCGAGAAAATGCGATTTAAGCAATAAAATTAAAAATGCACCCAAAACCTAAAGCAAACGTTGCAGATGGTCATTTCTTCATGTGCAGTGGTCAACGCGGCACTCTCTAGCTGCCAAGAGCACTTTTTACTATGCACACCCAACCAGAGTGACGGGAGGAGCGCATTTCAGGAAACGTGCTCAGCTCGTCGAGAAAATGCGATTTAAGCAATAAAATTAAAAATGCACCCAAAACCTAAACCAAACGTTGCAGGTGGTTATTTCTTCATGCGCAGTGGTCAACGCGGCACTCTCTAGCTGCCAAGAGCACTTTTTACTATGCGCACCCAACCAGAGTGACGGGAGGAGCACATTTCAGAAAACGTGCTCAGCTCGCCGAGAAAATGCGATTTAAGCAATACAATTAAAAATGCACCTAAAACCTAAACCAAACGTTGCAGGTGGTTATTTCTTCATGTGCAGTGGTCAACGCGGCACTCTCTAGCTGCCAAGAGCACTTTTTACTATGCGCACCCACCCAGAGTGACGGGAGGAGCACATTTAAGAAAACGTGCTCAGCTCGTCGAGAAAATGCGATTTAAGCAATTAAATTAAAAATGCACCTAAAATCTATACCAAACGTTGCAGGTGGTTATTTCTTCATGTGCAGCAGTCAACACGGCACTCTCTAGCTGCCAAGAGCACTTTTTACTATGCACACCCAACCAGAGTGACGGGAGGAGCACATTTCAGAAAACGTGCTCAGCTCGTCGAGTAAATGCGATTTAAGCAATAAAATTAAAAATGCACCCAAAACCTAAACCAAACGTTGCAGGTGGTTATTTCTTCATGCGCAGTGGTCAACGCGGCACTCTCTAGCTGCCAAGAGCACTTTTTACTATGCGCACCCAACCAGAGTGACGGGAGGAGCACATTTCAGAAAACGTGCGCAGCTCGTCCAGAAAATGCAATTTAAGCAATAAAATTAAAAATGCACCTAAAACCTAAACCAAACGTTGCAGATGGTCATTTCTTCATGCGCAGTGGTCAACGCGGCACTCTCTAGCTGCCAAGAGCACTTTTTACTATGCACACCCAACCAGAGTGACGGGAGGAGCACATTTCAGAAAACGTGCTCAGCTCGTCCAGACAATGCGATTTAAGCAACAAAATTAAAAATGCACCCAAAACCTAAACCAAACGTTGCAGGTGGTTATTTCTTAATGTGCAGTGGTCAACGCGGCACTCTCTAGCTGCCAAGAGCACTTTTTACTATGCGCACCCAACCAGAGTGACGGGAGGAGCGCATTTCAGAAAACGTGCTCAGCTCGTCGAGAAAATGCGATTTAAGCAATAAAATTAAAAATGCACCCAAAACCTAAACCAAACGTTGCAGGTGGTTATTTCTTCATGCGCAGTGGTCAACGCGGCACTCTCTAGCTGCCAAAAGCACTTTTTACTATACACACCCAACCAGAGTGACGGGAGGAGCACATTCCAGAAAACGTGCTCAGCTCGTCGAGAAAATGCGATTTAAGCAATAAAATTAAAAATGCACCCAAAACCTAAAGCAAACGTTGCAGATGGTCATTTCTTCGTGTGCAGTGGTCAACGCGGCACTCTCTAGCTGCCAAGAGCACTTTTTACTATGCACACCCAACCAGAGTGACGGGAGGAGCGCATTTCAGGAAACGTGCTCAGCTCGTCGAGAAAATGCGATTTAAGCAATAAAATTAAAAATGCACCCAAAACCTAAACCAAACGTTGCAGGTGGTTATTTCTTCATGCGCAGTGGTCAACGCGGCACTCTCTAGCTGCCAAGAGCACTTTTTACTATGCGCACCCAACCAGAGTGACGGGAGGAGCACATTTCAGAAAACGTGCTCAGCTCGCCGAGAAAATGCGATTTAAGCAATACAATTAAAAATGCACCTAAAACCTAAACCAAACGTTGCAGGTGGTTATTTCTTCATGTGCAGTGGTCAACGCCGCACTCTCTAGCCTCCAATAGCACTTTTTACTATGCGCACCCACCCAGAGTGACGGGAGGAGCACATTTAAGAAAACGTGCTCAGCTCGTCGAGAAAATGCGATTTAAGCAATTAAATTAAAAATGCACCTAAAATCTATACCAAACGTTGCAGGTGGTTATTTCTTCATGCACAGCAGTCAACACGGCACTCTCTAGCTGCCAAGAGCACTTTTTACTATGCACACCCAACCAGAGTGACGGGAGGAGCACATTTCAGAAAACTTGCTCAGCTCGTCGAGAAAATGCGATTTAAGCAATAAAATTAAAAATGCACCCAAAACATTAAACCAAACGTTGCAGGTGGTTATTTCTTCATGCGCAGTGGTCAACGCGGCACTCTCTAGCTGCCAAGAGCATTTTTTACTATGCGCACCCAACCAGAGTGACGGGAGGAGCACATTTCAGAAAACGTGCTCAGCTCGTCGAGAAAATGCGATTTAAGCAATAAAATTAAAAATGCACCTAAAACCTAAACCAAACGTTGCAGGTGGTTATTTCTTCATGCGCAGTGGTCAACGCGGCACTCTCTAGCTGCCAAGAGCACTTTTTACTATGCGCACCCAACCAGAGCGACGGGAGGAGCACATTTCAGAAAACGTGCTCAGCTCGTCGAGAAAATGCGATTTAAGCAATAAAATTAAAAATGCACCTAAAACCTAAACTAAACGTTGCAGGTGGTTATTTCTTCGTGCGCAGCAGTCAACGCGGTAGCTGCCAAGAGCACTTTTTACTATGCGCACCCAACCAGAGTGACGGGAGGAGCACATTTCAGAAAACGTGCTCAGCTCGTCGAGTAAATGCAATTTAAGCAATAAAATTAAAAATGCACCCAAAACCTAAACCAAACGTTGCAGGTGGTTATTTCTTCATGCGCAGTGGTCAACGCGGCACTCTCTAGCTGCCAAGACCACTTTTTACTATGCGCACCCAACCAGAGTGACGGGAGGAGCACATTTCAGAAAACGTGCTCAGCTCGTCCAGAAAATGCGATTTAAGCAATAAAATTAAAAATGCACCTAAAACCTAAACCAAACGTTGCAGATGGTCATTTCTTCATGCGCAGTGGTCAACGCGGCACTCTCTAGCTGCCAAGAGCACTTTTTACTATGCACACCCAACCAGAGTGACGGGAGGAGCACATTTCAGAAAACGTTCTCAGCTCGTCCAGACAATGCGATTTAAGCAATAAAATTAAAAATGCACCCAAAACCTAAACCAAACGTTGCAGGTGGTTATTTCTTCATGCGCAGCAGTCAACACGGCACTCTCTAGCTGCCAAGAGCACTTTTTACTATGCGCACCCAACCAGAGTGACGGGAGGAGCACATTTCAGAAAACGTGCTCAGCTCGTCCAGACAATGCGATTTAAGCAATAAAATTAAAAATGCACCTAAAACCTAAACCAAACGTTGCAGATGGTCATTTCTTCATGCGCAGTGGTCAACGCGGCACTCTCTAGCTGCCAAGAGCACTTTTTACTATACACACCGAACCAGAGTGACGGGAGGAGCACATTCCAGAAAACGTGCTCAGCTCGTCGAGAAAATGCGATTTAAGCAATAAAATTAAAAATGCACCCAAAACCTAAAGCAAACGTTGCAGATGGTCATTTCTTCATGTGCAGTGGTCAACGCGGCACTCTCTAGCTGCCAAGAGCACTTTTTACTATGCACACCCAACCAGAGTGACGGGAGGAGCGCATTTCAGGAAACGTGCTCAGCTCGTCGAGAAAATGCGATTTAAGCCGTACAATTAAAAATGCACCTAAAACCTAAACCAAACGTTGCAGGTGGTTATTTCTTCATGCGCAGTGGTCAACGCAGCACTCTCTAGCTGCCAAGAGCACTTTTTACGATGCGCACCCAACCAGAGTGACGGGAGGAGCTCATTTCAGAAAACGTGCTCAGCTCGTTGAGAAAATGCGATTTAAGCAATGAAATTAAAAATGCACCCAAAACCTAAACCAAACGTTGCAGGTGGTTATTTCTTCATGCGCAGTGGTCAACGCGGCACTCTCTAGCTGCCAAGAGCACTTTTTACTATGCGCACCCAACCAGAGTGACGGGAGGAGCACATTTCAGAAAACGTGCTCAGCTCGTCCAGAAAATGCGATTTAAGCAATAAAATTAAAAATGCACCTAAAACCTAAACCAAACGTTGCAGATGGTCATTTCTTCATGCGCAGCAGTCAACGCGGCACTCTCTAGCTGCCAAGAGCACTTTTTACTATGCGCACCCAACCAGAGTGACGGGAGGAGCACATTTCAGAAAACGTGCTCAGCTCGTCGAGTAAATGTGATTTAAGCAATAAAATTAAAAATGCACCCAAAACCTAAACCAAACGTTGCAGGTGGTTATTTCTTCATGCGCAGTGGTCAACGCGGCACTCTCTAGCTGCCAAGAGCACTTTTTACTATGCGCACCCAACCAGAGTGACGGGAGGAGCACATTTCAGAAAACGTGCTCAGCTCGTCCAGAAAATGCGATTTAAGCAATAAAATTAAAAATGCACCTAAAACCTAAACCAAACGTTGCAGATGGTCATTTCTTCATGCGCAGTGGTCAACGCGGCACTCTCTAGCTGCCAAGAGCACTTTTTACTATGCACACCCAACCAGAGTGACGGGAGGAGCACATTTCAGAAAACGTGCTCAGCTCGTCCAGACAATGCGATTTAAGCAATAAAATTAAAAATGCACCCAAAACCTAAACCAAACGTTGCAGGTGGTTATTTCTTAATGCGCAGTGGTCAACGCGGCACTCTCTAGCTGCCAAGAGCACTTTTTACTATGCGCACCCAACCAGAGTGACGGGAGGAGCGCATTTCAGAAAACGTGCTCAGCTCGTCGAGAAAATGCGATTTAAGCAATAAAATTAAAAATGCACCTAAAACCTAAACCAAACGTTGCAGGTGGTTATTTGTTCATGCGCAGCAGTCAACGCGGCACTCTCTAGCTGCCAAGAGCACTTTTTACTATGCGGACCCAACCAGAGTGACGGGAGGAGCACATTTCAGAAAACGTGCTCAGCTCGTCGAGAAAATGCGATTTAAGCAATAAAATAAAAAATGCACCTAAAACCTAAACCAAACGCTGCAGATGGTCATTTCTTCATGTGCAGTGGTCAACGCGGCACTCTCTAGCTGCCAAGAGCACTTTTTACTATGCGCACCCAACCAGACTGACGGGAGGAGCACATTTCAGAAAACGTGCTCAGTTCGTCGAGAAAATGCGATTTAAGCAACAAAATTAAAAATGCACCCAAAACCTAAACCAAACGTTGCAGGTGGTTATTTCTTCATGCGCAGCAGTCAACGAGGCACTCTCTAGCTGCCAAGAGCACTTTTTAATATGCACACCCAACAAGAGTGACGGGAGGAGCGCATTTCAGAAAACGTGCTCAGCTCGACGAGAACATGCGATTTAAGCAATAAAATTAAAAATGCACCCAAAACCTAAACCAAACGTTGCAGGTGGTTATTTCTTCATGCGCAGCAGTCAACGCGGCACTCTCTAGCTGCCAAGAGCACTTTTTACTATGCGCACCCAACCAGAGTGACGGGAGGAGCACATTTCAGAAAACGTGCTCAGCTCGTCGAGAAAATGCGATTTAAGCAGAGAAATTAAAAATGCACCCAAAACCTAAACCAAACGTTGCAGGTGGTTATTTCTTCATGCGCAGTGGTCAACGCGGCACTCTCTAGCTGCCAAGAGCACTTTTTACTATGCGCACCCAACCAGAGTGACGGGAGGAGCACTTTTCAGAAAACGTGCTCAGCTCGTCGAGAAAATGCGAATTAAGCAATAAAATTAAAAATGCACCCAAAACCTAAACCAAACGTTGCAGATGGCCATTTCTTCATGCGCAGTGGTCAACGCGGCACTCTCTAGCTGCCAAGAGCACTTTTTACTATGCGCACCCAACCAGAGTGACGGGAGGAGCACATTTCAGAAAACGTGCTCAGCTCGTCGAGAAAATGCGATTTAAGCAATAAAATTAAAAATGCACCTAAAACCCAAACCAATCGTTGCAGGTGGTTATTTCTTCATGCGCAGTGGTCAACGCGGCACTCTCTAGCTGCCAAGAGCACTTTTTACTATGCGCACCCAACCAGAGTGACTGGAGGAGCACATTTCAGAAAATGTGCTCAGCTCGTCGAAAAAATGCCATTTAAGCCGTACAATTAAAAATGCACCTAAAACCTAAACCAAACGTTGCAGGTGGTTGTTTCTTCATGCGCAGTGGTCAACGTGGCACTCTCTAGCTGCCAAGAGCACTTTTTACTATGCGCACCCAACCAGAGTGACGGGAGGAGCACATTTCAGAAAACGTGCTCAGCTCGTCGAGAAAATGCGATTCAAGCAATAAAATTTAAAATGCACCTAAAACCTAAACCAAACGTTGCAGGTGGTTATTTCTTCATGCGCATTGGTCAACGCGGCACTCTCTAGCTGCCAAGAGCACTTTTTCCTTTGCGCACCCAACCAGAGTGACGGGAGGAGCACAATTCAGAAAACGTGCTCAGCTCGTCGAGAAAATGCGATTTAAGCAATAAAATTAAAAATGCACCCAAAACCTAAACCAAACGTTGCAGGTGGTTATTTCTTCATGCGCATTGGTCAACGCGGCACTCTCTAGCTGCCAAGAGCACTTTTAACTTTGCGCACCCAACCAGAGTGACGGGAGGAGCACATTTCAGAAAACGTGCTCAGCTCGTCGAGAAAATGCGATTTAAGCAATAAAATTAAAAATGCACCCAAAACCTAAACCAAACGTTGCAGGTGGTTATTTCTTCATGCGCAGTGGTCAACGCGGAACTCTCTAGCTGCCAAGAGCACTTTTTACTATGCGCACCCAACCAGAGTGACGGGAGGAGCACATTTCAGAAAACGTGCTCAGCTCGTCCAGAAAAGGCTATTTAAGCAATAAAATAAAAAAATGCACATAAAACCTAAACCAAACGTTGCAGATGGTCATTTCTTCATGCGCAGTGGTCAATGCGGCACTCTCTAGCTGCCAAGAGCACTTTTTACTATGCGCACCAAACCAGAGTGACGGGAGGACCACATTTCAGAAAACGTGCTCAGCTCGTCGAGAAAATGCGATTTAAGCAATAAAATTAAAACTGCACCCAAAACCTAAACCAAACGTTGCAGATGGTCATTTCTTCATGCGCAGTGGTCAACGCGGCACTCTCTAGCTGCCAAGAGCACTTTTTACTATGCACACCCAACCAGAGTGACGGGAGGAGCACATTTCAGAAAACGTGCTCAGCTCGTCGAGAAAATGCGATTTAAGCAATAAAATTAAAAATGCACCCAAAACCTAAACCAAACGTTGCAGGTGGTTATTTCTTCATGCGCAGCAGTCAACGCGGCACTCTCTAGCTGCCAAGAGCACTTTTTACTATGCGCACCCAACCAGAGTGACGGGAGGAGCACATTTCAGAAAACGTGCTCAGCTCGTCGAGAAAATGCGATTTAAGCAATAAAATTAAAAATGCACCCAAAACCTAAACCAAACGTTGCAGATGGTCATTTCTTCATGCGCAGTGGTCAACGCGGCACTCTCTAGCTGCCAAGAGCACTTTTTACTATGCGCACCCAACCAGAGTGACGAGAGGACCACATTTCAGAAAACGTGCTCAGCTCGTCGAGAAAATGCGATTTAAGCAATAAAATTAAAAATGCACCCAAAACCTAAACCAAACGTTGCAGGTGGTTATTTCTTCATGCGCAGTGGTCAACGCGGCACTCTCTAGCTGCCAAGAGCACTTTTTACTATGCGCACCCAACCAGAGTGACGGGAGGAGCACATTTCAGAAAACGTGCTCAGCTCGTCGAGAAAATGCGATTTAAGCAATGAAATTAAAAATGCACCCAAAACCTAAACCAAACGTTGCAGGTGGTTATTTCTTCATGCGCAGTGGTCAACGCGGCACTCTCTAGCTGCCAAGAGCACTTTTTACTATGCGCACCCAACCAGAGTGACGGCAGGAGCACTTTTCAGAAAACGTGCTCAGCTCGTCGAGAAAATGCGAATTAAGCAATAAAATTAAAAATGCACCCAAAACCTAAACCAAACGTTGCAGATGGTCATTTCTTCATGCGCAGTGGTCAACGCGGCACTCTCTAGCTGCCAAGAGCACTTTTTACTATGCGCACCCAACCAGAGTGACGGGAGGAGCACATTTCAGAAAACGTGCTCAGCTCGTCGAGAAAATGCGATTTAAGCAATAAAATTAAAAATGCACCTAAAACCCAAACCAAACGTTGCAGGTGGTTATTTCTTCATGCGCAGTGGTCAACGCGGCACTCTCTAGCTGCCAAGAGCACTTTTTACTATGCGCACCCAACCAGAGTGACGGGAGGAGCACATTTCAGAAAATGTGCTCAGCTCGTCGAGAAAATGCCATTTAAGCCGTACAATTAAAAATGCACCTAAAACCTAAACCAAACGTTGCAGGTGGTTGTTTCTTCATGCGCAGTGGTCAACGTGGCACTCTCTAGCTCCCAAGAGCACTTTTTACTATGCGCACCCAACCAGAGTGACGGGAGGACCACATTTCAGAAAACGTGCTCAGGTCGTCGAGAAAATGCGATTTAAGCAATAAAATAAAAAATGCACCCAAAACCTAAAACAAACGTTGCAGGTGGTTATTTCTTCATGCGCAGTGGTCAACGCGGCACTCTCTAGCTGCCAAGAGCACTTTTTACTATGCGCACCCAACCAGAGTGACGGGAGGAGCACATTTCAGAAAACGTGCTCAGCTCGTCCAGAAAATGCGATTTAAGCAATAAAATTAAAAATGCACCTAAAACCTAAACCAAACGTTGCAGATGGTCATTTCTTCATGCGCAGTGGTCAACGCGGCACTCTCTAGCTGCCAAGAGCACTTTTTACTATGCGCACCCAACCAGAGTGACGGGAGGAGCACATTTCAGAAAACGTGCTCAGCTCGTCCAGACAATGCGATTTAAGCAATAAAATTAAAAATGCACCCAAAACCTAAACCAAACGTTGCAGGTGGTTATTTCTTCATGCGCAGTGGTCAACGCGGCACTCTCTAGCTGCCAAGAGCACTTTTTACTATGCGCACCCAACCAGAGTGACGGGAGGAGCGCATTTCAGAAAACGTGCTCAGCTCGTCGAGAAAATGCGATTTAAGCAATAAAATTAAAAATGCACCTAAAACCTAAACCAAAAGTTGCAGGTGGTTATTTCTTCATGCGCAGCAGTCAACACGGCACTCTCTAGCTGCCAAGAGCACTTTTTACTATGCGCACCCAACCAGAGTGACGGGAGGAGCACATTTCAGAAAACGTGCTCAGCTCGTCCAGAAAATGCGATTTAAGCAATAAAATTAAAAATGCACCTAAAACCTAAACCAAACGTTGCAGATGGTCACTTCTTCATGCGCAGTGGTCAACGCGGCACTCTCTAGCTGCCAAGAGCACTTTTTACTATGCACACCCAACCAGAGTGACGGGAGGAGCACATTTCAGAAAACGTGCTCAGCTCGTCCAGACAATGCGATTTAAGCAATAAAATTAAAAATGCACCCAAAACCTAAACCAAACGTTGCAGGTGGTTATTTCTTAATGCGCAGTGGTCAACGCGGCACTCTCGAGCTGCCAAGAGCACTTTTTACTATGCACACCCAACCAGAGTGACGGGAGGAGCACATTTCAGAAAACGTGCTCAGCTCGTCGAGAAAATGCGATTTAAGCAATAAAATTAAAAATGCACCTAAAACCCAAACCAAACGTTGCAGGTGGTTATTTCTTCATGCGCAGTGGTCAACGCGGCACTCTCTAGCTGCCAAGAGCACTTTTTACTATGCGCACCCAACCAGAGTGACGGGAGGAGCACATTTCAGAAAACGTGCTCAGCTCGTTGAGAAAATGCGATTTAAGCAATAAAATTAAAAATGCACCCAAAACCTAAACCAAACGTTGCAGGTGGTTATTTCTTCATGCGCAGTGGTCAACGCAGCACTCTCTAGCTGCCAAGAGCACTTTTTACGATGCACACCCAACCAGAGAGACGGGAGGAGCGCATTTCAGAAAACGTGCTCAGCTCGACGAGAAAATGCGATTTAAGCAATAAAATTAAAAATGCACCCAAAACCTAAACCAAACGTTGCAGGTGGTTATTTCTTCATGCGCAGTGGTCAACGCGGCACTCTCTAGCTGCCAAGAGCACTTTTTACTATGCGCACCCAACCAGAGTGACGGGAGGAGCACATTTCAGAAAACGTGCTCAGCTCGTCGAGAAAATGCGATTTAAGCAATAAAATTAAAAATGCACCCAAAACCTAAACCAAACGTTGCAGGTGGTTATTTCTTCATGCGCAGTGGTCAACGCGGCACTCTCTAGCTGCCAAGAGCACTTTTTACTATGCGCACCCAACCAGAGTGACGGGAGGAGCACATTTCAGAAAACGTGCTCAGCTCTTCCAGACAATGCGATTTAAGCAATAAAATTAAAAATGCACCCAAAACCTAAACCAAACGTTGCAGGTGGTTATTTCTTCATGCGCAGTGGTCAACGCGGCACTCTCTAGCTGCCAAGAGCACTTTTTACTATGCGCACCCAACCAGAGTGACGGGAGGAGCGCATTTCAGAAAACGTGCTCAGCTCGTCGAGAAAATGCGATTTAAGCAATAAAATTAAAAATGCACCTAAAACCTAAACCAAAAGTTGCAGGTGGTTATTTCTTCATGCGCAGCAGTCAACACGGCACTCTCGAGCTGCCAAGAGCACTTTTTAATATGCACACCCAACAAGAGTGACGGGAGGAGCACATTTCAGAAAACGTGCTCAGCTCGTCGAGAAAATGCGATTTAAGCAATAAAATTAAAAATGCACCCAAAACCTAAACCAAACGTTGCAGATTGTCATTTCTTCATGTGCAGTGGTCAACGCGGCACTCTCGAGCTGCCAAGAGCACTTTTTACTATGCACACCCAACCAGAGTGACGGGAGGAGCACATTTCAGAAAACGTGCTCAGCTCGTCGAGAAAATGCGATTTAAGCAATAAAATTAAAAATGCACCTAAAACCCAAACCAAACGTTGCAGGTGGTTATTTCTTCATGCGCAGTGGTCAACGCGGCACTCTCTAGCTGCCAAGAGCACTTTTTACTATGCGCACCCAACCAGAGTGACGGGAGGAGCACATTTCAGAAAACGTGCTCAGCTCGTTGAGAAAATGCGATTTAAGCAATAAAATTAAAAATGCACCCAAAACCTAAACCAAACGTTGCAGGTGGTTATTTCTTCATGCGCAGTGGTCAACGCAGCACTCTCTAGCTGCCAAGAGCACTTTTTACGATGCACACCCAACCAGAGAGACGGGAGGAGCGCATTTCAGAAAACGTGCTCAGCTCGACGAGAAAATGCGATTTAAGCAATAAAATTAAAAATGCACCCAAAACCTAAACCAAACGTTGCAGGTGGTAATTTCTTCATGCGCAGTGGTCAACGCGGCACTCTCTAGCTGCCAAGAGCACTTTTTACTATGCGCACCCAACCAGAGTGACGGGAGGAGCACATTTCAGAAAACGTGCTCAGCTCGTCGAGAAAATGCGATTTAAGCAATAAAATTAAAAATGCACCTAAAACCCAAACCAAACGTTGCAGGTGGTTATTTCTTCATGCGCAGTGGTCAACGCGGCACTCTCTAGCTGCCAAGAGCACTTTTTACTATGCGCACCCAACCAGAGTGACGGGAGGAGCACATTTCAGAAAACGTGCTCAGCTCGTCGAGAAAATGCGATTTAAGCAATAAAATTAAAAATGCACCCAAAACCTAAACCAAACGTTACAGGTGGTTATTTCTTCATGCGCAGTGGTCAACGCGGCACTCTCTAGCTGCCAAGAGCCCTTTTTACTATGCGCACCCAACCAGAGTGACGGGAGGAGCACATTTCAGAAAACGTGCTCAGCTCGTCCAGAAAATGCGATTTAAGCAATAAAATTAAAAATGCACCTAAAACCTAAACCAAACGTTGCAGATGGTCATTTCTTCATGCGCAGTGGTCAACGCGGCACTCTCTGGCTGCCAAGAGCACTTTTTACTATGCGCACCCAACCAGAGTGACGGGAGGAGCACATTTCAGAAAACGTGCTCAGCTCGTCCAGAAAATGCGATTCAAGCAATAAAATTAAAAATGCACCTAAAACCTAAACCAAACGTTGCAGATGGTCATTTCTTCATGCGCAGTAGTCAACGCGGCACTCTCTAGCTGCCAAGAGCACTTTTTACTATGTGCACCCAACCAGAGTGACGTGAGGAGCACATTTCAGAAAACGTGCTCAACTCGTCGAGAAAATGCTATTTAAGCAATAAAATTAAAAATGCACCAAAAACCGAAACCAAACGTTGCAGATGGTCATTTCTTCATGCGCAGTGGTCAACGCGGCACTCTCTAGCTGCCAAGAGCACTTTTTACTATGCAGACCCAACCAGAGTGACGGGAGGAGCACATTTCAGAAAACGTGCTCAGCTCGTCGAGAAAATGCGATTTAAGCAATAAAATTAAAAATGCACCCAAAACATTAAACCAAACGTTGCAGGTGGTTATTTCTTCATGCGCAGTGGTCAACGCGGCACTCTCTAGCTGCCAAGAGCATTTTTTTACTATGCACACCCAACCAGAGTGACGGGAGGAGCACATTCCAGAAAACGTGCTCAGCTCGTCGAGAAAATGCGATTTAAGCAATACAATTAAAAATGCACCTAAAACCTAAACCAAACGTTGCAGGTGGTTATTTCTTCATGTGCAGT
Source organism: Syngnathus scovelli (assembly GCF_024217435.2). NCBI lineage: Eukaryota > Metazoa > Chordata > Actinopteri > Syngnathiformes > Syngnathidae > Syngnathus > Syngnathus scovelli. The sequence goes on from NC_090861.1 coordinate 11,596,892, forward strand.
GGTCAACGCGGCACTCTCTAGCTGCCAAGAGCACTTTTTACTATGCGCACCCACCCAGAGTGACGGGAGGAGCACATTTAAGAAAACGTGCTCAGCTCGTCGAGAAAATGCGATTTAAGCAATTAAATTAAAAATGCACCTAAAATCTATACCAAACGTTGCAGGTGGTTATTTCTTCATGCGCAGTGGTCAACGCGGCACTCTCTAGCTGCCAAGAGCACTTTTTACTATGCGCACCCAACCAGAGTGACGGGAGGAGCACATTTCAGAAAACGTGCGCAGCTCGTCCAGAAAATGCGATTTAAGCAATAAAATTAAAAATGCACCCAAAACCTAAACCAAACGTAGCAGGTGGTAATTTCTTCATGCGCAGTGGTCAACGCGGCACTCTCTAGCTGCCAAGAGCACTTTTTACTATGCGCACCCAACCAGAGTGACGGGAGGAGCACATTCCAGAAAACGTGCTCAGCTCGTCGAGAAAATGCGATTTAAGCAATAAAATTAAAAATGCACCCAAAACCTAAACCAAACGTTGCAGGTGGTTATTTCTTCATATGCAGCAGTCAACGCGGCACTCTCTAGCTGCCAAGAGCACTTTTTACTATGCGCACCCAACCAGAGTGACGGGAGGAGCACATTTCAGAAAACGTGCTCAGCTCGTCGAGAAAATGCGATTTAAGCAATAAAATAAAAAATGCACCTAAAACCTAAACCAAACGTTGCAGGTGGATATTTCTTCATGCGCAGTGGTCAACGCGGCACTCTCTAGCTGCCAAGAGCACTTTTTACTATGCGCACCCAACCAGAGTGACGTGAGGAGCACATTTCAGAAAACGTGCTCAGCTCGTCGAGAAAATACGATTTAAGCAATAACATTAAAAATGCACCTAAAACCTAAACCAAACGTTGCAGGTGGTTATTTCTTCATGCGCAGTGGTCAACGCGGCACTCTTACGCTGCCAAGAGCTTTTTTTACTATGCGCACCCAACCAGAGTGACGGGAGGAGCACATTTCAGAAAACGTGCTCAGCTCATCGAGAAAATGCGATTTAAGCAATAAAATTAAAAATGCACCTAAAACCTAAACCAAACGTTGCAGATGGTCATTTCTTCATGCGCAGTGGTCAACGCGGCACTCTCTAGCTGCCAAGAGCACTTTTTACTATGCACACCCAACCAGAGTGACGGGAGGAGCACATTTCAGAAAACGTGCTCAGCTCGTCCAGACAATGCGATTTAAGCAACAAAATTAAAAATGCACCCAAAACCTAAACCAAACGTTGCAGGTGGTTATTTCTTAATGTGCAGTGGTCAACGCGGCACTCTCTAGCTGCCAAGAGCACTTTTTACTATGCGCACCCAACCAGAGTGACGGGAGGAGCGCATTTCAGAAAACGTGCTCAGCTCGTCGAGAAAATGCGATTTAAGCAATAAAATTAAAAATGCACCCAAAACCTAAACCAAACGTTGCAGGTGGTTATTTCTTCATGCGCAGTGGTCAACGCGGCACTCTCTAGCTGCCAAAAGCACTTTTTACTATACACACCCAACCAGAGTGACGGGAGGAGCACATTCCAGAAAACGTGCTCAGCTCGTCGAGAAAATGCGATTTAAGCAATAAAATTAAAAATGCACCCAAAACCTAAAGCAAACGTTGCAGATGGTCATTTCTTCGTGTGCAGTGGTCAACGCGGCACTCTCTAGCTGCCAAGAGCACTTTTTACTATGCACACCCAGCCAGAGTGACGGGAGGAGCGCATTTCAGGAAACGTGCTCAGCTCGTCGAGAAAATGCGATTTAAGCAATAAAATTAAAAATGCACCCAAAACCTAAACCAAACGTTGCAGGTGGTTATTTCTTCATGCGCAGTGGTCAACGCGGCACTCTCTAGCTGCCAAGAGCACTTTTTACTATGCGCACCCAACCAGAGTGACGGGAGGAGCACATTTCAGAAAACGTGCTCAGCTCGCCGAGAAAATGCGATTTAAGCAATACAATTAAAAATGCACCTAAAACCTAAACCAAACGTTGCAGGTGGTTATTTCTTCATGTGCAGTGGTCAACGCCGCACTCTCTAGCTGCCAATAGCACTTTTTACTATGCGCACCCACCCAGAGTGACGGGAGGAGCACATTTAAGAAAACGTGCTCAGCTCGTCGAGAAAATGCGATTTAAGCAATTAAATTAAAAATGCACCTAAAATCTATACCAAACGTTGCAGGTGGTTATTTCTTCATGCACAGCAGTCAACACGGCACTCTCTAGCTGCCAAGAGCACTTTTTACTATGCACACCCAACCAGAGTGACGGGAGGAGCACGTTTCAGAAAACTTGCTCAGCTCGTCGAGAAAATGCGATTTAAGCAATAAAATTAAAAATGCACCCAAAACATTAAACCAAACGTTGCAGGTGGTTATTTCTTCATGCGCAGTGGTCAACGCGGCACTCTCTAGCTGCCAAGAGCATTTTTTACTATGCGCACCCAACCAGAGTGACGGGAGGAGCACATTTCAGAAAACGTGCTCAGCTCGTCGAGAAAATGCGATTTAAGCAATAAAATTAAAAATGCACCTAAAACCTAAACCAAACGTTGCAGGTGGTTATTTCTTCATGCGCAGTGGTCAACGCGGCACTCTCTAGCTGCCAAGAGCACTTTTTACTATGCGCACCCAACCAGAGCGACGGGAGGAGCACATTTCAGAAAACGTGCTCAGCTCGTCGAGAAAATGCGATTTAAGCAATAAAATTAAAAATGCACCTAAAACCTAAACTAAACGTTGCAGGTGGTTATTTCTTCGTGCGCAGCAGTCAACGCGGCACTCTCTAGCTGCCAAGAGCACTTTTTACTATGCGCACCCAACCAGAGTGACGGGAGGAGCACATTTCAGAAAACGTGCTCAGCTCGTCGAGTAAATGCAATTTAAGCAATAAAATTAAAAATGCACCGAAACCTAAACCAAACGTTGCAGGTGGTTATTTCTTCATGCGCAGTGGTCAACGCGGCACTCTCTAGCTGCCAAGACCACTTTTTACTATGCGCACCCAACCAGAGTGACGGGAGGAGCACATTTCAGAAAACGTGCTCAGCTCGTCCAGAAAATGCGATTTAAGCAATAAAATTAAAAATGCACCTAAAACCTAAACCAAACGTTGCAGATGGTCATTTCTTCATGCGCAGTGGTCAACGCGGCACTCTCTAGCTGCCAAGAGCACTTTTTACTATGCACACCCAACCAGAGTGACGGGAGGAGCACATTTCAGAAAACGTTCTCAGCTCGTCCAGACAATGCGATTTAAGCAATAAAATTAAAAATGCACCCAAAACCTAAACCAAACGTTGCAGGTGGTTATTTCTTCATGCGCAGCAGTCAACACGGCACTCTCTAGCTGCCAAGAGCACTTTTTACTATGCGCACCCAACCAGAGTGACGGGAGGAGCACATTTCAGAAAACGTGCTCAGCTCGTCCAGAAAATGCGATTTAAGCAATAAAATTAAAAATGCACCTAAAACCTAAACCAAACGTTGCAGATGGTCATTTCTTCATGCGCAGTGGTCAACGCGGCACTCTCTAGCTGCCAAGAGCACTTTTTACTATACACACCGAACCAGAGTGACGGGAGGAGCACATTCCAGAAAACGTGCTCAGCTCGTCGAGAAATGCGATTTAAGCAATAAAATTAAAAATGCACCCAAAACCTAAAGCAAACGTTGCAGATGGTCATTTCTTCATGTGCAGTGGTCAACGCGGCACTCTCTAGCTGCCAAGAGCACTTTTTACTATGCACACCCAACCAGAGTGACGGGAGGAGCGCATTTCAGGAAACGTGCTCAGCTCGTCGAGAAAATGCGATTTAAGCCGTACAATTAAAAATGCACCTAAAACCTAAACCAAACGTTGCAGGTGGTTATTTCTTCATGCGCAGTGGTCAACGCGGCACTCTCTAGCTGCCAAGAGCACTTTTTACGATGCGCACCCAACCAGAGTGACGGGAGGAGCTCATTTCAGAAAACGTGCTCAGCTCGTTGAGAAAATGCGATTTAAGCAATGAAATTAAAAATGCACCCAAAACCTAAACCAAACGTTGCAGGTGGTTATTTCTTCATGCGCAGTGGTCAACGCGGCACTCTCTAGCTGCCAAGAGCACTTTTTACTATGCGCACCCAACCAGAGTGACGGGAGGAGCACATTTCAGAAAACGTGCTCAGCTCGTCCAGAAAATGCGATTTAAGCAATAAAATTAAAAATGCACCTAAAACCTAAACCAAACGTTGCAGATGGTCATTTCTTCATGCGCAGCAGTCAACGCGGCACTCTCTAGCTGCCAAGAGCACTTTTTACTATGCGCACCCAACCAGAGTGACGGGAGGAGCACATTTCAGAAAACGTGCTCAGCTCGTCGAGTAAATGTGATTTAAGCAATAAAATTAAAAATGCACCCAAAACCTAAACCAAACGTTGCAGGTGGTTATTTCTTCATGCGCAGTGGTCAACGCGGCACTCTCTAGCTGCCAAGAGCACTTTTTACTATGCGCACCCAACCAGAGTGACGGGAGGAGCACATTTCAGAAAACGTGCTCAGCTCGTCCAGAAAATGCGATTTAAGCAATAAAATTAAAAATGCACCTAAAACCTAAACCAAACGTTGCAGATGGTCATTTCTTCATGCGCAGTGGTCAACGCGGCACTCTCTAGCTGCCAAGAGCACTTTTTACTATGCACACCCAACCAGAGTGACGGGAGGAGCACATTTCAGAAAACGTGCTCAGCTCGTCCAGACAATGCGATTTAAGCAATAAAATTAAAAATGCACCCAAAACCTAAACCAAACGTTGCAGGTGGTTATTTCTTAATGCGCAGTGGTCAACGCGGCACTCTCTAGCTGCCAAGAGCACTTTTTACTATGCGCACCCAACCAGAGTGACGGGAGGAGCGCATTTCAGAAAACGTGCTCAGCTCGTCGAGAAAATGCGATTTAAGCAATAAAATTAAAAATGCACCTAAAACCTAAACCAAACGTTGCAGGTGGTTATTTGTTCATGCGCAGCAGTCAACGCGGCACTCTCTAGCTGCCAAGAGCACTTTTTACTATGCGGACCCAACCAGAGTGACGGGAGGAGCACATTTCAGAAAACGTGCTCAGCTCGTCGAGAAAATGCGATTTAAGCAATAAAATAAAAAATGCACCTAAAACCTAAACCAAACGCTGCAGATGGTCATTTCTTCATGTGCAGTGGTCAACGCGGCACTCTCTAGCTGCCAAGAGCACTTTTTACTATGCGCACCCAACCAGACTGACGGGAGGAGCACATTTCAGAAAACGTGCTCAGTTCGTCGAGAAAATGCGATTTAAGCAACAAAATTAAAAATGCACCCAAAACCTAAACCAAACGTTGCAGGTGGTTATTTCTTCATGCGCAGCAGTCAACGAGGCACTCTCTAGCTGCCAAGAGCACTTTTTAATATGCACACCCAACAAGAGTGACGGGAGGAGCGCATTTCAGAAAACGTGCTCAGCTCGACGAGAACATGCGATTTAAGCAATAAAATTAAAAATGCACCCAAAACCTAAACCAAACGTTGCAGGTGGTTATTTCTTCATGCGCAGTGGTCAAGGCGGCACTCTCTAGCTGCCAAGAGCACTTTTTACTATGCGCACCCAACCAGAGTGACGGGAGGAGCACATTTCAGAAAACGTGCTCAGCTCGTCGAGAAAATGCGATTTAAGCAATAAAATTAAAAATGCACCTAAAACCTAAACCAAACGTTGCAGGTGGTTATTTCTTCATGCGCAGTGGTCAACGCGGCACTCTGTAGCTGCCAAGAGCACTTTTTACTATGCGCACCCACCCAGAGTGACGGGAGGAGCACATTTCAGAAAACGTGCTCACCTCGTCGAGAAAATGCGATTTAAGCAATAAAATTAAAAATGCACCTAAAACCTAAACCAAACGTTGCAGGTGGTTATTTCTTCATGCGCAGTGGTCAACGCGGCACTCTCTAGCTGCCAAGAGCACTTTTTACTATGCGCACCCAACCAGAGTGACGGGAGGAGCACATTTCAGAAAAGTGCTCAGCTCGTCGAGAAAATGCGATTTATAAGCAATAAAATTAAAAATGCACCCAAAACCTAAACCAAACGTTGCAGGTGGTTATTTCTTCATGCGCATTGGTCAACGCGGCACTCTCTAGCTGCCAAGAGCACTTTTAACTTTGCGCACCCAACCAGAGTGACGGGAGGAGCACATTTCAGAAAACGTGCTCAGCTCGTCGAGAAAATGCGATTTAAGCAATAAAATTAAAAATGCACCCAAAACCTAAACCAAACGTTGCAGGTGGTTATTTCTTCATGCGCAGTGGTCAACGCGGAACTCTCTAGCTGCCAAGAGCACTTTTTACTATGCGCACCCAACCAGAGTGACGGGAGGAGCACATTTCAGAAAACGTGCTCAGCTCGTCCAGAAAAGGCTATTTAAGCAATAAAATAAAAAAATGCACATAAAACCTAAACCAAACGTTGCAGATGGTCATTTCTTCATGCGCAGTGGTCAATGCGGCACTCTCTAGCTGCCAAGAGCACTTTTTACTATGCGCACCAAACCAGAGTGACGGGAGGACCACATTTCAGAAAACGTGCTCAGCTCGTCGAGAAAATGCGATTTAAGCAATAAAATTAAAACTGCACCCAAAACCTAAACCAAACGTTGCAGATGGTCATTTCTTCATGCGCAGTGGTCAACGCGGCACTCTCTAGCTGCCAAGAGCACTTTTTACTATGCACACCCAACCAGAGTGACGGGAGGAGCACATTTCAGAAAACGTGCTCAGCTCGTCGAGAAAATGCGATTTAAGCAATAAAATTAAAAATGCACCCAAAACCTAAACCAAACGTTGCAGGTGGTTATTTCTTCATGCGCAGCAGTCAACGCGGCACTCTCTAGCTGCCAAGAGCACTTTTTACTATGCGCACCCAACCAGAGTGACGGGAGGAGCACATTTCAGAAAACGTGCTCAGCTCGTCGAGAAAATGCGATTTAAGCAATAAAATTAAAAATGCACCCAAAACCTAAACCAAACGTTGCAGATGGTCATTTCTTCATGCGCAGTGGTCAACGCGGCACTCTCTAGCTGCCAAGAGCACTTTTTACTATGCGCACCCAACCAGAGTGACGGGAGGAGCATATTTCAGAAAACGTGCTCAGCTCGTCGAGAAAATGCGATTTAAGCAATAAAATTAAAAATGCACCTAAAACCTAAACCAAACGTTGCAGGTGGTTATTTCTTCGTGCGCAGCAGTCAACGCGGCACTCTCTAGCTGCCAAGAGCACTTTTTACTATGCGCACCCAACCAGAGTGACGGGAGGAGCACATTCCAGAAAACGTGCTCAGCTCGTCGAGAAAATGCGATTTAAGCAATAAAATTAAAAATGCACCCAAAACCTAAACCAAACGTAGCAGGTGGTAATTTCTTCATGCGCAGTGGTCAACGCGGCACTCTCTAGCTGCCAAGAGCACTTTTTACTATGCGCACCCAACCAGAGTGACGGGAGGAGCACATTTCAGAAAACGTGCTCAGCTCGTCGAGAAAATGCGATTCAAGCAATAAAATTAAAAATGCACCCAAAACCTAAACCAAACGTTGCAGGTGGTTATTTCTTCATATGCAGCAGTCAACGCGGCACTCTCTAGCTGCCAAGAGCACTTTTTACTATGCGCACCCAACCAGAGTGACGGGAGGAGCACATTTCAGAAAACGTGCTCAGCTCGTCGAGAAAATGCGATTTAAGCAATAAAATAAAAAATGCACCTAAAACCTAAACCAAACGTTGCAGGTGGATATTTCTTCATGCGCAGTGGTCAACGCGGCACTCTCTAGCTGCCAAGAGCACTTTTTACTATGCGCACCCAACCAGAGTGACGTGAGGAGCACATTTCAGAAAACGTGCTCAGCTCGTCGAGAAAATACGATTTAAGCAATAACATTAAAAATGCACCTAAAACCTAAACCAAACGTTGCAGGTGGTTATTTCTTCATGCGCAGTGGTCAACGCGGCACTCTTACGCTGCCAAGAGCACTTTTTACTATGCGCACCCAACCAGAGTGACGGGAGGAGCACATTTCAGAAAACGTGCTCAGCTCATCGAGAAAATGCGATTTAAGCAATAAAATTAAAAATGCACCTAAAACCTAAACCAAACGTTGCAGGTGGTTATTTCTTCATGCGCAGTGGTCAACGCGGCACTCTCTAGCTGCCAAGAGCACTTTTTACTATGCGCACCCAACCAGAGTGACGGGAGGAGCACATTTCAGAAAACGTGCTCAGCTCGTCGAGTAAATGCGATTTAAGCAATAAAATTAAAAATGCACCCAAAACCTAAACCAAACGTTGCAGGTGGTTATTTCTTCATGCGCAGTGGTCAACGCGGCACTCTCTAGCTGCCAAGAGCACTTTTTACTATGCACACCCAACCAGAGTGACGGGAGGAGCACATTTCAGAAAACGTGCGCAGCTCGTTCAGAAAATGCGATTTAAGCAATAAAATTAAAAATGCACCTAAAACCTAAACCAAACGTTGCAGATGGTCATTTCTTCATGCGCAGTGGTCAACGCGGCACTCTCTAGCTGCCAAGAGCACTTTTTACTATGCACACCCAACCAGAGTGACGGGAGGAGCACATTTCAGAAAACGTGCTCAGCTCGTCCAGACAATGCGATTTAAGCAATAAAATTAAAAATGCACCCAAAACCTAAACCAAACGTTCCAGGTGGTTATTTCTTAATGTGCAGTGGTCAACGCGGCACTCTCTAGCTGCCAAGAGCACTTTTTACTATGCGCACCCAACCAGAGTGACGTGAGGAGCACATTTCAGAAAACGTGCTCAGCTCGTCGAGAAAATACGATTTAAGCAATAACATTAAAAATGCACCTAAAACCTAAACCAAACGTTGCAGGTGGTTATTTCTTCATGCGCAGTGGTCAACGCGGCACTCTTACGCTGCCAAGAGCACTTTTTACTATGCGCACCCAACCAGAGTGACGGGAGGAGCACATTTCAGAAAACGTGCTCAGCTCATCGAGAAAATGCGATTTAAGCAATACAATTAAAAATGCACCTAAAACCTAAACCAAACGTTGCAGGTGGTTATTTCTTCATGCGCAGTGGTCAACGCGGCACTCTCTAGCTGCCAAGAGCACTTTTTACTATGCGCACCCAACCAGAGTGACGGGAGGAGCACATTTCAGAAAACGTGCTCAGCTCGTCGAGTAAATGCGATTTAAGCAATAAAATTAAAAATGCACCCAAAACCTAAACCAAACGTTGCAGGTGGTTATTTCTTCATGCGCAGTGGTCAACGCGGCACTCTCTAGCTGCCAAGAGCACTTTTTACTATGCACACCCAACCAGAGTGACGGGAGGAGCACATTTCAGAAAACGTGCGCAGCTCGTTCAGAAAATGCGATTTAAGCAATAAAATTAAAAATGCACCTAAAACCTAAACCAAACGTTGCAGATGGTCATTTCTTCATGCGCAGTGGTCAACGCGGCACTCTCTAGCTGGCAAGAGCACTTTTTACTATGCACACCCAACCAGAGTGACGGGAGGAGCACATTTCAGAAAACGTGCTCAGCTCGTCCAGACAATGCGATTTAAGCAATAAAATTAAAAATGCACCCAAAACCTAAACCAAACGTTCCAGGTGGTTATTTCTTAATGTGCAGTGGTCAACGCGGCACTCTCTAGCTGCCAAGAGCACTTTTTACTATGCGCACCCAACCAGAGTGACGGGAGGAGCGCATTTCAGAAAACGTGCTCAGCTCGTCGAGAAAATGCGATTTAAGCAATAAAATTAAAAATGCACCCAAAACCTAAACCAAAGGTTGCAGGTGGTTATTTCTTCATGCGCAGTGGTCAACGCGGCACTCTCTAGCTGCCAAGAGCACTTTTTACTATGCGCACCCAACCAGAGTGACGGGAGGAGCACATTTCAGAAAACGTGCTCACCTCGCCGAGAAAATGCGATTTAAGCAATACAATTAAAAATGCACCTAAAACCTAAACCAAACGTTGCAGGTGGTTATTTCTTCATGTGCAGTGGTCAACGCAGCACTCTCTAGCTGCCAAGAGCACTTTTTACTATGCGCACCCACCCAGAGTGACGGGAGGAGCACATTTAAGAAAACGTGCTCAGCTCGTCGAGAAAATGCGATTTAAGCAATAAAACTAAAAATGCACCTAAAATCTATACCAAACGTTGCAGGTGGTTATTTCTTCATGCGCAGCAGTCAACACGGCACTCTCTAGCTGCCAAGAGCACTTTTGACTATGCACACCCAACCAGAGTGACGGGAGGAGCACATTTCAGAAAACGTGCTCAGCTCGTCGAGAAAATGCGATTTAAGCAATAAAATTAAAAATGCACCCAAAACATTAAACCAAACGTTGCAGGTGGTTATTTCTTCATGCGCAGTGGTCAACGCGGCACTCTCTAGCTGCCAAGAGCATTTTTTACTATGCGCACCCAACCAGAGTGACGGGAGGAGCACATTTCAGAAAACGTGCTCAGCTCGTCGAGAAAATGCGATTCAAGCAATAAAATTAAAAATGCACCTAAAACCTAAACCAAACGTTGCAGGTGGTTATTTCTTCATGCGCAGTGGTCAACGCGGCACTCTCTAGCTGCCAAGAGCACTTTTTACTATGCGCATCCAACCAGAGCGACGGGAGGAGCACATTTCAGAAAACGTGCTCAGCTCGTCGAGAAAATGCGATTTAAGCAATAAAATTAAAAATGCACCTAAAACCTAAACTAAACGTTGCAGGTGGTTATTTCTTCGTGCGCAGCAGTCAACGCGGCACTCTCTAGCTGCCAAGAGCACTTTTTACTATGCGCACCCAACCAGAGTGACGGGAGGAGCACATTTCAGAAAACGTGCTCAGCTCGTCGAGTGAATGCAATTTAAGCAATAAAATTAAAAATGCACCCAAAACCTAAACCAAACGTTGCAGGTGGTTATTTCTTCATGCGCAGTGGTCAACGCGGCACTCTCTAGCTGCCAAGACCACTTTTTACTATGCGCACCCAACCAGAGTGACGGGAGGAGCACATTTCAGAAAACGTGCTCAGCTCGTCCAGAAAATGCGATTTAAGCAATAAAATTAAAAATGCACCTAAAACCTAAACCAAACGTTGCAGATGGTCATTTCTTCATGCGCAGTGGTCAACGCGGCACTCTCTAGCTGCCAAGAGCACTTTTTACTATGCGCACCCAACCAGAGTGACGGGAGGAGCACATTTCAGAAAACGTTCTCAGCTCGTCCAGACAATGCGATTTAAGCAATAAAATTAAAAATGCACCCAAAACCTAAACCAAACGTTGCAGGTGGTTATTTCTTCATGCGCAGTGGTCAAAGCGGCACTCTCTAGCTGCCAAGAGCACTTTTTACTATGCGCACCCAACCAGAGTGACGGGAGGAGCGCATTTCAGAAAACGTGCTCAGCTCGTCGAGAAAATGCGATTTAAGCAATAAAATTAAAAATGCACCTAAAACCCAAACCAAACGTTGCAGGTGGTCATTTCTTCATGCGCAGTGGTCAACGCGGCACTCTCTGGCTGCCAAGAGCACTTTTTACTATGCGCACCCAACCAGAGTGACGGGAGGAGCACATTTCAGAAAACGTGCTCAGCTCGTCCAGAAAATGCGATTTAAGCAATAAAATTAAAAATGCACCTAAAACCTAAACCAAACGTTGCAGATGGTCATTTCTTCATGCGCAGTGGTCAACGCGGCACTCTCTAGCTGCCAAGAGCACTTTTTACTATGTGCACCCAACCAGAGTGACGTGAGGAGCACATTTCAGAAAACGTGCTCAACTCGTCGAGAAAATGCGATTTAAGCAATAAAATTAAAAATGCACCAAAAACCGAAACCAAACGTTGCAGATGGTCATTTCTTCATGCGCAGTGGTCAACGCGGCACTCTCTAGCTGCCAAGAGCACTTTTTAATATGCACACCCAACCAGAGTGACGGGAGGAGCACATTTCAGAAAACGTGCTCAGCTCGTCGAGAAAATGCGATTTAAGCAATAAAATTAAAAATGCACCCAAAACATTAAACCAAACGTTGCAGGTGGTTATTTCTTCATGCGCAGTGGTCAACGCGGCACTCTCTAGCTGCCAAGAGCATTTTTTACTATGCACACCCAACCAGAGTGACGGGAGGAGCACATTTCAGAAAACGTGCTCAGCTCGTCGAGAAAATGCGATTTAAGCAATAAAATTAAAAATGCACCTAAAACCTAAACCAAACGTTGCAGGTGGTTATTTCTTCATGCGCAGTGGTCAACGCGGCACTCTCTAGCTGCCAAGAGCACTTTTTACTATGCGCACCCAACCAGAGTGACGGGAGGAGCATATTTCAGAAAACGTGCTCAGCTCGTCGAGAAAATGCGATTTAAGCAATAAAATTAAAAATGCACCTAAAACCTAAACCAAACGTTGCAGGTGGTTATTTCTTCGTGCGCAGCAGTCAACGCGGCACTCTCTAGCTGCCAAGAGCACTTTTTACTATGCGCACCCAACCAGAGTGACGGGAGGAGCACATTCCAGAAAACGTGCTCAGCTCGTCGAGAAAATGCGATTTAAGCAATAAAATTAAAAATGCACCCAAAACCTAAACCAAACGTAGCAGGTGGTAATTTCTTCATGCGCAGTGGTCAACGCGGCACTCTCTAGCTGCCAAGAGCACTTTTTACTATGCGCACCCAACCAGAGTGACGGGAGGAGCACATTTCAGAAAACGTGCTCAGCTCGTCGAGAAAATGCGATTTAAGCAATAAAATTAAAAATGCACCCAAAACCTAAACCAAACGTTGCAGGTGGTTATTTCTTCATATGCAGCAGTCAACGCGGCACTCTCTAGCTGCCAAGAGCACTTTTTACTATGCGCACCCAACCAGAGTGACGGGAGGAGCACATTTCAGAAAACGTGCTCAGCTCGTCGAGAAAATGCGATTTAAGCAATAAAATAAAAAATGCACCTAAAACCTAAACCAAACGTTGCAGGTGGATATTTCTTCATGCGCAGTGGTCAACGCGGCACTCTCTAGCTGCCAAGAGCACTTTTTACTATGCGCACCCAACCAGAGTGACGTGAGGAGCACATTTCAGAAAACGTGCTCAGCTCGTCGAGAAAATACGATTTAAGCAATAACATTAAAAATGCACCTAAAACCTAAACCAAACGTTGCAGGTGGTTATTTCTTCATGCGCAGTGGTCAACGCGGCACTCTTACGCTGCCAAGAGCACTTTTTACTATGCGCACCCAACCAGAGTGACGGGAGGAGCACATTTCAGAAAACGTGCTCAGCTCATCGAGAAAATGCGATTTAAGCAATAAAATTAAAAATGCACCTAAAACCTAAACCAAACGTTGCAGGTGGTTATTTCTTCATGCGCAGTGGTCAACGCGGCACTCTCTAGCTGCCAAGAGCACTTTTTACTATGCGCACCCAACCAGAGTGACGGGAGGAGCACATTTCAGAAAACGTGCTCAGCTCGTCGAGTAAATGCGATTTAAGCAATAAAATTAAAAATGCACCCAAAACCTAAACCAAACGTTGCAGGTGGTTATTTCTTCATGCGCAGTGGTCAACGCGGCACTCTCTAGCTGCCAAGAGCACTTTTTACTATGCACACCCAACCAGAGTGACGGGAGGAGCACATTTCAGAAAACGTGCGCAGCTCGTCCAGAAAATGCGATTTAAGCAATAAAATTAAAAATGCACCTAAAACCTAAACCAAACGTTGCAGATGGTCATTTCTTCATGCGCAGTGGTCAACGCGGCACTCTCTAGCTGCCAAGAGCACTTTTTACTATGCACACCCAACCAGAGTGACGGGAGGAGCACATTTCAGAAAACGTGCTCAGCTCGTCCAGACAATGCGATTTAAGCAATAAAATTAAAAATGCACCCAAAACCTAAACCAAACGTTCCAGGTGGTTATTTCTTAATGTGCAGTGGTCAACGCGGCATTCTCTAGCTGCCAAGAGCACTTTTTACTATGCGCACCCAACCAGAGTGACGGGAGGAGCACATTTCAGAAAACGTGCTCAGCTCGTCGAGAAAATGCGATTTAAGCAATAAAATTAAAAATGCACCTAAAACCTAAACCAAACGTTGCACGTGGTAATTTCTTAATGCGCAGTGGTCAACGCGGCACTCTCTAGCTGCCAAGAGCACTTTTTACTATGCGCACCCAACCAGAGTGACGGGAGGAGGACATTTCAGAAAACGTGCTCAGCTCGTCGAGAAAATGCGATTTAAGCAATAAAATTAAAAATGCACCTAAAACCTAAACTAAACGTTGCAGGTGGTTATTTCTTCGTGCGCAGCAGTCAACGCGGCACTCTCTAGCTGCCAAGAGCACTTTTTACTATGCGCACCCAACCAGAGTGACGGGAGGAGCACATTTCAGAAAACGTGCTCAGCTCGTCGAGTAAATGCAATTTAAGCAATAAAATTAAAAATGCACCCAAAACCTAAACCAAACGTTGCAGGTGGTTATTTCTTCATGCGCAGTGGTCAACGCGGCACTCTCTAGCTGCCAAGAGCACTTTTTACTATGCGCACCCAACCAGAGTGACGGGAGGAGCACATTTCAGAAAACGTGCTCAGCTCGTCCAGAAAATGCGATTTAAGCAATAAAATTAAAAATGCACCTAAAACCTAAACCAAACGTTGCAGATGGTCATTTCTTCATGCGCAGTGGTCAACGCGGCACTCTCTAGCTGCCAAGAGCACTTTTTACTATGCGCACCCAACCAGAGTGACGGGAGGAGCACATTTCAGAAAACGTGCTCAGCTCGTCCAGACAATGCGATTTAAGCAATAAAATTAAAAATGCACCCAAAACCTAAACCAAACGTTGCAGGTGGTTATTTCTTCATGCGCAGTGGTCAACGCGGCACTCTCTAGCTGCCAAGAGCACTTTTTACTATGCGCACCCAACCAGAGTGACGGGAGGAGCGCATTTCAGAAAACGTGCTCAGCTCGTCGAGAAAATGCGATTTAAGCAATAAAATTAAAAATGCACCTAAAACCTAAACCAAAAGTTGCAGGTGGTTATTTCTTCATGCGCAGCAGTCAACACGGCACTCTCTACCTGCCAAGAGCACTTTTTACTATGCGCACCCAACCAGAGTGACGGGAGGAGCACATTTCAGAAAACGTGCTCAGCTCGTCGAGAAAATGCGATTTAAGCAATAAAATTAAAAATGCACCTAAAACCTAAACCAAAAGTTGCAGGTGGTTATTTCTTCATGCGCAGCAGTCAACACGGCACTCTCTAGCTGCCAAGAGCACTTTTTAATATGCACACCCAACAAGAGTGACGGGAGGAGCACATTTCAGAAAACGTGCTCAGCTCGTCGAGAAAATGCGATTTAAGCAATAAAATTAAAAATGCACCCAAAACCTAAACCAAACGTTGCAGATGGTCATTTCTTCATGTGCAGTGGTCAACGCGGCACTCTCGAGCTGCCAAGAGCACTTTTTACTATGCACACCCAACCAGAGTGACGGGAGGAGCACATTTCAGAAAACGTGCTCAGCTCGTCGAGAAAATGCGATTTAAGCAATAAAATTAAAAATGCACCTAAAACCCAAACCAAACGTTGCAGGTGGTTATTTCTTCATGCGCAGTGGTCAACGCGGCACTCTCTAGCTGCCAAGAGCACTTTTTACTATGCGCACCCAACCAGAGTGACGGGAGGAGCACATTTCAGAAAACGTGCTCAGCTCGTTGAGAAAATGCGATTTAAGCAATAAAATTAAAAATGCACCCAAAACCTAAACCAAACGTTGCAGGTGGTTATTTCTTCATGCGCAGTGGTCAACGCAGCACTCTCTAGCTGCCAAGAGCACTTTTTACGATGCACACCCAACCAGAGTGACGGGAGGAGCACATTTCAGAAAACGTGCTCAGCTCGTCGAGAAAATGCGATTTAAGCAATAAAATTAAAAATGCACCTAAAACCTAAACCAAACGTTGCAGGTGGTTATTTCTCCGTGCGCAGCAGTCAACGCGGCACTCTCTAGCTGCCAAGAGCACTTTTTACTATGCACACCCAACCAGAGTGACGGGAGGAGCGCATTTTAGAAAACGTGCTCAGCTCGACGAGAAAATGCGATTTAAGCAATAAAATTAAAAATGCACCCAAAACCTAAACCAAACGTTGCAGGTGGTTATTTCTTCATGCGCAGTGGTCAACGCGGCACTCTCTAGCTGCCAAGAGCACTTTTTACTATGCGCACCCAACCAGAGTGACGGGAGGAGCACATTTCAGAAAACGTGCTCAGCTCGTCGAGAAAATGCGATTTAAGCAATAAAATTAAAAATGCACCTAAAACCTAAACCAAACGTTGCAGGTGGTTATTTCTTCATGCGCAGCGGTCAACGCAGCACTCTCTAGCTGCCAAGAGCACTTTTTACTATGCGCACCCAACCAGAGTGACGGGAGGAGCACATTTCAGAAAACGTGCTCAGCTCGTCGAGAAAATGCGATTTAAGCAATAAAATTAAAAATGCACCCAAAACCTAAACCAAACGTTGCAGGTGGTTATTTCTTCATGCGCAGTGGTCAACGCGGCACTCTCTAGCTGCCAAGAGCACTTTTTACTATGCGCACCCAACCAGAGTGACGGGAGGAGCGCATTTCAGAAAACGTGCTCAGCTCGTCGAGAAAATGCGATTTAAGCAATAAAATTAAAAATGCACCCAAAACCTAAACCAAACGTTGCAGGTGGTTATTTCTTCATATGCAGCAGTCAACGCGGCACTCTCTAGCTGCCAAGAGCACTTTTTACTATGCGCACCCAACCAGAGTGACGGGAGGAGCACATTTCAGAAAACGTGCTCAGCTCGTCGAGAAAATGCGATTTAAGCAATAAAATAAAAAATGCACCTAAAACCTAAACCAAACGTTGCAGGTGGATATTTCTTCATGCGCAGTGGTCAACGCGGCACTCTCTAGCTGCCAAGAGCACTTTTTACTATGCGCACCAAACCAGAGTGACGTGAGGAGCACATTTCAGAAAACGTGCTAAGCTCGTCGAGAAAATGCGATTTAAGCAATAAAATTAAAAATGCACCCATAACATTTAACCAAACGTTGCAGGTGGTAATTTCTTCATGCGCAGTGGTCAACGCGGCACTCTCTCGCTGCCAAGAGCACTTTTTACTATGCGCACCCAACCAGAGTGACGGGAGGAGCACATTTCAGAAAACGTGCTCAGCTCGTCGAGAAAATGCGATTTAAGCAATAAAATTAAAAATGCACCTAAAACCTAAACCAAACGCTGCAGATGGTCATTTCTTCATGCGCAGTGGTCAACGCGGCACTCTCTAGATGCCAAAAGCACTTTTTACTATACACACCCAACCAGAGTGACGGGAGGAGCACATTCCAGAAAACGTGCTCAGCTCGTCGAGAAAATGCGATTTAAGCAATAAAATTAAAAATGCACCCAAAACCTAAAGCAAACGTTGCAGATGGTCATTTCTTCATGTGCAGTGGTCAACGCGGCACTCTCTAGCTGCCAAGAGCACTTTTTACTATGCGCACCCAACCAGAGTGACGGGAGGAGCACATTTCAGAAAACGTGCTCAGCTCGTTGAGAAAATGCGATTTAAGCAATAAAATTAAAAATGCACCCAAAACCTAAACCAAACGTTGCAGGTGGTTATTTCTTCATGCGCAGTGGTCAACGCAGCACTCTCTAGCTGCCAAGAGCACTTTTTACGATGCACACCCAACCAGAGTGACGGGAGGAGCACATTTCAGAAAACGTGCTCAGCTCGTCGAGAAAATGCGATTTAAGCAATAAAATTAAAAATGCACCTAAAACCTAAACCAAACGTTGCAGGTGGTTATTTCTCCGTGCGCAGCAGTCAACGCGGCACTCTCTAGCTGCCAAGAGCACTTTTTACTATGCACACCCAACCAGAGTGACGGGAGGAGCGCATTTTAGAAAACGTGCTCAGCTCGACGAGAAAATGCGATTTAAGCAATAAAATTAAAAATGCACCCAAAACCTAAACCAAACGTTGCAGGTGGTTATTTCTTCATGCGCAGTGGTCAACGCGGCACTCTCTAGCTGCCAAGAGCACTTTTTACTATGCGCACCGAACCAGAGTGACGGGAGGAGCACATTTCAGAAAACGTGCTCAGCTCGTCGAGAAAATGCGATTTAAGCAATAAAATTAAAAATGCACCTAAAACCTAAACCAAACGTTGCAGGTGGTTATTTCTTCATGCGCAGCGGTCAACGCAGCACTCTCTAGCTGCCAAGAGCACTTTTTACTATGCGCACCCAACCAGAGTGACGGGAGGAGCACATTTCAGAAAACGTGCTCAGCTCGTCGAGAAAATGCGATTTAAGCAATAAAATTAAAAATGCACCCAAAACCTAAACCAAACGTTGCAGGTGGTTATTTCTTCATGCGCAGTGGTCAACGCGGCACTCTCTAGCTGCCAAGAGCACTTTTTACTATGCGCACCCAACCAGAGTGACGGGAGGAGCGCATTTCAGAAAACGTGCTCAGCTCGTCGAGAAAATGCGATTTAAGCAATAAAATTAAAAATGCACCCAAAACCTAAACCAAACGTTGCAGGTGGTTATTTCTTCATATGCAGCAGTCAACGCGGCACTCTCTAGCTGCCAAGAGCACTTTTTACTATGCGCACCCAACCAGAGTGACGGGAGGAGCACATTTCAGAAAACGTGCTCAGCTCGTCGAGAAAATGCGATTTAAGCAATAAAATAAAAAATGCACCTAAAACCTAAACCAAACGTTGCAGGTGGATATTTCTTCATGCGCAGTGGTCAACGCGGCACTCTCTAGCTGCCAAGAGCACTTTTTACTATGCGCACCAAACCAGAGTGACGTGAGGAGCACATTTCAGAAAACGTGCTAAGCTCGTCGAGAAAATGCGATTTAAGCAATAAAATTAAAAATGCACCCATAACATTTAACCAAACGTTGCAGGTGGTAATTTCTTCATGCGCAGTGGTCAACGCGGCACTCTTTCGCTGCCAAGAGCACTTTTTACTATGCGCACCCAACCAGAGTGACGGGAGGAGCACATTTCAGAAAACGTGCTCAGCTCGTCGAGAAAATGCGATTTAAGCAATAAAATTAAAAATGCACCTAAAACCTAAACCAAACGCTGCAGATGGTCATTTCTTCATGCGCAGTGGTCAACGCGGCACTCTCTAGATGCCAAAAGCACTTTTTACTATACACACCCAACCAGAGTGACGGGAGGAGCACATTCCAGAAAACGTGCTCAGCTCGTCGAGAAAATGCGATTTAAGCAATAAAATTAAAAATGCACCCAAAACCTAAAGCAAACGTTGCAGATGGTCATTTCTTCATGTGCAGTGGTCAACGCGGCACTCTCTAGCTGCCAAGAGCACTTTTTACTATGCACACCCAACCAGAGTGACGGGAGGAGCGCATTTCAGGAAACGTGCTCAGCTCGTCGAGAAAATGCGATTTAAGCAATAAAATTAAAAATGCACCCAAAACCTAAACCAAACGTTGCAGGTGGTTATTTCTTCATGTGCAGTGGTCAACGCGGCACTCTCTAGCTGCCAAGAGCACTTTTTACTATGCGCACCCAACCAGAGTGACGGGAGGAGCACATTTCAGAAAACGTGCTCAGCTCGCCGAGAAAATGCGATTTAAGCAATACAATTAAAAATGCACCTAAAACCTAAACCAAAAGTTGCAGGTGGTTATTTCTTCATGTGCAGTGGTCAACGCGGCACTCTCTAGCTGCCAAGAGCACTTTTTACTATGCGCACCCACCCAGAGTGACGGGAGGAGCACATTTAAGAAAACGTGCTCAGCTCGTCGAGAAAATGCGATTTAAGCAATTAAATTAAAAATGCACCTAAAATCTATACCAAACTTTGCAGGTGGTTATTTCTTCATGCGCAGCAGTCAACACGGCACTCTCTAGCTGCCAAGAGCACTTTTTACTATGCGCACCCAACCAGAGTGACGGGAGGAGCACATTTCAGAAAACGTGCTCAGCTCGTCGAGAAAATGCGATTTAAGCAATAAAATTAAAAATGCACCCAAAACCTAAACCAAACGTTGCAGGTGGTTATTTCTTCATATGCAGCAGTCAACGCGGCACTCTCTAGCTGCCAAGAGCACTTTTTACTATGCGCACCCAACCAGAGTGACGGGAGGAGCACATTTCAGAAAACGTGCTCAGCTCGTCGAGAAAATGCGATTTAAGCAATAAAATAAAAAATGCACCTAAAACCTAAACCAAACGTTGCAGGTGGATATTTCTTCATGCGCAGTGGTCAACGCGGCACTCTCTAGCTGCCAAGAGCACTTTTTACTATGCGCACCCAACCAGAGTGACGTGAGGAGCACATTTCAGAAAACGTGCTCAGCTCGTCGAGAAAATACGATTTAAGCAATAACATTAAAAATGCACCTAAAACCTAAACCAAACGTTGCAGGTGGTTATTTCTTCATGCGCAGTGGTCAACGCGGCACTCTTACGCTGCCAAGAGCACTTTTTACTATGCGCACCCAACCAGAGTGACGGGAGGAGCACATTTCAGAAAACGTGCTCAGCTCATCGAGAAAATGCGATTTAAGCAATAAAATTAAAAATGCACCTAAAACCTAAACCAAACGTTGCAGGTGGTTATTTCTTCATGCGCAGTGGTCAACGCGGCACTCTCTAGCTGCCAAGAGCACTTTTTACTATGCGCACCCAACCAGAGTGACGGGAGGAGCACATTTCAGAAAACGTGCTCAGCTCGTCGAGTAAATGCGATTTAAGCAATAAAATTAAAAATGCACCCAAAACCTAAACCAAACGTTGCAGGTGGTTATTTCTTCATGCGCAGTGGTCAACGCGGCACTCTCTAGCTGCCAAGAGCACTTTTTACTATGCACACCCAACCAGAGTGACGGGAGGAGCACATTTCAGAAAACGTGCGCAGCTCGTCCAGAAAATGCGATTTAAGCAATAAAATTAAAAATGCACCTAAAACCTAAACCAAACGTTGCAGATGGTCATTTCTTCATGCGCAGTGGTCAACGCGGCACTCTCTAGCTGCCAAGAGCACTTTTTACTATGCACACCCAACCAGAGTGACGGGAGGAGCACATTTCAGAAAACGTGCTCAGCTCGTCCAGACAATGCGATTTAAGCAATAAAATTAAAAATGCACCCAAAACCTAAACCAAACGTTCCAGGTGGTTATTTCTTAATGTGCAGTGGTCAACGCGGCACTCTCTAGCTGCCAAGAGCACTTTTTACTATGCGCACCCAACCAGAGTGACGGGAGGAGCGCATTTCAGAAAACGTGCTCAGCTCGTCGAGAAAATGCGATTTAAGCAATAAAATTAAAAATGCACCCAAAACCTAAACCAAACGTTGCAGGTGGTTATTTCTTCATGCGCAGTGGTCAACGCGGCACTTTCTAGCTGCCAAGAGCACTTTTTACTATGCGCACCCAACCAGAGTGACGGGAGGAGCACATTTCAGAAAACGTGCTCAACTCGTCGAGAAAATGCGATTTAAGCAATACAATTAAAAATGCACCTAAAACCTAAACCAAACGCTGCAGATGGTCATTTCTTCATGTGCAGTGGTCAACGCGGCACTCTCTAGCTGCCAAGAGCACTTTTTACTATGCACACCCAACCAGAGTGACGGGAGGAGCGCATTTCAGGAAACGTGCTCAGCTCGTCGAGAAAATGCGATTTAAGCAATAAAATTAAAAATGCACCCAAAACCTAAACCAAACGTTGCAGGTGGTTATTTCTTCATGCGCAGTGGTCAACGCGGCACTCTCGAGCTGCCAAGAGCACTTTTTACTATGCGCACCCAACCAGAGTGACGGGAGGAGCACATTTCAGAAAACGTGCTCAGCTCGCCGAGAAAATGCGATTTAAGCAATACAATTAAAAATGCACCTAAAACCTAAACCAAACGTTGCAGGTGGTTATTTCTTCATGTGCAGTGGTCAACGCGGCACTCTCTAGCTGCCAAGAGCACTTTTTACTATGCGCACCCACCCAGAGTGACGGGAGGAGCACATTTAAGAAAACGTGCTCAGCTCGTCGAGAAAATGCGATTTAAGCAATAAAACTAAAAATGCACCTAAAATCTATACCAAACGTTGCAGGTGGTTATTTCTTCATGCGCAGCAGTCAACACGGCACTCTCTAGCTGCCAAGAGCACTTTTGACTATGCACACCCAACCAGAGTGACGGGAGGAGCACATTTCAGAAAACGTGCTCAGCTCGTCGAGAAAATGCGATTTAAGCAATAAAATTAAAAATGCACCCAAAACATTAAACCAAACGTTGCAGGTGGTTATTTCTTCATGCGCAGTGGTCAACGCGGCACTCTCTAGCTGCCAAGAGCATTTTTTACTATGCGCACCCAACCAGAGTGACGGGAGGAGCACATTTCAGAAAACGTGCTCAGCTCGTCGAGAAAATGCGATTTAAGCAATAAAATTAAAAATGCACCTAAAACCTAAACCAAACGTTGCAGGTGGTTATTTCTTAATGCGCAGTGGTCAACGCGGCACTCTCTAGCTGCCAAGAGCACTTTTTACTATGCGCACCCAACCAGAGCGACGGGAGGAGCACATTTCAGAAAACGTGCTCAGCTCGTCGAGAAAATGCGATTTAAGCAATAAAATTAAAAATGCACCTAAAACCTAAACTAAACGTTGCAGGTGGTTATTTCTTCGTGCGCAGCAGTCAACGCGGCACTCTCTAGCTGCCAAGAGCACTTTTTACTATGCGCACCCAACCAGAGTGACGGGAGGAGCACATTTCAGAAAACGTGCTCAGCTCGTCGAGTAAATGCAATTTAAGCAATAAAATTAAAAATGCACCCAAAACCTAAACCAAACGTTGCAGGTGGTTATTTCTTCATGCGCAGTGGTCAACGCGGCACTCTCTAGCTGCCAAGAGCACTTTTTACTATGCGCACCCAACCAGAGTGACGGGAGGAGCACATTTCAGAAAACGTGCTCAGCTCGTCCAGAAAATGCGATTTAAGCAATAAAATTAAAAATGCACCTAAAACCTAAACCAAACGTTGCAGATGGTCATTTCTTCATGCGCAGTGGTCAACGCGGCACTCTCTAGCTGCCAAGAGCACTTTTTACTATGCGCACCCAACCAGAGTGACGGGAGGAGCACATTTCAGAAAACGTGCTCAGCTCGTCCAGACAATGCGATTTAAGCAATAAAATTAAAAATGCACCCAAAACCTAAACCAAACGTTGCAGGTGGTTATTTCTTCATGCGCAGTGGTCAACGCGGCACTCTCTAGCTGCCAAGAGCACTTTTTACTATGCGCACCCAACCAGAGTGACGGGAGGAGCGCATTTCAGAAAACGTGCTCAGCTCGTCGAGAAAATGCGATTTAAGCAATAAAATTAAAAATGCACCTAAAACCTAAACCAAACGTTGCAGATGGTCATTTCTTCATGCGCAGCAGTCAACGCGGCACTCTCTAGCTGCCAAGAGCACTTTTTACTATGCGCACCCAACCAGAGTGACGGGAGGAGCACATTTCAGAAAACGTGCTCAGCTCGTCGAGAAAATGCGATTTAAGCAATAAAATTAAAAATGCACCTAAAACCCAAACCAAACGTTGCAGGTGGTTATTTCTTCATGCGCAGTGGTCAACGCGGCACTCTCTAGCTGCCAAGAGCACTTTTTACTATGCGCACCCAACCAGAGTGACGGGAGGAGCACATTTCAGAAAACGTGCTCAGCTCGTCGAGAAAATGCGATTTAAGCAATAAAATTAAAAATGCACCCAAAACCTAAACCAAACGTTACAGGTGGTTATTTCTTCATGCGCAGTGGTCAACGCGGCACTCTCTAGCTGCCAAGAGCACTTTTTACTATGCGCACCCAACCAGAGTGACGGGAGGAGCACATTTCAGAAAACGTGCTCAGCTCGTCCAGAAAATGCGATTTAAGCAATAAAATTAAAAATGCACCTAAAACCTAAACCAAACGTTGCAGATGGTCATTTCTTCATGCGCAGTGGTCAACGCGGCACTCTCTGGCTGCCAAGAGCACTTTTTACTATGCGCACCCAACCAGAGTGACGGGAGGAGCACATTTCAGAAAACGTGCTCAGCTCGTCCAGAAAATGCGATTTAAGCAATAAAATTAAAAATGCACCTAAAACCTAAACCAAACGTTGCAGATGGTCATTTCTTCATGCGCAGTAGTCAACGCGGCACTCTCTAGCTGCCAAGAGCACTTTTTACTATGTGCACCCAACCAGAGTGACGTGAGGAGCACATTTCAGAAAACGTGCTCAACTCGTCGAGAAAATGCGATTTAAGCAATAAAATTAAAAATGCACCCAAAACCTAAACCAAACGTTGCAGGTGGTTATTTCTTCATGCGCAGTCGTCAACGCGGCACTCTCTAGCTGCCAAGAGCACTTTTTACTATGCGCACCCAACCAGAGTGACGGGAGGAGCACATTTCAGAAAACGTGCTCAGCTCGTCGAGAAAATGCGATTTAAGCAATAAAATTAAAAATGCACCCAAAACCTAAACCAAACGTTACAGGTGGTTATTTCTTCATGCGCAGTGGTCAACGCGGCACTCTCTAGCTGCCAAGAGCACTTTTTACTATGCGCACCCAACCAGAGTGACGGGAGGAGCACATTTCAGAAAACGTGCTCAGCTCGTCCAGAAAATGCGATTTAAGCAATAAAATTAAAAATGCACCTAAAACCTAAACCAAACGTTGCAGATGGTCATTTCTTCATGCGCAGTGGTCAACGCGGCACTCTCTGGCTGCCAAGAGCACTTTTTACTATGCGCACCCAACCAGAGTGACGGGAGGAGCACATTTCAGAAAACGTGCTCAGCTCGTCCAGAAAATGCGATTTAAGCAATAAAATTAAAAATGCACCTAAAACCTAAACCAAACGTTGCAGATGGTCATTTCTTCATGCGCAGTAGTCAACGCGGCACTCTCTAGCTGCCAAGAGCACTTTTTACTATGTGCACCCAACCAGAGTGACGGGAGGAGCACATTTCAGAAAACGTGCTCAGCTCGTCGAGTAAATGCAATTTAAGCAATAAAATTAAAAATGCACCCAAAACCTAAACCAAACGTTGCAGGTGGTTATTTCTTTATGCGCAGTGGTCAACGCGGCACTCTCTAGCTGCCAAGAGCACTTTTTACTATGCGCACCCAACCAGAGTGACGGGAGGAGCACATTCCAGAAAACGTGCTCAGCTCGTCGAGAAAATGCGATTTAAGCAATAAAATTAAAAATGCACCCAAAACCTAAACCAAACGTTGCAGATGGTCATTTCTTCATGCGCAGTGGTCAACGCGGCACTCTCTAGCTGCCAAGAGCACTTTTTACTATGCGCACCCAACCAGAGTGACGGGAGGAGCACATTTCAGAAAACGTGCTCAGCTCGTTGAGAAAATGCGATTTAAGCAATAAAATTAAAAATGCACCCAAAACCTAAACCAAACGTTGCAGGTGGTTATTTCTTCATGCGCAGTGGTCAACGCGGCACTCTCTAGCTGCCAAGAGCACTTTTTACTATGCACACCCAACCAGAGTGACGGGAGGAGCGCATTTCAGAAAACGTGCTCAGCTCGACGAGAAAATGCGATTTAAGCAATAAAATTAAAAATGCACCCAAAACCTAAACCAAACGTTGCAGGTGGTTATTTCTTCATGCGCAGTGGTCAACGCAGCACTCTCTAGCTGCCAAGAGCACTTTTTACGATGCACACCCAACCAGAGAGACGGGAGGAGCGCATTTCAGAAAACGTGCTCAGCTCGACGAGAAAATGCGATTTAAGCAATAAAATTAAAAATGCACCCAAAACCTAAACCAAACGTAGCAGGTGGTAATTTCTTCATGCGCAGTGGTCAACGCGGCACTCTCTAGCTGCCAAGAGCACTTTTTACTATGCGCACCCACCCAGAGTGACGGGAGGAGCACATTTAAGAAAACGTGCTCAGCTCGTCGAGAAAATGCGATTTAAGCAATAAAATTAAAAATGCACCTAAAACCTAAACCAAACGTTGCAGATGGTCATTTCTTCATGCGCAGTAGTCAACGCGGCACTCTCTAGCTGCCAAGAGCACTTTTTACTATGCGCACCCAACCAGAGTGACGGGAGGAGCACATTTCAGAAAACGTGCTCAGCTCGTCGAGAAAATGCGATTTAAGCAATAAAATTAAAAATGCACCTAAAAACCTAAAATAAACGTTGCAGGTGGTCATTTCTTCATGCGCAGTGGTCAACGCGGCACTCTCTAGCTGCCAAGAGCACTTTTTACTATGCGCACCCAACCAGAGTGACGGGAGGAGCGCATTTCAGAAAACGTGCTCAGCTCGTCGAGAAAATGCCATTTAAGCCGTACAATTAAAAATGCACCTAAAACCTAAACCAAACGTTGCAGGTCGTTGTTTCTTCATGCGCAGTGGTCAACGTGGCACTCTCTAGCTGCCAAGAGCACTTTTTACTATGCGCACCCAACCAGAGTGACGGGAGGAGCACATTCCAGAAAACGTGCTCAGCTCGTCGAGAAAATGCGATTTAAGCAATAAAATTAAAAATGCACCCAAAACCTAAACCAAACGTTGCAGATGGTCATTTCTTCATGTGCAGTGGTCAACGCGGCACTCTCTAGCTGCCAAGAGCACTTTTTACTATGCACACCCAACCAGAGTGACGGGAGGAGCGCATTTCAGAAAACGTGCTCAGCTCGTCGAGAAAATGCGATTTAAGCAATAAAATTAAAAATGCACCCAAAACCTAAACCAAACGTTGCAGGTGGTTATTTCTTCATGCGCAGTGGTCAACGCGGCACTCTCTAGCTGCCAAGAGCACTTTTTACTATGCGCACCCAACCAGAGTAACGGGAGGAGCACATTTCAGAAAACGTGCTCAGCTCGTCGAGAAAATGCGATTTAAGCAATAAAATTAAAAATGCACCCAAAACCTAAACCAAACGTTGCAGGTGGTTATTTCTTCATATGCAGCAGTCAACGCGGCACTCTCTAGCTGCCAAGAGCACTTTTTACTATGCGCACCCAACCAGAGTGACGGGAGGAGCACATTTCAGAAAACGTGCTCAGCTCGTCGAGAAAATGCGATTTAAGCAATAAAATAAAAAATGCACCTAAAACCTAAACCAAACGTTGCAGGTGGATATTTCTTCATGCGCAGTGGTCAACGCGGCACTCTCTAGCTGCCAATAGCACTTCTTACTATGCGCACCCAACCAGAGTGACGTGAGGAGCACATTTCAGAAAACGTGCTCAGCTCGTCGAGAAAATACGATTTAAGCAATAACATTAAAAATGCACCTAAAACCTAAACCAAACGTTGCAGGTGGTTATTTCTTCGTGCGCAGCAGTCAACGCGGCACTCTCTAGCTGCCAAGAGCACTTTTTACTATGCGCACCCAACCAGAGTGACGGGAGGAGCACATTTCAGAAAACGTGCTCAGCTCGTCGAGTAAATGCGATTTAAGCAATAAAATTAAAAATGCACCCAAAACCTAAACCAAACGTTGCAGGTGGTTATTTCTTCATGCGCAGTGGTCAACGCGGCACTCTCTAGCTGCCAAGAGCACTTTTTACTATGCGCACCCAACCAGAGTGACGGGAGGAGCACATTTCAGAAAACGTGCTCAGCTCGTCCAGAAAATGCGATTTAAGCAATAAAATTAAAAATGCACCTAAAACCTAAACCAAACGTTGCAGATGGTCATTTCTTCATGCGCAGTGGTCAACGCGGCACTCTCTAGCTGCCAAGAGCACTTTTTAATATGCACACCCAACAAGAGTGACGGGAGGAGCGCATTTCAGAAAACGTGCTCAGCTCGTCGAGAAAATGCAATTTAAGCAATAAAATTAAAAATGCACCCAAAACCTAAACCAAACGTTGCAGATGGTCATTTCTTCATGTGCAGTGGTCAACGCGGCACTCTCTAGCTGCCAAGAGCACTTTTTACTATGCACACCCAACCAGAGTGACGGGAGGAGCGCATTTCAGAAAACGTGCTCAGCTCGTCGAGAAAATGCGATTTAAGCAATAAAATTACAAATGCACCCAAAACCTAAACCAAACGTTGCAGGTGGTTATTTCTTCATGCGCAGTGGTCAACGCGGCACTCTCTAGCTGCCAAGAGCACTTTTTACTATGCGCACCCAACCAGAGTGACGGGAGGAGCACATTTCAGAAAACGTGCTCAGCTCGTCGAGAAAATGCGATTTAAGCAATAAAATTAAAAATGCACCCAAAACCTCAACCAAACGTTGCAGGTGGTTATTTCTTCATATGCAGCAGTCAACGCGGCACTCTCTAGCTGCCAAGAGCACTTTTTACTATGCGCACGCAACCAGAGTGACGGGAGGAGCACATTTCAGAAAACGTGCTCAGCTCGTCGAGAAAATGCGATTTAAGCAATAAAATTAAAAATGCACCCAGAACCCAAACCAAACGTTGCAGATGGTCATTTCTTCATGCGCAGTGGTCAACGCGGCACTCTCTAGCTGCCAAGAGCACTTTTTCCTATGCGCACCCAACCAGAGTGACGGGAGGAGCACATTTCAGAAAACGTGCTAAGCTCGTCCAGAAATTGCGATTTAAGCAATAAAATTAAAAATGCACCTAAAACCTAAACCAAACGTTGCAGATGGTCGTTTCTTCATGTGCAGTGGTCAACGCGGCACTCTCTAGCTGCCAAGAGCACTTTTTACTATGCACACCCAACCAGAGTGACGGGAGGAGCACATTTCAGAAAACGTGCTCAGCTCGTCCAGACAATGCGATTTAAGCAATAAAATTAAAAATGCACCCAAAACCTAAACCAAACCTTGCAGTTGGTTATTTCTTCATGCGCAGTGGTCAACGCCGCACTCTCTAGCTGCCAAGAGCACTTTTTACTATGCACACCCAACCAGAGTGACGGGAGGAGCACATTTCAGAAAACGTGCTCAGCTCGTCGAGAAAATGCGATTTAAGCAATAAAATTAAAAATGCACCCAAAACCTAAACCAAACGTTGCAGGTGGTTATTTCTTCATGCGCAGTGGTCAACGCGGCACTCTCTAGCTGCCAAGAGCACTTTTTACTATGCACACCCAACCAGAGTGACGGGAGGAGCACATTTCAGAAAACGTGCTCAGCTCGTCGAGAAAATGCGATTTAAGCAATAAAATTAAAAATGCACCCAAAACATTAAACCAAACGTTGCAGGTGGTTATTTCTTCATGCGCAGTGGTCAACGCGGCACTCTCTAGCTGCCAAGAGCATTTTTTACTATGCGCACCCAACCAGAGTGACGGGAGGAGCGCATTTCAGGAAACGTGCTCAGCTCGTCGAGAAAATGCGATTTAAGCAATAAAATTAAAAATGCACCCAAAACCTAAAGCAAACGTTGCAGATGGTCATTTCTTCATGTGCAGCAGTCAACGCGGCACTCTCTAGCTTCCAAGAGCACTTTTTACTATGCGCACCCAACCAGAGTGACGGGAGGAGCACATTTCAGAAAACGTGCTCAGCTCGTCGAGAAAATGCGATTTAAGCAATAAAATTAAAAATGCACCTAAAAACCTAAACCAAACGTTGCAGGTGGTTATTTCTTCATGCGCAGTGGTCAACGCGGCACTCTCTAGCTGCCAAGAGCACTTTTTACTATGCGCACCCAACCAGAGTGACGGGAGGAGCACATTTCAGAAAACGTGCTCAGCTCGTCGAGAAAATGCGATTTAAGCAATAAAATTAAAAATGCACCTAAAACCTAAACCAAACGCTGCAGATGGTCATTTCTTCATGCGCAGTGGTCAACGCGGCACTCTCTAGCTGCCAAGAGCACTTTTTACTATACACACCGAACCAGAGTGACGGGAGGAGCACATTCCAGAAAACGTGCTCAGCTCGTCGAGAAAATGCGATTTAAGCAATAAAATTAAAAAATGCACCCAAAACCTAAAGCAAACGTTGCAGATGGTCATTTCTTCATGTGCAGTGGTCAACGCGGCACTCTCTAGCTGCCAAGAGCACTTTTTACTATGCACACCCAACCAGAGTGACGGGAGGAGCGCATTTCAGGAAACGTGCTCAGCTCGTCGAGAAAATGCGATTTAAGCAATAAAATTAAAAATGCACCCAAAACCTAAACCAAACGTTGCAGGTGGTTATTTCTTTATGCGCAGTGGTCAACGCGGCACTCTCTAGCTGCCAAGAGCACTTTTTACTATGCGCACCCAACCAGAGTGACGGGAGGAGCACATTTCAGAAAACGTGCTCAGCTCGCCGAGAAAATGCGATTTAAGCAATACAATTAAAAATGCACCTAAAACCTAAACCAAACGTTGCAGGTGGTTATTTCGTCATGCGCAGTGGTCAACGCGGCACTCTCTAGCTGCCAAGAGCACTTTTTACTATGCGCACCCACCCAGAGTGACGGGAGGAGCACATTTAAGAAAACGTGCTCAGCTCGTCGAGAAAATGCGATTTAAGCAATAAAATTAAAAATGCACCTAAAATCTATACCAAACGTTGCAGGTGGTTATTTCTTCATGCGCAGCAGTCAACACGGCACTCTCTAGCTGCCAAGAGCACTTTTTACTATGCACACCCAACCAGAGTGACGGGAGGAGCACATTTCAGAAAACGTGCTCAGCTCGTCGAGTAAATGCGATTTAAGCAATAAAATTAAAAATGCACCCAAAACCTAAACCAAACGTTGCAGGTGGTTATTTCTTCATGCGCAGTGGTCAACGCGGCACTCTCTAGCTGCCAAGAGCACTTTTTACTATGCACACCCAACCAAAGTGACGGGAGGAGCGCATTTCAGGAAACGTGCTCAGCTCGTCGAGAAAATGCGATTTAAGCAATAAAATTAAAAATGCACCCAAAACCTAAACCAAACGTTGCAGGTGGTTATTTCTTTATGCGCAGTGGTCAACGCGGCACTCTCTAGCTGCCAAGAGCACTTTTTACTATGCGCACCCAACCAGAGTGACGGGAGGAGCACATTTCAGAAAACGTGCTCAGCTCGCCGAGAAAATGCGATTTAAGCAATACAATTAAAAATGCACCTAAAACCTATACCAAACGTTGCAGGTGGTTATTTCTTCATGCGCAGTGGTCAACGCGGAACTCTCTAGCTGCCAAGAGCACTTTTTACTATGCGCACCCACCCAGAGTGACGGGAGGAGCACATTTAAGAAAACGTGCTCAGCTCGTCGAGAAAATGCGATTTAAGCAATAAAATTAAAAATGCACCTAAAATCTATACCAAACGTTGCATGTGGTTATTTCTTCATGCGCAGCAGTCAACACGGCACTCTCTAGCTGCCAAGAGCACTTTTTACTATGCACACCCAACCAGAGTGACGGGAGGAGCACATTTCAGAAAACGTGCTCAGCTCGTCGAGAAAATGCGATTTAAGCAATAAAATTAAAAATGCACCCAAAACATTAAACCAAACGTTGCAGGTGGTTATTTCTTCATGCGCAGTGGTCAACGCGGCACTCTCTAGCTGCCAAGAGCATTTTTTACTTTGCGCACCCAACCAGAGTGACGGGAGGAGCACATTTCAGAAAACGTGCTCAGCTCGTCGAGAAAATGCGATTTAAGCAATAAAATTAAAAATGCACCTAAAACCTAAACCAAACGTTGCAGGTGGTTATTTCTTCATGCGCAGTGGTC
Source organism: Syngnathus scovelli (assembly GCF_024217435.2). Classification (NCBI taxonomy): domain Eukaryota; kingdom Metazoa; phylum Chordata; class Actinopteri; order Syngnathiformes; family Syngnathidae; genus Syngnathus; species Syngnathus scovelli. The sequence goes on from NC_090861.1 coordinate 11,628,697, forward strand.
AACGCGGCACTCTCTAGCTGCCAAGAGCACTTTTTACTATGCGCACCCAACCAGAGTGACGGGAGGAGCACATTTCAGAAAACGTGCTCAGCTCGTCGAGAAAATGCGATTTAAGCAATAAAATTAAAATGCACCTAAAACCTAAACCAAACGTTGCAGGTGGTTATTTCTTCATGCGCAGTGGTCAACGCGGCACTCTCTCGCTGCCAAGAGCACTTTTTACTATGCGCACCCAACCAGAGTGACGGGAGGAGCACATTTCAGAAAACGTGCTCAGCTCATCGAGAAAATGCGATTTAAGCAATAAAATTAAAAATGCACCTAAAACCTAAACCAAACGTTGCAGGTGGTTATTTCTTCATGCGCAGTGGTCAACGCGGCACTCTCTAGCTGCCAAGAGCACTTTTTACTATGCGCACCCAACCAGAGTGACGGGAGGAGCACATTTCAGAAAACGTGCTCAGCTCGTCGAGAAAATGCGATTTAAGCAATAAAATTAAAAATGCACCTAAAACCTAAACCAAACGTTGCAGGTGGTTATTTCTTCGTGCGCAGCAGTCAACGCGGCACTCTCTAGCTGCCAAGAGCACTTTTTACTATGCGCACCCAACCAGAGTGACGGGAGGAGCACATTTCAGAAAACGTGCTCAGCTCGTCGAGTAAATGTGATTTAAGCAATAAAATTAAAAATGCACCCAAAACCTAAACCAAACGTTGCAGGTGGTTATTTCTTCATGCGCAGTGGTCAACGCGGCACTCTCTAGCTGCCAAGAGCACTTTTTACTATGCGCACCCAACCAGAGTGACGGGAGGAGCGCATTTCAGAAAACGTGCTCAGCTCGTCGAGAAAATGCGATTTAAGCAATAAAATTAAAAATGCACCTAAAACCTAAACCAAACGTTGCAGGTGGTTATTTCTTCATGCGCAGCAGTCAACGCGGCACTCTCTAGCTGCCAAGAGCACTTTTTACTATGCGGACCCAACCAGAGTGACGGGAGGAGCACATTTCAGAAAACGTGCTCAGCTCGTCGAGAAAATGCGATTTAAGCAATAAAATAAAAAATGCACCTAAAACCTAAACCAAACGCTGCAGATGGTCATTTCTTCATGTGCAGTGGTCAACGCGGCACTCTCTAGCTGCCAAGATTACTTTTTACTATGCGCACCCAACCAGACTGACGGGAGGAGCACATTTCAGAAAACGTGCTCAGCTCGTCGAGAAAATGCGATTTAAGCAACAAAATTAAAAATGCACCCAAAACCTAAACCAAACGTTGCAGGTGGTTATTTCTTCATGCGCAGCAGTCAACGCGGCACTCTCTAGCTGCCAAGAGCACTTTTTAATATGCACACCCAACAAGAGTGACGGGAGGAGCGCATTTCAGAAAACGTGCTCAGCTCGACGAGAACATGCGATTTAAGCAATAAAATTAAAAATGCACCCAAAACCTAAACCAAACGTTGCAGGTGGTTATTTCTTCATGCGCAGTGGTCAACGCGGCACTCTCTAGCTGCCAAGAGCACTTTTTACTATGCGCACCCAACCAGAGTGACGGGAGGAGCACATTTCAGAAAACGTGCTCAGCTCGTCGAGAAAATGCGATTTAAGCAATAAAATTAAAAATGCACCCAAAACCTAACCAAACGTTGCAGGTGGTTATTTCTTCATGCGCAGTGGTAAACGCGGCACTCTCTAGCTGCCAAGAGCACTTTTTACTATGCGCACCCAACCAGAGTGACGGGAGGAGCACATTTCATAAAACGTGCTCAGCTCGTCCAGAAAATGCTATTTAAGCAATAAAATTAAAAATGCACCTAAAACCTAAACCAAACGTTGCAGATGGTCATTTCTTCATGCGCAGTGGTCAACGCGGCACTCTCTAGCTGCCAAGAGCACTTTTTACTATGCACACCCAACCAGAGTGACGGGAGGAGCACATTTCAGAAAACGTGCTCAGCTCGTCCAGAAAATGCGATTTAAGCAATAAAATTAAAAATGCACCCAAAACCTAAACCAAACGTTGCAGGTGGTTATTTCTTCATGCGCAGTGGTCAACGCGGCACTCTCTAGCTGCCAAGAGCACTTTTTACTATGCGCACCCAACCAGAGTGACGGGAGGAGCACATTTCAGAAAACGTGCTCAGCTCGTCGAGAAATGCGATTTAAGCAATAAAATTAAAAATGCACCCAAAACCTAAACCAAACGTTGCAGGTGGTTATTTCTTCGTGCGCAGCAGTCAACGCGGCACTCTCTAGCTGCCAAGAACACTTTTTACTATGCGCACCCAACCAGAGTGACGGGAGGAGCACATTTCAGAAAACGTGCTCAGCTCGTCGAGAAAATGCGATTTAAGCAATAAAATTAAAAATGCACCTAAAACCTAAACCAAACGTTGCAGGTGGTTATTTCTTCATGCGCAGTGGTCAACGCGGCACTCTCTAGCTGCCAAGAGCACTTTTTACTATGCGCACCCAACCAGAGGGACGGGAGGAGCACATTTCAGAAAACGTGCTCAGCTCGTCGAGAAAATGCGATTTAAGCAATAAAATTAAAAATGCACGCAAAACCTAAACCAAACGTTGCAGGTGGTTATTTCTTCATGCGCAGCGGTCAACGCGGTACTCTCTAGCTGCCAAGAGCACTTTTTACTATGCGCACCCAACCAGAGTGACGGGAGGAGCACATTTCAGAAAACGTGGTCAGCTCGTCGAGAAAATGCGATTTAAGCAATAAAATTAAAAATGCACCTAAAACCTAAACCAAACGTTGCAGGTGGTTATTTCTTCATGCGCAGTGGTCAACGCGGCACTCTCTAGCTGCCAAGAGCACTTTTTACTATGCACACCCAACCAGAGTGACGGGAGGAGCACATTTCAGAAAACGTGCTCAGCTCGTCGAGAAAATGCGATTTACGCAATAAAATTAAAAATGCACCTAAAACCTAAACAAAACGTTGCAGGTGGTTATCTCTTCATGCGCAGTGGTAAACGCGGCACTCTCTAGCTGCCAAGAGCACTTTTTACTATGCGCACCCAACCAGAGTGACGGGAGGAGCACATTTCAGAAAACGTGCTCAGCTCGTCGAGAAAATGCGATTTAAGCAATAAAATTAAAAATGCACCCAAAACCTAAACCAAACGTTGCAGGTGGTTATTTCTTCATGCGCAGCAGTCAAAGCGGCACTCTCTAGCTGCCAAGAGCACTTTTTACTATGTGCACCCAACCAGAGTGACGGGAGGAGCACATTTCAGAAAACGTGCTCAGCTCGTCGAGAAATTACGATTCAAGCAATAAAATTTGAAATGCACCTAAAACCTAAACCAAACGTTGCAGGTGGTTATTTCTTCATGCGCATTGGTCAACGCGGCACTCTCTAGCTGCCAAGAGCACTTTTTACTTTGCACACCCAACCAGAGTGACGGGAGGAGCACATTTCAGAAAACGTGCTCAGCTCGTCGAGAAAATGCGATTTAAGCAATAAAATTAAAAATGCACCCAAAACCTAAACCAAACGTTGCAGGTGGTTATTTCTTCATGCGCATTGGTCAACGCGGCACTCTCTAGCTGCCAAGAGCACTTTTTACTTTGCGCACCCAACCAGAGTGACGGGAGGAGCACATTTCAGAAAACGTGCTCAGCTCGTCGAGAAAATGCGATTTAAGCAATAAAATTAAAAATGCACCCAAAACCTAAACCAAACGTTGCAGGTGGTTATTTCTTCATGCGCAGTGGTCAACGCGGCACTCTCTAGCTGCCAAGAGCACTTTTTACTATGCGCACCCAACCAGAGTGACGGGAGGAGCACATTTCAGAAAACGTGCTCAGCTCGTCCAGAAAAGGCTATTTAAGCAATAAAATAAAAAATGCACATAAAACCTAAACCAAACGTTGCAGATGGTCATTTCTTCATGCGCAGTGGTCAATGCGGCACTCTCTAGCTGCCAAGAGCACTTTTTACTATGCGCACCAAACCAGAGTGACGGGAGGAGCACATTTCAGAAAACGTGCTCAGCTCGTCGAGAAAATGCGATTTAAGCAATAAAATTAAAACTGCACCCAAAACCTAAACCAAACGTTGCAGATGGTCATTTCTTCATGCGCAGTGGTCAACGCGGCACTCTCTAGCTGCCAAGAGCACTTTTTACTATGCACACCCAACCAGAGTGACGGGAGGAGCACATTTCAGAAAACGTGCTCAGCTCGTCGAGAAAATGCGATTTAAGCAATAAAATTAAAAATGCACCCAAAACCTAAACCAAACGTTGCAGGTGGTTATTTCTTCATGCGCAGCAGTCAACGCGGCACTCTCTAGCTGCCAAGAGCACTTTTTACTATGCGCACCCAACCAGAGTGACGGGAGGAGCACATTTCAGAAAACGTGCTCAGCTCGTCGAGAAAATGCGATTTAAGCAATAAAATTAAAAATGCACCCAAAACCTAAACCAAACGTTGCAGATGGTCATTTCTTCATGCGCAGTGGTACACGCGGCACTCTCTAGCTGCCAAGAGCACTTTTTACTATGCGCACCCAACCAGAGTGACGGGAGGACCACATTTCAGAAAACGTGCTCAGCTCGTCGAGAAAATGCGATTTAAGCAATGAAATTAAAAATGCACCCAAAACCTAAACCAAACGTTGCAGGTGGTTATTTCTTCATGCGCAGCAGTCAACGCGGCACTCTCTAGCTGCCAAGAGCACTTTTTACTATGCGCACCCAACCAGAGTGACGGGAGGAGCACATTTCAGAAAACGTGCTCAGCTCGTCGAGAAAATGCGATTTAAGCAATGAAATTAAAAATGCACCCAAAACCTAAACCAAACGTTGCAGGTGGTTATTTCTTCATGCGCAGCAGTCAAAGCGGCACTCTCTAGCTGCCAAGAGCACTTTTTACTATGTGCACCCAACCAGAGTGACGGGAGGAGCACATTTCAGAAAACGTGCTCAGCTCGTCGAGAAAATGCGATTCAAGCAATAAAATTTGAAATGCACCTAAAACCTAAACCAAACGTTGCAGGTGGTTATTTCTTCATGCGCATTGGTCAACGCGGCACTCTCTAGCTGCCAAGAGCACTTTTTACTTTGCACACCCAACCAGAGTGACGGGAGGAGCACATTTCAGAAAACGTGCTCAGCTCGTCGAGAAAATGCGATTTAAGCAATAAAATTAAAAATGCACCCAAAACCTAAACAAAACGTTGCAGGTGGTTATTTCTTCATGCGCAGTGGTCAACGCGGCACTCTCTAGCTGCCAAGAGCACTTTATACTATGCGCACCCAACCAGAGTGACGGGAGGAGCACATTTCAGAAAACGTGCTCAGCTCGTCCAGAAAAGGCTATTTAAGCAATAAAATAAAAAATGCACATAAAACCTAAACCAAACGTTGCAGATGGTCATTTCTTCATGCGCAGTGGTCAATGCGGCACTCTCTAGCTGCCAAGAGCACTTTTTACTATGCACACCCAACCAGAGTGACGGGAGGAGCACATTTCATAAAACGTGCTCAGCTCGTCCAGACAATGCGATTTAAGCAATAAAATTAAAAATGCACCCAACACCTAAACCAAACGTTGCAGGTGGTTATTTCTTAATGCGCAGTGGTCAACGCGGCACTCTCTAGCTGCCAAGAGCACTTTTTACTATGCGCACCCAACCAGAGTGACGGGAGGAGCGCATTTCAGAAAACGTGCTCAGCTCGTCGAGAAAATGCCATTTAAGCCGTACAATTAAAAATGCACCTAAAACCTAAACCAAACGTTGCAGGTCGTTGTTTCTTCATGCGCAGTGGTCAACGTGGCACTCTCTAGCTGCCAAGAGCACTTTTTACTATGCGCACCCAACCAGAGTGACGGGAGGAGCACATTCCAGAAAACGTGCTCAGCTCGTCGAGAAAATGCGATTTAAGCAATAAAATTAAAAATGCACCCAAAACCTAAACCAAACGTTGCAGATGGTCATTTCTTCATGTGCAGTGGTCAACGCGGCACTCTCTAGCTGCCAAGAGCACTTTTTACTATGCACACCCAACCAGAGTGACGGGAGGAGCGCATTTCAGAAAACGTGCTCAGCTCGTCGAGAAAATGCGATTTAAGCAATAAAATTAAAAATGCACCCAAAACCTAAACCAAACGTTGCAGGTGGTTATTTCTTCATGCGCAGTGGTCAACGCGGCACTCTCTAGCTGCCAAGAGCACTTTTTACTATGCGCACCCAACCAGAGTAACGGGAGGAGCACATTTCAGAAAACGTGCTCAGCTCGTCGAGAAAATGCGATTTAAGCAATAAAATTAAAAATGCACCCAAAACCTAAACCAAACGTTGCAGGTGGTTATTTCTTCATATGCAGCAGTCAACGCGGCACTCTCTAGCTGCCAAGAGCACTTTTTACTATGCGCACCCAACCAGAGTGACGGGAGGAGCACATTTCAGAAAACGTGCTCAGCTCGTCGAGAAAATGCGATTTAAGCAATAAAATAAAAAATGCACCTAAAACCTAAACCAAACGTTGCAGGTGGATATTTCTTCATGCGCAGTGGTCAACGCGGCACTCTCTAGCTGCCAATAGCACTTCTTACTATGCGCACCCAACCAGAGTGACGTGAGGAGCACATTTCAGAAAACGTGCTCAGCTCGTCGAGAAAATACGATTTAAGCAATAACATTAAAAATGCACCTAAAACCTAAACCAAACGTTGCAGGTGGTTATTTCTTCGTGCGCAGCAGTCAACGCGGCACTCTCTAGCTGCCAAGAGCACTTTTTACTATGCGCACCCAACCAGAGTGACGGGAGGAGCACATTTCAGAAAACGTGCTCAGCTCGTCGAGTAAATGCGATTTAAGCAATAAAATTAAAAATGCACCCAAAACCTAAACCAAACCTTGCAGGTGGTTATTTCTTCATGCGCAGTGGTCAACGCGGCACTCTCTAGCTGCCAAGAGCACTTTTTACTATGCGCACCCAACCAGAGTGACGGGAGGAGCACATTTCAGAAAACGTGCTCAGCTCGTCCAGAAAATGCGATTTAAGCAATAAAATTAAAAATGCACCTAAAACCTAAACCAAACGTTGCAGATGGTCATTTCTTCATGCGCAGTGGTCAACGCGGCACTCTCTAGCTGCCAAGAGCACTTTTTAATATGCACACCCAACAAGAGTGACGGGAGGAGCGCATTTCAGAAAACGTGCTCAGCTCTTCGAGAAAATGCAATTTAAGCAATAAAATTAAAAATGCACCCAAAACCTAAACCAAACGTTGCAGATGGTCATTTCTTCATGTGCAGTGGTCAACGCGGCACTCTCTAGCTGCCAAGAGCACTTTTTACTATGCACACCCAACCAGAGTGACGGGAGGAGCGCATTTCAGAAAACGTGCTCAGCTCGTCGAGAAAATGCGATTTAAGCAATAAAATTACAAATGCACCCAAAACCTAAACCAAACGTTGCAGGTGGTTATTTCTTCATGCGCAGTGGTCAACGCGGCACTCTCTAGCTGCCAAGAGCACTTTTTACTATGCGCACCCAACCAGAGTGACGGGAGGAGCACATTTCAGAAAACGTGCTCAGCTCGTCGAGAAAATGCGATTTAAGCAATGAAATTAAAAATGCACCCAAAACCTAAACCAAACGTTGCAGGTGGTTATTTCTTCATGCGCAGCAGTCAAAGCGGCACTCTCTAGCTGCCAAGAGCACTTTTTACTATGTGCACCCAACCAGAGTGACGGGAGGAGCACATTTCAGAAAACGTGCTCAGCTCGTCGAGAAAATGCGATTTAAGCAATAAAATTAAAAATGCACCCAGAACCCAAACCAAACGTTGCAGATGGTCATTTCTTCATGCGCAGTGGTCAACGCGGCACTCTCTAGCTGCCAAGAGCACTTTTTCCTATGCGCACCCAACCAGAGTGACGGGAGGAGCACATTTCAGAAAACGTGCTAAGCTCGTCCAGAAATTGCGATTTAAGCAATAAAATTAAAAATGCACCTAAAACCTAAACCAAACGTTGCAGATGGTCGTTTCTTCATGCGCAGTGGTCAACGCGGCACTCTCTAGCTGCCAAGAGCACTTTTTACTATGCACACCCAACCAGAGTGACGGGAGGAGCACATTTCAGAAAACGTGCTCAGCTCGTCCAGACAATGCGATTTAAGCAATAAAATTAAAAATGCACCCAAAACCTAAACCAAACCTTGCAGTTGGTTATTTCTTCATGCGCAGTGGTCAACGCCGCACTCTCTAGCTGCCAAGAGCACTTTTTACTATGCACACCCAACCAGAGTGACGGGAGGAGCACATTTCAGAAAACGTGCTCAGCTCGTCGAGAAAATGCGATTTAAGCAATAAAATTAAAAATGCACCCAAAACCTAAACCAAACGTTGCAGGTGGTTATTTCTTCATGCGCAGTGGTCAACGCGGCACTCTCTAGCTGCCAAGAGCACTTTTTACTATGCACACCCAACCAGAGTGACGGGAGGAGCACATTTCAGAAAACGTGCTCAGCTCGTCGAGAAAATGCGATTTAAGCAATAAAATTAAAAATGCACCCAAAACATTAAACCAAACGTTGCAGGTGGTTATTTCTTCATGCGCAGTGGTCAACGCGGCACTCTCTAGCTGCCAAGAGCATTTTTTACTATGCGCACCCAACCAGAGTGACGGGAGGAGCGCATTTCAGGAAACGTGCTCAGCTCGTCGAGAAAATGCGATTTAAGCAATAAAATTAAAAATGCACCCAAAACCTAAAGCAAACGTTGCAGATGGTCATTTCTTCATGTGCAGCAGTCAACGCGGCACTCTCTAGCTTCCAAGAGCCCTTTTTACTATGCGCACCCAACCAGAGTGACGGGAGGAGCACATTTCAGAAAACGTGCTCAGCTCGTCGAGAAAATGCGATTTAAGCAATAAAATTAAAAATGCACCTAAAAACCTAAACCAAACGTTGCAGGTGGTTATTTCTTCATGCGCAGTGGTCAACGCGGCACTCTCTAGCTGCCAAGAGCACTTTTTACTATGCGCACCCAACCAGAGTGACGGGAGGAGCACATTTCAGAAAACGTGCTCAGCTCGTCGAGAAAATGCGATTTAAGCAATAAAATTAAAAATGCACCTAAAACCTAAACCAAACGCTGCAGATGGTCATTTCTTCATGCGCAGTGGTCAACGCGGCACTCTCTAGCTGCCAAGAGCACTTTTTACTATACACACCGAACCAGAGTGACGGGAGGAGCACATTCCAGAAAACGTGCTCAGCTCGTCGAGAAAATGCGATTTAAGCAATAAAATTAAAAATGCACCCAAAACCTAAAGCAAACGTTGCAGATGGTCATTTCTTCATGTGCAGTGGTCAACGCAGCACTCTCTAGCTGCCAAGAGCACTTTTTACTATGCACACCCAACCAGAGTGACGGGAGGAGCGCATTTCAGGAAACGTGCTCAGCTCGTCGAGAAAATGCGATTTAAGCAATAAAATTAAAAATGCACCCAAAACCTAAACCAAACGTTGCAGGTGGTTATTTCTTTATGCGCAGTGGTCAACGCGGCACTCTCTAGCTGCCAAGAGCACTTTTTACTATGCGCACCCAACCAGAGTGACGGGAGGAGCACATTTCAGAAAACGTGCTCAGCTCGCCGAGAAAATGCGATTTAAGCAATACAATTAAAAATGCACCTAAAACCTAAACCAAACGTTGCAGGTGGTTATTTCGTCATGCGCAGTGGTCAACGCGGCACTCTCTAGCTGCCAAGAGCACTTTTTACTATGCGCACCCACCCAGAGTGACGGGAGGAGCACATTTAAGAAAACGTGCTCAGCTCGTCGAGAAAATGCGATTTAAGCAATAAAATTAAAAATGCACCTAAAATCTATACCAAACGTTGCAGGTGGTTATTTCTTCATGCGCAGCAGTCAACACGGCACTCTCTAGCTGCCAAGAGCACTTTTTACTATGCACACCCAACCAGAGTGACGGGAGGAGCACATTTCAGAAAACGTGCTCAGCTCGTCGAGTAAATGCGATTTAAGCAATAAAATTAAAAATGCACCCAAAACCTAAACCAAACGTTGCAGGTGGTTATTTCTTCATGCGCAGTGGTCAACGCGGCACTCTCTAGCTGCCAAGAGCACTTTTTACTATGCACACCCAACCAGAGTGACGGGAGGAGCGCATTTCAGGAAACGTGCTCAGCTCGTCGAGAAAATGCGATTTAAGCAATAAAATTAAAAATGCACCCAAAACCTAAACCAAACGTTGCAGGTGGTTATTTCTTTATGCGCAGTGGTCAACGCGGCACTCTCTAGCTGCCAAGAGCACTTTTTACTATGCGCACCCAACCAGAGTGACGGGAGGAGCACATTTCAAAGAACGTGCTCAGCTCGCCGAGAAAATGCGATTTAAGCAATACAATTAAAAATGCACCTAAAACCTAAACCAAACGTTGCAGGTGGTTATTTCTTCATGCGCAGTGGTCAACGCGGAACTCTCTAGCTGCCAAGAGCACTTTTTACTATGCGCACCCACCCAGAGTGACGGGAGGAGCACATTTAAGAAAACGTGCTCAGCTCGTTGAGAAAATGCGATTTAAGCAATAAAATTAAAAATGCACCTAAAATCTATACCAAACGTTGCAGGTGGTTATTTCTTCATGCGCAGCAGTCAACACGGCACTCTCTAGCTGCCAAGAGCACTTTTTACTATGCACACCCAACCAGAGTGACGGGAGGAGCACATTTCAGAAAACGTGCTCAGCTCGTCGAGAAAATGCAATTTAAGCAATAAAATTAAAAATGCACCCAAAACATTAAACCAAACGTTGCAGGTGGTTATTTCTTCATGCGCAGTGGTCAACGCGGCACTCTCTAGCTGCCAAGAGCATTTTTTACTTTGCGCACCCAACCAGAGTGACGGGAGGAGCACATTTCAGAAAACGTGCTCAGCTCGTCGAGAAAATGCGATTTAAGCAATAAAATTAAAAATGCACCTAAAACCTAAACCAAACGTTGCAGGTGGTTATTTCTTCATGCGCAGTGGTCAACGCGGCACTCTCTAGCTGCCAAGAGCACTTTTTACTATGCGCACCCAACCAGAGTGACGGGAGGAGCACATTTCAGAAAACGTGCTCAGCTCGTCGAGAAAATGCAATTTAAGCAATAAAAATAAAAATGCACCTAAAACCTAAACCAAACGTTGCAAATGGTCATTTCTTCATGCGCAGTGGTCAACGCGGCACTCTCTAGTTGCCAAGAGCACTTTTTACTATTCGCACCCAACCAGAGTGACGGGAGGAGCACATTTCAGAAAACGTGCTCAGCTCGTCGAGAAAATGCGATTTAAGCAATAAAATTAAAAATGCACCTAAAACCTAAACCAAACGTTGCAGATGGTTATTTCTTCATGCGCAGTGGTCAACGCGGCACTCTCTAGCTGCCAAGAGCACTTTTTACTATGCGCACCCAACCAGAGTGACGGGAGGAGCACATTTCAGAAAACGTGCTCAGCTCGTCCAGAAAATGCGATTTAAGCAATAAAATTAAAAATGCACCCAAAACCTAAACCAAACGTTGCAGGTGGTTATTTCTTCATGCGCAGTGGTCAACGCGGCACTCTCTAGCTGCCAAGAGCACTTTTTACTATGCGCATCCAACCAGAGTGACGGGAGGAGCACATTTCAGAAAAGGTGCTCAGCTCGTCGAGAAAATGCGATTTAAGCAATAAAATTAAAAATGCACCTAAAACCTAAACCAAACGTTGCAGGTGGTTATTTCTTCATGCGCAGCAGTCAACGCGGCACTCTCTTGCTGCCAAGAGCACTTTTTACTATGCGCACCCAACCAGAGTGACGGGAGGAGCACATTTCAGAAAACGTGCTCAGCTCGTCGAGAAAATGCGATTTAAGCAATAAAATTAAAAATGCACCTAAAACCTAAACCAAACGTTGCAGGTGGTTATTTCTTCATGCGCAGCAGTCAACGCGGCACTCTCTAGCTGCCAAGAGCACTTTTTACTATGCGCACCCAACCAGAGTGACGGGAGGAGCACGTTTCAGAAAACGTGCTCAGCTCGTCGAGAAAATGCGATTTAAGCAATAAAAATAAAAATGCACCTAAAACCTAAAACAAACGTTGCACGTGGTTATTTCTTCATGCGCAGTGGTCAACGTGGCACTCTCTAGCTGCCAAGAGCACTTTTTACTATGCGCACCCAACCAGAGTGACGGGAGGAGCACATTTCAGAAAACGTGCTCAGCTCGTCGAGAAAATGCAATTTAAGCAATAAAATTAAAAATGCACCTAAAACCTAAACCAAACGTTGCAGGTGGTTATTTCATCATTCGCAATGGTCAACGCGGCACTCTCTAGCCTCCAAGAGCACTTTTTACTATGCGCACCCAACCAGAGTGACGGGAGGAGCACATTTCAGAAAACGTGCTCAGCTCGTCGAGAAAATGCGATTTAAGCAATAAAATTAAAAATGCACCCAAAACCTAAACCAAACGTTGCAGGTGGTTATTTCTTCATGCGCAGTGGTCAACGCGGCACTCTCTAGCTGCCAAGAGCACTTTTTATTATGCGCACCCAACCAGAGTGACGGGAGGAGCACATTTCAGAAAACGTGCTCAGCTCGTCGAGAAAATGCGATTTAAGCAATAAAATTAAAAATGCACCTAAAACCTAAACCAAACGTTGCAGGTGGTTATTTCTTCATGCGCAGCAGTCAACGCGGCACTCTCTAGCTGCCAAGAGCACTTTTTATTATGCGCACCTAACCAGAGTGACGGGAGGAGCACATTTCAGAAAACGTGCTCAGCTTGTCCAGAAAATGCGATTTAAGCAATAAAATTAAAAATGCACCCAAAACCTAAACCAAACGTTGCAGGTGGTTATTTCTTCATGCGCAGTGGTCAACGCGGCACTCTCTAGCTGCCAAGAGCACTTTTTACTATGCGCACCCAACCAGAGTGACGGGAGGAGCACATTTCAGAAAACGTGCTCAGCACGTCGAGAAAATGCGATTTAAGCAATAAAATTAAAAATGCACCTAAAACCTAAACCAAACGTTGCAGGTGGTTATTTCTTCATGCGAAGCAGTCAACGCGGCACTCTCTAGCTGCCAAGAGCACTTTTTATTATGCGCACCTAACCAGAGTGACGGGAGGAGCATATTTCAGAAAACGTGCTCAGCTCGTCGAGAAAATGCGATTTAAGCAATAAAATTAAAAATGCACCTAAAACCTAAACCAAACGTTGCAGGTGGTTATTTCTTCATGCGCAGTGGTCAACGCGGCACTCTCTAGCTGCCAAGAGCATATTTTACTATGCGCACCCAACCAGAGTGACGGGAGGGGCATATTTCAGAAAACGTGCTCAGCTCGTCGAGAAAATGCGATTTAAGCAATAAAATTAAAAATGCACCTAAAACCTAAACCAAACGTTGCAGATGGTCATTTCTTCATGCTCAGTGGTCAACGCGGCACTCTCTAGCTGCCAAGAGCACTTTTTACTATGCGCACCCAACCAGAGTGACGGGAGGAGCACATTTCAGAAAACGTGCTCAGCTTGTCCAGAAAATGCGATTTAAGCAATAAAATTAAAAATGCACCCAAAACCTAAACCAAACGTTGCAGGTGGTTATTTCTTCATGCGCAGTGGTCAACGCGGCACTCTCTAGCTGCCAAGAGCACTTTTTACTATGCGCACCCAACCAGAGTGACGGGAGGAGCACATTTCAGAAAACGTGCTCAGGTCGACGAGGAAATGCGATTTAAGCAATAAAATTAAAAATGTACCTAAAACCTAAACCAAACGTTGCAGGTGGTTATTTCTTCATGCGCAATGGTCAACGCGGCACTCTCTAGCTGCCAAAAATACTTTTTACTATGCGCACCCGACCAGAGTGACGGGAGGAGCACATTTCAGAAAACGTGCTCAGCTCGACGAGAAAATACGATTTAAGCAATAAAATTAAAAATGCACCCAAAACCTAAACCAAACGTTGCAGGTGGTTATTTCTTCATGCTCAGTGGTCAACGCGGCACTCTCTAGCTGCCAAGAGCACTTTTTACTATGCGCACCCAACCAGAGTGACGGGAGGAGCTCATTTCAGAAAACGTGCTCAGCTCGTCGAGAAAATGCGATTTAAGCAATAAAATTAAAAATGCACCCAAAACCTAAACCAAACGTTGCAGGTGGTTATTTCTTCATGCGCAGTGGTCAACGCGGCACTCTCTAGCTGCCAAGAGCACTTTTTACTATGCGCACCCAACCAGAGTGACGGGAGGAGCACATTTCAGAAAACGTGCTCAGCTCGTCGAGAAAATGCGATTTAAGCAATAAAATTAAAAATGCACTAAAAACCTAAACCAAACGTTGCCGATGGTCATTTCTTCATGCGCAGTGGTCAACGCGGCACACTCTAGCTGCCAAGAGCACTTTTTACTATGCGCACCCTACCAGAGTGACGGGAGGAGCACATTTCAGAAAACGTGCTCAGCTCGTCGAGAAAATACGATTTAAGCAATAAAATTAAAAATGCACCTAAAACCTAAACCAAACGTTGCAGATGGTCATTTCTTCATGCGCAGTGGTCAACGCGGCACTCTCTAGCTGCCAAAAAGACTTTTTACTATGCGCACCCGACCAGAGTGACGGGAGGAGCACATTTCAGAAAACGTGCTCAGCTCGTCGAGAAAATGCGATTTAAGCAATAAAATTAAAAATGCACCTAAAACCTAAACCAAACGTTGCAGATGGTCATTTCTTCATGCGCAGTGGTCAACGCGGCACTCTCTAGCTGCCAAGAGCACTTTTTACTATGCGCACCCAACCAGAGTGACGGGAGGAGCACATTTCAGAAAACGTGCTCAGCTCGTCGAGAAAATGCGATTTAAGCAATAAAATTAAAAATGCACCCAAAACCTAAACCAAACGTTGCAGATGGTCAATTTCTTCATGCGCAGTGTTCAACGCGGCACTCTCTAGCTGCCAAGAGCACTTTTTACTATGCGCACCGAACCAGAGTGAAGGGAGGAGCACATTTCAGAAAACGTGCTCAGCTCGTCGAGAAAATGCGATTTAAGCAATAAAATTAAAAATGCACCCAAAACCTAAACCAAACGTTGCAGATGGTCAATTTCTTCGTGCGCAGTGGTCAACGCGGCACTCTCTAGCTGCCAAGAGCACTTTTTACTATGCACACCCAACCAGAGTGACGGGAGGAGCACATTTCTGAAAACGTGCTCAGCTCGACGAGAAAATGCGATTTAAGCAATAAAATTAAAAATGCACCCAAAACCTATAACAAACGTTGCAGGTGGTTATTTCTTCATGCGCAGTGGTCAACGCGGCACTCTCTAGCTGCCAAGAGCACTTTTTACTATGCGCACCCAACCAGAGTGACGGGAGGAGCACATTTCAGAAAACGTGCTCAGCTCGACGAGAAAATGCGATTTAAGCAATAAAATTAAAAATGCACCCAAAACCTAAACCAAACGTTGCAGGTGGTTATTTCTTCATGCGCAGTGGTCAACGCGGCACTCTCTAGCTGCCAAGAGCACTTTTTACTATGCGCACCCAACCAGAGTGACGGGAGGAGCACATTTCAGAAAACGTGCTCAGCTCGTCGAGAAAATGCGATTTAAGCAATAAAATTAAAAATGCACCTAAAACCTAAACCAAACGTTGCAAATGGTCATTTCTTCATGCGCAGTGGTCAACGCGGCACTCTCTAGTTGCCAAGAGCACTTTTTACTATGCGCACCCAACCAGAGTGACGGGAGGAGCACATTTCAGAAAACGTGCTCAGCTCGTCGAGAAAATGCGATTTAAGCAATAAAATTAAAAATGCACCTAAAACCTAAACCAAACGTTGCAGGTGGTCATTTCTTCATGCGCAGTGGTCAACGCGGCACTCTCTAGCTGCCAAGAGCACTTTTTACTATGCGCACCCAACCAGAGTGACGGGAGGAGCACATTTCAGAAAACGTGCTCAGCTTGTCCAGAAAATGCGATTTAAGCAATAAAATTAAAAATGCACCCAAAACCTAAACCAAACGTTGCAGGTGGTTATTTCTTCATGCGCAGTGGTCAACGCGGCACTCTCTAGCTGCCAAGAGCACTTTTTACTATGCGCACCCAACCAGAGTGACGGGAGGAGCACATTTCAGAAAACGTGCTCAGCTCGTCGAGAAAATGCGATTTAAGCAATAAAATTAAAATTGCACCTAAAACCTAAACCAAACGTTGCAGGTGGTTATTTCTTCATGCGCAGTGGTCAACGCGGCACTCTCTAGCTGCCAAGAGCACTTTTTACTATGCGCATCCAACAAGAGTGACGGGAGGAGCACATTTCAGAAAACGTGCTCAGCTCGTCGAGAAAATGCGATTTAAGCAATAAAATTAAAAATGCACCTAAAACCTAAACCAAACTTGCAGGTGGTTATTTCTTCATGTGCAGTGGTCAACGCGGCACTCTCTAGCTGCCAAGAGGACTTTTAACTATGCGCACCCAACCAGAGTGACGGGAGGAGCACATTTCAGAAAACGTGCTCAGCTCGTCGAGAAAATGCGATTTAAGCAATAAAATTAAAAATGCACCTAAAACCTAAACCAAACGTTGCAGGTGGTTATTTCTTCATGCGCAGTGGTCAACGCGGCACTCTCTAGCTGCCAAGAGCAGTATTTACTATGCGCACCCAACCAGAGTGACGGGAGGAGCACATTTCAGAAAACGTGCTCAGCTCGTCGAGAAAATGCGATTTAAGCAATAAAATTAAAAATGCACCCAAAACCTAAACCAAACGTTGCAGATGGTCATTTCTTCATGCGCAGTGGTCAACGCGGCACTCTCTAGCTGCCAAGAGCACTTTTTACTATGCGCACCCAACCAGAGTGACGGGAGGAGCACATTTCAGAAAACGTGCTCAGCTCGACGAGAAAATGCGATTTAAGCAATAAAATTAAAAATGCACCCAAAACCTAAACCAAACGTTGCAGGCGGTTATTTCTTCATGCGCAGTGGTCAACGCGGCACTCTCTAGCTGCCAAGAGCACTTTTTACTATGCGCACCCAACCAGAGTGACGGGAGGAGCACATTTCAGAAAACGTGCTCAGCTCGTCAAGAAAATGCGATTTAAGCAATAAAATTAAAAATGCACCTAAAACCTAAACCAAACGTTGCAGGTGGTTATTTCTTCATGCGCAGTGGTCAACGCGGCACTCTCTAGCTGCCAAGAGCACTTTTTACTATGCGCACCCAACCAGAGTGACGGGAGGAGCACATTTCAGAAAACGTGCTCAGCTCGTCGAGAAAATGCGATTTAAGCAATAAAATTAGAAATGCACCTAAAACCTAAACCAAACGTTGCAGATGGTCATTTCTTCATGCGCAGTGGTCAACGCGGCACTCTCTAGCTGCCAAGAGCACTTTTTACTATGCGCACCCAACCAGAGTGACGGGAGGAGCACATTTCAGAAAACGTGCTCAGCTCGTCGAGAAAATGCGATTTAAGCAATAAAATTAAAAATGCACCTAAAACCTAAACCAAACGTTTCAGGTGGTTATTTCTTCATGCGCAGTGGTCAACGCGGCACTCTCTAGCTGCCAAGAGCACTTTTTACTATGCGCACCCAACCAGAGTGACGGGGAGGAGCACATTTCAGAAAACGTGCTGAGCTCGTCGAGAAAATGCGATTTAAGCAATAAAATTAAAAATGCACCTAAAACCTAAACCAAACGTTGCAGGTGGTTATTTCTTCATGCGCAGTGGTCAACGCGGCACTCTCTAGCTGCCAAGAGCACTTTTTGCTATGCGCACCCAACAAGAGTGACGGGAGGAGCACATTTCAGAAAACGTGCTCAGCTCGTCGGGAAAATGCGATTCAAGCAATAAAATTAAAAATGCACCTAAAACCTAAACCAAACGTTGCAGATGGTCATTTCTTCATGCGCAGTGGTCAACGCGGCACTCTCTAGCTGCCAAGAGCACTTTTTACTATGCGGACCCAACCAGAGTGACGGGAGGAGCACATTTCAGAAAACGTGCTCAGCTCGTCCAGAAAATGCGATTTAAGCAATAAAATTAAAAATGCACCCAAAACCTAAACCAAACGTTGCAGGTGGTTATTTCTTCATGCGCAGTGGTCAACGCGGCACTCTCTAGCTGCCAAGAGCACATTTTACTATGCGCACCCAACCAGAGTGACGGGAGGAGCACATTTCAGAAAACGTGCTTTGCTCGTCGAGAAAATGCGATTTAAGCAATAAAATTAAAAATGCACCTAAAACCTAAACCAAACGTTGCAGGTGGTTATTTCTTCATGCGCAGCAGTCAACGCGGCACTCTCTAGCTGCCAAGAGCACTTTTTACTATGCACACCCAACCAGAGTGACGGGAGGAGCACATTTCAGAAAACGTGCTCAGCTCGTCGAGAAAATGCAATTTAAGCAATAAAATTAAAAATGCACCTAAAACCTAAACCAAACGTTGCAGGTGGTTATTTCTTTATGCGCAGTGGTCAACGCGGAACTCTCTAGCTGCCAAGAGCACTTTTTACTATGCGCACCCAACCAGAGTGACGGGAGGAGCACATTTCAGAAAACGTGCTCAGCTAGTCGAGAAAATGCGATTTAAGCAATAAAATTAAAAATGCACCTAAAACCTAAACCAAACGTTGCAGATGGTCATTTCTTCATGCGCAGTGGTCAACGCGGCACTCTCTAGCTGCCAAGAGGACTTTTTACTATGCGCACCCAACCATAGTGACGGGAGAGCACATTTCAGAAAACGTGCTCAGCTCGACGAGGAAATGCAATTTAAGCAATAAAATTAAAAATGCACCTAAAACCTAAACCAAACGTTGCAGATGGTCATTTCTTCATGCGCAATGGTCAACGCGGCACTCTCTAGCTGCCAAGAGCACTTTTTACTATGCGCACCCAACCAGAGTGACGGGAGGAGCACATTTCAGAAAACGTGCTCAGCTCGTCGAGAAAATGCGATTTAAGCAATAAAATTAAAAATGCACCTAAAACCTAAACCAAACTTGCAGGTGGTTATTTCTTCATGTGCAGTGGTCAACGCGGCACTCTCTAGCTGCCAAGAGCACTTTTTACTATGCGCACCCAACCAGAGTGACGGGAGGAGCACATTTCAGAAAACGTGCTCTGCTCGTCGAGAAAATGCGATTTAAGCAATAAAATTAAAAATGCACCTAAAACCTAAACCAAACGTTGCAGGTGGTTATTTCTTTATGCGCAATGGTCAACGCGGCACTCTCTAGCTGCCAAGAGCACTTTTTACTATGCGCACCCAACCAGAGTGACGGGAGGAGCACATTTCAGAAAACGTGCTCAGCTCGTCGAGAAAATGCGATTTAAGCAATAAAATTAAAAATGCACCTAAAACCTAAACCAAACGTTGCAGATGGTCATTTCTTCATGCGCAGTGGTCAACGTGGCACTCTCTAGCTGCCAAGAGCACTTTTTACTATGCGCACCCAACCAGAGTGACGGGAGGAGCACATTTCAGAAAACGTGCTCAGCTCGTCGAGAAAATGCGATTTAAGCAGTAAAATTAAAGATGCACCTAAGACCTAAACCAAACGTTGCAGGTGGTTATTTCTTCATGCGCAGTGGTCAACGCGGCACTCTCTAGCTGCCAAGAACACATTTTACTATGCGCACCCAACAAGAGTGACGGGAGGAGCACATTTCAGAAAACGTGCTCAGCTCGTCGAGAAAATGCGATTTAAGCAATGAAATTAAAAATGCACCCAAAACCTAAACCAAACGTTGCAGGTGGTTATTTCTTCATGCGCAGTGGTCAACGCGGCACTCTCTAGCTGCCAAGAGGACTTTTTACTATGCGCACCCAACCAGAGTGACGGGACGAGCACATTTCAGAAAACATGCTCAGCTCGTCGAGAAAATGCGATTTAAGCAATAAAATTAAAAATGCACCTAAAACCTAAACCAAACGTTGCAGATGGTCATTTCTTCATGCGCAGTGGTCAACGCGGCACTCTCTAGCTGCCAAGAGCACTTTTTACTATGCGCACCCAACCAGAGTGACGGGAGGAGCACATTTCAGAAAACGTGCTCAGCTCGTCCAGAAAATGCGATTTAAGCAATAAAATTAAAAATGCACCTAAAACCTAAACCAAACGTTGCAGGTGGTTATTTCTTCATGCGCAGTGGTCAACGCGGCACTCTGTAGCTGCCAAGAGCACTTTTTACTATGCGCACCCAACCAGAGTGACGGGAGGAGCACATTTCAGAAAACGTGCTCAGCTCGTCGAGAAAATGCGATTTAAGCAATAAAATTAAAAATGCACCCAAAACCTAAACCAAACGTTGCAGGTGGTGATTTCTTCATGCGCAGTGGTCAACGCGGCACTCTCTAGCTGCCAAGAGCAATTTTTACTATGCGCACCCAACCAGAGTGACGGGAGGAGCACATTTCAGAAAACGTGCTCAGCTCGTCGAGAAAATGCGATTTAAGCAATAAAATTAAAAATGCACCTAAAACCTAAACCAAACTTGCAGGCGGTTATTTCTTCATGTGCAGTGGTCAACGCGGCACTCTCTAGCTGCCAAGAGCACTTTTTACTATGCGCACCCAACCAGAGTGACGGGAGGAGCACATTTCAGAAAACGTGCTCTGCTCGTCGAGAAAATGCGATTTAAGCAATAAAATTAAAAATGCACCTAAAACCTAAACCAAACGTTGCAGGTGGTTATTTCTTTATGCGCAATGGTCAACGCGGCACTCTCTAGCTGCCAAGAGCACTTTTTACTATGCGCACCCAACCAGAGTGACGGGAGGAGCACATTTCAGAAAACGTGCTCAGCTCGTCGAGAAAATGCGATTTAAGCAATAAAATTAAAAATGCACCTAAAACCTAAACCAAACGTTGCAGATGGTCATTTCTTCATGCGCAATGGTCAACGTGGCACTCTCTAGCTGCCAAGAGCACTTTTTACTATGCGCACCCAACCAGAGTGACGGGAGGAGCACATTTCAGAAAACGTGCTCAGCTCGTCAAGAAAATGCGATTTAAGCAATAAAATTAAAGATGCACCTAAGACCTAAACCAAACGTTGCAGGTGGTTATTTCTTCATGCGCAGTGGTCAACGCGGCACTCTCTAGCTGCCAAGAACACATTTTACTATGCGCACCCAACCAGAGTGACGGGAGGAGCACATTTCAGAAAACGTGCTCAGCTCGTCGAGAAAATGCGATTTAAGCAATAAAATTAAAAATGCACCTAAAACCTAAACCAAACGTTGCAGGTGGTTATTTCTTCATGCGCAGTGGTCAACGCGGCACTCTCTAGCTGCCAAGAGCACTTTTTACTATGCGCACCCAACCAGAGTGACGGGAGGAGCACATTTCAGAAAACGTGCTCAGCTCGTCGAGAAAATGCGATTTAAGCAATAAAATTAAAAATGCACCCAAAACCTAAACCAAACGTTGCAGGTGGTTATTTCTTCATGCGCAGCAGTCAACGCGGCACTCTCTAGCTGCCAAGAGCACTTTTTACTATGCGCACCCAACCAGAGTGACGGGAGGAGCACATTTCAGAAAACGTGCTCAGCTCGTCGAGAAAATGCGATTTAAGCAATGAAATTAAAAATGCACCCAAAACCTAAACCAAACGTTGCAGGTGGTTATTTCTTCATGCGCAGTGGTCAACGCGGCACTCTCTAGCTGCCAAGAGCACTTTTTACTATGCGCACCCAACCAGAGTGACGGGAGGAGCACATTTCAGAAAACGTGCTCAGCTCGTCGAGAAAATGCGATTTAAGCAATAAAATTAAAAATGCACCTAAAACCCAAACCAAACGTTGCAGGTGGTTATTTCTTCATGCGCAGTGGTCAACGCGGCACTCTCTAGCTGCCAAGAGCACTTTTTACTATGCGCACCCAACCAGAGTGACGGGAGGAGCACATTTCAGAAAATGTGCTCAGCTCGTCGAGAAAATTCCATTTAAGCCGTACAATTAAAAATGCACCTAAAACCTAAACCAAACGTTGCAGGTGGTTGTTTCTTCATGCGCAGTGGTCAACGTGGCACTCTCTAGCTGCCAAGAGCACTTTTAACTATGCGCACCCAACCAGAGTGACGGGAGGAGCACATTTCAGAAAACGTGCTCAGCTCGTCGAGAAAATGCGATTTAAGCAATAAAATAAAAAATGCACCTAAAACCTAAACCAAACGTTGCAGGTGGTCATTTCTTCATGCGCAGTGGTCAACGCGGCACTCTCTAGCTGCCAAGAGCACTTTTTACTATGCGCACCCAACCAGAGTGACGGGAGGAGCACATTTCAGAAAACGTGCTCAGCTCGTCGAGAAAATGCGATTTAAGCAATAAAATAAAAAATGCACCTAAAACCTAAACCAAACGTTGCAGGTGGTTATTTCTTCATGCGCAGTGGTCAACGCGGCACTCTCTAGCTGCCAAGAGCACTTTTTACTATGCGCACCCAACCAGAGTGACGGGAGGAGCACATTTCAGAAAACGTGCTCAGCTCGTCGAGAAAATGCGATTTAAGCAATAAAATTAAAAATGCACCTAAAACCTAAACCAAACGTTGCAGGTGGTTATTTCTTCATGCGCAGTGGTCAACGCGGCACTCTCTAGCTGCCAAGAGCACTTTTTACTATGCGCACCCAACCAGAGTGACGGGAGGAGCACATTTCAGAAAACGTGCTCAGCTCGTCGAGAAAATGCGATTTAAGCAATAAAATTAAAAATGCACCCAAAACCTAAACCAAACGTTGCAGGTGGTTATTTCTTCATGCGCAGCAGTCAACGCGGCACTCTCTAGCTGCCAAGAGCACTTTTTACTATGCGCACCCAACCAGAGTGACGGGAGGAGCACATTTCAGAAAACGTGCTCAGCTCGTCGAGAAAATGCGATTTAAGCAATAAAATTAAAAATGCACCCAAAACCTAAACCAAACGTTGCAGATGGTCATTTCTTCATGCGCAGTGGTCAACGCGGCACTCTCTAGCTGCCAAGAGCACTTTTTACTATGCGCACCCAACCAGAGTGACGGGAGGAGCACATTTCAGAAAACGTGCTCAGCTCGTCGAAAAAATGCGATGTAAGCAATAAAATTAAAAATGCACCCAAAACCTAAACCAAACGTTGCAGGTGGTTATTTCTTCATGCGCAGCAGTCAACGCGGCACTCTCTAGCTGCCAAGAGCACTTTTTACTATGCGCACCCAACCAGAGTGACGGGAGGAGCACATTTCAGAAAACGTGCTCAGCTCGTCGAGAAAATGCGATTTAAGCAATGAAATTAAAAATGCACCCAAAACCTAAACCAAACGTTGCAGGTGGTTATTTCTTCATGCGCATTGGTCAAAGCGGCACTCTCTAGCTGCCAAGAGCACTTTTTACTATGTGCACCCAACCAGAGTGACGGGAGGAGCACATTTCAGAAAACGTGCTCAGCTCGTCGAGAAAATGCGATTCAAGCAATAAAATTTGAAATGCACCTAAAACCTAAACCAAACGTTGCAGGTGGTTATTTCTTCATGCGCATTGGTCAACGCGGCACTCTCTAGCTGCCAAGAGCACTTTTTACTTTGCACACCCAACCAGAGTGACGGGAGGAGCACATTTCAGAAAACGTGCTCAGCTCGTCGAGAAAATGCGATTTAAGCAATAAAATTAAAAATGCACCCAAAACCTAAACCAAACATTGCAGGTGGTTATTTCTTCATGGCGCATTGGTCAACGCGGCACTCTCTAGCTGCCAAGAGCACTTTTTACTTTGCGCACCCAACCAGAGTGACGGGAGGAGCACATTTCAGAAAACGTGCTCAGCTCGTCGAGAAAATGCGATTTAAGCAATAAAATTAAAAATGCACCCAAAACCTAAACCAAACGTTGCAGGTGGTTATTTCTTCATGCGCAGTGGTCAACGCGGCACTCTCTAGCTGCCAAGAGCACTTTTTACTATGCGCACCCAACCAGAGTGACGGGAGGAGCACATTTCAGAAAACGTGCTCAGCTCGTCCAGAAAAGGCGATTTAAGCAATAAAATAAAAAATGCACATAAAACCTAAACCAAACGTTGCAGATGGTCATTTCTTCATGCGCAGTGGTCAATGCGGCACTCTCTAGCTGCCAAGAGCACTTTTTACTATGCGCACCAAACCAGAGTGACGGGAGGAGCACATTTCAGAAAACGTGCTCAGCTCGTCGAGAAAATGCGAATTAAGCAATAAAATTAAAAATGCACCCAAAACCTAAACCAAACGTTGCAGATGGTCATTTCTTCATGCGCAGTGGTCAACGCGGCACTCTCTAGCTGCCAAGAGCACTTTTTACTATGCGCACCCAACCAGAGTGACGGGAGGAGCACATTTCAGAAAACGTGCTCAGCTCGTCGAGAAAATGCGATTTAAGCAATAAAATTAAAAATGCACCTAAAACCCAAACCAAACGTTGCAGGTGGTTATTTCTTCATGCGCAGTGGTCAACGCGGCACTCTCTAGCTGCCAAGAGCACTTTTTACTATGCGCACCCAACCAGAGTGACGGGAGGAGCACATTTCAGAAAATGTGCTCAGCTCGTCGAGAAAATGCCATTTAAGCCGTACAATTAAAAATGCACCTAAAACCTAAACCAAACGTTGCAGGTGGTTGTTTCTTCATGCGCAGTGGTCAACGTGGCACTCTCTAGCTGCCAAGAGCACTTTTTACTATGCGCACCCAACCAGAGTGACGGGAGGAGCACATTTCAGAAAACGTGCTCAGCTCGTCGAGAAAATGCGATTTAAGCAATATGATTAAAAATGCACCTAAAACCTAAACCAAACGTTGCAGGTGGTTATTTCTTCATGCGCAGTGGTCAACGCGGCACTCTGTAGCTGCCAAGAGCACTTTTTACTGTGCGCACCCACCCAGAGTGACGGGAGGAGCACATTTCAGAAAACGTGCTCACCTCGTCGAGAAAATGCGATTTAAGCAATAAAATTAAAAATGCACCTAAAACCTAAACCAAACGTTGCAGGTGGTTATTTCTTCATGCGCAGTGGTCAACGCGGCACTCTCTAGCTGCCAAGAGCACTTTTAACTATGCGCACCCAACCAGAGTGACGGGAGGAGCACATTTCAGAAAACGTGCTCAGCTCGTCGAGAAAATGCGATTTAAGCAATAAAATAAAAAATGCACCTAAAACCTAAACCAAACGTTGCAGGTGGTTATTTCTTCATGCGCAGTGGTCAACGCGGCACTCTCTAGCTGCCAAGAGCACTTTTTACTATGCGCACCCAACCAGAGTGACGGGAGGAGCACATTTCAGAAAACGTGCTCAGCTCGTCGAGAAAATGCGATTTAAGCAATAAAATTAAAAATGCACCTAAAACCTAAACCAAACGTTGCAGGTGGTTATTTCTTCATGCGCAGTGGTCAACGCGGCACTCTCTAGCTGCCAAGAGCACTTTTTACTAAGCGCACCCAACCAGAGTGACGGGAGGAGCACATTTCAGAAAACGTGCTCAGCTCGTCGAGAAAATGCGATTTAAGCAATAAAATTTAAAATGCACCTAAAACCTAAACCAAACGTTGCAGGTGGTTATTTCTTCATGCGCAGCAGTCAAAGCGGCACTCTCTAGCTGCCAAGAGCACTTTTTACTATGTGCACCCAACCAAAGTGACGGGAGGAGCACATTTCAGAAAACGTGCTCAGCTCGTCGAGAAAATGCGATTCAAGCAATAAAATTTGAAATGCACCTAAAACCTAAACCAAACGTTGCAGGTGGTTATTTCTTCATGCGCATTGGTCAACGCGGCACTCTCTAGCTGCCAAGAGCACTTTTTACTTTGCGCACCCAACCAGAGTGACGGGAGGAGCACATTTCAGAAAACGTGCTCAGCTCGTCGAGAAAATGCGATTTAAGCAATAAAATTAAAAATGCACCCAAAACCTAAACCAAACGTTGCAGGTGGTTATTTCTTCATG
Source organism: Syngnathus scovelli (assembly GCF_024217435.2). Lineage (NCBI taxonomy): Eukaryota > Metazoa > Chordata > Actinopteri > Syngnathiformes > Syngnathidae > Syngnathus > Syngnathus scovelli. Next base: position 11,654,680 of record NC_090861.1, read on the forward strand.
CGCATTGGTCAACGCGGCACTCTCTAGCTGCCAAGAGCACTTTTTACTTTGCGCACCCAACCAGAGTGACGGGAGGAGCACATTTCAGAAAACGTGCTCAGCTCGTCGAGAAAATGCGATTTAAGCATTAAAATTAAAAATGCACCCAAAACCTAAACCAAACGTTGCAGGTGGTTATTTCTTCATGCGCAGTGGTCAACGCGTCACTCTCTAGCTGCCAAGAGCACTTTTTACTATGCGCACCCAACCAGAGTGACGGGAGGAGCACATTTCAGAAAACGTGCTCAGCTCGTCCAGAAAAGGCTATTTAAGCAATAAAATAAAAAATGCACATAAAACCTAAACCAAACGTTGCAGATGGTCATTTCTTCATGCGCAGTGGTCAATGCGGCACTCTCTAGCTGCCAAGAGCACTTTTTACTATGCGCACCAAACCAGAGTGACGGGAGGAGCACATTTCAGAAAACGTGCTCAGCTCGTCGAGAAAATGTGATTTAAGCAATAAAATTAAAACTGCACCCAAAACCTAAACCAAACGTTGCAGATGGTCATTTCTTCATGCGCAGTGGTCAACGCGGCACTCTCTAGCTGCCAAGAGCACTTTTTACTATGCACACCCAACCAGAGTGACGGGAGGAGCACATTTCAGAAAACGTGCTCAGCTCGTCGAGAAAATGCGATTTAAGCAATAAAATTAAAAATGCACCCAAAACCTAAACCAAACGTTGCAGGTGGTTATTTCTTCATGCGCAGCAGTCAACGCGGCACTCTCTAGCTGCCAAGAGCACTTTTTACTATGCGCACCCAACCAGAGTGACGGGAGGAGCACATTTCAGAAAACGTGCTCAGCTCGTCGAGAAAATGCGATTTAAGCAATAAAATTAAAAATGCACCCAAAACTTAAACCAAACGTTGCAGGTGGTTATTTCTTCATGCGCAGCAGTCAACGCGGCACTCTCTAGCTGCCAAGAGCACTTTTTACTATGCGCACCCAACCAGAGTGACGGGAGGAGCACATTTCAGAAAACGTGCTCAGCTCGTCGAGAAAATGCGATTTAAGCAATGAAATTAAAAATGCACCCAAAACCTAAACCAAACGTTGCAGGTGGTTATTTCTTCATGCGCAGTGGTCAACGCGGCACTCTCTAGCTGCCAAGAGCACTTTTTACTATGCGCACCCAACCAGAGTGACGGGAGGAGCACTTTTCAGAAAACGTGCTCAGTTCGTCGAGAAATTGCGAATTAAGCAATAAAATTAAAAATGCACCCAAAACCTAAACCAAACGTTGCAGATGGTCATTTCTTCATGTGCAGCAGTCAACGCGGCACTCTCTAGCTTCCAAGAGCACTTTTTACTATGCGCACCGAACCAGAGTGACGGGAGGAGCACATTTCAGAAAACGTGCTCAGCTCGTCGAGAAAATGCGATTTAAGCAATAAAATTAAAAATGCACCTAAAAACCTAAACCAAACGTTGCAGGTGGTTATTTCTTCATGCGCAGTGGTCAACGCGGCACTCTCTAGCTGCCAAGAGCACTTTTTACTATGCGCACCCAACCAGAGTGACGGGAGGAGCACATTTCAGAAAACGTGCTCAGCTCGTCGAGAAAATGCGATTTAAGCAATAAAATTAAAAATGCACCCAAAACCTAAACCAAACGTTGCAGGTGGTTATTTCTTCATGCGCAGCAGTCAACGCGGCACTCTCTAGCTGCCAAGAGCACTTTTTACTATGCGCACCCAACCAGAGTGACGGGAGGAGCACATTTCAGAAAACGTGCTCAGCTCGTCGAGAAAATGCGATTTAAGCAATAAAATTAAAAATGCACCCAAAACCTAAACCAAACGTTGCAGATGGTCATTTCTTCATGCGCAGTGGTCAACGCGGCACTCTCTAGCTGCCAAGATCACTTTTTACTATGCGCACCCAACCAGAGTGACGGGAGGACCACATTTCAGAAAACGTGCTCAGCTCGTCGAGAAAATGCGATTTAAGCAATAAAATTAAAAATGCACCCAAAACTTAAACCAAACGTTGCAGGTGGTTATTTCTTCATGCGCAGCAGTCAACGCGGCACTCTCTAGCTGCCAAGAGCACTTTTTACTATGCGCACCCAACCAGAGTGACGGGAGGAGCACATTTCAGAAAACGTGCTCAGCTCGTCGAGAAAATGCGATTTAAGCAATGAAATTAAAAATGCACCCAAAACCTAAACCAAACGTTGCAGGTGGTTATTTCTTCATGCGCAGTGGTCAACGCGGCACTCTCTAGCTGCCAAGAGCACTTTTTACTATGCGCACCCAACCAGAGTGACGGGAGGAGCACTTTTCAGAAAACGTGCTCAGTTCGTCGAGAAATTGCGAATTAAGCAATAAAATTAAAAATGCACCCAAAACCTAAACCAAACGTTGCAGATGGTCATTTCTTCATGCGCAGTGGTCAACGCGGCACTCTCTAGCTGCCAAGAGCACTTTTTACTATGCGCACCCAACCAGAGTGACGGGAGGAGCACATTTCAGAAAACGTGCTCAGCTCGTCGAGAAAATGCGATTTAAGCAATAAAATTAAAAATGCACCTAAAACCCAAACCAAACGTTGCAGGTGGTTATTTCTTCATGCGCAGTGGTCAACGCGGCACTCTCTAGCTGCCAAGAGCACTTTTTACTATGCGCACCCAACCAGAGTGACGGGAGGAGCACATTTCAGAAAATGTGATTAGCTCGTCGAGAAAATGCCATTTAAGCCGTACAATTAAAAATGCACCTAAAACCTAAACCAAACGTTGCAGATGGTTGTTTCTTCATGCGCAGTGGTCAATGTGGCACTCTCTAGCTGCCAAGAGCACTTTTTACTATGCGCACCCAACCAGAGTGACGGGAGGAGCACATTTCAGAAAACGTGCTCAGCTCGTCGAGAAAATGCGATTTAAGCAATAAAATTAAAAATGCACCTAAAACCTAAACCAAACGTTGCAGGTGGTTATTTCTTCATGCGCAGTGGTCAACGCGGCACTCTGTAGCTGCCAAGAGCACTTTTTACTATGCGCACCCACCCAGAGTGACGGGAGGAGCACATTTCAGAAAACGTGCTCACCTCGTCGAGAAAATGCGATTTAAGCAATAAAATTAAAAATGCACCTAAAACCTAAACCAAACGTTGCAGGTGGTTATTTCTTCATGCGCAGTGGTCAACGCGGCACTCTCTAGCTGCCAAGAGCACTTTTAACTATGCGCACCCAACCAGAGTGACGGGAGGAGCACATTTCAGAAAACGTGCTCAGCTCGTCGAGAAAATGCGATTTAAGCAATAAAATAAAAAATGCACCTAAAACCTAAACCAAACGTTGCAGGTGGTTATCTCTTCATGCGCAGTGGTCAACGCGGCACTCTCTAGCTGCCAAGAGCACTTTTTACTATGCGCACCCAACCAGAGTGACGGGAGGAGCATATTTCAGAAAACGTGCTCAGCTCGTCGAGAAAATGCGATTTAAGCAATACAATTAAAAATGCACCTAAAACCTAAACCAAACGTTGCAGGTGGTTATTTCTTCATGCGCAGTGGTCAACGCGGCACTCTCTAGCTGCCAAGAGCACTTTTTACTATGCGCACCCAACCAGAGTGACGGGAGGAGCACATTTCAGAAAACGTGCTCAGCTCGTCGAGAAAATGCGATTTAAGCAATAAAATTTAAAATGCACCTAAAACCTAAACCAAACGTTGCAGGTGGTTATTTCTTCATGCGCAGTGGTCAATGCGGCACTCTCTAGCTGCCAAGAGCACTTTTTACTTTGCACACCCAACCAGAGTGACGGGAGGAGCACATTTCAGAAAACGTGCTCAGCTCGTCGAGAAAATGCGATTTAAGCAATAAAATTAAAACTGCACCCAAAACCTAAACCAAACGTTGCAGATGGTCATTTCTTCATGCGCAGTGGTCAACGCGGCACTCTCTAGCTGCCAAGAGCACTTTTTACTATGCACACCCAACCAGAGTGACGGGAGGAGCACATTTCAGAAAACGTGCTCAGCTCGTCCTGACAATGCGATTTAAGCAATAAAATTAAAAATGCACCCAACACCTAAACCAAACGTTGCAGGTGGTTATTTCTTCATGCGCAGTGGTCAACGCGGCACTCTCTAGCTGCCAAGAGCACTTTTTACTATGCGCACCCAACCAGAGTGACGGGAGGAGCGCATTTCAGAAAACGTGCTCAGCTCGTCGAGAAAATGCCATTTAAGCCGTACAATTAAAAATGCACCTAAAACCTAAACCAAACGTTGCAGGTCGTTGTTTCTTCATGCGCAGTGGTCAACGTGGCACTCTCTAGCTGCCAAGAGCACTTTTTACTATGCGCACCCAACCAGAGTGACGGGAGGAGCACATTCCAGAAAACGTGCTCAGCTCGTCGAGAAAATGCGATTTAAGCAATAAAATTAAAAATGCACCCAAAACCTAAACCAAACGTTGCAGATGGTCATTTCTTCATGTGCAGTGGTCAACGCGGCACTCTCTAGCTGCCAAGAGCACTTTTTACTATGCACACCCAACCAGAGTGACGGGAGGAGCGCATTTCAGAAAACGTGCTCAGCTCGTCGAGAAAATGCGATTTAAGCAATAAAATTAAAAATGCACCCAAAACCTAAACCAAACGTTGCAGGTGGTTATTTCTTCATGCGCAGTGGTCAACGCGGCACTCTCTAGCTGCCAAGAGCACTTTTTACTATGCGCACCCAACCAGAGTGACGGGAGGAGCACATTTCAGAAAACGTGCTCAGCTCGTCGAGAAAATGCGATTTAAGCAATAAAATTAAAAATGCACCTAAAACCTAAACCAAACGTTGCAGGTGGTTATTTCTTCGTGCGCAGCAGTCAACGCGGCACTCTCTAGCTGCCAAGAGCACTTTTTACTATGCGCACCCAACCAGAGTGACGGGAGGAGCACATTTCAGAAAACGTGCTCAGCTCGTCGAGTAAATGCGATTTAAGCAATAAAATTAAAAATGCACCCAAAACCTAAACCAAACGTTGCAGGTGGTTATTTCTTCATGCGCAGTGGTCAACGCGGCACTCTCTAGCTGCCAAGAGCACTTTTTACTATGCGCACCCAACCAGAGTGACGGGAGGAGCACATTTCAGAAAACGTGCTCAGCTCGTCGAGAAAATGCGATTTAAGCAATAAAATTAAAAATGCACCTAAAACCTAAACCAAACGTTGCAGGTGGTTAATTCTTCGTGCGCAGCAGTCAACGCGGCACTCTCTAGCTGCCAAGAGCACTTTTTACTATGCGCACCCAACCAGAGTGACGGGAGGAGCACATTTCAGAAAACGTGCTCAGCTCGTCGAGTAAATGCGATTTAAGCAATAAAATTAAAAATGCACCCAAAACCTAAACCAAACGTTGCAGATGGTCGTTTCTTCATCCGCAGTGGTCAACGCGGCACTCTCTAGCTGCCAAGAGCACTTTTTACTATGCGCACCCAACCAGAGTGACGGGAGGAGCGCATTTCAGAAAACGTGCTCAGCTCGTCGAGAAAATGCGATTTAAGCAATAAAATTAAAAATGCACCTAAAACCTAAACCAAAAGTTGCAGGTGGTTATTTCTTCATGCGCATCAGTCAACACGGCACTCTCTAGCTGCCAAGAGCACTTTTTACTATGCGCACCCAACCAGAGTGACGGGAGGAGCACATTTCAGAAAACGTGCTCAGCTCGTCGAGAAAATGCGATTTAAGCAATAAAATTAAAAATGCACCCAAAACCTAAACGAAACGTTGCAGATGGTCATTTCTTCATGTGCAGTGGTCAACGCGGCACTCTCTAGCTGCCAAGAGCACTTTTTACAATGCACACCCAACCAGAGTGACGGGAGGAGCGCATTTCAGAAAACGTGCTCAGCTCGTCGAGAAAATGCGATTTAAGCAATAAAATTAAAAATGCACCAAAACCTAAACCAAACGTTGCAGGTGGTTATTTCTTCATGTGCAGCAGTCAACGCGGCACTCTCTAGCTGCCAAGAGCACTTTTTACTATGCGCAGCCAACCAGAGTGACGGGAGGAGCACATTTCAGAAAAGGTGCTCAGCTCGTCGAGAAAATGCAATTTAAGCAATAAAAATAAAAATGCACCTAAAACCTAAACCAAACGTTGCAAATGGTCATTTCTTCATGCGCAGCAGTCAACGCGGCACTCTCTAGCTGCCAAGAGCACTTTTTACTATTCGCACCCAACCAGAGTGACGGGAGGAGCACATTTCAGAAAACGTGCTCAGCTCGTCGAGAAAATGCGATTTAAGCAATAAAATTAAAAATGCACCTAAAACCTAAACCAAAAGTTGCAGGTGGTTATTTCTTCATGCGCATCAGTCAACACGGCACTCTCTAGCTGCCAAGAGCACTTTTTACTATGCGCACCCAACCAGAGTGACGGGAGGAGCACATTTCAGAAAACGTGCTCAGCTCGTCGAGAAAATGCGATTTAAGCAATAAAATTAAAAATGCACCCAAAACCTAAACGAAACGTTGCAGATGGTCATTTCTTCATGTGCAGTGGTCAACGCGGCACTCTCTAGCTGCCAAGAGCACTTTTTACAATGCACACCCAACCAGAGTGACGGGAGGAGCGCATTTCAGAAAACGTGCTCAGCTCGTCGAGAAAATGCGATTTAAGCAATAAAATTAAAAATGCACCAAAACCTAAACCAAACGTTGCAGGTGGTTATTTCTTCGTGCGCAGCAGTCAACGCGGCACTCTCTAGCTGCCAAGAACACTTTTTACTATGCGCACCCACCCAGAGTGACGGGAGGAGCACATTTCAGAAAACGTGCTCACCTCGTCGAGAAAATGCGATTTAAGCAATAAAATTAAAAATGCACCTAAAACCTAAACCAAACGTTGCAGGTGGTTATTTCTTCATGCGCAGTGGTCAACGCGGCACTCTCTAGCTGCCAAGAGCACTTTTTACTATGCGCACCCAACCAGAGTGACGGGAGGAGCACATTTCAGAAAACGTGCTCAGGTCGTCGAGAAAATGCGATTTAAGCAATAAAATAAAAAATGCACCTAAAACCTAAACCAAACGTTGCAGGTGGTTATTTCTTCATGTGCAGTGGTCAACGCGGCACTCTCTAGCTGCCAAGAGCACTTTTTACTATGCGCACCCAACCAGAGTGACGGGTGGAGCACATTTCAGAAAACGTGCTCAGCTCGTCGAGAAAATGCGATTTAAGCAATAAAATTAAAAATGCACCTAAAACCTAAACCAAACGTTGCAGGTGGTTATTTCTTCATGCGCAGTGGTCAACGCGGCACTCTCTAGCTGCCAAGAGCACTTTTTACTATGCGCACCCAACCAGAGTGACGGGAGGAGCACATTTCAGAAAACGTGCTCAGCTCGTCGAGAAAATGCGATTTAAGCAATAAAATTTAAAATGCACCTAAAACCTAAACCAAACGTTGCAGGTGGTTATTTCTTCATGCGCAGTGGTCAATGCGGCACTCTCTAGCTGCCAAGAGCACTTTTTACTATGCGCACCTAACCAGAGTGACGGGAGGAGCACAGTTCAGAAAATGTGCTCAGCTCGTCGAGAAAATGCGATTTAAGCAATAAAATTAAAAATGCACCTAAAACCTAAACCAAACGCTGCAGATGGTCATTTCTTCATGCGCAGTGGTCAACGCGGCACTCTCTAGCTGCCAAGAGCACTTTTTACTATGCGCACCCACCCAGAGTGACGGGAGGAGCACATTTAAGAAAACGTGCTCAGCTCGTCGAGAAAATGCGATTTAAGCAATAAAATTAAAAATGCACCTAAAATCTATACCAAACGTTGCAGGTGGTTATTTCTTCATGCGCAGCAGTCAATACGGCACTCTCTAGCTGCCAAGAGCACTTTTTACTATGCGCACCCAACCAGAGTGACGGGAGGAGCACATTTCAGAAAACGTGCTCAGCTCGCCGAGAAAATGCGATTTAAGCAATACAATTAAAAATGCACCTAAAACCTAAACCAAACGTTGCAGGTGGTTATTTCTTCATGCGCAGTGGTCAACGCGGCACTCTCTAGCTGCCAAGAGCACTTTTTACTATGCGCACCCACCCAGAGTGACGGGAGGAGCACATTTAAGAAAACGTGCTCAGCTCGTCGAGAAAATGCGATTTAAGCAATAAAATTAAAAATGCACCTAAAATCTATACCAAACGTTGCAGGTGGTTATTTCTTCATGCGCAGCAGTCAACACGGCACTCTCTAGCTGCCAAGAGCACTTTTTACTATGCAGACCCAACCAGAGTGACGGGAGGAGCACATTTCAGAAAACGTGCTCAGCTCGTCGAGAAAATGCGATTTAAGCAATAAAATTAAAAATGCACCCAAAACATTAAACCAAACGTTGCAGGTGGTTATTTCTTCATGCGCAGTGGTCAACGCGGCACTCTCTAGCTGCCAAGAGCATTTTTTACTTTGCGCACCCAACCAGAGTGACGGGAGGAGCACATTTCAGAAAACGTGCTCAGCTCGTCGAGAAAATGCGATTTAAGCAATAAAATTAAAAATGCACCTAAAACCTAAACCAAACGTTGCAGGTGGTTATTTCTTCATGCGCAGTGGTCAACGCGGCACTCTCTAGCTGCCAAGAGCACTTTTTACTATGCGCACCCAACCAGAGTGACGGGAGGAGCACATTTCAGAAAACGTGCTCAGCTCGTCGAGAAAATGCGATTTAAGCAATAAAATTAAAAATGCACCTAAAACCTAAACCAAACGTTGCAGGTGGTTATTTCTTCGTGCGCAGCAGTCAACGCGGCACTCTCTAGCTGCCAAGAGCACTTTTTACTATGCGCACCCAACCAGATTGACGGGAGGAGCACATTTCAGAAAACGTGCTCAGCTCGTCGAGTAAATGCAATATAAGCAATAAAATTAAAAATGCACCCAAAACCTAAACCAAACGTTGCAGGTGGTTATTTCTTCATGCGCAGTGGTCAACGCGGCACTCTCTAGCTGCCAAGAGCACTTTTTACTATGCACACCCAACCAGAGTGACGGGAGGAGCACATTTCAGAAAACGTGCTCAGCTCGTCCAGACAATGCGATTTAAGCAATAAAATTAAAAATGCACCCAAAACCTAAACCAAACGTTGCAGTTGGTTATTTCTTCATGCGCAGTGGTCAACGCCGCACTCTCTAGCTGCCAAGAGCACTTTTTACTATGCGCACCCAACCAGAGTGACGGGAGGAGCGCATTTCAGAAAACGTGCTCAGCTCGTCGAGAAAATGCGATTTAAGCAATAAAATTGAAAATGCACCTAAAACCTAAACCAGAAGCTGCAGGTGGTTATTTCTTCATGCGCAGCAGTCAACGCGGCACTCTCTAGCTGCCAAGAGCACTTTTTACTATGCGCACCCAACCAGAGTGACGGGAGGAGCACATTTCAGAAAACGTGCTCAGCTCGTCGAGAAAATGCAATTTAAGCAATAAAATTAAAAATGCACCTAAAACCTAAACCAAACGTTGCAGGTGGTTATTTCTTCATGCGCAGTGGTCAACGCGGCACTCTCTAGCTGCCAAGAGCACTTTTTACTATGCGCACCCAACCAGAGTGACGGGAGGAGCACATTTCAGAAAACGTGCTCAGCTCGTCGAGAAAATGCGATTTAAGCAATAAAATTAAAAATGCACCTAAAACCTAAACCAAACGTTGCAGGTGGTTATTTCTTCATGCGCAGCAGTCAACGCGGCACTCTCTAGCTGCCAAGAGCACTTTTTACTATGCACACCCAACCAGAGTGACGGGAGGAGCACATTTCTGAAAACGTGCTCAGCTCGACGAGAAAATGCGATTTAAGCAATAAAATTAAAAATGCACCCAAAACCTAAAACAAACGTTGCAGGTGGTTATTTCTTCATGCGCAGTGGTCAACGCGGCACTCTCTAGCTGCCAAGAGCACTTTTTACTATGCGCACCCAACCAGAGTGACGGGAGGAGCACATTTCAGAAAACGTGCTCAGCTCGACGAGAAAATGCGATTTAAGCAATAAAATTAAAAATGCACCCAAAACCTAAACCAAACGTTGCAGGTGGTTATTTGTTCATGCGCAGTGGTCAACGCGGCACTCTCTAGCTGCCAAGAGCACTTTTTACTATGCGCACCCAACCAGAGTGACGGGAGGAGCACATTTCAGAAAACGTGCTCAGCTCGTCGAGAAAATGCGATTTAAGCAATACAATTAAAAATGCACGTAAAACCTAAACCAAGCGTTGCAGGTGGTTATTTCTTCATGTGCAGCAGTCAACGCGGCACTCTCTAGCTGCCAAGAGCACTTTTTACTATGCGCAGCCAACCAGAGTGACGGGAGGAGCACATTTCAGAAAACGTGCTCAGCTCGTCGAGAAAATGCAATTTAAGCAATAAAAATAAAAATGCACCTAAAACCTAAACCAAACGTTGCAAATGGTCATTTCTTCATGCGCAGTGGTCAACGCGGCACTCTCTAGTTGCCAAGAGCACTTTTTACTATTCGCACCCAACCAGAGTGACGGGAGGAGCACATTTCAGAAAACGTGCTCAGCTCGTCGAGAAAATGCGATTTAAGCAATAAAATTAAAAATGCACCTAAAACCTAAACCAAACGTTGCAGATGGTTATTTCTTCATGCGCAGTGGTCAACGCGGCACTCTCTAGCTGCCAAGAGCACTTTTTACTATGCGCACCCAACCAGAGTGACGGGAGGAGCACATTTCAGAAAACGTGCTCAGCTCGTCCAGAAAATGCGATTTAAGCAATAAAATTAAAAATGCACCCAAAACCTAAACCAAACGTTGCAGGTGGTTATTTCTTCATGCGCAGTGGTCAACGCGGCACTCTCTAGCTGCCAAGAGCACTTTTTACTATGCGCATCCAACCAGAGTGACGGGAGGAGCACATTTCAGAAAAGGTGCTCAGCTCGTCGAGAAAATGCGATTTAAGCAATAAAATTAAAAATGCACCTAAAACCTAAACCAAACGTTGCAGGTGGTTATTTCTTCATGCGCAGCAGTCAACGCGGCACTCTCTAGCTGCCAAGAGCACTTTTTACTATGCGCACCCAACCAGAGTGACGGGAGGAGCACATTTCAGAAAACGTGCTCAGCTCGTCGAGAAAATGCGATTTAAGCAATAAAATTAAAAATGCACCTAAAACCTAAACCAAAAGTTGCAGGTGGTTATTTCTTCATGCGCATCAGTCAACACGGCACTCTCTAGCTGCCAAGAGCACTTTTTACTATGCGCACCCAACCAGAGTGACGGGAGGAGCACATTTCAGAAAACGTGCTCAGCTCGTCGAGAAAATGCGATTTAAGCAATAAAATTAAAAATGCACCCAAAACCTAAACGAAACGTTGCAGATGGTCATTTCTTCATGTGCAGTGGTCAACGCGGCACTCTCTAGCTGCCAAGAGCACTTTTTACAATGCACACCCAACCAGAGTGACGGGAGGAGCGCATTTCAGAAAACGTGCTCAGCTCGTCGAGAAAATGCGATTTAAGCAATAAAATTAAAAATGCACCAAAACCTAAACCAAACGTTGCAGGTGGTTATTTCTTCGTGCGCAGCAGTCAACGCGGCACTCTCTAGCTGCCAAGAACACTTTTTACTATGCGCACCCAACCAGAGTGACGAGAGGAGCACATTTCAGAAAACGTGCTCAGCTCGTCGAGAAAATGCGATTTAAGCAATAAAATTAAAAATACACCTAAAACCTAAACCAAACGTTGCAGGTGGTTATTTCTTCATGCGCAGTGGTCAACGCGGCACTCTCTAGCTGCCAAGAGCACTTTTTACTATGCGCACCCAACCAGAGTGACGGGAGGAGCACATTTCAGAAAACGTGCTCAGCTCGTCGAGAAAATGTGATTTAAGCAATAAAATTAAAAATGCACCCAAAACCTAAACCAAACGTTGCAGGTGGTTATTTCTTCATGCGCAGTGGTCAACGCGGCACTCTCTAGCTGCCAAGAGCACTTTTTACTATGCGCACCCAACCAGAGTGACGGGAGGAGCACATTTCAGAAAATGTGCTCAGCTCGTCGAGAAAATGCCATTTAAGCCGTACAATTAAAAATGCACCTAAAACCTAAACCAAACGTTGCAGGTGGTTGTTTCTTCATGCGCAGTGGTCAACGTGGCACTCTCTAGCTGCCAAGAGCACTTTTTACTATGCGCACCCAACCAAAGTGACGGGAGGAGCACATTTCAGAAAACGTGCTCAGCTCGTCGAGAAAATGCGATTTAAGCAATAAAATTAAAAATGCACCTAAAACCTAAACCAAACGTTGCAGGTGGTTATTTCTTCATGCGCAGTGGTCAACGCGGCACTCTGTAGCTGCCAAGAGCACTTTTTACTATGCGCACCCACCCAGAGTGACGGGAGGAGCACATTTCAGAAAACGTGCTCACCTCGTCGAGAAAATGCGATTTAAGCAATAAAATTAAAAATGCACCTAAAACCTAAACCAAACGTTGCAGGTGGTTATTTCTTCATGCGCAGTGGTCAACGCGGCACTCTCTAGCTGCCAAGAGCACTTTTTACTATGCGCACCCAACCAGAGTGACGGGAGGAGCACATTTCAGAAAACGTGCTCAGCTCGTCGAGAAAATGCGATTTAAGCAATAAAATAAAAAATGCACCTAAAACCTAAACCAAACGTTGCAGGTGGTTATTTCTTCATGTGCAGTGGTCAACGCGGCACTCTCTAGCTGCCAAGAGCACTTTTTACTATGCGCACCCAACCAGAGTGACGGGAGGAGCACATTTCAGAAAACGTGCTCAGCTCGTCGAGAAAATGCGATTTAAGCAATAAAATTAAAAATGCGCCTAAAACCTAAACCAAACGTTGCAGGTGGTTATTTCTTCATGCGCAGTGGTCAACGCGGCACTCTCTAGCTGCCAAGAGCACTTTTTACTATGCGCACCCAACCAGAGTGACGGGAGGAGCACATTTCAGAAAACGTGCTCAGCTCGTCGAGAAAATGCGATTTAAGCAATAAAATTTAAAATGCACCTAAAACCTAAACCAAACGTTGCAGGTGGTTATTTCTTCATGCGCAGTGGTCAATGCGGCACTCTCTAGCTGCCAAGAGCACTTTTTACTATGCGCACCTAACCAGAGTGACGGGAGGAGCACAGTTCAGAAAATGTGCTCAGCTCGTCGAGAAAATGCGATTTAAGCAATAAAATTAAAAATGCACCTAAAATCTATACCAAACGTTGCAGGTGGTTATTTCTTCATGCGCAGCAGTCAACACGGCACTCTCTAGCTGCCAAGAGCACTTTTTACTATGCAGACCCAACCAGAGTGACGGGAGGAGCACATTTCAGAAAACGTGCTCAGCTCGTCGAGAAAATGCGATTTAAGCAATAAAATTAAAAATGCACCCAAAACATTAAACCAAACGTTGCAGGTGGTTATTTCTTCATGCGCAGTGGTCAACGCGGCACTCTCTAGCTGCCAAGAGCATTTTTTACTTTGCGCACCCAACCAGAGTGACGGGAGGAGCACATTTCAGAAAACGTGCTCAGCTCGTCGAGAAAATGCGATTTAAGCAATAAAATTAAAAATGCACCTAAAACCTAAACCAAACGTTGCAGGTGGTTATTTCTTCATGCGCAGTGGTCAACGCGGCACTCTCTAGCTGCCAAGAGCACTTTTTACTATGCGCACCCAACCAGAGTGACGGGAGGAGCACATTTCAGAAAACGTGCTCAGCTCGTCGAGAAAATGCGATTTAAGCAATAAAATTAAAAATGCACCTAAAACCTAAACCAAACGTTGCAGGTGGTTATTTCTTCGTGCGCAGCAGTCAACGCGGCACTCTCTAGCTGCCAAGAGCACTTTTTACTATGCGCACCCAACCAGATTGACGGGAGGAGCACATTTCAGAAAACGTGCTCAGCTCGTCGAGTAAATGCAATATAAGCAATAAAATTAAAAATGCACCCAAAACCTAAACCAAACGTTGCAGGTGGTTATTTCTTCATGCGCAGTGGTCAACGCGGCACTCTCTAGCTGCCAAGAGCACTTTTTACTATGCACACCCAACCAGAGTGACGGGAGGAGCACATTTCAGAAAACGTGCTCAGCTCGTCCAGACAATGCGATTTAAGCAATAAAATTAAAAATGCACCCAAAACCTAAACCAAACGTTGCAGTTGGTTATTTCTTCATGCGCAGTGGTCAACGCCGCACTCTCTAGCTGCCAAGAGCACTTTTTACTATGCGCACCCAACCAGAGTGACGGGAGGAGCGCATTTCAGAAAACGTGCTCAGCTCGTCGAGAAAATGCGATTTAAGCAATAAAATTGAAAATGCACCTAAAACCTAAACCAAAAGCTGCAGGTGGTTATTTCTTCATGCGCAGCAGTCAACGCGGCACTCTCTAGCTGCCAAGAGCACTTTTTACTATGCGCACCCAACCAGAGTGACGGGAGGAGCACATTTCAGAAAACGTGCTCAGCTCGTCGAGAAAATGCAATTTAAGCAATAAAAATAAAAATGCACCTAAAACCTAAACCAAACGTTGCAGGTGGTTATTTCTTCATGCGCAGTGGTCAACGCGGCACTCTCTAGCTGCCAAGAGCACTTTTTACTATGCGCACCCAACCAGAGTGACGGGAGGAGCACATTTCAGAAAACGTGCTCAGCTCGTCGAGAAAATGCGATTTAAGCAATAAAATTAAAAATGCACCTAAAACCTAAACCAAACGTTGCAGGTGGTTATTTCTTCATGCGCAGCAGTCAACGCGGCACTCTCTAGCTGCCAATAGCACTTTTTACTATGCGCACCCAACCAGAGTGACGGGAGGAGCACATTTCAGAAAACGTGCTCAGCTCGTCGAGAAAATGCGATTTAAGCAATAAAATTAAAAATGCACCTAAAACCTAAACCAAACGTTGCAGATGGTCATTTCTTCATGCGCAGTGGTCAACGCGGCACTCTCTAGCTGCCAAGAGCACTTTTTACTATGCGCACCCAACCAGAGTGACGGGAGGAGCACATTTCAGAAAACGTGCTCAGCTCGTCGAGAAAATGCGATTTAAGCAATAAAATTAAAAATGCACCCAAAACCTAAACCAAACGTTGCAGATGGTCAATTTCTTCATGCGCAGTGTTCAACGCGGCACTCTCTAGCTGCCAAGAGCACTTTTTACTATGCGCACCCAACCAGAGTGAAGGGAGGAGCACATTTCAGAAAACGTGCTCAGCTCGTCGAGAAAATGCGATTTAAGCAATAAAATTAAAAATGCACCCAAAACCTAAACCAAACGTTGCAGATGGTCAATTTCTTCATGCGCAGTGGTCAACGCGGCACTCTCTAGCTGCCAAGAGCACTTTTTACTATGCACACCCAACCAGAGTGACGGGAGGAGCACATTTCTGAAAACGTGCTCAGCTCGACGAGAAAATGCGATTTAAGCAATAAAATTAAAAATGCACCCAAAACCTAAAACAAACGTTGCAGGTGGTTATTTCTTCATGCGCAGTGGTCAACGCGGCACTCTCTAGCTGCCAAGAGCACTTTTTACTATGCGCACCCAACCAGAGTGACGGGAGGAGCACATTTCAGAAAACGTGCTCAGCTCGACGAGAAAATGCGATTTAAGCAATAAAATTAAAAATGCACCCAAAACCTAAACCAAACGTTGCAGGTGGTTATTTGTTCATGCGCAGTGGTCAACGCGGCACTCTCTAGCTGCCAAGAGCACTTTTTACTATGCGCACCCAACCAGAGTGACGGGAGGAGCACATTTCAGAAAACGTGCTCAGCTCGTCGAGAAAATGCGATTTAAGCAATAAAATTAAAAATGCACGTAAAACCTAAACCAAGCGTTGCAGGTGGTTATTTCTTCATGTGCAGCAGTCAACGCGGCACTCTCTAGCTGCCAAGAGCACTTTTTACTATGCGCAGCCAACCAGAGTGACGGGAGGAGCACATTTCAGAAAACGTGCTCAGCTCGTCGAGAAAATGCAATTTAAGCAATAAAAATAAAAATGCACCTAAAACCTAAACCAAACGTTGCAAATGGTCATTTCTTCATGCGCAGTGGTCAACGCGGCACTCTCTAGTTGCCAAGAGCACTTTTTACTATTCGCACCCAACCAGAGTGACGGGAGGAGCACATTTCAGAAAACGTGCTCAGCTCGTCGAGAAAATGCGATTTAAGCAATAAAATTAAAAATGCACCTAAAACCTAAACCAAACGTTGCAGATGGTTATTTCTTCATGCGCAGTGGTCAACGCGGCACTCTCTAGCTGCCAAGAGCACTTTTTACTATGCGCACCCAACCAGAGTGACGGGAGGAGCACATTTCAGAAAACGTGCTCAGCTCGTCCAGAAAATGCGATTTAAGCAATAAAATTAAAAATGCACCCAAAACCTAAACCAAACGTTGCAGGTGGTTATTTCTTCATGCGCAGTGGTCAACGCGGCACTCTCTAGCTGCCAAGAGCACTTTTTACTATGCGCATCCAACCAGAGTGACGGGAGGAGCACATTTCAGAAAAGGTGCTCAGCTCGTCGAGAAAATGCGATTTAAGCAATAAAATTAAAAATGCACCTAAAACCTAAACCAAACGTTGCAGGTGGTTATTTCTTCATGCGCAGCAGTCAACGCGGCACTCTCTAGCTGCCAAGAGCACTTTTTACTATGCGCACCCAACCAGAGTGACGGGAGGAGCACATTTCAGAAAACGTGCTCAGCTCGTCGAGAAAATGCGATTTAAGCAATAAAATTAAAAATGCACCTAAAACCTAAACCAAACGTTGCAGGTGGTTATTTCTTCATGCGCAGCAGTCAACGCGGCACTCTCTAGCTGCCAAGAGCACTTTTTACTATGCGCACCCAACCAGAGTGACGGGAGGAGCACGTTTGAGAAAACGTGCTCAGCTCGTCGAGAAAATGCGATTTAAGCAATAAAAATAAAAATGCACCTAAAACCTAAAACAAACGTTGCACGTGGTTATTTCTTCATGCGCAGTGGTCAACGCGGCACTCTCTAGCTGCCAATAGCACTATGCACACCCAACCAGAGTGACGGGAGGAGCGCATTTCAGAAAACGTGATCAGCTCGTCGAGAAAATGCGATTTAAGCAATAAAATTAAAAATGCACCCAAAACCTAAACCAAACGTTGCAGGTGGTTATTTCTTCATGCGCAGTGGTCAACGCGGCACTCTCTAGCTGCCAAGAGCACTTTTTACTATGCGCACCCAACCAGAGTGACGGGAGGAGCACATTTCAGAAAACGTGCTCAGCTCGTCGAGAAAATGCGATTTAAGCAATACAATTAAAAATGCACCTAAAACCTAAACCAAACGTTGCAGGTGGTTATTTCTTCATGCGCAGTGGTCAACGCGGCACTCTCTAGCTGCCAAGAGCTTTTTTTACTATGCGCACCCACCCAGAGTGACGGGAGGAGCACATTTCAGAAAACGTGCTCAGCTCGTCGAGAAAATGCGATTTAAGCAATAAAATTAAAAATGCACCTAAAATCTATACCAAACGTTGCAGGTGGTTATTTCTTCATAGTATGCAGTGGTCAACGCGGCACTCTCTAGCTGCCAAGAGCACTTTTTACTATGCGCACCCAACCAGAGTGACGGGAGGAGCACATTCCAGAAAACGTGCTCAGCTCGTCGAGAAAATGCGATTTAAGCAATAAAATTAAAAATGCACCCAAAACCTAAACCAAACGTTGCAGATGGTCATTTCTTCATGCGCAGTGGTCAACGCGGCACTCTCTAGCTGCCAAGAGCACTTTTTACTATGCACACCCAACCAGAGTGATGGGAGGAGCGCATTTTAGAAAACGTGCTCAGCTCGACGAGAAAATGCAATTTAAGCAATAAAATTAAAAATGCACCCAAAACCTAAACCAAACGTTGCAGGTGGTTATTTCTTCATGCGCAGTGGTCAACGCGGCACTCTTTAGCTGCCAAGAGCACTTTTTACTATGCGCACCCAACCAGAGGGACGGGAGGAGCGCATTTCAGAAAACGTGCTCAGCTCGTCGAGAAAATGCGATTTAAGCAATAAAATTAAAAATGCACCTAAAACCTAAACCAAACGTTGCAGATGGTCATTTCTTCATGCGCAGTGGTCAACGCGGCACTCTCTAGCTGCCAAGTGCACTTTTTACTATGCGCACCCAACCAGAGTGACGGGAGGAGCACATTTCAGAAAACGTGCTCAGCTCGTCCAGACAATGCGATTTAAGCAATAAAATTAAAAATGCACCCAAAACCTAAACCAAACGTTGCAGGTGGTTAATTCTTCATGCGCAGTGGTCAACGCGGCACTCTCTAGCTGCCAAGAGCACTTTTTACTATGCGCACCCAACCAGAGTGACGGGAGGAGCGCATTTCAGAAAACGTGCTCAGCTCGTCGAGAAAATGCGATTCAAGCAATAAAATTAAAAATGCACCTAAAACCTAAACCATAAGTTGCAGGTGGTTATTTCTTCATGCGCAGCAGTCACCTGCAACGTTTGGTTTAGGTTTTGGGTGCATTTTTAATTTTATTGCTTAAATTGCATTTACTCGACGAGCTGAGCACGTTTTCTGAAATGTGCTCCTCCCGTCACTCTGGTTGGGTGCGCATAGTAAAAAGTGCTCTTGGCAGCTAGAGAGTGCCGCGTTGACCACTGCGCATGAAGAAATGACCATCTGCAGCGTTTGGTTTAGGTTTTAGGTGCATTTTTAATTTTATTGCTTAAATCGCATTTTCTCGACGAGCTGAGCACGTTTTCTGAAATGTGCTCCTCCCGTCACTCTGGTTGGGTGCACATAGTAAAAAGTGCTCTTGGCAGCTAGAGAGTGCCGCGTTGACCAATGCGCATGAAGAAATAACCACCTGCAACGTTTGGTTTAGGTTTTTAAGTGCATTTTTAATTTTATTGCTTAAATCGCATTTTCTCGACGAGCTGAGCACGTTTTCTGGAATGTGCTCCTCCCGTCACTCTGGTTGGGTGCGCATAGTAAAAAGTGCTCTTGGCAGCTAGAGAGTGCCGCGTTGACCACTGCGCATGAAGAAATAACCACCTGCAACGTTTGGTTTAGGTTTTAGGTGCATTTAAAATTTTATTGCTTAAATTGCATTTTCTCGACGAGCTGAGCACGTTTTCTGAAATGTGCTCCTCCCGTCACTCTGGTTGGGTGCGCATAGTAAAAAGTGCTCTTGGCAGCTAGAGAGTGCCGCGTTGACCACTGCGCATGAAGAAATGACCATCTGCAACGTTTGGTTTAGGTTTTGGGTGCATTTTTAATTTTATTGCTTAAATCGCATTTTCTCGACGAGCTGAGCACGTTTTCTGGAATGTGCTCCTCCCGTCACTCTGGTTGGGTGCGCATAGTAAAAAGTGCTCTTGGCAGCTAGAGAGTGCCGCGTTGACCACTGCATATGAAGAAATAACCACCTGCAACGTTTGGTATATATTTTAGGTGCATTTTTAATTTTATTGCTTAAATCGCATTTTCTCGACGAGCTGAGCACGTTTTCTGAAATATGCTCCTCCCGTCACTCTGGGTGGGTGCGCATAGTAAAAAGTGCTCTTGGCAGCTAGAGAGTGCCGCGTTGACCACTGCGCATGAAGAAATAACCACCTGCAACGTTTGGTTTAGGTTTTAGGTGCATTTTTAATTGGATTGCTTAAATCGCATTTTCTCGACGAGCTGAGCACGTTTTCTGAAATGTGCTCCTCCCGTCACTCTGGTTGGGTGCGCATAGTAAAAAGTGCTCTTGGCAGCTAGAGAGTGCCGCGTTGACCACTGCGCATGAAGAAATAACCACCTGCAACGTTTGGTTTAGGTTTTGGGTGCATTTTTAATTTTATTGCTTAAATCGCATTTTCTCGACGAGCTGAGCACGTTTTCTGAAATGCGCTCCTCCCGTCACTCTGGTTGGGTGTGCATAGTAAAAAGTGCTCTTGGCAGCTAGAGAGTGCCGCGTTGACCACTGCACATGAAGAAATGACCATCTGCAACGTTTGGTTTAGGTTTTGGGTGCATTTTTTAATTTTATTGCTTAAATCGCATTTTCTCGACGAGCTGAGCACGTTTTCTGGAATGTGCTCCTCCCGTCACTCTGGTTGAGTGTGTATAGTAAAAAGTGCTCTTGGCAGCTAGAGAGTGCCGCGTTGACCACTGCGCATGAAGAAATGACCATCTGAAGCGTTTGGTTTAGGTTTTAGGTGCATTTTTAATTTTATTGCTTAAATCGCATTTTCTCGACGAGCTGAGCACGTTTTCTTAAATGTGCTCCTCCCGTCACTCTGGTTGGGTGCGCATAGTAAAAAGTGCTCTTGGCAGCTAGAGAGTGCCGCGTTGACTGCTGCGCATGAAGAAATAACCACCTGCAACTTTTGGTTTAGGTTTTAGGTGCATTTTTAATTTTATTGCTTAAATCGCATTTTCTCGACGAGCTGAGCACGTTTTCTGAAATGCGCTCCTCCCGTCACTCTGGTTGGGTGCGCATAGTAAAAAGTGCTCTTGGCAGCTAGAGAGTGCCGCGTTGACCACTGCGCATGAAGAAATAACCACCTGCAACGTTTGGTTTAGGTTTTGGGTGCATTTTTAATTTTATTGCTTAAATCGCATTGTCTGGACGAGCTGAGCACGTTTTCTGAAATGTGCTCCTCCCGTCACTCTGGTTGGGTGTGCATAGTAAAAAGTCCTCTTGGCAGCTAGAGAGTGCCGCGTTGACCAATGCGCATGAAGAAATGACCATCTGCAACGTTTGGTTTAGGTTTTAGGTGCATTTTTAATTTTATTGCTTAAATCGCATTTTCTGGACGAGCTGAGCACGTTTTCTGAAATGTGCTCCTCCCGTCACTCTGGTTGGGTGCGCATAGTAAAAAGTGCTCTTGGCAGCTAGAGAGTGCCGCGTTGACCACTGCACATGAAGAAATAACCACCTGCAACGTTTGGTTTAGGTTTTGGGTGCATTTTTAATTTTATTGCTTAAATCGCATTTACTCGACGAGCTGAGCACGTTTTCTGAAATGTGCTCCTCCCGTCACTCGGGTTGGGTGCGCATAGTAAAAAGTGCTCTTGGCAGCTAGAGAGTGCCGCGTTGACTGCTGCGCACGAAGAAATAACCACCTGCAACGTTTGGTTTAGGTTTTAGGTGCATTTTTAATTTTATTGCTTAAATCGCATTTTTCTCGACGAGCTGAGCACGTTTTCTGAAATGTGCTCCTCCCGTCACTCTGGTTGGGTGCGCATAGTAAAAAGTGCTCTTGGCAGCTAGAGAGTGCCGCGTTGACCACTGTGCATGAAGAAATGACCATCTGCAACGTTTGGTTTAGGTTTTGGGTGCATTTTTAATTTTATTGCTTAAATCGCATTTTCTCGACGAGCTGAGCACGTTTCCTGAAATGCGCTCCTCCCGTCACTCTGGTTGGGTGTGCATAGTAAAAAGTGCTCTTGGCAGCTAGAGAGTGCCGCGTTGACCACTGCACATGAAGAAATGACCATCTGCAACGTTTGGTTTAGGTTTTGGGTGCATTTTTAATTTTATTGCTTAAATTGCATTTTCTCGACGAGCTCAGCTCGTTTTCTGGAATGTGCTCCTCCCGTCACTCTGGTTGGGTGTGTATAGTAAAAAGTGCTCTTGGCAGCTAGAGAGTGCCGCGTTGACCACTGCGCATGAAGAAATGACCATCTGCAGCGTTTGGTTTAGGTTTCAGGTGCATTTTTAATTTTATTGCTTAAATCGCATTTTCTCGACGAGCTGTGCACGTTTTCTGAAATGTGCTCCTCCCGTCACTCTGGTTGGGTGCGCATAGTAAAAAGTGCTCTTGGCAGCTAGAGAGTGCCGCGTTGACCACTGCGCATGAAGAAATAACCACCTGCAACGTTTGGTATAGGTTTTGGGTGCATTTTTAATTTTATTGCTTAAATCGCATTTTCTCGACGAGCTGAGCACGTTTTCTGAAATGTGCTCCTCCCGTCACTCTGGTTGGGTGCGCATAGTAAAAAGTGCTCTTGGCAGCTAGAGAGTGCCGCGTTGACCACTGCGCATGAAGAAATGACCATCTGCAACGTTTGGTTTAGGTTATGGGTGCATTTTTAATTTTATTGCTTAAATCGCATTTTCTCGACGAGCTGAGCACGTTTTCTGAAATGTGCTCCTCCCGTCACTCTGGTTGGGTGCGCATAGTAAAAAATGCTCTTGGCAGCTAGAGAGTGCCGCGTTGACCACTGCGCATGAAGAAATGACCATCTGCAACGTTTGGTTTAGGTTTTGGGTGCATTTTTAATTTTATTGCTTAAATCGCATTTTCTCGACGAGCTGAGCACGTTTTCTAAAATGTGCTCCTCCCGTCACTCTGGTTGGGTGCGCATAGTAAAAAGTTCTCTTGGCAGCGAGAGAGTGCCGCGTTGACCACTGCGCATCAAGAAATAACCACCTGCAACGTTTGGTTTAGGTTTTAGGTGCATTTTTAATGTTATTGCTTAAATCGCATTTTCTCGACGAGCTGAGCACGTTTTCTGAAATGTGCTCCTCACGTCACTCTGGTTGGATGCGCATAGTAAAAAGTGCTCTTGGCAGCTAGAGAGTGCCGCGTTGACCACTGCGCATGAAGAAATGACCATCTGCAGCGTTTGGTTTAGGTTTTAGGTGCATTTTTAATTTTATTGCTTAAATCGCATTTTCTCGACGAGCTGAGCACGTTTTCTGAAATGTGCTCCTCCCGTCACTCTGGTTGGGTGCGCATAGTAAAAAGTGCTCTTGGCAGCTAGAGAGTGCCGCGTTGACCACTGCGCATGAAGAAATAACCACCTGCAACGTTTGGTTTAGGTTTTGGGTGCATTTTTAATTTTATTGCTTAAATCGCATTTTTTCGACGAGCTGAGCACGTTTTCTGAAATGCGCTCCTCCCGTCACTCAGGTTGGGTGTGCATAGTAAAAAGTGCTCTTGGCAGCTAGAGAGTGCCGCGTTGACCACTGCACATGAAGAAATGACCATCTGCAACGTTTGGTTTAGGTTTTGGGTGCATTTTTGATTTTATTGCTTAAATCGCATTTTCTCGACGAGCTGAGCACGTTTTCTGAAATGTGCTTCTCCCGTCACTCTGGTTGGGTGCGCATAGTAAAAAGTGCTCTTGGCAGCTAGAGAGTGCCGTGTTGACTGCTGCGCATGAAGAAATAACCACCTGCAACTTATGGTTTAGGTTTTAGGTGCATTTTTTATTTTATTGCTTGAATCGCATTTTCTCGACGAGCTGAGCACGTTTTCTGAAATGCGCTCCTCCCGTCACTCTGGTTGGGTGCGCATAGTAAAAAGTGCTCTTGGCAGCTAGAGAGTGCCGCGTTGACCACTGCGCATGAAGAAATAACCACCTGCAACGTTTGGTTTAGGTTTTGGGTGCATTTTTAATTTTATTGCTTAAATCGCATTGTCTGGACGAGCTGAGCACGTTTTCTGAAATGTGCTCCTCCCGTCACTCTGGTTGGGTGCGCATAGTAAAAAGTGCACTTGGCAGCTAGAGAGTGCCGCGTTGACCACTGCGCATGAAGAAATGACCATCTGCAACGTTTGGTTTAGGTTTTAGGTGCATTTTTAATTTTATTGCTTAAATCGCATTTTCTCGACGAGCTGAGCACGTTTTCTGAAATGCGCTCCTCCCGTCCCTCTGGTTGGGTGCGCATAGTAAAAAGTGCTCTTGGCAGCTAAAGAGTGCCGCGTTGACCACTGCGCATGAAGAAATAACCACCTGCAACGTTTGGTTTAGGTTTTGGGTGCATTTTTAATTTTATTGCTTAAATTGCATTTTCTCGTCGAGCTGAGCACGTTTTCTAAAATGCGCTCCTCCCATCACTCTGGTTGGGTGTGCATAGTAAAAAGTGCTCTTGGCAGCTAGAGAGTGCCGCGTTGACCACTGCGCATGAAGAAATGACCATCTGCAACGTTTGGTTTAGGTTTTGGGTGCATTTTTAATTTTATTGCTTAAATCGCATTTTCTCGACGAGCTGAGCACGTTTTCTGGAATGTGCTCCTCCCGTCACTCTGGTTGGGTGCGCATAGTAAAAAGTGCTCTTGGCAGCTAGAGAGTGCCGCGTTGACCACTGCATATGAAGAAATAACCACCTGCAACGTTTGGTATAGATTTTAGGTGCATTTTTAATTTTATTGCTTAAATCGCATTTTCTCGACGAGCTGAGCACGTTTTCTGAAATGTGCTCCTCCCGTCACTCTGGGTGGGTGCGCATAGTAAAAAAAGCTCTTGGCAGCTAGAGAGTGCCGCGTTGACCACTGCGCATGAAGAAATAACCACCTGCAACGTTTGGTTTAGGTTTTAGGTGCATTTTTAATTGTATTGCTTAAATCGCATTTTCTCGACGAGCTGAGCACGTTTTCTGAAATGTGCTCCTCCCGTCACTCTGGTTGGGTGCGCATAGTAAAAAGTGCTCTTGGCAGCTAGAGAGTGCCGCGTTGACCACTGCGCATGAAGAAATAACCACCTGCAACGTTTGGTTTAGGTTTTGGGTGCATTTTTAATTTTATTGCTTAAATCGCATTTTCTCGACGAGCTGATCACGTTTTCTGAAATGCGCTCCTCCCGTCACTCTGGTTGGGTGTGCATAGTAAAAAGTGCTATTGGCAGCTAGAGAGTGCCGCGTTGACCACTGCGCATGAAGAAATAACCACGTGCAACGTTTGTTTTAGGTTTTAGGTGCATTTTTATTTTTATTGCTTAAATCGCATTTTCTCGACGAGCTGAGCACGTTTTCTGAAACGTGCTCCTCCCGTCACTCTGGTTGGGTGCGCATAGTAAAAAGTGCTCTTGGCAGCTAGAGAGTGCCGCGTTGACTGCTGCGCATGAAGAAATAACCACCTGCAACGTTTGGTTTAGGTTTTAGGTGCATTTTTAATTTTATTGCTTAAATCGCATTTTCTCGACGAGCTGAGCACGTTTTCTGAAATGTGCTCCTCCCGTCACTCTGGTTGGGTGCGCATAGTAAAAAGTGCTCTTGGCAGCTAGAGAGTGCCGCGTTGACTGCTGCGCATGAAGAAATAACCACCTGCAACGTTTGGTTTAGGTTTTAGGTGCATTTTTAATTTTATTGCTTAAATCGCATTTTCTCGACGAGCTGAGCACCTTTTCTGAAATGTGCTCCTCCCGTCACTCTGGTTGGATGCGCATAGTAAAAAGTGCTCTTGGCAGCTAGAGAGTGCCGCGTTGACCACTGCGCATGAAGAAATAACCACCTGCAACGTTTGGTTTAGGTTTTGGGTGCATTTTTAATTTTATTGCTTAAATCGCATTTTCTGGACGAGCTGAGCACGTTTTCTGAAATGTGCTCCTCCCGTCACTCTGGTTGGGTGCGCATAGTAAAAAGTGCTCTTGGCAGCTAGAGAGTGCCGCGTTGACCACTGCGCATGAAGAAATAACCATCTGCAACGTTTGGTTTAGGTTTTAGGTGCATTTTTAATTTTATTGCTTAAATCGCATTTTCTCGACGAGCTGAGCACGTTTTCTGAAATGTGCTCCTCCCGTCACTCTGGTTGGGTGCGAATAGTAAAAAGTGCTCTTGGCAACTAGAGAGTGCCGCGTTGACCACTGCGCATGAAGAAATGACCATTTGCAACGTTTGGTTTAGGTTTTAGGTGCATTTTTATTTTTATTGCTTAAATTGCATTTTCTCGACGAGCTGAGCACGTTTTCTGAAATGTGCTCCTCCCGTCACTCTGGTTGGCTGCGCATAGTAAAAAGTGCTCTTGGCAGCTAGAGAGTGCCGCGTTGACTGCTGCACATGAAGAAATAACCACCTGCAACGCTTGGTTTAGGTTTTACGTGCATTTTTAATTTTATTGCTTAAATCGCATTTTCTCGACGAGCTGAGCACGTTTTCTGAAATGTGCTCCTCCCGTCACTCTGGTTGGGTGCGCATAGTAAAAAGTGCTCTTGGCAGCTAGAGAGTGCCGCGTTGACCACTGCGCATGAACAAATAACCACCTGCAACGTTTGGTTTAGGTTTTGGGTGCATTTTTAATTTTATTGCTTAAATCGCATTTTCTCGTCGAGCTGAGCACGTTTTCTGAAATGTGCTCCTCCCGTCACTCTGGTTGGGTGCGCATAGTAAAAAGTGCTCTTGGCAGCTAGAGAGTGCCGCGTTGACCACTGCGCATGAAGAAATAACCACCTGCAACGTTTGTTTTAGGTTTTGGGTGCATTTTTAATTTTATTGCTTAAATCGCATTTTCTCGTCGAGCTGAGCACGTTTTCAGAAATGTGCTCCTCCCGTCACTCTGGTTGGGTGTGCATAGTAAAAAGTGCTCTTGGCAGCTAGAGAGTGCCGCGTTGACCACTGCGCATGAAGAAATTGACCATCTGCAACGTTTGGTTTAGGTTTTGGGTGCATTTTTAATTTTATTGCTTAAATCGCATTTTCTCGACGAGCTGAGCACGTTTTCTGAAATGTGCTCCTCCCTTCACTCTGGTTGGGTGCGCATAGTAAAAAGTGCTCTTGGCAGCTAGAGAGTGCCGCGTTGAACACTGCGCATGAAGAAATTGACCATCTGCAACGTTTGGTTTAGGTTTTGGGTGCATTTTTAATTTTATTGCTTAAATCGCATTTTCTCGACGAGCTGAGCACGTTTTCTGAAATGTGCTCCTCCCGTCACTCTGGTTGGGTGCGCATAGTAAAAAGTGCTCTTGGCAGCTAGAGAGTGCCGCGTTGACCACTGCGCATGAAGAAATGACCATCTGCAACGTTTGGTTTAGGTTTTAGGTGCATTTTTAATTTTATTGCTTAAATCGCATTTTCTCGACGAGCTGAGCACGTTTTCTGAAATGTGCTCCTCCCGTCACTCTGGTTGGGTGCGCATAGTAAAAAGTGCTATTGGCAGCTAGAGAGTGCCGCGTTGACTGCTGCGCATGAAGAAATAACCACCTGCAACGTTTGGTTTAGGTTTTAGGTGCATTTTTAATTTTATTGCTTAAATCGCATTTTCTCGACGAGCTGAGCACGTTTTCTGAAATGTGCTCCTCCCGTCACTCTGGTTGGGTGCGCATAGTAAAAAGTGCTCTTGGCAGCTAGAGAGTGCCGCGTTGACCACTGCGCATGAAGAAATAACCACCTGCGACGTTTGGTTTAGGTTTTAGGTGCATTTTTAATTTTATTGCTTAAATCGCATTTTCTCGACGAGCTGAGCACGTTTTCTGAAATGTGCTCCTCCCGTCACTCTGGTTGGGTGCGCATAGTAAAAAGTGCTCTTGGCAGCTAGAGAGTGCCGCGTTGACTGCTGCGCATGAAGAAATAACCACCTGCAGCTTTTGGTTTAGGTTTTAGGTGCATTTTCAATTTTATTGCTTAAATCGCATTTTCTCGACGAGCTGAGCACGTTTTCTGAAATGCGCTCCTCCCGTCACTCTGGTTGGGTGCGCATAGTAAAAAGTGCTCTTGGCAGCTAGAGAGTGCGGCGTTGACCACTGCGCATGAAGAAATAACCAACTGCAACGTTTGGTTTAGGTTTTGGGTGCATTTTTAATTTTATTGCTTAAATCGCATTGTCTGGACGAGCTGAGCACGTTTTCTGAAATGTGCTCCTCCCGTCACTCTGGTTGGGTGTGCATAGTAAAAAGTGCTCTTGGCAGCTAGAGAGTGCCGCGTTGACCACTGCGCATGAAGAAATAACCACCTGCAACGTTTGGTTTAGGTTTTGGGTGCATTTTTAATTTTATTGCTTATATTGCATTTACTCGACGAGCTGAGCACGTTTTCTGAAATGTGCTCCTCCCGTCAATCTGGTTGGGTGCGCATAGTAAAAAGTGCTCTTGGCAGCTAGAGAGTGCCGCGTTGACTGCTGCGCACGAAGAAATAACCACCTGCAACGTTTGGTTTAGGTTTTAGGTGCATTTTTAATTGTATTGCTTAAATCGCATTTTCTCGACGAGCTGAGCACGTTTTCTGAAATGTGCTCCTCCCGTCACTCTGGTTGGGTGCGCATAGTAAAAAGTGCTCTTGGCAGCTAGAGAGTGCCGCGTTGACCATTGCGCATGAAGAAATAACCACCTGCAACGTTTGGTTTAGGTTTTAGGTGCATTTTTAATTTTATTGCTTAAATCGCATTTTCTCGACGAGCTGAGCACGTTTTCTGAAATGTGCTCCTCCCGTCACTCTGGTTGGGTGCGCATAGTAAAAAGTGCTCTTGGCAGCTAGAGAGTGCCGCGTTGACCACTGCGCATGAAGAAATAACCACCTGCAACGTTTGGTTTAGGTTTTGGGTGCATTTTTAATTTTATTGCTTAAATCGCATTTTCTCGTCGAGCTGAGCACGTTTTATGAAATGTGCTCCTCCCGTCACTCTGGTTGGGTGCACATAGTAAAAAGTGCTCTTGGCAGCTAGAGAGTGCCGCGTTGACCACTGCGCATGAAGAAATGACCATCTGCAACGTTTGGTTTAGGTTTTGGGTGCATTTTTAATTTTATTGCTTAAATCGCATTTTCTCGACGAGCTGAGCACGTTTTCTGAAATGTGCTCCTCCCGTCACTCTGGTTGGGTGCGCATAGTAAAAAGTGCTTTTGGCAGCTAGAGAGTGCCGCGTTGACCACTGCGCATGAAGAAATAACCACGTGCAACGTTTGTTTTAGGTTTTAGGTGCATTTTTAATTTGATTGCTTAAATCGCATTTTCTCGACGAGCTGAGCACGTTTTCTGAAATGTGCTCCTCCCGTCACTCTGGTTGGGTGCGCATAGTAAAAAGTGCTCTTGGCAGCTAGAGAGTGCCGCGTTGACCACTGCGCATGAAGAAATGACCATCTGCAACGTTTAGTTTAGGTTTTGGGTGCATTTTTAATTTTATTGCTTAAATCGCATTTTCTCGACGAGCTGAGCACGTTTTCTGAAATGTGCTCCTCCCGTCACTCTGGTTGGGTGCGCATAGTAAAAAGTGCTTTTGGCAGCTAGAGAGTGCCGCGTTGACCACTGCGCATGAAGAAATAACCACGTGCAACGTTTGTTTTAGGTTTTAGGTGCATTTTTAATTTGATTGCTTAAATCGCATTTTCTCGACGAGCTGAGCACGTTTTCTGAAATGTGCTCCTCCCGTCACTCTGGTTGGGTGCGCATAGTAAAAAGTGCTCTTGGCAGCTAGAGAGTGCCGCGTTGACTGCTGCGCATGAAGAAATAACCACCTGCAACGTTTGGTTTAGGTTTTAGGTGCATTTTTAATTTTATTGCTTAAATCGCATTTTGTCGACGAGCTGAGCACGTTTTCTGAAATGTGCTCCTCCCGTCACTCTGGTTGGGTGCGCATAGTAAAAAGTGCTCTTGGTAGCTAGATAGTGCCGCGTTGACCACTGCGCATGAAGAAATAACCGCCTGCAACGTTTGGTTTAGGTTTTGGGTGCATTTTTAATTTTATTGCTTAAATCGCATTTTCTCGTCGAGCTGAGCACGTTTTCTGAAATGTGCTCCTCCCGTCACTCTGGTTGGGTGCGCATAGTAAAAAGTGCTCATGGCAGCTAGAGAGTGCCGCGTTGACCACTGCGCATGAAGAAATGACCATCTGCAACGTTTGGTTTAGGTTTTGGGTGCATTTTTAATTTTATTGCTTAAATTGCATTTTCTCGACGAGCTGAGCACGTTTTCTGAAATGTGCTCCTCCCGTCACTCTGGTTGGGTGCGCATAGTAAAAAGTGCTCTTGGCAGCTAGAGAGTGCCGCGTTGACCACTGCGCATGAAGAAATAACCACCTGCAACGTTTGGTTTAGGTTTTAGGTGCATTTTTAATTTTATTGCTTAAATCGCATTTTCTCGACGAGCTGAGCACGTTTTCTGAAATGTGCTCCTCCCGTCACTCTGGTTGGGTGCGCATAGTAAAATGTGCTCTTGGCAGCTAGAGAGTGCCGCGTTGACCACTGCGCATGAAGAAATAACCACCTGCAACGTTTGGTTTAGGTCTTAGGTGCATCTTTAATTTTATTGCTTAAATCGCATTTTCTCGACGAGCTGAGCACGTTTTCTGAAATGTGCTCCTCCCGTCACTCTGGTTGGGTGCGCATAGTAAAAAGTGCTCTTGGCAGCTAGAGAGTGCCGCGTTGACCACTGCGCATGAAGAAATAACCACCTGCAACGTTTGGTTTAGGTTTTAGGTGCATTTTTAATTTTATTGCTTAAATCGCATTTTCTCGACGAGCTGAGCACGTTTTCTGAAATGTGCTCCTCCCGTCACTCTGGTCGGGTGCGCATAGTAAAAAGTGCTCTTGGCAGCTAGAGAGTGCCGCGTTGACTGCTGCACATGAAGAAATAACCACCCCCAACGTTTGGTTTAGGTTTTAGGTGCATTTTTAATTTTATTGCTTAAATCGCATTTTCTCGACGAGCTGAGCACGTTTTCTTAAATGTGCTCCTCCCGTCACTCTGGTTGGGCGCGCATAGTAAAAAGTGCTCTTGGCAGCTAGAGAGTGCCGCGTTGACCACTGCGCATGAAGAAATAACCACCTGCAACGCTTGGTTTAGGTTTCAGGTGCATTATTAATTTTATTGCTTAAATCGCATTTTCTCGACGAGCTGAGCACGTTTTCTGAAATGTGCTCCTCCCGTCACTCTGGTTGGGTGCGCATAGTAAAAAGTGCTCTTGGCAGCTAGAGAGTGTCGCGTTGACCACTGCGCATGAAGAAATTACCATCTGCAACGTTTGGTTTAGGTTTTAGGTGCATTTTTAATTTTATTGCTTAAATCGCATTTTCTCGACGAGCTGAGCACGTTTTCTGAAATGTGCTCCTCCCGTCACTCTAGTTGGGTGCGCATAGTAAAAAGTGCTCTTGGCAGCTAGATAGTGCCGCGTTGACCACTGCGCATGAAGAAATAACCACCTGCAACGTTTGGTTTAGGTTTTAGGTGCATTTTTAATTTTATTGCTTAAGTCGCATTTTCTCGACGAGCTGAGCACGTTTTCTGAAATGTGCTCCTCCCGTCACTCTGGTCGGGTGCGCATAGTAAAAAGTGCTCTTGGCAGCTAGAGAGTGCCGCGTTGACTGCTGCACATGCAGAAATAACCACCCCCAACGTTTGGTTCAGGTTTTAGGTGCATTTTTAATTTTATTGCTTAAATCGCATTTTCTTGACGAGCTGAGCACGTTTTCTGAAATGTGCTCCTCCCGTCACTCTGGTTGGGTGCGCATAGTAAAAAGTGCTCTTGGCAGCTAGAGAGTGCCGCGTTGACCACTGCACATGAAGAAATAACCACCTGCAACGTTTGGTTTAGGTTTTGGGTGCATTTTTAATTGTATTGCTTAAATCGCATTTTCTCGACGAGCTGAGCACGTTTTCTGAAATGTGCTCCTCCCGTCACTCTGGTTGGGTGCGCATAGTAAAAAGTGCTCTTGGCAGCTAGAGAGTGCCGCGTTGACCACTGCGCATGAAGAAATGACCATCTGCAACGTTTGGTTTAGGTTTTGGGTGCATTTTTAATTTTATTGCTTAAATCGCATTTTCTCGACGAGCTGAGCACGTTTTCTGGAATGTGCTCCTCCCGTCACTCTGGTTGGGTGCGCATAGTAAAAAGTGCTCTTGGCAGCTAGAGAGTGCCGCGTTGACCACTGCATATGAAGAAATAACCACCTGCAACGTTTGGTATAGATTTTAGGTGCATTTTTAATTTTATTGCTTAAATCGCATTTTCTCGACGAGCTGAGCACGTTTTCTGAAATGTGCTCCTCCCGTCACTCTGGTTGGGTGCACATAGTAAAAAGTGCTCTTGGCAGCTAGAGAGTGCCGCGTTGACCACTGCGCATGAAGAAATAACCACCTGCAACGTTTGGTTTAGGTTTTATGTGCATTTTTAATTTTATTGCTTAAATTGCATTTTCTCGACGAGCTGAGCACGTTTTCTGAAATGTGCTCCTCCCGTCACTCTGGTTGGGTGCGCATAGTAAAAAGTGCTCTTGGCAGCTAGAGAGTGCCGCGTTGACCACTGCGCATGAAGAAATAACCACCTGCAACGTTTGGTTTAGGTTTTAGGTGCATTTTTAATTTTATTGCTTAAATCGCATTTTCTCGACGAGCTGAGCACGTTTTCTGAAATGTGCTCCTCCCGTCACTCTGGTTGGGTGCGCATAGTAAAAAGTGCTCTTGGAAGCTAGAGAGTGCCGCGTTGACTGCTGCGCATGAAGAAATAACCACCTGCAACGTTTGGTTTAGGTTTTAGGTGCATTTTTAATTTTATTGCTTAAATCGCATTTTCTCGACGAGCTGAGCACGTTTTCTGAAATGTGCTCCTCCCGTCACTCTGGTTGGGTGCGCATAGTAAAAAGTGCTCTTGGCAGCTAGAGAGTGCCGCGTTGACCACTGCGCATGAAGAAATAACCACCTGCAACGTTTGGTTTAGGTTTTAGGTGCATTTTTAATTTTATTGCTTAATTCGCATTTTCTCGACGAGCTGAGCACGTTTTCTGAAATGTGCTCCTCCCGTCACTCTGGTTGGGTGCGCATAGTAAAAAGTGCTCTTGGCAGCTAGAGAGTGCCGCGTTGACCACCGCGCATGAAGAAATAACCACGTGCAACGTTTGTTTTAGGTTTTGGGTGCATTTTTAATTTTATTGCTTAAATCGCATTTTCTCGTCGAGCTGAGCACGTTTTCAGAAATGTGCTCCTCCCGTCACTCTGGTTGGGTGTGCATAGTAAAAAGTGCTCTTGGCAGCTAGACAGTGCCGCGTTGACCATTGCGCATGAAGAAATAACCACCTGCAACGTTTGGTTTAGGTTTTAGGTGCATTTTTAATTTTATTGCTTAAATCGCATTTTCTCGACGAGCTGAGCACGTTTTCTGAAATGTGCTCCTCCCGTCACTCTGGTTGGGTGCGCATAGTAAAAACTGCTCTTGGCAGCTAGAGAGTGCCGCGTTGACCACTGCGCATGAAGAAATAACCACCTGCAACGTTTGGTTTAGGTTTTGGGTGCATTTTTAATTGTATTGCTTAAATCGCATTTTCTCGTCGAGCTGAGCACGTTTTCTGAAATGTGCTCCTCCCGTCACTCTGGTTGGGTGCGCATAGTAAAAAGTGCTCTTGGCAGCTAGAGAGTGCCGCGTTGACCACTGCGCATGAAGAAATGACCATCTGCAACGTTTGGTTTAGGTTTTAGGTGCATTTTTAATTTTATTGCTTAAATCGCATTTTCTCGACGAGTTGAGCACGTTTTCTGAAATGTGCTCCTCCCGTCACTCTGGTTGGGTGCGCATAGTAAAAAGTGCTCTTGGCAGCTAGAGAGTGCCGCGTTGACCATTGCGCATGAAGAAATAACCACCTGCAACGTTTGGTTTAGGTTTTAGGTGCATTTTTAATTTTATTGCTTAAATCGCATTTTCTCGACGAGCTGAGCACGTTTTCTGAAATGTGCTCCTCCCGTCACTCTGGTTGGGTGCGCATAGTAAAAAGTGCTCTTGGCAGCTAGAGAGTGCCGCGTTGACCACTGCGCATGAAGAAATAACCACCTGCAACGTTTGGTTTAGGTTTTGGGTGCATTTTTAATTTTATTGCTTAAATCGCATTTTCTCGTCGAGCTGAGCACGTTTTATGAAATGTGCTCCTCCCGTCACTCTGGTTGGGTGCACATAGTAAAAAGTGCTCTTGGCAGCTAGATAGTGCCGCGTTGACCACTGCGCATGAAGAAATGACCATCTGCAACGTTTGGTTTAGGTTTTGGGTGCATTTTTAATTTTATTGCTTAAATCGCATTTTCTCGACGAGCTGAGCACGTTTTCTGAAATGTGCTCCTCCCGTCACTCTGGTTGGGTGCGCATAGTAAAAAGTGCTTTTGGCAGCTAGAGAGTGCCGCGTTGACCACTGCGCATGAAGAAATAACCACGTGCAACGTTTGTTTTAGGTTTTAGGTGCATTTTTAATTTGATTGCTTAAATCGCATTTTCTCGACGAGCTGAGCACGTTTTCTGAAATGTGCTCCTCCCGTCACTCTGGTTGGGTGCGCATAGTAAAAAGTGCTCTTGGCAGCTAGAGAGTGCCGCGTTGACCACTGCGCATGAAGAAATGACCATCTGCAACGTTTAGTTTAGGTTTTGGGTGCATTTTTAATTTTATTGCTTAAATCGCATTTTCTCGACGAGCTGAGCACGTTTTCTGAAATGTGCTCCTCCCGTCACTCTGGTTGGGTGCGCATAGTAAAAAGTGCTTTTGGCAGCTAGAGAGTGCCGCGTTGACCACTGCGCATGAAGAAATAACCACGTGCAACGTTTGTTTTAGGTTTTAGGTGCATTTTTAATTTGATTGCTTAAATCGCATTTTCTCGACGAGCTGAGCACGTTTTCTGAAATGTGCTCCTCCCGTCACTCTGGTTGGGTGCGCATAGTAAAAAGTGCTCTTGGCAGCTAGAGAGTGCCGCGTTGACTGCTGCGCATGAAGAAATAACCACCTGCAACGTTTGGTTTAGGTTTTAGGTGCATTTTTAATTTTATTGCTTAAATCGCATTTTCTCGACGAGCTGAGCACGTTTTCTGAAATGTGCTCCTCCCGTCACTCTGGTTGGGTGCGCATAGTAAAAAGTGCTCTTGGTAGCTAGATAGTGCCGCGTTGACCACTGCGCATGAAGAAATAACCGCCTGCAACGTTTGGTTTAGGTTTTGGGTGCATTTTTAATTTTATTGCTTAAATCGCATTTTCTCGTCGAGCTGAGCACGTTTTCTGAAATGTGCTCCTCCCGTCACTCTGGTTGGGTGCGCATAGTAAAAAGTGCTCATGGCAGCTAGAGAGTGCCGCGTTGACCACTGCGCATGAAGAAATGACCATCTGCAACGTTTGGTTTAGGTTTTGGGTGCATTTTTAATTTTATTGCTTAAATTGCATTTTCTCGACGAGCTGAGCACGTTTTCTGAAATGTGCTCCTCCCGTCACTCTGGTTGGGTGCGCATAGTAAAAAGTGCTCTTGGCAGCTAGAGAGTGCCGCGTTGACCACTGCGCATGAAGAAATAACCACCTGCAACGTTTGGTTTAGGTTTTAGGTGCATTTTTAATTTTATTGCTTAAATCGCATTTTCTCGACGAGCTGAGCACGTTTTCTGAAATGTGCTCCTCCCGTCACTCTGGTTGGGTGCGCATAGTAAAATGTGCTCTTGGCAGCTAGAGAGTGCCGCGTTGACCACTGCGCATGAAGAAATAACCACCTGCAACGTTTGGTTTAGGTCTTAGGTGCATCTTTAATTTTATTGCTTAAATCGCATTTTCTCGACGAGCTGAGCACGTTTTCTGAAATGTGCTCCTCCCGTCACTCTGGTTGGGTGCGCATAGTAAAAAGTGCTCTTGGCAGCTAGAGAGTGCCGCGTTGACCACTGCGCATGAAGAAATAACCACCTGCAACGTTTGGTTTAGGTTTTAGGTGCATTTTTAATTTTATTGCTTAAATCGCATTTTCTCGACGAGCTGAGCACGTTTTCTGAAATGTGCTCCTCCCGTCACTCTGGTCGGGTGCGCATAGTAAAAAGTGCTCTTGGCAGCTAGAGAGTGCCGCGTTGACTGCTGCACATGAAGAAATAACCACCCCCAACGTTTGGTTTAGGTTTTAGGTGCATTTTTAATTTTATTGCTTAAATCGCATTTTCTCGACGAGCTGAGCACGTTTTCTTAAATGTGCTCCTCCCGTCACTCTGGTTGGGCGCGCATAGTAAAAAGTGCTCTTGGCAGCTAGAGAGTGCCGCGTTGACCACTGCGCATGAAGAAATAACCACCTGCAACGCTTGGTTTAGGTTTCAGGTGCATTATTAATTTTATTGCTTAAATCGCATTTTCTCGACGAGCTGAGCACGTTTTCTGAAATGTGCTACTCCCGTCACTCTGGTTGGGTGCGCATAGTAAAAAGTGCTCTTGGCAGCTAGAGAGTGCAGCGTTGACCACTGCGCATGAAGAAATAACCACCTGCAACGTTTGGTTTAGGTTTTGGGTGCATTTTTAAATTTATTGCTTAAATCGCATTTTCTCGTCGAGCTGAGCACGTTTTCTGAAATGTGCTCCTCCCGTCACTCTGGTTGGGTGCGCATAGTAAAAAGTGCTCTTGGCAGCTAGAGAGTGCCGCGTTGACCAATGCGCATGAAGAAATGACCATCTGCAACGTTTGGTTTAGGTTTTAGGTGCATTTATAATTTTATTGCTTAAATCGCATTTTCTCGACGAGCTGAGCACGTTTTCTGAAATGTGCTCCTCCCGTCACTCTGGTTGGGTGCGCATAGTAAAAAGTGCTCTTGGCAGCTAGAGAGTGCCGCGTTGACCAATGGGCATGAAGAAATAACCACCTGCAACGTTTGGTTTAGGTTTTTAGGTGCATTTTTAATTTTATTGCTTAAATCGCATTTTCTCGACGAGCTGAGCACGTTTTCTGAAATGTGCTCCTCCCGTCACTCTGGTTGGGTGCGCATAGTAAAAAGTGCTCTTGGCAGCTAGAGAGTGCCGCGTTGACCACTGCGCATGAAGAAATAACCACCTGCAACGTTTGGTTTGGGTTTTAGGTGCATTTTTAATTTTATTGCTTAAATCGCATTTTCTGGACGAGCTGAGCACGTTTTCTGAAATGTGCTCCTCCCGTCAGTCTGGTTGGGTGCGCATAGTAAAAAGTGCTCTTGGCAGCTAGAGAGTGCCGCGTTGACCACTGCGCATGAAGAAATAACCACCTGCAACGTTTGGTTTGGGTTTTAGGTGCATTTTTAATTTTATTGCTTAAATCGCATTTTCTCGACGAGGAGCACGTTTTCTGAAATGTGCTCCTCCCGTCAATCTGGTTGGGTGCGCATAGTAAAAAGTGCTCTTGGCAGCTAGAGAGAAAATGCGATTTAAGCAATAAAATTAAAAATGCACCTAAAACCTAAACCAAACGCTGAAGATGGTCATTTCTTCATGCGCAGTGGTCAACGCGGCACTCTCTAGCTGCCAAGAGCACATTTTACTATAAACACCCAACCAGAGTGACGGGAGGAGCACATTCCAGAAAACGTGCTCAGCTCGTCGGGAAAATGCGATTTAAGCAATAACATTAAAAATGCACCTAAAACCTAAACCAAACGTTGCAGGTGGTTATTTCTTCATGCGCAGTGGTCAACGCGGCACTCTCTAGCTGCCAAGAGCACTTTTTACTATGCGCACCCAACCAGAGTGACGGGAGGAGCACATTTCAGAAAACGTGCTCAGCTCGTCGAGAAAATGCGATTTAAGCAATAAAATTAAAAATGCACCTAAAACCTAAACCAAACGCTGCAGATGGTCATTTCTTCATGCGCAGTTGTCAACGCGGCACTCTCTAGCTGCCAAGAGCATTTTTTACTATACACACCCAACCAGAGTGACGGGAGGAGCACATTCCAGAAAACGTGCTCAGCTCGTCGAGAAAATGCGATTTAAGCAATAAAATTAAAAATGCACCCAAAACCTAAACCAAACGTTGCAGATGGTCATTTCTTTATGTGCAGTGGTCAACGCGGCACTCTCTAGCTGCCAAGAGCACTTTTTACTATGCACACCCAACCAGAGTGACGGGAGGAGCGCATTCCAGAAAACGTGCTCAGCTCGTCGAGAAAATGCGATTTAAGCAATAAAATTAAAAATGCACCCAAAACCTAAACCAAACGTTGCAGATGGTCATTTCTTCATGTGCAGTGGTGAACGCGGCACTCTCTAGCTGCCAAGAGCACTTTTTACTATGCCCACCCAATCAGAGTGACAGGAGGAGCACATTTCAGAAAACGTGCTCAGCTCGTTAAGAAAATGCGATTTAAGCAATACAATTAAAAATGCACCCAAAACCTAAACCAAACGTTGCAGGTGGTTATTTCTTCATGCGCAGTGGTCAACGCGGCACTCTCTAGCTGCCAAGAGCACTTTTTACTATGCGCACCCAACCAGAGTGACGGGAGGAGCGCATTTCAGAAAACGTGCTCAGCTCGACGAGAAAATGCGATTTAAGCAATACAATTAAAAATGCACCTAAAACCTAAACCAAACGTTGCAGATGGTCATTTCTTCATGCGCAGTGGTCAACGCGGCACTCTCTAGCTGCCAAGAGCACTTTTTACTATGCGCACCCAACCAGAGTGACGGGAGGAGCACATTTCAGAAAACGTGCTCAGCTCGTCCAGACAATGCGATTTAAGCAATAAAATTAAAAATGCACCCAAAACCTAAACCAAACGTTGCAGGTGGTTATTTCTTCATGCGCAGTGGTCAACGCGGCACTCTCTAGCTGCCAAGAGCACTTTTTACTATGCGCACCCAACCAGAGTGACGGGAGGAGCACATTTCAGAAAACGTGCTCAGCTCGTCGAGAAAATGCGATTTAAGCAATACAATTTAAAATGCACCTAAAACCTAAACCAAACGTTGCAGATGGTCATTTCTTCATGTGCAGTGGTGAACGCGGCACTCTCTAGCTGCCAAGAGCACTTTTTACTATGCGCACCCAACCAGAGTGACAGGAGGAGCACATTTCAGAAAACGTGCTCAGCTCGTTGAGAAAATGCGATTTAAGCAATAAAATTAAAAATGCACCCAAAACCTAAACCAAACGTTGCAGGTGGTTATTTCTTCATGCGCAGTGGTCAACGCGGCACTCTCTAGCTGCCAAGAGCACTTTTTACTATGCGCACCCAACCAGAGTGACGGGAGGAGCGCATTTCAGAAAACGTGCTCAGCTCGTTGAGAAAATGCGATTTAAGCAATAAAATTAAAAATGCACCCAAAACCTAAACCAAACGTTGCAGGTGGTTATTTCTTCATGCGCAGTGGTCAACGCGGCACTCTCTAGCTGCCAAGAGCACTTTTTACTATGCGCACCCAACCAGAGTGACGGGAGGAGCGCATTTCAGAAAACGTGCTCAGCTCGACGAGAAAATGCGATTTAAGCAATAAAATTAAAAATGCACCCAAAACCTAAACCAAACGTTGCAGGTGGTTATTTCTTCATGCGCAGTGGTCAACGCGGCACTCTCTAGCTGCCAAGAGCACTTTTTACGATGCGCACCCAACCAGAGTGACGGGAGGAGCGCATTTCAGAAAACGTGCTCAGCTCGACGAGAAAATACGATTTAAGCAATAAAATTAAAAATGCACCCAAAACCTAAACCAAACGTTGCAGGTGGTTATTTCTTCATGCGCAGTGGTCAACGCGGCACTCTCTAGCTGCCAAGAGCACTTTTTACTATGCGCACCCAACAAGAGTGACGGGAGGAGCACATTTCAGAAAACGTGCTCAGCTCGTCGAGAAAATGCGATTTAAGCAATAAAATTAAAAATGCACCCAAAACCTAAACCAAACGTTGCAGGTGGTTATTTCTTCATGCGCAGTGGTCAACGCGGCACTCTCTAGCTGCCAAGAGCACTTTTTTACTATGCGCACCCAACCAGAGTGACGGGAGGAGCACATTTCAGAAAACGTGCTCAGCTCGTCGAGAAAATGAGATTTAAGCAATAAAATTAAAAATGCACCTAAAACCTAAACCAAACGTTGCAGGTGGTTATTTCTTCATATGCAGCAGTCAACGCGGCACTCTCTAGCTGCCAAGAGCACTTTTTACTATGCGCACCCAACCAGAGTGACGGGAGGAGCACATTTCAGAAAACGTGCTCAGCTCGTCGAGAAAATAAGATTTAAGCAATAAAATTAAAAATGCACCTAAAAACCTAAACCAAACGTTGCAGGTGGTTATTTCTTCATGCGCAGTGGTCAACGCGGCACTCTCTAGCTGCCAAGAGCACTTTTTACTATGTGCACCCAACCAGAGTGACGGGAGGAGCACGTTTCAGAAAACGTGCTCAGCTCGTCGAGAAAATGCGATTTAAGCAATAAAATTAAAAATGCACCCAAAACCTAAACCAAACGTTGCAGGTGGTTATTTCTTCATGCGCAGTGGTCAACGCGGCACTCTCTAGCTGCCAAGAGCACTTTTTACTATGCGCACCCAACCAGAGTGACGGGAGGAGCGCATTTCAGAAAACGTGCTCAGCTCGACGAGAAAATACGATTTAAGCAATAAAATTAAAAATGCACCCAAAACCTAAACCAAACGTTGCAGGTGGTTATTTCTTCATGCGCAGTGGTCAACGCGGTACTCTCTAGCTGCCAAGAGCACTTTTTACTATGCGCACCCAACCAGAGTGACGGGAGGAGCACATTTCAGAAAACGTGCTCAGCTCGTCGAGAAAATGCGATTTAAGCAATAAAATTAAAAATGCACCCAAAACCTAAACCAAACGTTGCAGGTGGTTATTTCTTCATGCGCAGTGGTCAACGCGGCACTCTCTAGCTGCCAAGAGCACTTTTTTACTATGCGCACCCAACCAGAGTGACGGGAGGAGCACATTTCAGAAAACGTGCTCAGCTCGTCGAGAAAATGAGATTTAAGCAATAAAATTAAAAATGCACCTAAAACCTAAACCAAACGTTGCAGGTGGTTATTTCTTCATATGCAGCAGTCAACGCGGCACTCTCTAGCTGCCAAGAGCACTTTTTACTATGCGCACCCAACCAGAGTGACGGGAGGAGCACATTTCAGAAAACGTGCTCAGCTCGTCGAGAAAATAAGATTTAAGCAATAAAATTAAAAATGCACCTAAAAACCTAAACCAAACGTTGCAGGTGGTTATTTCTTCATGCGCATTGGTCAACGCGGCACTCTCTAGCTGCCAAGAGAACTTTTTACTATGCGCACCCAACCAGAGTGACGGGAGGAGCACATTTCAGAAAACGTGCTCAGCTCGTCGAGAAAATGCGATTTAAGCAATAAAATTAAAAATGCACCTAAAACCCAAACCAAACGTTGCAGGTGGTTATTTCTTCATGCGCAGTGGTCAACGCGGCACTCTTTAGCTGCCAAGAGCACTTTTTACTATGCGCACCCAACCAGAGGGACGGGAGGAGCGCATTTCAGAAAACGTGCTCAGCTCGTCGAGAAAATGAGATTTAAGCAATAAAATTAAAAATGCACCTAAAACCTAAACCAAACGTTGCAGGTGGTTATTTCTTCATATGCAGCAGTCAACGCGGCACTCTCTAGCTGCCAAGAGCACTTTTTACTATGCGCACCCAACCAGAGTGACGGGAGGAGCACATTTCAGAAAACGTGCTCAGCTCGTCGAGAAAATGCGATTTAAGCAATAAAATTAAAAATGCACCTAAAAACCTAAACCAAACGTTGCAGGTGGTTATTTCTTCATGCGCAGTGGTCAACGCGGCACTCTCTAGCTGCCAAGAGCACTTTTTACTATGCGCACCCAACCAGAGTGACGGGAGGAGCGCATTTCAGAAAACGTGCTCAGCTCGACGAGAAAATGCGATTTAAGCAATAAAAGTAAAAATGCACCCAAAACCTAAACCAAACGTTGCAGGTGGTTATTTCTTCATGCGCAGTGGTCAACGCGGCACTCTCTAGCTGCCAAGAGCACTTTTTACGATGCGCACCCAACCAGAGTGACGGGAGGAGCGCATTTCAGAAAACGTGCTCAGCTCGACGAGAAAATACGACTTAAGCAATAAAATTAAAAATGCACCCAAAACCTAAACCAAACGTTGCAGGTGGTTATTTCTTCATGCGCAGTGGTCAACGCGGCACTCTCTAGCTGCCAAGAGCACTTTTTACTATGCGCACCCAACCAGAGTGACGGGAGGAGCACATTTCAGAAAACGTGCTCAGCTCGTCGAGAAAATGCGATTTAAGCAATAAAATTAAAAATGCACCCAAAACCTAAACCAAACGTTGCAGGTGGTTATTTCTTCATGCGCAGTGGTCAACGCGGCACTCTCTAGCTGCCAAGAGCACTTTTTTACTATGCGCACCCAACCAGAGTGACGGGAGGAGCACATTTCAGAAAACGTGCTCAGCTCGTCGAGAAAATGAGATTTAAGCAATAAAATTAAAAATGCACCTAAAACCTAAACCAAACGTTGCAGGTGGTTATTTCTTCATATGCAGCAGTCAACGCGGCACTCTCTAGCTGCCAAGAGCACTTTTTACTATGCGCACCCAACCAGAGTGACGGGAGGAGCACATTTCAGAAAACGTGCTCAGCTCGTCGAGAAAATAAGATTTAAGCAATAAAATTAAAAATGCACCTAAAAACCTAAACCAAACGTTGCAGGTG
Source organism: Syngnathus scovelli (assembly GCF_024217435.2). Taxonomy (NCBI): domain Eukaryota; kingdom Metazoa; phylum Chordata; class Actinopteri; order Syngnathiformes; family Syngnathidae; genus Syngnathus; species Syngnathus scovelli. The sequence continues at coordinate 11,696,803 of NC_090861.1, forward strand.
GTTATTTCTTCATGCGCAGTGGTCAACGCGGCACTCTCTAGCTGCCAAGAGCACTTTTTACTATGTGCACCCAACCAGAGTGACGGGAGGAGCACGTTTCAGAAAACGTGCTCAGCTCGTCGAGAAAATGCGATTTAAGCAATAAAATTAAAAATGCACCCAAAACCTAAACCAAACGTTGCAGGTGGTTATTTCTTCATGCGCAGTGGTCAACGCGGCACTCTCTAGCTGCCAAGAGCACTTTTTACTATGCGCACCCAACCAGAGTGACGGGAGGAGCGCATTTCAGAAAACGTGCTCAGCTCGACGAGAAAATACGATTTAAGCAATAAAATTAAAAATGCACCCAAAACCTAAACCAAACGTTGCAGGTGGTTATTTCTTCATGCGCAGTGGTCAACGCGGCACTCTCTAGCTGCCAAGAGCACTTTTTACTATGCGCACCCAACCAGAGTGACGGGAGGAGCACATTTCAGAAAACGTGCTCAGCTCGTCGAGAAAATGCGATTTAAGCAATAAAATTAAAAATGCACCCAAAACCTAAACCAAACGTTGCAGGTGGTTATTTCTTCATGCGCAGTGGTCCACGCGGCACTCTCTAGCTGCCAAGAGCACTTTTTTACTATGCGCACCCAACCAGAGTGACGGGAGGAGCACATTTCAGAAAACGTGCTCAGCTCGTCGAGAAAATGAGATTTAAGCAATAAAATTAAAAATGCACCTAAAACCTAAACCAAACGTTGCAGGTGGTTATTTCTTCATATGCAGCAGTCAACGCGGCACTCTCTAGCTGCCAAGAGCACTTTTTACTATGCGCACCCAACCAGAGTGACGGGAGGAGCACATTTCAGAAAACGTGCTCAGCTCGTCGAGAAAATGCGATTTAAGCAATAAAATTAAAAATGCACCTAAAAACCTAAACCAAACGTTGCAGGTGGTTATTTCTTCATGCGCATTGGTCAACGCGGCACTCTCTAGCTGCCAAGAGAACTTTTTACTATGCGCACCCAACCAGAGTGACGGGAGGAGCACATTTCAGAAAACGTGCTCAGCTCGTCGAGAAAATGCGATTTAAGCAATAAAATTAAAAATGCACCTAAAACCCAAACCAAACGTTGCAGGTGGTTATTTCTTCATGCGCAGTGGTCAACGCGGCACTCTTTAGCTGCCAAGAGCACTTTTTACTATGCGCACCCAACCAGAGGGACGGGAGGAGCGCATTTCAGAAAACGTGCTCAGCTCGTCGAGAAAATGAGATTTAAGCAATAAAATTAAAAATGCACCTAAAACCTAAACCAAACGTTGCAGGTGGTTATTTCTTCATATGCAGCAGTCAACGCGGCACTCTCTAGCTGCCAAGAGCACTTTTTACTATGCGCACCCAACCAGAGTGACGGGAGGAGCACATTTCAGAAAACGTGCTCAGCTCGTCGAGAAAATGCGATTTAAGCAATAAAATTAAAAATGCACCTAAAAACCTAAACCAAACGTTGCAGGTGGTTATTTCTTCATGCGCATTGGTCAACGCGGCACTCTCTAGCTGCCAAGAGCACTTTTTACTATGTGCACCCAACCAGAGTGACGGGAGGAGCACATTTCAGAAAACGTGCTCAGCTCGTCGAGAAAATGCGATTTAAGCAATAAAATTAAAAATGCACCCAAAACATTTAACCAAACGTTGCAGGTGGTTATTTCTTCATGCGCAGTGGTCAACGCGGCACTCTCTAGCTGCCAAGAGCATTTTTTACTATGCGCACCCAACCAGAGTGACGGGAGGAGCACATTTCAGAAAACGTGCTCAGCTCGTCGAGAAAATGCGATTTAAGCAATAAAATTAAAAATGCACCTAAAACCTAAACCAAACGTTGCAGGTGGTTATTTCTTCATGTGCAGTGGTCAACGCGGCACTCTCTAGCTGCCAAGAGCACTTTTTACTATGCGCACCCAACCAGAGTGACGGGAGGAGCACATTTCAGAAAACGTGCTCAGCTCGTCGAGAAAATGCGATTTAAGCAATAAAATTAAAAATGCACCTAAAACCTAAACCAAACGTTGCAGGTGGTTATTTCTTCGTGCGCAGCAGTCAACGCGGCACTCTCTAGCTGCCAAGAGCACTTTTTACTATGCGCACCCAACCAGAGTGACGGGAGGAGCACATTCCAGAAAACGTGCTCAGCTCGTCGAGAAAATGCGATTTAAGCAATAAAATTAAAAATGCACCCAAAACCTAAACCAAACGTTGCAGATGGTAATTTCTTCATGTGCAGTGGTCAACGCGGCACTCTCTAGCTGCCAAGAGCACTTTTTACTATGCACACCCAACCAGAGTGACGGGAGGAGCGCATTTCAGAAAACGTGCTCAGCTCGTCGAGAAAATGCGATTTAAGCAATAAAATTAAAAATGCACCCAAAACCTAAACCAAACGTTGCAGGTGGTTATTTCTTCATGTGCAGTGGTCAACGCGGCACTCTCTAGCTGCCAAGAGCACTTTTTACTATGCGCACCCAACCAGAGTGACGGGAGGAGCACATTTCAGAAAACGTGCTCAGCTCGTCGAGAAAATGCGATTTAAGCAATAAAATTAAAAATGCACCCAAAACCTAAACCAAACGTTGCAGGTGGTTATTTCTTCATATGCAGCAGTCAACGCGGCACTCTCTAGCTGCCAAGAGCACTTTTTACTATGCGCACCCAACCAGAGTGACGGGAGGAGCACATTTCAGAAAACGTGCTCAGCTCGTCGAGAAAATGCGATTTAAGCAATAAAATAAAAAATGCACCTAAAACCTAAACCAAACGTTGCAGGTGGATATTTCTTCATGCGCAGTGGTCAACGCGGCACTCTCTAGCTGCCAAGAGCACTTTTTACTATGAGCACCCAACCAGAGTGACGTGAGGAGCACATTTCAGAAAACGTGCTCGGCTCGTCGAGAAAATGCGATTTAAGCAATAACATTAAAAATGCACCTAAAACCTAAACCAAACGTTGCAGGTGGTTATTTCTTCATGCGCAGTGGTCAACGCGGCACTCTCTCGCTGCCAAGAGCACTTTTTACTATGCGCACCCAACCAGAGTGACGGGAGGAGCACATTTCAGAAAACGTGCTCAGCTCGTCGAGAAAATGAGATTTAAGCAATAAAATTAAAAATGCACCTAAAACCTAAACCAAACGTTGCAGATGGTCATTTCTTCATGCGCAGTGGTCAATGCGGCACTCTCTAGCTGCCAAGAGCACTTTTTACTATGCGCACCAAACCAGAGTGACGGGAGGAGCACATTTCAGAAAACGTGCTCAGCTCGTCGAGAAAATGCGATTTAAGCAATAAAATTAAAACTGCACCCAAAACCTAAACCAAACGTTGCAGATGGTCATTTCTTCATGCGCAGTGGTCAACGCGGCACTCTCTAGCTGCCAAGAGCACTTTTTACTATGCACACCCAACCAGAGTGACGGGAGGAGCACATTTCAGAAAACGTGCTCAGCTCGTCGAGAAAATGCGTTTTAAGCAATAAAATTAAAAATGCACCCAAAACCTAAACCAAACGTTGCAGGTGGTTATTTCTTCATGCGCAGCAGTCAACGCGGCACTCTCTAGCTGCCAAGAGCACTTTTTACTATGCGCACCCAACCAGAGTGACGGGAGGAGCACATTTCAGAAAACGTGCTCAGCTCGTCGAGAAAATGCGATTTAAGCAATAAAATTAAAAATGCACCCAAAACCTAAACCAAACGTTGCAGATGGTCATTTCTTCATGCGCAGTGGTCAACGCGGCACTCTCTAGCTGCCAAGAGCACTTTTTACTATGCGCACCCAACCAGAGTGACGGGAGGACCACATTTCAGAAAACGTGCTCAGCTCGTCGAGAAAATGCGATTTAAGCAATAAAATTAAAAATGCACCCAAAATCTAAACCAAACGTTGCAGATGGTCATTTCTTCATGCGCAGTGGTCAACGCGGCACTCTCTAGCTGCCAAGAGCACTTTTTACTATGCGCACCCAACCAGAGTGACGGGAGGACCACATTTCAGAAAACGTGCTCAGCTCGTCGAGAAAATGCGATTTAAGCAATAAAATTAAAAATGCACCCAAAACTTAAACCAAACGTTGCAGGTGGTTATTTCTTCATGCGCAGCAGTCAACGCGGCACTCTCTAGCTGCCAAGAGCACTTTTTACTATGCGCACCCAACCAGAGTGACGGGAGGAGCACATTTCAGAAAACGTGCTCAGCTCGTCGAGAAAATGCGATTTAAGCAATGAAATTAAAAATGCACCCAAAACCTAAACCAAACGTTGCAGGTGGTTATTTCTTCATGCGCAGTGGTCAACGCGGCACTCTCTAGCTGCCAAGAGCACTTTTTACTATGCGCACCCAACCAGAGTGACGGGAGGAGCACTTTTCAGAAAACGTGCTCAGCTCGTCGAGAAATTGCGAATTAAGCAATAAAATTAAAAATGCACCCAAAACCTAAACCAAACGTTGCAGATGGTCATTTCTTCATGCGCAGTGGTCAACGCGGCACTCTCTAGCTGCCAAGAGCACTTTTTACTATGCGCACCCAACCAGAGTGACGGGAGGAGCACATTTCAGAAAACGTGCTCAGCTCGTCGAGAAAATGCGATTTAAGCAATAAAATTAAAAATGCACCTAAAACCCAAACCAAACGTTGCAGGTGGTTATTTCTTCATGCGCAGCAGTCAACGCGGCACTCTCTAGCTGCCAAGAGCACTTTTTACTATGCGCACCCAACCAGAGTGACGGGAGGAGCACATTTCAGAAAATGTGCTCAGCTCGTCGAGAAAATGCCATTTAAGCCGTACAATTAAAAATGCACCTACAACCTAAACCAAACGTTGCAGGTGGTTATTTCTTCATCCGCAGTGGTCAACGCGGCACTCTCTAGCTGCCAAGAGCACTTTTTACTATGCGCACCCAACCAGAGTGACGGGAGGAGCACATTTCAGAAAACGTGCTCAGCTCGTCGAGAAAATGCGATTTAAGCAATAAAATTAAAAATGCACCCAAAACCTAAACCAAACGTTGCAGATGGTCATTTCTTCATGCGCAGTGGTCAACGCGGCACTCTCTAGCTGCCAAGAGCACTTTTTACTATGCGCACCCAACCAGAGTGACGGGAGGACCACATTTCAGAAAACGTGCTCAGCTCGTCGAGAAAATGCGATTTAAGCAATAAAATTAAAAATGCACCCAAAACCTAAACCAAACGTTGCAGGTGGTTATTTCTTCATGCGCAGCAGTCAACGCGGCACTCTCTAGCTGCCAAGAGCACTTTTTACTATGCGCACCCAACCAGAGTGACGGGAGGAGCACATTTCAGAAAACGTGCTCAGCTCGTCGAGAAAATGCGATTTAAGCAATGAAATTAAAAATGCACCCAAAACCTAAACCAAACGTTGCAGGTGGTTATTTCTTCATGCGCAGCAGTCAAAGCGGCACTCTCTAGCTGCCAAGAGCACTTTTTACTATGTGCACCCAACCAGAGTGACGGGAGGAGCACATTTCAGAAAACGTGCTCAGCTCGTCGAGAAAATGCGATTCAAGCAATAAAATTTGAAATGCACCTAAAACCTAAACCAAACGTTGCAGGTGGTTATTTCTTCATGCGCATTGGTCAACGCGGCACTCTCTAGCTGCCAAGAGCACTTTTTACTTTGCACACCCAACCAGAGTGACGGGACGAGCACATTTCAGAAAACGTGCTCAGCTCGTCGAGAAAATGCGATTTAAGCAATAAAATTAAAAATGCACCCAAAACCTAAACCAAACGTTGCAGGTGGTTATTTCTTCATGCGCATTGGTCAACGCGGCACTCTCTAGCTGCCAAGAGCACTTTTTACTTTGCGCACCCAACCAGAGTGACGGGAGGAGCACATTTCAGAAAACGTGCTCAGCTCGTCGAGAAAATGCGATTTAAGCAATAAAATTAAAAATGCACCCAAAACCTAAACCAAACGTTGCAGGTGGTTATTTCTTCATGCGCAGTGGTCAACGCGGCACTCTCTAGCTGCCAAGAGCACTTTTTACTATGCGCACCCAACCAGAGTGACGGGAGGAGCACATTTCAGAAAACGTGCTCAGCTCGTCCAGAAAAGGCTATTTAAGCAATAAAATAAAAAATGCACATAAAACCTAAACCAAACGTTGCAGATGGTCATTTCTTCATGCGCAGTGGTCAATGCGGCACTCTCTAGCTGCCAAGAGCACTTTTTACTATGCGCACCAAACCAGAGTGACGGGAGGAGCACATTTCAGAAAACGTGCTCAGCTCGTCGAGAAAATGCGATTTAAGCAATAAAATTAAAACTGCACCCAAAACCTAAACCAAACGTTGCAGATGGTCATTTCTTCATGCGCAGTGGTCAACGCGGCACTCTCTAGCTGCCAAGAGCACTTTTTACTATGCACACCCAACCAGAGTGACGGGAGGAGCACATTTCAGAAAACGTGCTCAGCTCGTCGAGAAAATGCGATTTAAGCAATAAAATTAAAAATGCACCCAAAACCTAAACCAAACGTTGCAGGTGGTTATTTCTTCATGCGCAGCAGTCAACGCGGCACTCTCTAGCTGCCAAGAGCACTTTTTACTATGCGCACCCAACCAGAGTGACGGGAGGAGCACATTTCAGAAAACGTGCTCAGCTCGTCGAGAAAATGCGATTTAAGCAATAAAATTAAAAATGCACCCAAAACCTAAACCAAACGTTGCAGATGGTCATTTCTTCATGCGCAGTGGTCAACGCGGCACTCTCTAGCTGCCAAGAGCACTTTTTACTATGCGCACCCAACCAGAGTGACGGGAGGACCACATTTCAGAAAACGTGCTCAGCTCGTCGAGAAAATGCGATTTAAGCAATAAAATTAAAAATGCACCCAAAACCTAAACCAAACGTTGCAGGTGGTTATTTCTTCATGCGCAGCAGTCAACGCGGCACTCTCTAGCTGCCAAGAGCACTTTTTACTATGCGCACCCAACCAGAGTGACGGGAGGAGCACATTTCAGAAAACGTGCTCAGCTCGTCGAGAAAATGCGATTTAAGCAATGAAATTAAAAATGCACCCAAAACCTAAACCAAACGTTGCAGGTGGTTATTTCTTCATGCGCAGTGGTCAACGCGGCACTCTCTAGCTGCCAAGAGCACTTTTTACTATGCGCACCCAACCAGAGTGACGGGAGGAGCACTTTTCAGAAAACGTGCTCAGCTCGTCGAGAAATTGCGAATTAAGCAATAAAATTAAAAATGCACCCAAAACCTAAACCAAACGTTGCAGGTGGTTATTTCTTCATGCGCAGTGGTCAACGCGGCACTCTGTAGCTGCCAAGAGCACTTTTTACTGTGCGCACCCACCCAGAGTGACGGGAGGATCACATTTCAGAAAACGTGCTCACCTCGTCGAGAAAATGCGATTTAAGCAATAAAATTAAAAATGCACCTAAAACCTAAACCAAACGTTTCAGGTGGTTATTTCTTCATGCGCAGTGGTCAACGCGGCACTCTCTAGCTGCCAAGAGCACTTTTAACTATGCGCACCCAACCAGAGTGACGGGAGGAGCACATTTCAGAAAACGTGCTCAGCTCGTCGAGAAAATGCGATTTAAGCAATAAAATAAAAAATGCACCTAAAACCTAAACCAAACGTTGCAGGTGGTTATTTCTTCATGCGCAGTGGTCAACGCGGCACTCTCTAGCTGCCAAGAGCACTTTTTACTATGCGCACCCAACCAGAGTGACGGGAGGAGCACATTTCAGAAAACGTGCTCAGCTCGTCGAGAAAATGCGATTTAAGCAATAAAATTAAAAATGCACCTAAAACCTAAACCAAACGTTGCAGGTGGTTATTTCTTCATGCGCAGTGGTCAACGCGGCACTCTCTAGCTGCCAAGAGCACTTTTTACTAAGCGCACCCAACCAGAAGTGACGGGAGGAGCACATTTCAGAAAACGTGCTCAGCTCGTCGAGAAAATGCGATTTAAGCAATAAAATTTAAAATGCACCTAAAACCTAAACCAAACGTTGCAGGTGGTTATTTCTTCATGCGCAGTGGTCAATGCGGCACTCTCTAGCTGCCAAGAGCACTTTTTACTATGCGCACCTAACCAGAGTGACGGGAGGAGCACATTTCAGAAAACGTGCTCAGCTCGTCGAGAAAATGCGATTTACGCAATAAAATTAAAAATGCACCTAAAACCTAAACAAAACGTTGCAGGTGGTTATTTCTTCATGCGCAGTGGTCAACGCGGCACTCTCTAGCTGCCAAGAGCACTTTTTACTATGCGCACCCAACCAGAGTGACGGGAGGAGCACATTTCAGAAAACGTGCTCAGCTCGTCGAGAAAATGCGATTTAAGCAATAAAATTAAAAATGCACCCAAAACCTAAACCAAACGTTGCAGGTGGTTATTTCTTCATGCGCAGCAGTCAAAGCGGCACTCTCTAGGTGCCAAGAGCACTTTTTACTATGTGCACCCAACCAGAGTGACGGGAGGAGCACATTTCAGAAAACGTGCTCAGCTCGTCGAGAAAATGCGATTTAAGCAATAAAATTTGAAATGCACCTAAAACCTAAACCAAACGTTGCAGGTGGTTATTTCTTCATGCGCATTGGTCAACGCGGCACTCTCTAGCTGCCAAGAGCACTTTTTACTTTGCGCACCCAACCAGAGTGACGGGAGGAGCACATTTCAGAAAACGTGCTCAGCTCGTCGAGAAAATGCGATTTAAGCAATAAAATTAAAAATGCACCCAAAACCTAAACCAAACGTTGCAGGTGGTTATTTCTTCATGCGCATTGGTCAACGCGGCACTCTCTAGCTGCCAAGAGCACTTTTTACTTTGCGCACCCAACCAGAGTGACGGGAGGAGCACATTTCAGAAAACGTGCTCAGCTCGTCGAGAAAATGCGATTTAAGCAATAAAATTAAAAATGCACCTAAAAACCTAAACCAAACGTTGCAGGTGGTTATTTCTTCATGCGCAGTGGTCAACGCGGCACTCTCTAGCTGCCAAGAGCACTTTTTACTATGCGCACCCAACCAGAGTGACGGGAGGAGCACATTTCAGAAAACGTGCTCAGCTCGTCCAGAAAAGGCTATTTAAGCAATAAAATAAAAAATGCACATAAAACCTAAACCAAACGTTGCAGATGGTCATTTCTTCATGCGCAGTGGTCAATGCGGCACTCTCTAGCTGCCAAGAGCACTTTTTACTATGCGCACCAAACCAGAGTGACGGGAGGAGCACATTTCAGAAAACGTGCTCAGCTCGTCGAGAAAATGCGATTTAAGCAATAAAATTAAAAATGCACCCAAAACTTAAACCAAACGTTGCAGGTGGTTATTTCTTCATGCGCAGTGGTCAACGCGGCACTCTCTAGCTGCCAAGAGCACTTTTTACTATGCGCACCCAACCAGAGTGACGGGAGGAGCACTTTTCAGAAAACGTGCTCAGTTCGTCGAGAAATTGCGAATTAAGCAATAAAATTAAAAATGCACCCAAAACCTAAACCAAACGTTGCAGGTGGTTATTTCTTCATGCGCAGTGGTCAACGCGGCACTCTCTAGCTGCCAAGAGCACTTTTTACTATGCGCACCCAACCAGAGTGACGGGAGGAGCACATTTCAGAAAACGTGCTCAGCTCGTCCAGAAAATGCGATTTAAGCAATAAAATTAAAAATGCACCCAAAACCTAAACCAAACGTTGCAGATGGCCATTTCTTCATGCGCAGTGGTCAACGCGGCACTCTCTAGCTGCCAAGAGCACTTTTTAATATGCACACCCAACAAGAGTGACGGGAGGAGCGCATTTCAGAAAACGTGCTCAGCTCGACGAGAACATGCGATTTAAGCAATAAAATTAAAAATGCACCCAAAACCTAAACCAAACGTTGCAGGTGGTTATTTCTTCATGCGCAGTGGTCAACGCGGCACTCTCTAGCTGCCAAGAGCACTTTTTCGATGCACACCCAACCAGAGAGACGGGAGGAGCGCATTTCAGAAAACGTGCTCAGCTCGACGAGAAAATGCGATTTAAGCAATAAAATTAAAAATGCACCCAAAACCTCTAACCAAACGTTGCAGGTGGTTATTTCTTCATGCGCAGTGGTCAACGCGGCACTCTCTAGCTGCCAAGAGCACTTTTTACTATGCGCACCCAACCAGAGTGACGGGAGGAGCACATTTCAGAAAACGTGCTCAGCTCGTCGAGAAAATGCGATTTAAGCAATAAAATTAAAAATGCACCCAAAACATTAAACCAAACGTTGCAGGTGGTTATTTCTTCATGCGCAGTGGTCAACGCGGCACTCTCTAGCTGCCAAGAGCATTTTTTACTTTGCGCACCCAACCAGAGTGACGGGAGGAGCACATTTCAGAAAACGTGCTCAGCTCGTCGAGAAAATGCGATTTAAGCAATAAAATTAAAAATGCACCTAAAACCTAAACCAAACGTTGCAGGTGGTTATTTCTTCATGCGCAGTGGTCAACGCGGCACTCTCTAGCTGCCAAGAGCACTTTTTACTATGCGCACCCAACCAGAGCGACGGGAGCAGCACATTTCAGAAAACGTGCTCAGCTCGTCGAGAAAATGCGATTTAAGCAATACAATTAAAAATGCACCTAAAACCTAAACTAAACGTTGCAGGTGGTTATTTCTTCGTGCGCAGCAGTAAACGCGGCACTCTCTAGCTGCCAAGAGCACTTTTTACTATGCGCACCCAACCAGAGTGACGGGAGGAGCACATTTCAGAAAACGTGCTCAGCTCGTTGAGTAAATGCAATTTAAGCAATAAAATTAAAACTGCACCCAAAACCTAAACCAAACGTTGCAGGTGGTTATTTCTTCATGCGCAGTGATCAACGCGGCACTCTCTAGCTGCCAAGAGCACTTTTTACTATGCGCACCCAACCAGAGTGACGGGAGGAGCACATTTCAGAAAACGTGCTCAGCTCGTCCAGAAAATGCGATTTAAGCAATAAAATTAAAAATGCACCTAAAACCTAAACCAAACGTTGCAGGTGGTTATTTCTTCATGCGCAGTGGTCAACGCGGCACTCTCTAGCTGCCAAGAGCACTTTTTACTATGCGCACCCAACCAGAGCGACGGGAGGAGCACATTTCAGAAAACGTGCTCAGCTCGTCGAGAAAATGCGATTTAAGCAATAAAATTAAAAATGCACCCAAAACCTAAACCAAACGTTGCAGGTGGTTATTTCTTCATGCGCAGTGGTCAACGCGGCACTCTCTAGCTGCCAAGAGCACTTTTTACTATGCGCACCCAACCAGAGTGACGGGAGGAGCACATTTCAGAAAACGTGCTCAGCTCGTCGAGAAAATGCGATTTAAGCAATAAAATTAAAAATGCACCCAAAACCTAAACCAAACGTTGCAGGTGGTTATTTCTTCATGCGCAGTGGTCAACGCGGCACTCTCTAGCTGCCAAGAGCACTTTTTACTATGCGCACCCAACCAGAGTGACGGGAGGAGCACATTTCAGAAAACGTGCTCAGCTCGTCGAGAAAATGCGATTTAAGCAATAAAATTAAAAATGCACCTAAAACCTAAACCAAACGTTGCAGGTGGTTATTTCTTCATGCGCAGTGGTCAACGCGGCACTCTCTAGCTGCCAAGAGCACTTTTTACTATGCGCACCCAACCAGAGTGACGGGAGGAGCACATTTCAGAAAACGTGCTCAGCTCGTCCAGAAAATGCGATTTAAGCAATAAAATTAAAAATGCACCTAAAACCTAAACCAAACGTTGCAGGTGGTTATTTCTTCGTGCGCAGCAGTCAACGCGGCACTCTCTAGCTGCCAAGAGCACTTTTTACTATGCGCACCCAACCAGAGTGACGGGAGGAGCACATTTCAGAAAACGTGCTCAGCTCGTCGAGTAAATGCAATTTAAGCAATAAAATTAAAAATGCACCCAAAACCTAAACCAAACGTTGCAGGTGGTTATTTCTTTATGCGCAGTGGTCAACGCGGCACTCTCTAGCTGCCAAGAGCACTTTTTACTATGCGCACCCAACCAGAGTGACGGGAGGAGCACATTCCAGAAAACGTGCTCAGCTCGTCGAGAAAATGCGATTTAAGCAATAAAATTAAAAATGCACCCAAAACCTAAACCAAACGTTGCAGATGGTCATTTCTTCATGCGCAGTGGTCAACGCGGCACTCTCTAGCTGCCAAGAGCACTTTTTACTATGCGCACCCAACCAGAGTGACGGGAGGAGCATATTTCAGAAAACGTGCTCAGCTCGTTGAGAAAATGCGATTTAAGCAATAAAATTAAAAATGCACCCAAAACCTAAACTAAACGTTGCAGGTGGTTATTTCTTCATGCGCAGTGGTCAACGCGGCACTCTCTAGCTGCCAAGAGCACTTTTTACTATGCACACCCAACCAGAGTGACGGGAGGAGCGCATTTCTGAAAACGTGCTCAGCTCGACGAGAAAATGCGATTTAAGCAATAAAATAAAAAATGCACCCAAAACCTAAACCAAACGTTGCAGGTGGTTATTTCTTCATGCGCAGTGGTCAACGCGGCACTCTCTAGCTGCCAAGAGCACTTTTTACTATGCGCACCCAACCAGAGTGACGGGAGGAGCACATTTCAGAAAACGTGCTCAGCTCGCCGAGAAAATGCGATTTAAGCAATACAATTAAAAATGCACCTAAAACCTAAACCAAACGTTGCAGGTGGTTATTTCTTCATGCGCAGTGGTCAACGCGGCACTCTCTAGCTGCCAAGAGCACTTTTTACTATGCGCACCCACCCAGAGTGACGGGAGGAGCACATTTAAGAAAACGTGCTCAGCTCGTCGAGAAAATGCGATTTAAGCAATAAAATTAAAAATGCACCTAAAATCTATACCAAACGTTGCAGTTGGTTATTTCTTCATGCGCAGCAGTCAACACGGCACTCTCTAGCTGCCAAGAGCACTTTTTACTATGCACACCCAACCAGAGTGACGGGAGGAGCACATTTCAGAAAACGTGCTCAGCTCGTCGAGAAAATGCGATTTAAGCAATAAAATTAAAAATGCACCCAAAACATTAAACCAAACGTTGCAGGTGGTTATTTCTTCATGCGCAGTGGTCAACGCGGCACTCTCTAGCTGCCAAGAGCATTTTTTACTTTGCGCACCCAACCAGAGTGACGGGAGGAGCACATTTCAGAAAACGTGCTCAGCTCGTCGAGAAAATGCGATTTAAGCAATAAAATTAAAAATGCACCTAAAACCTAAACCAAACGTTGCAGGTGGTTATTTCTTCATGCGCAGTGGTCAACGCGGCACTCTCTAGCTGCCAAGAGCACTTTTTACTATGCGCACCCAACCAGAGCGACGGGAGCAGCACATTTCAGAAAACGTGCTCAGCTCGTCGAGAAAATGCGATTTAAGCAATAAAATTAAAAATGCACCTAAAACCTAAACTAAACGTTGCAGGTGGTTATTTCTTCGTGTGCAGCAGTAAACGCGGCACTCTCTAGCTGCCAAGAGCACTTTTTACTATGCGCACCCAACCAGAGTGACGGGAGGAGCACATTTCAGAAAACGTGCTCAGCTCGTCGAGTAAATGCAATTTAAGCAATAAAATTAAAACTGCACCCAAAACCTAAACCAAACGTTGCAGGTGGTTATTTCTTCATGCGCAGTGATCAACGCGGCACTCTCTAGCTGCCAAGAGCACTTTTTACTATGCGCACCCAACCAGAGTGACGGGAGGAGCACATTTCAGAAAACGTGCTCAGCTCGTCCAGAAAATGCGATTTAAGCAATAAAATTAAAAATGCACCTAAAACCTAAACCTAACGTTGCAGATGGTCATTTCTTCATGCGCAGTGGTCAACGCGGCACTCTCTAGCTGCCAAGAGCACTTTTTACTATGCACACCCAACCAGAGTGACGGGAGGAGCACATTTCAGAAAACGTGCTCAGCTCGTCCAGACAATGCGATTTAAGCAATAAAATTAAAAATGCACCCAACACCTAAACCAAACGTTGCAGGTGGTTATTTCTTCATGCGCAGTGGTCAACGCGGCACTCTCTAGCTGCCAAGAGCACTTTTTACTATGCGCACCCAACCAGAGTGACGGGAGGAGCGCATTTCAGAAAACGTGCTCAGCTCGTCGAGAAAATGCCATTTAAGCCGTACAATTAAAAATGCACCCAAAACCTAAACCAAACGTTGCAGGTCGTTTTTTCTTCATGCGCAGTGGTCAACGTGGCACTCTCTAGCTGCCAAGAGCACTTTTTACTATGCGCACCCAACCAGAGTGACGGGAGGAGCACATTCCAGAAAACGTGCTCAGCTCGTCGAGAAAATGCGATTTAAGCAATAAAATTAAAAATGCACCCAAAACCTAAACCAAACGTTGCAGATGGTCATTTCTTCATGTGCAGTGGTCAACGCGGCACTCTCTAGCTGCCAAAGGCATTTTTTACTATGCGCACCCAACCAGAGTGACGGGAGGAGCACATTTCAGAAAACGTGCTCAGCCCGTCGAGAAAATGCGATTTAAGCAATAAAATTAAAAATGCACCTAAAACCTAAACCAAACGTTGCAGGTGGTTATTTCTTCATGCGCAGTGGTCAACGCGGCACTCTCTAGCTGCCAAGAGCACTTTTTACTATGCGCACCCAACCAGAGTGACGGGAGGAGCACATTTCAGAAAACGTGCTCAGCTTGTCGAGAAAATGCGATTTAAGCAATAAATTTAAAAATGCACCTAAAACCTAAACCAAACGTTGCAGGTGGTTATTTCTGCATGCGCAGTGGTCAACGCGGCACTCTCTAGCTGCCAAGAGCACTTTTTACTATGCACACCAAACCAGAGTGACGGGAGGAGCACATTTCAGAAAACGTGCTCAGCTCGTCCAGACAATGCGATTTAAGCAATAAAATTAAAAATGCACCCAAAACCTAAACCAAACGTTGCAGGTGGTTATTTCTTCATGCGCAGTGGTCAACGCGGCACTCTCTAGCTGCCAAGAGCACTTTTTACTATGCGCACCCAACCAGAGTGACGGGAGGAGCGCATTTCAGAAAACGTGCTCAGCTCGTCGAGAAAATGCGATTTAAGCAATAAAATTAAAAATGCACCTAAAACCTAAACCAAAAGTTGCAGGTGGTTATTTCTTCATGCGCATCAGTCAACACGGCACTCTCTAGCTGCCAAGAGCACTTTTTACTATGCGCACCCAACCAGAGTGACGGGAGGAGCACATTTCAGAAAACGTGCTCAGCTCGTCGAGAAAATGCGATTTAAGCAATAAAATTAAAAATGCACCCAAAACCTAAACGAAACGTTGCAGATGGTCATTTCTTCATGTGCAGTGGTCAACGCGGCACTCTCTAGCTGCCAAGAGCACTTTTTACAATGCACACTCAACCAGAGTGACGGGAGGAGCGCATTTCAGAAAACGTGCTCAGCTCGTCGAGAAAATGCGATTTAAGCAATACAATTAAAAATGCACCCAAAACCTAAACCAAACGTTGCAGGTGGTTATTTCTTCGTGCGCAGCAGTCAACGCGGCACTCTCTAGCTGCCAAGAACACTTTTTACTATGCGCACCCAACCAGAGTGACGAGAGGAGCACATTTCAGAAAACGTGCTCAGCTCGTCGAGAAAATGCGATTCAAGCAATAAAATTAAAAATACACCTAAAACCTAAACCAAACGTTGCAGGTGGTTATTTCTTCATGCGCAGTGGTCAACGCGGCACTCTCTAGCTGCCAAGAGCACTTTTTACTATGCGCACCCAACCAGAGTGACGGGAGGAGCACATTTCAGAAAACGTGCTCAGCTCGTCGAGAAAATGCGATTTAAGCAATAAAATTAAAAATGCACCCAAAACCTAAACCAAACGTTGCAGGTCGTTATTTCTTCATGCGCAGTGGTCAACGCGGCACTCTCTAGCTGCCAAGAGCACTTTTTACTATGCGCACCCAACCAGAGTGACGGGAGGAGCACATTTCAGAAAATGTGCTCAGCTCGTCGAGAAAATGCCATTTAAGCCGTACAATTAAAAATGCACCTAAAACCTAAACCAAACGTTGCAGGTGGTTGTTTCTTCATGCGCAGTGGTCAACGTGGCACTCTCTAGCTGCCAAGAGCACTTTTTACTATGCGCACCCAACCAGAGTGACGGGAGGAGCACATTTCAGAAAACGTGCTCAGCTCGTCGAGAAAATGCGATTTAAGCAATAAAATTAAAAATGCACCTAAAACCTAAACCAAACGTTGCAGGTGGTTATTTCTTCATGCGCAGTGGTCAACGCGGCACTCTGTAGCTGCCAAGAGCACTTTTTACTATGCGCACCCACCCAGAGTGACGGGAGGAGCACATTTCAGAAAACGTGCTCACCTCGTCGAGAAAATGCGATTTAAGCAATAAAATTAAAAATGCACCTAAAACCTAAACCAAACGTTGCAGGTGGTTATTTCTTCATGCGCAGTGGTCAACGCGGCACTCTCTAGCTGCCAAGAGCACTTTTTACTATGCACACCCAACCAGAGTGACGGGAGGAGCACATTTCAGAAAACGTGCTCAGCTCGTCGAGAAAATGCGATTTAAGCAATAAAATTAAAAATACACCTAAAACCTAAACCAAACGTTGCAGGTGGTTATTTCTTCATGCGCAGTGGTCAACGCGGCACTCTCTAGCTGCCAAGAGCACTTTTTACTATGCGCACCCAACCAGAGTGACGGGAGGAGCACATTTCAGAAAACGTGCTCAGCTCGTCGAGAAAATGCGATTTAAGCAATAAAATTAAAAATGCACCCAAAACCTAAACCAAACGTTGCAGGTGGTTATTTCTTCATGCGCAGTGGTCAACGCGGCAGTCTCTAGCTGCCAAGAGCACTTTTTACTATGCGCACCCAACCAGAGTGACGGGAGGAGCACATTTCAGAAAATGTGCTCAGCTCGTCGAGAAAATGCCATTTAAGCCGTACAATTAAAAATGCACCTAAAACCTAAACCAAACGTTGCAGGTGGTTGTTTCTTCATGCGCAGTGGTCAACGTGGCACTCTCTAGCTGCCAAGAGCACTTTTTACTATGCGCACCCAACCAGAGTGACGGGAGGAGCACATTTCAGAAAACGTGCTCAGCTCGTCGAGAAAATGCGATTTAAGCAATAAAATTAAAAATGCACCTAAAACCTAAACCAAACGTTGCAGGTGGTTATTTCTTCATGCGCAGTGGTCAACGCGGCACTCTGTAGCTGCCAAGAGCACTTTTTACTATGCGCACCCACCCAGAGTGACGGGAGGAGCACATTTCAGAAAACGTGCTCACCTCGTCGAGAAAATGCGATTTAAGCAATAAAATTAAAAATGCACCTAAAACCTAAACCAAACGTTGCAGGTGGTTATTTCTTCATGCGCAGTGGTCAACGCGGCACTCTCTAGCTGCCAAGAGCTGTAAGGGAACGGACAGTACAGCCAAGTGCGTAGCGACGGACTTTATTGGAGAAGGGGATGATGGGAACAGCGGGCGCTGGAGCGGCGATCGGGCTGGAGAGGACAAACGATTCTGCGGGGGTTCCAAGTAGTCAAGCGGGTCCGTAGCTTCGGGACTGATGAGCAAGGCAGCATCAAGGGACAGACTGACACTCAGGTCTGCGCTGGCGGCGCTGATATAGTGCTGTCCATGAGCCCGTGGCAGGTGACGGCGATTCCATTGACAGGGGGGCGTGGTCCTGTCGCCGGTGGCACCAGCACGTGACAGAACCCCCCCCACAAGGGACGGCTCCCGACGTCCCCAGGAACCAAAAACAAAACAAAAAAAACAAAAAAGGAAGGCAATTCCCCGGGCGACCAGGTGGGGGGGTCAGCACACCGCCGAAACGTCCGACACCTCGCCAGACGCAGGATCGACGGACGCGGGAGCAGAAGACCCCGGTACCGGCGGGCAAGACCTCCCCTCGTCCCTCCTCGGGCGCCCGCGCCGAGGACCCGGTTGGTCCGGATGGCAGCGATGGAACTCCGTGATGAGCGAACGGTCGAGTATCCAGCGGCTCGGAACCCAGGAGCGGTGCGCGTCGTCATAACCCTCCCAGTCCACGAGGTATTGGAGACCACGACCGCGCCGCCGCGATCGGAGCAGGGAGCGGACAGCGTAAGCCGGGCCCCCCTCAACGAGCTGGGGCGGCGGCGGCGGAACGGGCGCCGGCGCCAACGCGCTCTCATGGATGGGGCGCACACGGGACACGTGGAACGTGGGGTGAACCTTCATGGACTCTGGAAGGAGAAGACGGACTGCGGCCGGGCCAATCACCTTCTGAATAGGGAACGGTCCAACAAAGCGGGGCGCCAGTTTGCGGGATCCTGCTCGCAGCGGCAAATCCCGCGTCGAGAGCCACACACGCTGCCCCACTCTGTACTCCGGAGCCGGTGTCCGGTGCTTGTTCGCCTGGCGGGCGTAGCCTGAAACAGAGCGGAGAAGAGTGACCCGGGCCCTCGCCCAGGCGCGATGACAACGGCGGACACAAGCCTGGGCCGACGGGCACGCCGCACCACGCTCCTGGTGGGCGAACAAGGGTGGCTGGTACCCGAAGACGCAGTGGAAAGGCGAAAGTCCAGTAGCCGAGCTGGGGAGGGAATTGTGAGCGTACTCTACCCAGGGAAGCTGTTGGACCCACCCGCACTGGTCCCCGGCGGCCATGCATCGGAGAGACCTGCCCAGTTCCTGGTTCAGGCGCTCCGCTTGACCGTTGGACTGAGGGTGAAACCCCGAGGAGAGGCTGGCCGTGGCGCCGAGGAGTCGGCAGAACTCCGTCCAGAAGGTGGAAGCGAATTGAGGTCCTCGGTCTGACACGATGTCCTGTGGGAGACCGTGGTGGCGAAACACCTCCCGCACCATGATGGACGCCGTCTGCTTCGCAGATGGGAGCTTAGGCAGAGGGATGAAATGCGTCATTTTGCTAAAACGGTCCACCACCGTGAGGACCACCGTGTTTCCCTCAGAGGGGGGGAGGCCCGTGACAAAGTCGATCGACAGGTGAGACCAGGGACGCTGGGGGACCGGCAAGGGTTGAAGCAGCCCGGCCGGAGGACGAGTAGACGTCTTGTAGCGGTTACAAATTGAGCAGGCTCTGACGTAATCGCTGGTGTCCACTTGCCAGGTGGGCCACCAGAAACGCTGTGCCACCACGTACCTCGTGCGTGCCGCGCCGGGATGACAGGCCAGGCGTGAGTCGTGCGCCCATTGCAGCACGGACGACCGCAGACCTTCAGGGACGAACAGGCGACCCTCCGGGCAGTTGCTGGGGCCGGGTTGATCGCGTGATGCGGCTTCCACTTGGCGTTCGATCTCCCATGTAAGAGCCGCCACCCGAACTGAGCTCGGGAGGATAGTGGGAGGCGGACCCTGTCCCTCCTCCCCCCCAGGAAACAAACGCGACAGGGCGTCCGCCTTCGCGTTACGGGAACCCGGTCTATAGGAAAGAGAGAACTCAAACCGGTCAAAGAACAGAGCCCACCGTGCTTGTCTTGCGTTCAGCCTCTTGGCCGATCGCAGATACTCCAAGTTGCGGTGGTCGGTCCAGACGATGAACGGAGTGGTGGCGCCCTCCAGCCAATGCCGCCACTCCTCCAAGGCCAACTTGACGGCGAGGAGCTCCCGATTCCCGATGTCATAGTTTCGTTCCGAGGCCGACAGACGGCGAGAAAAGAAGGCGCACGGGTGGAGGCGATCGTCTTGGTGGCTACGTTGAGACAGCACCGCCCCGACACCCACGTTCGAGGCGTCCACCTCTACCACGAACTGTCTGTCGGGATCGGGAACCCTGAGGATGGGAGCGGATGTGAACCTCCTCTTAAGCTCCTGAAATGCCCGTTCTGCCCGTTCCGTCCATTTGTACGGGGAGGCGGGGCTGGTAAGGGAGGTGAGGGGCGCGGCCACTGTGCTGTATCCACGGATAAAACGGCGATAAAAGTTCGCGAACCCTAAGAACTGTTGCAGTCGCTTGCGTGTTTCGGGAACAGGCCATGACGTGACCGCTTGCACCTTCCCAGGGTCCATCTCGATGGATCCCTCACGCACCACATAGCCGAGGAATTTGACAGAGGAGGCGTGGAACTCGCACTTCTCCGCCTTCACGTAGAGCGAATTCTCAAGGAGACGGCGCAGCACCGCCCGTACATGCTTGATGTGCTCAGGGAGCGAGCGTGAGAAAATGAGGATGTCGTCTAAATAAACGAACACAAATTTGTCCAGCATGTCTCGTAGCACGTCATTAATCAGTGACTGGAAAACCGCTGGGGCGTTGGTGAGCCCAAACGGAACCACCAAGTACTCGTAGTGTCCGCTCGGGGTGTTGAAAGCCGTCTTCCACTCGTCTCCCTCCCGGATGCGGATTAGGTGGTAGGCGTTGCGAAGATCCAGCTTGGTGAAAATGGTGGCTCCCTGAAGGCTCTCGAAGGCGGAAGACAGAAGAGGCAGAGGGTATCGGTTCTTCACAGTGATCTCGTTTAGTCCCCGGTAGTCGATACACGGGCGTAGCGTGCCCTCCCTCTTCTTCACGAAGAAGAACCCCGCTCCCGCAGGTGAAGAGGACGGTCGTATGATACCGGCTGCCAGGGACTCCCGGATGTATTCCTCCATAGCCCGGCGCTCAGGAGCGGACAGGGAGTAGACGCGTCCTTTGGGAGGGAAGGTGCCGGGTAACAGCTCGATAGCGCAGTCGTAGGACCGGTGTGGAGGAAGAGAAGTGGCCCTGGCTTTACTAAAAACCTCCTTGAGCTCGTGATAAAACGCTGGGACATTGGGGATGTCGGGACTGTACCTCGGCGGGGCTCTGCTGAGTGGGCTGGTGGCCGCCTTCAGGCACGCCTGATGGCAGCGTTCGCTCCACTGCCGAACAACCCACACCTCCCAGTCCAGCACCGGGTTGTGCTGCCGCAACCAAGGGTGCCCCAGTATGAGCTGCTGTCCTGGGAGGGAGAGAAGAAAAAACTGGATGGTCTCGTGGTGATTGCCCGAGAGCAGTAACTTAATTGGTTCCGTCACGAAAGCCACCTCGCCGATCAGACGGCCATCAATGGCACGTGCGGGAATAGACGGGCTCAGAGGGAGGAAGCCGACACCCCACTTGCGTGCCAGGCTAATGTCCATGATGTTCCCCTCCGCGCCGGAATCCACCAAGGCCGCCACGTTCTGGTCGCCCGCCGCGAGCTGGACGCGTGCCTGTAGCGTGAGCGTGCTGGGGCTGGGAGAGCCGGTGCTGGTCGAGCTCACGCGGATCCCCCGACGCCGCGTGAGCTCCGGCCTCTTTAACGGGCACCCCGCTACCCGATGGCCCCCCTCCCCACAGTAAAAACACAAGCCCAGTGAGGGGCGTCGACGGTGCTCCTCCGAGGGAACCCGAGCCCCTCCCAGATCCATGGGCTCGGCGGGTGGTGTGGTTGGCGGGTCCCCAGCAGACGGAGGAATGTGACCACACGGGTTTCGCGGGGACCTCCTCTCCCGATCGCGCCGCCGCGTCTGGATCCGCCGGTCTACTCGGGCCGCCAAGTCCATCGCGCCCCTCAGGGTTCGCGGGCGATCGTACGCAACCAGTCCATCTTTCATGTACTCAGCGAGTCCGTTTAGGAAGGTGCTAACGAGCGCCGGCGTGTTCCATCCGCTGCTGCCGGCCAACGTCTGGAACTTAAGGGCGTACTCTGCGACCGATCGGCTACCTTGACGCAGCGTCGCCAGTTCCTCGGCGGCGTCCTCGGCGGCGGATCCCAGGTCGAACAGGCGGAGCAATTCCTCCGCGAAGGCGTCGAAGGAATCGCAAGCCGGGGCCATCCCTTCATATTCGGCCAGGCCCCACAGCCGCGCCTCGCCCGTGAGGTGGGTTAGGACGAACCCGACCTTGGCTGATTCCGATGAAAACGTGATTGGCTGGAGGCTGAACATTATGCGGCAGTTCGTCACGAATGCCCTCACGTGCTTGGGATTGCCGTTAAACTTCTCGATGTTGCCAAGGCGGGGCTCCGGGACGTCCACGAGCGTCCTGGCCTCGGCAGACGAGCGGTGCGGGGGTACCGTGACAGCCGGGGACGCAGCCACCGACAGTCTCTGGAGGGCTTGGGCCATCTCCTGCTGCTGTAGCTGTTGCTGCTGACCAACCTTGATCAGGTGCCGGATGTCGGCAGACAGGCTGCTGACGGCGGTCTCGGCTCGCTCCAGTCGACTCAATGCCGTCTCGTCGTTCGCTGGCTGCATAGCGTCGGTCAGTCTGTACTGTAAGGGAACGGACAGTACAGCCAAGTGCGTAGCGACGGACTTTATTGGAATTAAAAATGCACCTAAAACCTAAACCAAACGTTGCAGGTGGTTATTTCTTCATGCGCAGCAGTCAACGCGGCACTCTCTAGCTGCCAAGAGCACTTTTTACTATGCGCACCCAACCAGAGTGACGGGAGGAGCACATTTCAGAAAACGTGCTCAGCTCGCCGAGAAAATGCGATTTAAGCAATACAATTAAAAATGCACCTAAAACCTAAACCAAACGTTGCAGGTGGTTATTTCTTCATGCGCAGTGGTCAACGCGGCACTCTCTAGCTGCCAAGAGCACTTTTTACTATGCGCACCCACCCAGAGTGACGGGAGGAGCACATTTAAGAAAACGTGCTCAGCTCGTCGAGAAAATGCGATTTAAGCAATAAAATTAAAAATGCACCTAAAATCTAAACCAAACGTTGCAGATGGTCATTTCTTCATGCGCATTGGTCAACGCGGCACTCTCTAGCTGCCAAGAGCACTTTTTACTATGCGCACCCAACCAGAGTGACGGGAGGAGCACATTTCAGAAAACGTGCTCAGCTCGACGAGAAAATGCGATTTAAGCAATAAATTTAAAAATGCACCCAAAACCTAAACCAAACGTTGCAGGTGGTTATTTCTTCATGCGCAGTAGTCAACGCTGCACTCTCTAGCTGCCAAGAGCACTTTTTACTATGCGCACCCAACCAGAGTGACGGGAGGAGCACATTTCAGAAAACGTGCTCAGCTCGTCGAGAAAATGCGATTTAAGCAATAAAATTAATAATGCACCCAAAACCTAAACCAAGCGTTGCAGGTGGTTATTTCTTCATGCGCAGTGGTCAACGCGGCACTCTCTAGCTGCCAAGAGCACTTTTTACTATGCGCGCCCAACCAGAGTGACGGGAGGAGCACATTTCAGAAAACGTGCTCAGCTCGTCGAGAAAATGCGATTTAAGCAATAAAATTAAAAATGCACCTAAAACCTAAACCAAACGTTGGGGGTGGTTATTTCTTCATGTGCAGCAGTCAACGCGGCACTCTCTAGCTGCCAAGAGCACTTTTTACTATGCGCACCCGACCAGAGTGACGGGAGGAGCACATTTCAGAAAACGTGCTCAGCTCGTCGAGAAAATGCGATTTAAGCAATAAAATTAAAAATGCACCTAAAACCTAAACCAAACGTTGCAGGTGGTTATTTCTTCATGCGCAGTGGTCAACGCGGCACTCTCTAGCTGCCAAGAGCACTTTTTACTATGCGCACCCAACCAGAGTGACGGGAGGAGCACATTTCAGAAAACGTGCTCAGCTCGTCGAGAAAATGCGATTTAAGCAATAAAATTAAAGATGCACCTAAGACCTAAACAAAACGTTGCAGGTGGTTATTTCTTCATGCGCAGTGGTCAACGCGGCACTCTCTAGCTGCCAAGAGCACTTTTTACTATGCGCACCCAACCAGAGTGACGGGAGGAGCACATTTCAGAAAACGTGCTCAGCTCGTCGAGTAAATGCAATTTAAGCAATAAAATTAAAAATGCACCCAAAACCTAAACCAAACGTTGCAGGTGGTTATTTCTTTATGCGCAGTGGTCAACGCGGCACTCTCTAGCTGCCAAGAGCACTTTTTACTATGCGCACCCAACCAGAGTGACGGGAGGAGCACATTCCAGAAAACGTGCTCAGCTCGTCGAGAAAATGCGATTTAAGCAATAAAATTAAAAATGCACCCAAAACCTAAACCAAACGTTGCAGATGGTCATTTCTTCATGCGCAGTGGTCAACGCGGCACTCTCTAGCTGCCAAGAGCACTTTTTACTATGCGCACCCAACCAGAGTGACGGGAGGAGCATATTTCAGAAAACGTGCTCAGCTCGTTGAGAAAATGCGATTTAAGCAATAAAATTAAAAATGCACCCAAAACCTAAACTAAACGTTGCAGGTGGTTATTTCTTCATGCGCAGTGGTCAACGCGGCACTCTCTAGCTGCCAAGAGCACTTTTTACTATGCACACCCAACCAGAGTGACGGGAGGAGCGCATTTCTGAAAACGTGCTCAGCTCGACGAGAAAATGCGATTTAAGCAATAAAATAAAAAATGCACCCAAAACCTAAACCAAACGTTGCAGGTGGTTATTTCTTCATGCGCAGTGGTCAACGCGGCACTCTCTAGCTGCCAAGAGCACTTTTTACTATGCGCACCCAACCAGAGTGACGGGAGGAGCACATTTCAGAAAACGTGCTCAGCTCGCCGAGAAAATGCGATTTAAGCAATACAATTAAAAATGCACCTAAAACCTAAACCAAACGTTGCAGGTGGTTATTTCTTCATGCGCAGTGGTCAACGCGGCACTCTCTAGCTGCCAAGAGCACTTTTTACTATGCGCACCCACCCAGAGTGACGGGAGGAGCACATTTAAGAAAACGTGCTCAGCTCGTCGAGAAAATGCGATTTAAGCAATAAAATTAAAAATGCACCTAAAATCTATACCAAACGTTGCAGTTGGTTATTTCTTCATGCGCAGCAGTCAACACGGCACTCTCTAGCTGCCAAGAGCACTTTTTACTATGCACACCCAACCAGAGTGACGGGAGGAGCACATTTCAGAAAACGTGCTCAGCTCGTCGAGAAAATGCGATTTAAGCAATAAAATTAAAAATGCACCCAAAACATTAAACCAAACGTTGCAGGTGGTTATTTCTTCATGCGCAGTGGTCAACGCGGCACTCTCTAGCTGCCAAGAGCATTTTTTACTTTGCGCACCCAACCAGAGTGACGGGAGGAGCACATTTCAGAAAACGTGCTCAGCTCGTCGAGAAAATGCGATTTAAGCAATAAAATTAAAAATGCACCTAAAACCTAAACCAAACGTTGCAGGTGGTTATTTCTTCATGCGCAGTGGTCAACGCGGCACTCTCTAGCTGCCAAGAGCACTTTTTACTATGCGCACCCAACCAGAGCGACGGGAGCAGCACATTTCAGAAAACGTGCTCAGCTCGTCGAGAAAATGCGATTTAAGCAATAAAATTAAAAATGCACCTAAAACCTAAACTAAACGTTGCAGGTGGTTATTTCTTCGTGTGCAGCAGTAAACGCGGCACTCTCTAGCTGCCAAGAGCACTTTTTACTATGCGCACCCAACCAGAGTGACGGGAGGAGCACATTTCAGAAAACGTGCTCAGCTCGTCGAGTAAATGCAATTTAAGCAATAAAATTAAAACTGCACCCAAAACCTAAACCAAACGTTGCAGGTGGTTATTTCTTCATGCGCAGTGATCAACGCGGCACTCTCTAGCTGCCAAGAGCACTTTTTACTATGCGCACCCAACCAGAGTGACGGG
The DNA here is from genome assembly GCF_024217435.2 of Syngnathus scovelli. NCBI lineage: Eukaryota > Metazoa > Chordata > Actinopteri > Syngnathiformes > Syngnathidae > Syngnathus > Syngnathus scovelli. The sequence goes on from NC_090861.1 coordinate 11,722,425, forward strand.
AGGAGCACATTTCAGAAAACGTGCTCAGCTCGTCCAGAAAATGCGATTTAAGCAATAAAATTAAAAATGCACCTAAAACCTAAACCTAACGTTGCAGATGGTCATTTCTTCATGCGCAGTGGTCAACGCGGCACTCTCTAGCTGCCAAGAGCACTTTTTACTATGCACACCCAACCAGAGTGACGGGAGGAGCACATTTCAGAAAACGTGCTCAGCTCGTCCAGACAATGCGATTTAAGCAATAAAATTAAAAATGCACCCAACACCTAAACCAAACGTTGCAGGTGGTTATTTCTTCATGCGCAGTGGTCAACGCGGCACTCTCTAGCTGCCAAGAGCACTTTTTACTATGCGCACCCAACCAGAGTGACGGGAGGAGCGCATTTCAGAAAACGTGCTCAGCTCGTCGAGAAAATGCCATTTAAGCCGTACAATTAAAAATGCACCCAAAACCTAAACCAAACGTTGCAGGTCGTTTTTTCTTCATGCGCAGTGGTCAACGTGGCACTCTCTAGCTGCCAAGAGCACTTTTTACTATGCGCACCCAACCAGAGTGACGGGAGGAGCACATTCCAGAAAACGTGCTCAGCTCGTCGAGAAAATGCGATTTAAGCAATAAAATTAAAAATGCACCCAAAACCTAAACCAAACGTTGCAGATGGTCATTTCTTCATGTGCAGTGGTCAACGCGGCACTCTCTAGCTGCCAAAGGCATTTTTTACTATGCGCACCCAACCAGAGTGACGGGAGGAGCACATTTCAGAAAACGTGCTCAGCCCGTCGAGAAAATGCGATTTAAGCAATAAAATTAAAAATGCACCTAAAACCTAAACCAAACGTTGCAGGTGGTTATTTCTTCATGCGCAGTGGTCAACGCGGCACTCTCTAGCTGCCAAGAGCACTTTTTACTATGCGCACCCAACCAGAGTGACGGGAGGAGCACATTTCAGAAAACGTGCTCAGCTTGTCGAGAAAATGCGATTTAAGCAATAAATTTAAAAATGCACCTAAAACCTAAACCAAACGTTGCAGGTGGTTATTTCTGCATGCGCAGTGGTCAACGCGGCACTCTCTAGCTGCCAAGAGCACTTTTTACTATGCACACCAAACCAGAGTGACGGGAGGAGCACATTTCAGAAAACGTGCTCAGCTCGTCCAGACAATGCGATTTAAGCAATAAAATTAAAAATGCACCCAAAACCTAAACCAAACGTTGCAGGTGGTTATTTCTTCATGCGCAGTGGTCAACGCGGCACTCTCTAGCTGCCAAGAGCACTTTTTACTATGCGCACCCAACCAGAGTGACGGGAGGAGCGCATTTCAGAAAACGTGCTCAGCTCGTCGAGAAAATGCGATTTAAGCAATAAAATTAAAAATGCACCTAAAACCTAAACCAAAAGTTGCAGGTGGTTATTTCTTCATGCGCATCAGTCAACACGGCACTCTCTAGCTGCCAAGAGCACTTTTTACTATGCGCACCCAACCAGAGTGACGGGAGGAGCACATTTCAGAAAACGTGCTCAGCTCGTCGAGAAAATGCGATTTAAGCAATAAAATTAAAAATGCACCCAAAACCTAAACGAAACGTTGCAGATGGTCATTTCTTCATGTGCAGTGGTCAACGCGGCACTCTCTAGCTGCCAAGAGCACTTTTTACAATGCACACTCAACCAGAGTGACGGGAGGAGCGCATTTCAGAAAACGTGCTCAGCTCGTCGAGAAAATGCGATTTAAGCAATACAATTAAAAATGCACCCAAAACCTAAACCAAACGTTGCAGGTGGTTATTTCTTCGTGCGCAGCAGTCAACGCGGCACTCTCTAGCTGCCAAGAACACTTTTTACTATGCGCACCCAACCAGAGTGACGAGAGGAGCACATTTCAGAAAACGTGCTCAGCTCGTCGAGAAAATGCGATTCAAGCAATAAAATTAAAAATACACCTAAAACCTAAACCAAACGTTGCAGGTGGTTATTTCTTCATGCGCAGTGGTCAACGCGGCACTCTCTAGCTGCCAAGAGCACTTTTTACTATGCGCACCCAACCAGAGTGACGGGAGGAGCACATTTCAGAAAACGTGCTCAGCTCGTCGAGAAAATGCGATTTAAGCAATAAAATTAAAAATGCACCCAAAACCTAAACCAAACGTTGCAGGTCGTTATTTCTTCATGCGCAGTGGTCAACGCGGCACTCTCTAGCTGCCAAGAGCACTTTTTACTATGCGCACCCAACCAGAGTGACGGGAGGAGCACATTTCAGAAAATGTGCTCAGCTCGTCGAGAAAATGCCATTTAAGCCGTACAATTAAAAATGCACCTAAAACCTAAACCAAACGTTGCAGGTGGTTGTTTCTTCATGCGCAGTGGTCAACGTGGCACTCTCTAGCTGCCAAGAGCACTTTTTACTATGCGCACCCAACCAGAGTGACGGGAGGAGCACATTTCAGAAAACGTGCTCAGCTCGTCGAGAAAATGCGATTTAAGCAATAAAATTAAAAATGCACCTAAAACCTAAACCAAACGTTGCAGGTGGTTATTTCTTCATGCGCAGTGGTCAACGCGGCACTCTGTAGCTGCCAAGAGCACTTTTTACTATGCGCACCCACCCAGAGTGACGGGAGGAGCACATTTCAGAAAACGTGCTCACCTCGTCGAGAAAATGCGATTTAAGCAATAAAATTAAAAATGCACCTAAAACCTAAACCAAACGTTGCAGGTGGTTATTTCTTCATGCGCAGTGGTCAACGCGGCACTCTCTAGCTGCCAAGAGCACTTTTTACTATGCACACCCAACCAGAGTGACGGGAGGAGCACATTTCAGAAAACGTGCTCAGCTCGTCGAGAAAATGCGATTTAAGCAATAAAATTAAAAATACACCTAAAACCTAAACCAAACGTTGCAGGTGGTTATTTCTTCATGCGCAGTGGTCAACGCGGCACTCTCTAGCTGCCAAGAGCACTTTTTACTATGCGCACCCAACCAGAGTGACGGGAGGAGCACATTTCAGAAAACGTGCTCAGCTCGTCGAGAAAATGCGATTTAAGCAATAAAATTAAAAATGCACCCAAAACCTAAACCAAACGTTGCAGGTGGTTATTTCTTCATGCGCAGTGGTCAACGCGGCACTCTCTAGCTGCCAAGAGCACTTTTTACTATGCGCACCCAACCAGAGTGACGGGAGGAGCACATTTCAGAAAATGTGCTCAGCTCGTCGAGAAAATGCCATTTAAGCCGTACAATTAAAAATGCACCTAAAACCTAAACCAAACGTTGCAGGTGGTTGTTTCTTCATGCGCAGTGGTCAACGTGGCACTCTCTAGCTGCCAAGAGCACTTTTTACTATGCGCACCCAACCAGAGTGACGGGAGGAGCACATTTCAGAAAACGTGCTCAGCTCGTCGAGAAAATGCGATTTAAGCAATAAAATTAAAAATGCACCTAAAACCTAAACCAAACGTTGCAGGTGGTTATTTCTTCATGCGCAGTGGTCAACGCGGCACTCTGTAGCTGCCAAGAGCACTTTTTACTATGCGCACCCACCCAGAGTGACGGGAGGAGCACATTTCAGAAAACGTGCTCACCTCGTCGAGAAAATGCGATTTAAGCAATAAAATTAAAAATGCACCTAAAACCTAAACCAAACGTTGCAGGTGGTTATTTCTTCATGCGCAGTGGTCAACGCGGCACTCTCTAGCTGCCAAGAGCTGTAAGGGAACGGACAGTACAGCCAAGTGCGTAGCGACGGACTTTATTGGAGAAGGGGATGATGGGAACAGCGGGCGCTGGAGCGGCGATCGGGCTGGAGAGGACAAACGATTCTGCGGGGGTTCCAAGTAGTCAAGCGGGTCCGTAGCTTCGGGACTGATGAGCAAGGCAGCATCAAGGGACAGACTGACACTCAGGTCTGCGCTGGCGGCGCTGATATAGTGCTGTCCATGAGCCCGTGGCAGGTGACGGCGATTCCATTGACAGGGGGGCGTGGTCCTGTCGCCGGTGGCACCAGCACGTGACAGAACCCCCCCCCACAAGGGACGGCTCCCGACGTCCCCAGGAACCAAAAACAAAACAAAAAAAACAAAAAAGGAAGGCAATTCCCCGGGCGACCAGGTGGGGGGGTCAGCACACCGCCGAAACGTCCGACACCTCGCCAGACGCAGGATCGACGGACGCGGGAGCAGAAGACCCCGGTACCGGCGGGCAAGACCTCCCCTCGTCCCTCCTCGGGCGCCCGCGCCGAGGACCCGGTTGGTCCGGATGGCAGCGATGGAACTCCGTGATGAGCGAACGGTCGAGTATCCAGCGGCTCGGAACCCAGGAGCGGTGCGCGTCGTCATAACCCTCCCAGTCCACGAGGTATTGGAGACCACGACCGCGCCGCCGCGATCGGAGCAGGGAGCGGACAGCGTAAGCCGGGCCCCCCTCAACGAGCTGGGGCGGCGGCGGCGGAACGGGCGCCGGCGCCAACGCGCTCTCATGGATGGGGCGCACACGGGACACGTGGAACGTGGGGTGAACCTTCATGGACTCTGGAAGGAGAAGACGGACTGCGGCCGGGCCAATCACCTTCTGAATAGGGAACGGTCCAACAAAGCGGGGCGCCAGTTTGCGGGATCCTGCTCGCAGCGGCAAATCCCGCGTCGAGAGCCACACACGCTGCCCCACTCTGTACTCCGGAGCCGGTGTCCGGTGCTTGTTCGCCTGGCGGGCGTAGCCTGAAACAGAGCGGAGAAGAGTGACCCGGGCCCTCGCCCAGGCGCGATGACAACGGCGGACACAAGCCTGGGCCGACGGGCACGCCGCACCACGCTCCTGGTGGGCGAACAAGGGTGGCTGGTACCCGAAGACGCAGTGGAAAGGCGAAAGTCCAGTAGCCGAGCTGGGGAGGGAATTGTGAGCGTACTCTACCCAGGGAAGCTGTTGGACCCACCCGCACTGGTCCCCGGCGGCCATGCATCGGAGAGACCTGCCCAGTTCCTGGTTCAGGCGCTCCGCTTGACCGTTGGACTGAGGGTGAAACCCCGAGGAGAGGCTGGCCGTGGCGCCGAGGAGTCGGCAGAACTCCGTCCAGAAGGTGGAAGCGAATTGAGGTCCTCGGTCTGACACGATGTCCTGTGGGAGACCGTGGTGGCGAAACACCTCCCGCACCATGATGGACGCCGTCTGCTTCGCAGATGGGAGCTTAGGCAGAGGGATGAAATGCGTCATTTTGCTAAAACGGTCCACCACCGTGAGGACCACCGTGTTTCCCTCAGAGGGGGGGAGGCCCGTGACAAAGTCGATCGACAGGTGAGACCAGGGACGCTGGGGGACCGGCAAGGGTTGAAGCAGCCCGGCCGGAGGACGAGTAGACGTCTTGTAGCGGTTACAAATTGAGCAGGCTCTGACGTAATCGCTGGTGTCCACTTGCCAGGTGGGCCACCAGAAACGCTGTGCCACCACGTACCTCGTGCGTGCCGCGCCGGGATGACAGGCCAGGCGTGAGTCGTGCGCCCATTGCAGCACGGACGACCGCAGACCTTCAGGGACGAACAGGCGACCCTCCGGGCAGTTGCTGGGGCCGGGTTGATCGCGTGATGCGGCTTCCACTTGGCGTTCGATCTCCCATGTAAGAGCCGCCACCCGAACTGAGCTCGGGAGGATAGTGGGAGGCGGACCCTGTCCCTCCTCCCCCCCAGGAAACAAACGCGACAGGGCGTCCGCCTTCGCGTTACGGGAACCCGGTCTATAGGAAAGAGAGAACTCAAACCGGTCAAAGAACAGAGCCCACCGTGCTTGTCTTGCGTTCAGCCTCTTGGCCGATCGCAGATACTCCAAGTTGCGGTGGTCGGTCCAGACGATGAACGGAGTGGTGGCGCCCTCCAGCCAATGCCGCCACTCCTCCAAGGCCAACTTGACGGCGAGGAGCTCCCGATTCCCGATGTCATAGTTTCGTTCCGAGGCCGACAGACGGCGAGAAAAGAAGGCGCACGGGTGGAGGCGATCGTCTTGGTGGCTACGTTGAGACAGCACCGCCCCGACACCCACGTTCGAGGCGTCCACCTCTACCACGAACTGTCTGTCGGGATCGGGAACCCTGAGGATGGGAGCGGATGTGAACCTCCTCTTAAGCTCCTGAAATGCCCGTTCTGCCCGTTCCGTCCATTTGTACGGGGAGGCGGGGCTGGTAAGGGAGGTGAGGGGCGCGGCCACTGTGCTGTATCCACGGATAAAACGGCGATAAAAGTTCGCGAACCCTAAGAACTGTTGCAGTCGCTTGCGTGTTTCGGGAACAGGCCATGACGTGACCGCTTGCACCTTCCCAGGGTCCATCTCGATGGATCCCTCACGCACCACATAGCCGAGGAATTTGACAGAGGAGGCGTGGAACTCGCACTTCTCCGCCTTCACGTAGAGCGAATTCTCAAGGAGACGGCGCAGCACCGCCCGTACATGCTTGATGTGCTCAGGGAGCGAGCGTGAGAAAATGAGGATGTCGTCTAAATAAACGAACACAAATTTGTCCAGCATGTCTCGTAGCACGTCATTAATCAGTGACTGGAAAACCGCTGGGGCGTTGGTGAGCCCAAACGGAACCACCAAGTACTCGTAGTGTCCGCTCGGGGTGTTGAAAGCCGTCTTCCACTCGTCTCCCTCCCGGATGCGGATTAGGTGGTAGGCGTTGCGAAGATCCAGCTTGGTGAAAATGGTGGCTCCCTGAAGGCTCTCGAAGGCGGAAGACAGAAGAGGCAGAGGGTATCGGTTCTTCACAGTGATCTCGTTTAGTCCCCGGTAGTCGATACACGGGCGTAGCGTGCCCTCCCTCTTCTTCACGAAGAAGAACCCCGCTCCCGCAGGTGAAGAGGACGGTCGTATGATACCGGCTGCCAGGGACTCCCGGATGTATTCCTCCATAGCCCGGCGCTCAGGAGCGGACAGGGAGTAGACGCGTCCTTTGGGAGGGAAGGTGCCGGGTAACAGCTCGATAGCGCAGTCGTAGGACCGGTGTGGAGGAAGAGAAGTGGCCCTGGCTTTACTAAAAACCTCCTTGAGCTCGTGATAAAACGCTGGGACATTGGGGATGTCGGGACTGTACCTCGGCGGGGCTCTGCTGAGTGGGCTGGTGGCCGCCTTCAGGCACGCCTGATGGCAGCGTTCGCTCCACTGCCGAACAACCCACACCTCCCAGTCCAGCACCGGGTTGTGCTGCCGCAACCAAGGGTGCCCCAGTATGAGCTGCTGTCCTGGGAGGGAGAGAAGAAAAAACTGGATGGTCTCGTGGTGATTGCCCGAGAGCAGTAACTTAATTGGTTCCGTCACGAAAGCCACCTCGCCGATCAGACGGCCATCAATGGCACGTGCGGGAATAGACGGGCTCAGAGGGAGGAAGCCGACACCCCACTTGCGTGCCAGGCTAATGTCCATGATGTTCCCCTCCGCGCCGGAATCCACCAAGGCCGCCACGTTCTGGTCGCCCGCCGCGAGCTGGACGCGTGCCTGTAGCGTGAGCGTGCTGGGGCTGGGAGAGCCGGTGCTGGTCGAGCTCACGCGGATCCCCCGACGCCGCGTGAGCTCCGGCCTCTTTAACGGGCACCCCGCTACCCGATGGCCCCCCTCCCCACAGTAAAAACACAAGCCCAGTGAGGGGCGTCGACGGTGCTCCTCCGAGGGAACCCGAGCCCCTCCCAGATCCATGGGCTCGGCGGGTGGTGTGGTTGGCGGGTCCCCAGCAGACGGAGGAATGTGACCACACGGGTTTCGCGGGGACCTCCTCTCCCGATCGCGCCGCCGCGTCTGGATCCGCCGGTCTACTCGGGCCGCCAAGTCCATCGCGCCCCTCAGGGTTCGCGGGCGATCGTACGCAACCAGTCCATCTTTCATGTACTCAGCGAGTCCGTTTAGGAAGGTGCTAACGAGCGCCGGCGTGTTCCATCCGCTGCTGCCGGCCAACGTCTGGAACTTAAGGGCGTACTCTGCGACCGATCGGCTACCTTGACGCAGCGTCGCCAGTTCCTCGGCGGCGTCCTCGGCGGCGGATCCCAGGTCGAACAGGCGGAGCAATTCCTCCGCGAAGGCGTCGAAGGAATCGCAAGCCGGGGCCATCCCTTCATATTCGGCCAGGCCCCACAGCCGCGCCTCGCCCGTGAGGTGGGTTAGGACGAACCCGACCTTGGCTGATTCCGATGAAAACGTGATTGGCTGGAGGCTGAACATTATGCGGCAGTTCGTCACGAATGCCCTCACGTGCTTGGGATTGCCGTTAAACTTCTCGATGTTGCCAAGGCGGGGCTCCGGGACGTCCACGAGCGTCCTGGCCTCGGCAGACGAGCGGTGCGGGGGTACCGTGACAGCCGGGGACGCAGCCACCGACAGTCTCTGGAGGGCTTGGGCCATCTCCTGCTGCTGTAGCTGTTGCTGCTGACCAACCTTGATCAGGTGCCGGATGTCGGCAGACAGGCTGCTGACGGCGGTCTCGGCTCGCTCCAGTCGACTCAATGCCGTCTCGTCGTTCGCTGGCTGCATAGCGTCGGTCAGTCTGTACTGTAAGGGAACGGACAGTACAGCCAAGTGCGTAGCGACGGACTTTATTGGAATTAAAAATGCACCTAAAACCTAAACCAAACGTTGCAGGTGGTTATTTCTTCATGCGCAGCAGTCAACGCGGCACTCTCTAGCTGCCAAGAGCACTTTTTACTATGCGCACCCAACCAGAGTGACGGGAGGAGCACATTTCAGAAAACGTGCTCAGCTCGCCGAGAAAATGCGATTTAAGCAATACAATTAAAAATGCACCTAAAACCTAAACCAAACGTTGCAGGTGGTTATTTCTTCATGCGCAGTGGTCAACGCGGCACTCTCTAGCTGCCAAGAGCACTTTTTACTATGCGCACCCACCCAGAGTGACGGGAGGAGCACATTTAAGAAAACGTGCTCAGCTCGTCGAGAAAATGCGATTTAAGCAATAAAATTAAAAATGCACCTAAAATCTAAACCAAACGTTGCAGATGGTCATTTCTTCATGCGCATTGGTCAACGCGGCACTCTCTAGCTGCCAAGAGCACTTTTTACTATGCGCACCCAACCAGAGTGACGGGAGGAGCACATTTCAGAAAACGTGCTCAGCTCGACGAGAAAATGCGATTTAAGCAATAAATTTAAAAATGCACCCAAAACCTAAACCAAACGTTGCAGGTGGTTATTTCTTCATGCGCAGTAGTCAACGCTGCACTCTCTAGCTGCCAAGAGCACTTTTTACTATGCGCACCCAACCAGAGTGACGGGAGGAGCACATTTCAGAAAACGTGCTCAGCTCGTCGAGAAAATGCGATTTAAGCAATAAAATTAATAATGCACCCAAAACCTAAACCAAGCGTTGCAGGTGGTTATTTCTTCATGCGCAGTGGTCAACGCGGCACTCTCTAGCTGCCAAGAGCACTTTTTACTATGCGCGCCCAACCAGAGTGACGGGAGGAGCACATTTCAGAAAACGTGCTCAGCTCGTCGAGAAAATGCGATTTAAGCAATAAAATTAAAAATGCACCTAAAACCTAAACCAAACGTTGGGGGTGGTTATTTCTTCATGTGCAGCAGTCAACGCGGCACTCTCTAGCTGCCAAGAGCACTTTTTACTATGCGCACCCGACCAGAGTGACGGGAGGAGCACATTTCAGAAAACGTGCTCAGCTCGTCGAGAAAATGCGATTTAAGCAATAAAATTAAAAATGCACCTAAAACCTAAACCAAACGTTGCAGGTGGTTATTTCTTCATGCGCAGTGGTCAACGCGGCACTCTCTAGCTGCCAAGAGCACTTTTTACTATGCGCACCCAACCAGAGTGACGGGAGGAGCACATTTCAGAAAACGTGCTCAGCTCGTCGAGAAAATGCGATTTAAGCAATAAAATTAAAGATGCACCTAAGACCTAAACAAAACGTTGCAGGTGGTTATTTCTTCATGCGCAGTGGTCAACGCGGCACTCTCTAGCTGCCAAGAGCACTTTTTACTATGCGCACCCAACCAGAGTGACGGGAGGAGCACATTTCAGAAAACGTGCTCAGCTCGTCGAGTAAATGCAATTTAAGCAATAAAATTAAAAATGCACCCAAAACCTAAACCAAACGTTGCAGGTGGTTATTTCTTTATGCGCAGTGGTCAACGCGGCACTCTCTAGCTGCCAAGAGCACTTTTTACTATGCGCACCCAACCAGAGTGACGGGAGGAGCACATTCCAGAAAACGTGCTCAGCTCGTCGAGAAAATGCGATTTAAGCAATAAAATTAAAAATGCACCCAAAACCTAAACCAAACGTTGCAGATGGTCATTTCTTCATGCGCAGTGGTCAACGCGGCACTCTCTAGCTGCCAAGAGCACTTTTTACTATGCGCACCCAACCAGAGTGACGGGAGGAGCATATTTCAGAAAACGTGCTCAGCTCGTTGAGAAAATGCGATTTAAGCAATAAAATTAAAAATGCACCCAAAACCTAAACTAAACGTTGCAGGTGGTTATTTCTTCATGCGCAGTGGTCAACGCGGCACTCTCTAGCTGCCAAGAGCACTTTTTACTATGCACACCCAACCAGAGTGACGGGAGGAGCGCATTTCTGAAAACGTGCTCAGCTCGACGAGAAAATGCGATTTAAGCAATAAAATAAAAAATGCACCCAAAACCTAAACCAAACGTTGCAGGTGGTTATTTCTTCATGCGCAGTGGTCAACGCGGCACTCTCTAGCTGCCAAGAGCACTTTTTACTATGCGCACCCAACCAGAGTGACGGGAGGAGCACATTTCAGAAAACGTGCTCAGCTCGCCGAGAAAATGCGATTTAAGCAATACAATTAAAAATGCACCTAAAACCTAAACCAAACGTTGCAGGTGGTTATTTCTTCATGCGCAGTGGTCAACGCGGCACTCTCTAGCTGCCAAGAGCACTTTTTACTATGCGCACCCACCCAGAGTGACGGGAGGAGCACATTTAAGAAAACGTGCTCAGCTCGTCGAGAAAATGCGATTTAAGCAATAAAATTAAAAATGCACCTAAAATCTATACCAAACGTTGCAGTTGGTTATTTCTTCATGCGCAGCAGTCAACACGGCACTCTCTAGCTGCCAAGAGCACTTTTTACTATGCACACCCAACCAGAGTGACGGGAGGAGCACATTTCAGAAAACGTGCTCAGCTCGTCGAGAAAATGCGATTTAAGCAATAAAATTAAAAATGCACCCAAAACATTAAACCAAACGTTGCAGGTGGTTATTTCTTCATGCGCAGTGGTCAACGCGGCACTCTCTAGCTGCCAAGAGCATTTTTTACTTTGCGCACCCAACCAGAGTGACGGGAGGAGCACATTTCAGAAAACGTGCTCAGCTCGTCGAGAAAATGCGATTTAAGCAATAAAATTAAAAATGCACCTAAAACCTAAACCAAACGTTGCAGGTGGTTATTTCTTCATGCGCAGTGGTCAACGCGGCACTCTCTAGCTGCCAAGAGCACTTTTTACTATGCGCACCCAACCAGAGCGACGGGAGCAGCACATTTCAGAAAACGTGCTCAGCTCGTCGAGAAAATGCGATTTAAGCAATAAAATTAAAAATGCACCTAAAACCTAAACTAAACGTTGCAGGTGGTTATTTCTTCGTGTGCAGCAGTAAACGCGGCACTCTCTAGCTGCCAAGAGCACTTTTTACTATGCGCACCCAACCAGAGTGACGGGAGGAGCACATTTCAGAAAACGTGCTCAGCTCGTCGAGTAAATGCAATTTAAGCAATAAAATTAAAACTGCACCCAAAACCTAAACCAAACGTTGCAGGTGGTTATTTCTTCATGCGCAGTGATCAACGCGGCACTCTCTAGCTGCCAAGAGCACTTTTTACTATGCGCACCCAACCAGAGTGACGGGAGGAGCACATTTCAGAAAACGTGCTCAGCTCGTCCAGAAAATGCGATTTAAGCAATAAAATTAAAAATGCACCTAAAACCTAAACCTAACGTTGCAGATGGTCATTTCTTCATGCGCAGTGGTCAACGCGGCACTCTCTAGCTGCCAAGAGCACTTTTTACTATGCACACCCAACCAGAGTGACGGGAGGAGCACATTTCAGAAAACGTGCTCAGCTCGTCCAGACAATGCGATTTAAGCAATAAAATTAAAAATGCACCCAACACCTAAACCAAACGTTGCAGGTGGTTATTTCTTCATGCGCAGTGGTCAACGCGGCACTCTCTAGCTGCCAAGAGCACTTTTTACTATGCGCACCCAACCAGAGTGACGGGAGGAGCGCATTTCAGAAAACGTGCTCAGCTCGTCGAGAAAATGCCATTTAAGCCGTACAATTAAAAATGCACCCAAAACCTAAACCAAACGTTGCAGGTCGTTTTTTCTTCATGCGCAGTGGTCAACGTGGCACTCTCTAGCTGCCAAGAGCACTTTTTACTATGCGCACCCAACCAGAGTGACGGGAGGAGCACATTCCAGAAAACGTGCTCAGCTCGTCGAGAAAATGCGATTTAAGCAATAAAATTAAAAATGCACCCAAAACCTAAACCAAACGTTGCAGATGGTCATTTCTTCATGTGCAGTGGTCAACGCGGCACTCTCTAGCTGCCAAAGGCATTTTTTACTATGCGCACCCAACCAGAGTGACGGGAGGAGCACATTTCAGAAAACGTGCTCAGCCCGTCGAGAAAATGCGATTTAAGCAATAAAATTAAAAATGCACCTAAAACCTAAACCAAACGTTGCAGGTGGTTATTTCTTCATGCGCAGTGGTCAACGCGGCACTCTCTAGCTGCCAAGAGCACTTTTTACTATGCGCACCCAACCAGAGTGACGGGAGGAGCACATTTCAGAAAACGTGCTCAGCTTGTCGAGAAAATGCGATTTAAGCAATAAATTTAAAAATGCACCTAAAACCTAAACCAAACGTTGCAGGTGGTTATTTCTGCATGCGCAGTGGTCAACGCGGCACTCTCTAGCTGCCAAGAGCACTTTTTACTATGCACACCAAACCAGAGTGACGGGAGGAGCACATTTCAGAAAACGTGCTCAGCTCGTCCAGACAATGCGATTTAAGCAATAAAATTAAAAATGCACCCAAAACCTAAACCAAACGTTGCAGGTGGTTATTTCTTCATGCGCAGTGGTCAACGCGGCACTCTCTAGCTGCCAAGAGCACTTTTTACTATGCGCACCCAACCAGAGTGACGGGAGGAGCGCATTTCAGAAAACGTGCTCAGCTCGTCGAGAAAATGCGATTTAAGCAATAAAATTAAAAATGCACCTAAAACCTAAACCAAAAGTTGCAGGTGGTTATTTCTTCATGCGCATCAGTCAACACGGCACTCTCTAGCTGCCAAGAGCACTTTTTACTATGCGCACCCAACCAGAGTGACGGGAGGAGCACATTTCAGAAAACGTGCTCAGCTCGTCGAGAAAATGCGATTTAAGCAATAAAATTAAAAATGCACCCAAAACCTAAACGAAACGTTGCAGATGGTCATTTCTTCATGTGCAGTGGTCAACGCGGCACTCTCTAGCTGCCAAGAGCACTTTTTACAATGCACACTCAACCAGAGTGACGGGAGGAGCGCATTTCAGAAAACGTGCTCAGCTCGTCGAGAAAATGCGATTTAAGCAATACAATTAAAAATGCACCCAAAACCTAAACCAAACGTTGCAGGTGGTTATTTCTTCGTGCGCAGCAGTCAACGCGGCACTCTCTAGCTGCCAAGAACACTTTTTACTATGCGCACCCAACCAGAGTGACGAGAGGAGCACATTTCAGAAAACGTGCTCAGCTCGTCGAGAAAATGCGATTCAAGCAATAAAATTAAAAATACACCTAAAACCTAAACCAAACGTTGCAGGTGGTTATTTCTTCATGCGCAGTGGTCAACGCGGCACTCTCTAGCTGCCAAGAGCACTTTTTACTATGCGCACCCAACCAGAGTGACGGGAGGAGCACATTTCAGAAAACGTGCTCAGCTCGTCGAGAAAATGCGATTTAAGCAATAAAATTAAAAATGCACCCAAAACCTAAACCAAACGTTGCAGGTCGTTATTTCTTCATGCGCAGTGGTCAACGCGGCACTCTCTAGCTGCCAAGAGCACTTTTTACTATGCGCACCCAACCAGAGTGACGGGAGGAGCACATTTCAGAAAATGTGCTCAGCTCGTCGAGAAAATGCCATTTAAGCCGTACAATTAAAAATGCACCTAAAACCTAAACCAAACGTTGCAGGTGGTTGTTTCTTCATGCGCAGTGGTCAACGTGGCACTCTCTAGCTGCCAAGAGCACTTTTTACTATGCGCACCCAACCAGAGTGACGGGAGGAGCACATTTCAGAAAACGTGCTCAGCTCGTCGAGAAAATGCGATTTAAGCAATAAAATTAAAAATGCACCTAAAACCTAAACCAAACGTTGCAGGTGGTTATTTCTTCATGCGCAGTGGTCAACGCGGCACTCTGTAGCTGCCAAGAGCACTTTTTACTATGCGCACCCACCCAGAGTGACGGGAGGAGCACATTTCAGAAAACGTGCTCACCTCGTCGAGAAAATGCGATTTAAGCAATAAAATTAAAAATGCACCTAAAACCTAAACCAAACGTTGCAGGTGGTTATTTCTTCATGCGCAGTGGTCAACGCGGCACTCTCTAGCTGCCAAGAGCACTTTTTACTATGCACACCCAACCAGAGTGACGGGAGGAGCACATTTCAGAAAACGTGCTCAGCTCGTCGAGAAAATGCGATTTAAGCAATAAAATTAAAAATACACCTAAAACCTAAACCAAACGTTGCAGGTGGTTATTTCTTCATGCGCAGTGGTCAACGCGGCACTCTCTAGCTGCCAAGAGCACTTTTTACTATGCGCACCCAACCAGAGTGACGGGAGGAGCACATTTCAGAAAACGTGCTCAGCTCGTCGAGAAAATGCGATTTAAGCAATAAAATTAAAAATGCACCCAAAACCTAAACCAAACGTTGCAGGTGGTTATTTCTTCATGCGCAGTGGTCAACGCGGCACTCTCTAGCTGCCAAGAGCACTTTTTACTATGCGCACCCAACCAGAGTGACGGGAGGAGCACATTTCAGAAAATGTGCTCAGCTCGTCGAGAAAATGCCATTTAAGCCGTACAATTAAAAATGCACCTAAAACCTAAACCAAACGTTGCAGGTGGTTGTTTCTTCATGCGCAGTGGTCAACGTGGCACTCTCTAGCTGCCAAGAGCACTTTTTACTATGCGCACCCAACCAGAGTGACGGGAGGAGCACATTTCAGAAAACGTGCTCAGCTCGTCGAGAAAATGCGATTTAAGCAATAAAATTAAAAATGCACCTAAAACCTAAACCAAACGTTGCAGGTGGTTATTTCTTCATGCGCAGTGGTCAACGCGGCACTCTGTAGCTGCCAAGAGCACTTTTTACTATGCGCACCCACCCAGAGTGACGGGAGGAGCACATTTCAGAAAACGTGCTCACCTCGTCGAGAAAATGCGATTTAAGCAATAAAATTAAAAATGCACCTAAAACCTAAACCAAACGTTGCAGGTGGTTATTTCTTCATGCGCAGTGGTCAACGCGGCACTCTCTAGCTGCCAAGAGCTGTAAGGGAACGGACAGTACAGCCAAGTGCGTAGCGACGGACTTTATTGGAGAAGGGGATGATGGGAACAGCGGGCGCTGGAGCGGCGATCGGGCTGGAGAGGACAAACGATTCTGCGGGGGTTCCAAGTAGTCAAGCGGGTCCGTAGCTTCGGGACTGATGAGCAAGGCAGCATCAAGGGACAGACTGACACTCAGGTCTGCGCTGGCGGCGCTGATATAGTGCTGTCCATGAGCCCGTGGCAGGTGACGGCGATTCCATTGACAGGGGGGCGTGGTCCTGTCGCCGGTGGCACCAGCACGTGACAGAACCCCCCCCCACAAGGGACGGCTCCCGACGTCCCCAGGAACCAAAAACAAAACAAAAAAAACAAAAAAGGAAGGCAATTCCCCGGGCGACCAGGTGGGGGGGTCAGCACACCGCCGAAACGTCCGACACCTCGCCAGACGCAGGATCGACGGACGCGGGAGCAGAAGACCCCGGTACCGGCGGGCAAGACCTCCCCTCGTCCCTCCTCGGGCGCCCGCGCCGAGGACCCGGTTGGTCCGGATGGCAGCGATGGAACTCCGTGATGAGCGAACGGTCGAGTATCCAGCGGCTCGGAACCCAGGAGCGGTGCGCGTCGTCATAACCCTCCCAGTCCACGAGGTATTGGAGACCACGACCGCGCCGCCGCGATCGGAGCAGGGAGCGGACAGCGTAAGCCGGGCCCCCCTCAACGAGCTGGGGCGGCGGCGGCGGAACGGGCGCCGGCGCCAACGCGCTCTCATGGATGGGGCGCACACGGGACACGTGGAACGTGGGGTGAACCTTCATGGACTCTGGAAGGAGAAGACGGACTGCGGCCGGGCCAATCACCTTCTGAATAGGGAACGGTCCAACAAAGCGGGGCGCCAGTTTGCGGGATCCTGCTCGCAGCGGCAAATCCCGCGTCGAGAGCCACACACGCTGCCCCACTCTGTACTCCGGAGCCGGTGTCCGGTGCTTGTTCGCCTGGCGGGCGTAGCCTGAAACAGAGCGGAGAAGAGTGACCCGGGCCCTCGCCCAGGCGCGATGACAACGGCGGACACAAGCCTGGGCCGACGGGCACGCCGCACCACGCTCCTGGTGGGCGAACAAGGGTGGCTGGTACCCGAAGACGCAGTGGAAAGGCGAAAGTCCAGTAGCCGAGCTGGGGAGGGAATTGTGAGCGTACTCTACCCAGGGAAGCTGTTGGACCCACCCGCACTGGTCCCCGGCGGCCATGCATCGGAGAGACCTGCCCAGTTCCTGGTTCAGGCGCTCCGCTTGACCGTTGGACTGAGGGTGAAACCCCGAGGAGAGGCTGGCCGTGGCGCCGAGGAGTCGGCAGAACTCCGTCCAGAAGGTGGAAGCGAATTGAGGTCCTCGGTCTGACACGATGTCCTGTGGGAGACCGTGGTGGCGAAACACCTCCCGCACCATGATGGACGCCGTCTGCTTCGCAGATGGGAGCTTAGGCAGAGGGATGAAATGCGTCATTTTGCTAAAACGGTCCACCACCGTGAGGACCACCGTGTTTCCCTCAGAGGGGGGGAGGCCCGTGACAAAGTCGATCGACAGGTGAGACCAGGGACGCTGGGGGACCGGCAAGGGTTGAAGCAGCCCGGCCGGAGGACGAGTAGACGTCTTGTAGCGGTTACAAATTGAGCAGGCTCTGACGTAATCGCTGGTGTCCACTTGCCAGGTGGGCCACCAGAAACGCTGTGCCACCACGTACCTCGTGCGTGCCGCGCCGGGATGACAGGCCAGGCGTGAGTCGTGCGCCCATTGCAGCACGGACGACCGCAGACCTTCAGGGACGAACAGGCGACCCTCCGGGCAGTTGCTGGGGCCGGGTTGATCGCGTGATGCGGCTTCCACTTGGCGTTCGATCTCCCATGTAAGAGCCGCCACCCGAACTGAGCTCGGGAGGATAGTGGGAGGCGGACCCTGTCCCTCCTCCCCCCCAGGAAACAAACGCGACAGGGCGTCCGCCTTCGCGTTACGGGAACCCGGTCTATAGGAAAGAGAGAACTCAAACCGGTCAAAGAACAGAGCCCACCGTGCTTGTCTTGCGTTCAGCCTCTTGGCCGATCGCAGATACTCCAAGTTGCGGTGGTCGGTCCAGACGATGAACGGAGTGGTGGCGCCCTCCAGCCAATGCCGCCACTCCTCCAAGGCCAACTTGACGGCGAGGAGCTCCCGATTCCCGATGTCATAGTTTCGTTCCGAGGCCGACAGACGGCGAGAAAAGAAGGCGCACGGGTGGAGGCGATCGTCTTGGTGGCTACGTTGAGACAGCACCGCCCCGACACCCACGTTCGAGGCGTCCACCTCTACCACGAACTGTCTGTCGGGATCGGGAACCCTGAGGATGGGAGCGGATGTGAACCTCCTCTTAAGCTCCTGAAATGCCCGTTCTGCCCGTTCCGTCCATTTGTACGGGGAGGCGGGGCTGGTAAGGGAGGTGAGGGGCGCGGCCACTGTGCTGTATCCACGGATAAAACGGCGATAAAAGTTCGCGAACCCTAAGAACTGTTGCAGTCGCTTGCGTGTTTCAGGAACAGGCCATGACGTGACCGCTTGCACCTTCCCAGGGTCCATCTCGATGGATCCCTCACGCACCACATAGCCGAGGAATTTGACAGAGGAGGCGTGGAACTCGCACTTCTCCGCCTTCACGTAGAGCGAATTCTCAAGGAGACGGCGCAGCACCGCCCGTACATGCTTGATGTGCTCAGGGAGCGAGCGTGAGAAAATGAGGATGTCGTCTAAATAAACGAACACAAATTTGTCCAGCATGTCTCGTAGCACGTCATTAATCAGTGACTGGAAAACCGCTGGGGCGTTGGTGAGCCCAAACGGAACCACCAAGTACTCGTAGTGTCCGCTCGGGGTGTTGAAAGCCGTCTTCCACTCGTCTCCCTCCCGGATGCGGATTAGGTGGTAGGCGTTGCGAAGATCCAGCTTGGTGAAAATGGTGGCTCCCTGAAGGCTCTCGAAGGCGGAAGACAGAAGAGGCAGAGGGTATCGGTTCTTCACAGTGATCTCGTTTAGTCCCCGGTAGTCGATACACGGGCGTAGCGTGCCCTCCCTCTTCTTCACGAAGAAGAACCCCGCTCCCGCAGGTGAAGAGGACGGTCGTATGATACCGGCTGCCAGGGACTCCCGGATGTATTCCTCCATAGCCCGGCGCTCAGGAGCGGACAGGGAGTAGACGCGTCCTTTGGGAGGGAAGGTGCCGGGTAACAGCTCGATAGCGCAGTCGTAGGACCGGTGTGGAGGAAGAGAAGTGGCCCTGGCTTTACTAAAAACCTCCTTGAGCTCGTGATAAAACGCTGGGACATTGGGGATGTCGGGACTGTACCTCGGCGGGGCTCTGCTGAGTGGGCTGGTGGCCGCCTTCAGGCACGCCTGATGGCAGCGTTCGCTCCACTGCCGAACAACCCCCACCTCCCAGTCCAGCACCGGGTTGTGCTGCCGCAACCAAGGGTGCCCCAGTATGAGCTGCTGTCCTGGGAGGGAGAGAAGAAAAAACTGGATGGTCTCGTGGTGATTGCCCGAGAGCAGTAACTTAATTGGTTCCGTCACGAAAGCCACCTCGCCGATCAGACGGCCATCAATGGCACGTGCGGGAATAGACGGGCTCAGAGGGAGGAAGCCGACACCCCACTTGCGTGCCAGGCTAATGTCCATGATGTTCCCCTCCGCGCCGGAATCCACCAAGGCCGCCACGTTCTGGTCGCCCGCCGCGAGCTGGACGCGTGCCTGTAGCGTGAGCGTGCTGGGGCTGGGAGAGCCGGTGCTGGTCGAGCTCACGCGGATCCCCCGACGCCGCGTGAGCTCCGGCCTCTTTAACGGGCACCCCGCTACCCGATGGCCCCCCTCCCCACAGTAAAAACACAAGCCCAGTGAGGGGCGTCGACGGTGCTCCTCCGAGGGAACCCGAGCCCCTCCCAGATCCATGGGCTCGGCGGGTGGTGTGGTTGGCGGGTCCCCAGCAGACGGAGGAATGTGACCACACGGGTTTCGCGGGGACCTCCTCTCCCGATCGCGCCGCCGCGTCTGGATCCGCCGGTCTACTCGGGCCGCCAAGTCCATCGCGCCCCTCAGGGTTCGCGGGCGATCGTACGCAACCAGTCCATCTTTCATGTACTCAGCGAGTCCGTTTAGGAAGGTGCTAACGAGCGCCGGCGTGTTCCATCCGCTGCTGCCGGCCAACGTCTGGAACTTAAGGGCGTACTCTGCGACCGATCGGCTACCTTGACGCAGCGTCGCCAGTTCCTCGGCGGCGTCCTCGGCGGCGGATCCCAGGTCGAACAGGCGGAGCAATTCCTCCGCGAAGGCGTCGAAGGAATCGCAAGCCGGGGCCATCCCTTCATATTCGGCCAGGCCCCACAGCCGCGCCTCGCCCGTGAGGTGGGTTAGGACGAACCCGACCTTGGCTGATTCCGATGAAAACGTGATTGGCTGGAGGCTGAACATTATGCGGCAGTTCGTCACGAATGCCCTCACGTGCTTGGGATTGCCGTTAAACTTCTCGATGTTGCCAAGGCGGGGCTCCGGGACGTCCACGAGCGTCCTGGCCTCGGCAGACGAGCGGTGCGGGGGTACCGTGACAGCCGGGGACGCAGCCACCGACAGTCTCTGGAGGGCTTGGGCCATCTCCTGCTGCTGTAGCTGTTGCTGCTGACCAACCTTGATCAGGTGCCGGATGTCGGCAGACAGGCTGCTGACGGCGGTCTCGGCTCGCTCCAGTCGACTCAATGCCGTCTCGTCGTTCGCTGGCTGCATAGCGTCGGTCAGTCTGTACTGTAAGGGAACGGACAGTACAGCCAAGTGCGTAGCGACGGACTTTATTGGAGAAGGGGATGATGGGAACAGCGGGCGCTGGAGCGGCGATCGGGCTGGAGAGGACAAACGATTCTGCGGGGGTTCCAAGTAGTCAAGCGGGTCCGTAGCTTCGGGACTGATTCCATTGACAGGGGGGAGTGACGGGAGGAGCACATTTCAGAAAACGTGCTCAGCTCGTCGAGAAAATGCGATTTAAGCAATAAAATAATGCACCTAAAACCTAAACCAAACGTTGCAGGTGGTTATTTCTTCATGTGCAGTGGTCAACGCGGCACTCTCTAGCTGCCAAGAGCACTTTTTACTATGCGCACCCAACCAGAGTGACGGGAGGAGCACATTTCAGAAAACGTGCTCAGCTCGTCGAGAAAATGCGATTTAAGCAATAAAATTAAAAATGCACCTAAAACCTAAACCAAACGTTGCAGGTGGTTATTTCTTCATGCGCAGTGGTCAACGCGGCACTCTCTAGCTGCCAAGAGCACTTTTTACTATGCGCACCCAACCAGAGTGACGGGAGGAGCACATTTCAGAAAACGTGCTCAGCTCGTCGAGAAAATGCGATTTAAGCAATAAAATTTAAAATGCACCTAAAACCTAAACCAAACGTTGCAGGTGGTTATTTCTTCATGCGCAGTGGTCAATGCGGCACTCTCTAGCTGCCAAGAGCACTTTTTACTATGCGCACCTAACCAGAGTGACGGGAGGAGCACATTTCAGAAAATGTGCTCAGCTCGTCGAGAAAATGCGATTTAAGCAATAAAATTAAAAATGCACCTAAAACCTAAACCAAACGCTGCAGATGGTCATTTCTTCATGCGCAGTGGTCAACGCGGCACTCTCTAGCTGCCAAGAGCACTTTTTACTATGCGCACCCACCCAGAGTGACGGGAGGAGCACATTTAAGAAAACGTGCTCAGCTCGTCGAGAAAATGCGATTTAAGCAATAAAATTAAAAATGCACCTAAAATCTATACCAAACGTTGCAGGTGGTTATTTCTTCATGCGCAGCAGTCAACACGGCACTCTCTAGCTGCCAAGAGCACTTTTTACTATGCACACCCAACCAGCGTGACGGGAGGAGCACATTTCAGAAAACGTGCTCAGCTCGTCGAGTAAATGCGATTTAAGCAATAAAATTAAAAATGCACCCAAAACCTAAACCAAACGTTGCAGGTGGTTATTTCTTCATGCGCAGTGGTCAACGCGGCACTCTCTAGCTGCCAAGAGCACTTTTTACTATGCACACCCAACCAGAGTGACGGGAGGAGCGCATTTCAGGAAACGTGCTCAGCTCGTCGAGAAAATGCGATTTAAGCAATAAAATTAAAAATGCACCCAAAACCTAAACCAAACGTTGCAGGTGGTTATTTCTTTATGCGCAGTGGTCAACGCGGCACTCTCTAGCTGCCAAGAGCACTTTTTACTATGCGCACCCAACCAGAGTGACGGGAGGAGCACATTTCAGAAAACGTGCTCAGCTCGCCGAGAAAATGCGATTTAAGCAATACAATTAAAAATGCACCTAAAACCTAAACCAAACGTTGCAGGTGGTTATTTCTTCATGCGCAGTGGTCAACGCGGCACTCTCTAGCTGCCAAGAGCACTTTTTACTATGCGCACCCACCCAGAGTGACGGGAGGAGCACATTTAAGAAAACGTGCTCAGCTCGTCGAGAAAATGCGATTTAAGCAATAAAATTAAAAATGCACCTAAAATCTATACCAAACGTTGCAGGTGGTTATTTCTTCATGCGCAGCAGTCAACACGGCACTCTCTAGCTGCCAAGAGCACTTTTTACTATGCACACCCAACCAGAGTGACGGGAGGAGCACATTTCAGAAAACGTGCTCAGCTCGTCGAGAAAATGCGATTTAAGCAATAAAATTAAAAATGCACCCAAAACATTAAACCAAACGTTGCAGGTGGTTATTTCTTCATGCGCAGTGGTCAACGCGGCACTCTCTAGCTGCCAAGAGCATTTTTTACTTTGCGCACCCAACCAGAGTGACGGGAGGAGCACATTTCAGAAAACGTGCTCAGCTCGTCGAGAAAATGCGATTTAAGCAATAAAATTAAAAATGCACCTAAAACCTAAACCAAACGTTGCAGGTGGTTATTTCTTCATGCGCAGTGGTCAACGCGGCACTCTCTAGCTGCCAAGAGCACTTTTTACTATGCGCACCCAACCAGAGTGACGGGAGGAGCACATTTCAGAAAACGTGCTCAGCTCGTCGAGAAAATGCGATTTAAGCAATAAAATTAAAAATGCACCTAAAACCTAAACCAAACGTTGCAGGTGGTTATTTCTTCGTGCGCAGCAGTCAACGCGGCACTCTCTAGCTGCCAAGAGCACTTTTTACTATGCGCACCCAACCAGAGTGAAGGGAGGAGCACATTTCAGAAAACGTGCTCAGCTCGTCGAGAAAATGCGATTTAAGCAATAAAATTAAAAATGCACCCAAAACCTAAACCAAACGTTGCAGATGGTCAATTTCTTCATGCGCAGTGGTCAACGCGGCACTCTCTAGCTGCCAAGAGCACTTTTTACTATGCACACCCAACCAGAGTGACGGGAGGAGCACATTTCTGAAAACGTGCTCAGCTCGACGAGAAAATGCGATTTAAGCAATAAAATTAAAAATGCACCCAAAACCTAAAACAAACGTTGCAGGTGGTTATTTCTTCATGCGCAGTGGTCAACGCGGCACTCTCTAGCTGCCAAGAGCACTTTTTAGTATGCGCACCCAACCAGAGTGACGGGAGGAGCACATTTCAGAAAACGTGCTCAGCTCGACGAGAAAATGCGATTTAAGCAATAAAATTAAAAATGCACCCAAAACCTAAACCAAACGTTGCAGGTGGTTATTTGTTCATGCGCAGTGGTCAACGCGGCACTCTCTAGCTGCCAAGAGCACTTTTTACTATGCGCACCCAACCAGAGTGACGGGAGGAGCACATTTCAGAAAACGTGCTCAGCTCGTCGAGAAAATGCGATTTAAGCAATAAAATTAAAAATGCACGTAAAACCTAAACCAAGCGTTGCAGGTGGTTATTTCTTCATGTGCAGCAGTCAACGCGGCACTCTCTAGCTGCCAAGAGCACTTTTTACTATGCGCAGCCAACCAGAGTGACGGGAGGAGCACATTTCAGAAAACGTGCTCAGCTCGTCGAGAAAATGCGATTTAAGCAATAAAATTAAATATGCACCCAAAACCTAAACCAAACGTTGAAGGTGGTTATTTCTTCATGCGCAGTGGTCAACGCGGCACTCTCTAGCTGCCAAGAGCACTTTTTACTATGCGCACCCAACCAGAGTGACGGGAGGAGCACATTTCAGAAAACGTGCTCAGCTCGTCGAGAAAATGCGATTTAAGCAATAAAATTAAAAATGCACCTAAAACCTAAACCAAACGTTGCAAATGGTCATTTCTTCATGCGCAGTGGTCAACGCGGCACTCTCTAGTTGCCAAGAGCACTTTTTACTATGCGCACCCAACCAGAGTGACGGGAGGAGCACATTTCAGAAAACGTGCTCAGCTCGACGAGAAAATGCGATTTAAGCAATAAAATTAAAAATGCACCTAAAACCTAAACCAAACGTTGCAGGTGGTTATTTCTTCATGCGCAGCAGTCAACGCGGCACTCTCTAGCTGCCAAGAGCACTTTTTACTATGCGCACCCAACCAGAGTGACGGGAGGAGCACGTTTCAGAAAACGTGCTCAGCTCGTCGAGAAAATGCGATTTAAGCAATAAAAATAAAAATGCACCTAAAACCTAAAACAAACGTTGCACGTGGTTATTTCTTCATGCGCAGTGGTCAACGTGGCACTCTCTAGCTGCCAAGAGCACTTTTTACTATGCGCACCCAACCAGAGTGACGGGAGGAGCACATTTCAGAAAACGTGCTCAGCTCGTCGAGAAAATGCAATTTAAGCAATAAAATTAAAAATGCACCTAAAACCTAAACCAAACGTTGCAGGTGGTTATTTCATCATTCGCAATGGTCAACGCGGCACTCTCTAGCCTCCAAGAGCACTTTTTACTATGCGCACCCAACCAGAGTGACGGGAGGAGCACATTTCAGAAAACGTGCTCAGCTCGTCGAGAAAATGCGATTTAAGCAATAAAATTAAAAATGCACCCAAAACCTAAACCAAACGTTGCAGGTGGTTATTTCTTCATGCGCAGTGGTCAACGCGGCACTCTCTAGCTGCCAAGAGCACTTTTTATTATGCGCACCCAACCAGAGTGACGGGAGGAGCACATTTCAGAAAACGTGCTCAGCTCGTCGAGAAAATGCGATTTAAGCAATAAAATTAAAAATGCACCTAAAACCTAAACCAAACGTTGCAGGTGGTTATTTCTTCATGCGCAGCAGTCAACGCGGCACTCTCTAGCTGCCAAGAGCACTTTTTACTATGCGCACCCAACCAGAGTGACGGGAGGAGCACATTTCAGAAAACGTGCTCAGCTCGTCGAGAAAATGCGATTTAAGCAATAAAATTATAAATGCACCTAAAACCTAAACCAAACGTTGCAGATGGTCATTTCTTCATGCGCATTGGTCAACGCGGCACTCTCTAGCTGCCAAGAGCACTTTTTACTATGCGCACCCAACCAGAGTGACGGGAGGAGCACATTTCAGAAAACGTGCTCAGCTCGACGAGAAAATGCGATTTAAGCAATAAATTTAAAAATGCACCCAAAACCTAAACCAAACGTTGCAGGTGGTTATTTCTTCATGCGCAGTAGTCAACGCTGCACTCTCTAGCTGCCAAGAGCACTTTTTACTATGCGCACCCAACCAGAGTGACGGGAGGAGCACATTTCAGAAAACGTGCTCAGCTCGTCGAGAAAATGCGATTTAAGCAATAAAATTAATAATGCACCCAAAACCTAAACCAAGCGTTGCAGGTGGTTATTTCTTCATGCGCAGTGGTCAACGCGGCACTCTCTAGCTGCCAAGAGCACTTTTTACTATGCGCGCCCAACCAGAGTGACGGGAGGAGCACATTTCAGAAAACGTGCTCAGCTCGTCGAGAAAATGCGATTTAAGCAATAAAATTAAAAATGCACCTAAAACCTAAACCAAACGTTGGGGGTGGTTATTTTTTCATGTGCAGCAGTCAACGCGGCACTCTCTAGCTGCCAAGAGCACTTTTTACTATGCGCACCCGACCAGAGTGACGGGAGGAGCACATTTCAGAAAACGTGCTCAGCTCGTCGAGAAAATGCGATTTAAGCAATAAAATTAAAAATGCACCTAAAACCTAAACCAAACGTTGCAGGTGGTTATTTCTTCATGCGCAGTGGTCAACGCGGCACTCTCTAGCTGCCAAGAGCACTTTTTACTATGCGCACCCAACCAGAGTGACGGGAGGAGCACATTTCAGAAAACGTGCTCAGCTCGTCGAGAAAATGCGATTTAAGCAATAAAATTAAAGATGCACCTAAGACCTAAACAAAACGTTGCAGGTGGTTATTTCTTCATGCGCAGTGGTCAACGCGGCACTCTCTAGCTGCCAAGAGCACATTTTACTATGCGCACCCAACCAGAGTGACGGGAGGAGCACATTTCAGAAAACGTGCTCAGCTCGTCGAGAAAATGCGATTTAAGCAATAAAATTAAAAATGCACCTAAAACCTAAACCAAACGTTGCAGGTGGTCATTTCTTCATGCGCAGTGGTCAACGCGGCACTCTCTAGCTGCCAAGAGCACTTTTTACTATGCGCACCCAACCAGAGTGACGGGAGGAGCACATTTCAGAAAACGTGCTCAGCTCGTCGAGAAAATGCAATTTAAGCAATAAAATTAAAAATGCACCCAAAACCTAAACCAAACGTTGCAGATGGTCATTTCTTCATGCGCAGTGGTCAACGCGGCACTCTCTAGCTGCCATGAGCACTTTTTACTATGCGCACCCAACCAGAGTGACGGGAGGAGCACATTTCAGAAAACGTGCTCAGCTCGACGAGAAAATGCGATTTAAGCAATAAAATTAAAAATGCACCCAAAACCTAAACCAAACGTTGCAGGCGGTTATTTCTTCATGCGCAGTGGTCAACGCGGCACTATCTAGCTACCAAGAGCACTTTTTACTATGCGCACCCAACCAGAGTGACGGGAGGAGCACATTTCAGAAAACGTGCTCAGCTCGTCGAGAAAATGCGATTTAAGCAATAAAATTAAAAATGCACCTAAAACCTAAACCAAACGTTGCAGGTGGTTATTTCTTCATGCGCAGCAGTCAACGCGGCACTCTCTAGCTGCCAAGAGCACTTTTTACTATGCGCACCCAACCAGAGTGACGGGAGGAGCACATTTCAGAAAACGTGCTCAGCTCGTCGAGAAAATGCGATTTAAGCAATCAAATTAAAAATGCACCTAAAACCTAAAACAAACGTTGCACGTGGTTATTTCTTCATGCGCAGTGGTCAACGCGGCACTCTCTAGCTGCCAAAAGCACTTTTTACTATGCGCACCCAACCAGAGTGACGGGAGGAGCACATTTCAGAAAACGTGCTCAGCTCGTCGAGAAAATGCGATTTAAGCAATAAAATTAAAAATGCACCCAAAACCTAAACCAAACGTTGCAGATGGTCATTTCTTCATGTGCAGTGGTCAACGCGGCACTCTCTAGCTGCCAAGAGCACTTTTTACTATGCGCACCCAACCAGAGTGACGGGAGGAGCACATTTCAGAAAACGTGCTCAGCTCGTCGAGACAATGCGATTTAAGCAATAAAATTAAAAATGCACCTAAAACCTAAACCAAACGCTGCAGATGGTCATTTCTTCATGCGCAGGGGTCAACGCGGCAATCTCTAGCTGCCAAGAGCACTTTTTACTATGCGCACCCAATCAAAGTGACGGGAGGAGCACATTTCAGAAACCATGCTCAGCTCGTCGAGAAAATGCGATTTAAGAAATAAAATTAAAAATGCACCTAAAACCTAAACCAAACGTTGCAGGTGGTTATTTCTTCATGCGCAGTGGTCAACGCGGCACTCTCTAGCTGCCAAGAGCACTTTTTACTATGCGCACCCAACCAGAGTGACGGGAGGAGCACATTTCAGAAAACGTGCTCAGCTCGTCGAGAAAATGCGATTAAGCAATAAAATTAAAAATGCACCTAAAACCTAAACCAAACGTTGCAGATGGTCATTTCTTCATGCACAGTGGTCAACGTGGCACTCTCTAGCTGCCAAGAGCACTTTTTACTATGCGCACCCAACCAGAGTGACGGGAGGAGCACATTTCAGAAAACGTGCTCAGCTCGTCGAGAAAATGCGATTTAAGCAATAAAATTAAAGATGCACTTAAGACCTAAACCAAACGTTGCAGGTGGTTATTTCTTCATGCGCAGTGGTCAACGCGGCACTCTCTAGCTGCCAAGAGCACATTTTACTATGCGCACCCAATCAAAGTGACGGGAGGAGCACATTTTAGAAACCATGCTCAGCTCGTCGAGAAAATGCGATTTAAGAAATAAAATTAAAAATGCACCTAAAACCTAAACCAAACGTTGCAGGTGGTTATTTCTTCATGCGCAGTGGTCAACGCGGCACTCTCTAGCTGCCAAGAGCACTTTTTACTATGCGCACCCAACCAGAGTGACGGGAGGAGCACATTTCAGAAAACGTGCTCAGCTCGTCGAGAAAATGCGATTTAAGCAATAAAATTAAAAATGCACCTAAAACCTAAACCAAACGTTGCAGATGGTCATTTCTTCATGCACAGTGGTCAACGTGGCACTCTCTAGCTGCCAAGAGCACTTTTTACTATGCGCACCCAACCAGAGTGACGGGAGGAGCACATTTCAGAAAACGTGCTCAGCTCGTCGAGAAAATGCGATTTAAGCAATAAAATTAAAGATGCACTTAAGACCTAAACCAAACGTTGCAGGTGGTTATTTCTTCATGCGCAGTGGTCAACGCGGCACTCTCTAGCTGCCAAGAGCACATTTTACTATGCGCACCCAACCAGAGTGACGGGAGGAGCACATTTCAGAAAACGTGCTCAGCTCGTCGAGAAAATGCGATTTAAGCAATAAAATTAAAAATGCACCTAAAACCTAAACTAAACGTTGCAGGTGGTTATTTCTTCATGCGCAGTGGTCAACGCGGCACTCTCTAGCTGCCAAGAGCACTTTTTACTATGCGCACCCAACCAGAGTGACGGGAGGAGCACATTTCAGAAAACGTGCTCAGCTCGTCGAGAAAATGCAATTTAAGCAATAAAATTAAAAATGCACCCAAAACCTAAACCAAACGTTGCAGATGGTCATTTCTTCATGCGCAGTGGTCAACGCGGCACTCTCTAGCTGCCATGAGCACTTTTTACTATGCGCACCCAACCAGAGTGACGGGAGGAGCACATTTCAGAAAACGTGCTCAGCTCGACGAGAAAATGCGATTTAAGCAATAAAATTAAAAATGCACCCAAAACCTAAACCAAACGTTGCAGGCGGTTATTTCTTCATGCGCAGTGGTCAACGCGGCACTATCTAGCTACCAAGAGCACTTTTTACTATGCGCACCCAACCAGAGTGACGGGAGGAGCACATTTCAGAAAACGTGCTCAGCTCGTCGAGAAAATGCGATTTAAGCAATAAAATTAAAAATGCACCTAAAACCTAAACCAAACGTTGCAGGTGGTTATTTCTTCATGTGCAGCAGTCAACGCGGCACTCTCTAGCTGCCAAGAGCACTTTTTACTATGCGCACCCAACCAGAGTGACGGGAGGAGCACATTTCAGAAAACGTGCTCAGCTCGTCGAGAAAATGCGATTTAAGCAATCAAATTAAAAATGCACCTAAAACCTAAAACAAACGTTGCACGTGGTTATTTCTTCATGCGCAGTGGTCAACGCGGCACTCTCTAGCTGCCAAAAGCACTTTTTACTATGCGCACCCAACCAGAGTGACGGGAGGAGCACATTTCAGAAAACGTGCTCAGCTCGTCGAGAAAATGCGATTTAAGCAATAAAATTAAAAATGCACCCAAAACCTAAACCAAACGTTGCAGATGGTCATTTCTTCATGCGCAGTGGTCAACGCGGCACTCTCTAGCTGCCAAGAGCACTTTTTACTATGTGCACCCAACCAGAGTGACGGGAGGAGCACATTTCAGAAAACGTGCTCAGCTCGACGAGAAAATGCGATTTAAGCAATAAAATTAAAAATGCACCCAAAACCTAAACCAAACGTTGCAGGTGGTTATTTCTTCATGCGCAGTGGTCAACGCGGCACTCTCTAGCTGCCAAGAGCACTTTTTACTATGCGCACCCAACCAGAGTGACGGGAGGAGCACATTTCAGAAAACGTGCTCAGCTCGTCGAGAAAATGCGATTTAAGCAATAAAATTAAAAATGCACCTAAAACCTAAACCAAACGTTGCAGGTGGTTATTTCTTCATGCGCAATGGTCAACGCGGCACTCTCTAGCTGCCAAGAGCACTTTTTACTATGCGCACCCAACCAGAGTGACGGGAGGAGCACATTTCAGAAAACGTGCTCAGCTCGTCGAGAAAATGCGATTTAAGCAATAAAATTAAAAATGCACCTAAAACCTAAACCAAACGTTGCAGATGGTCATTTCTTCATGCGCAGTGGTCAACGCGGCACTCTCTAGCTGCCAAGAGCACTTTTTACTATGCGCACCCAACCAGAGTGACGGGAGGAGCACATTTCAGAAAACGTGCTCAGCTCGACGAGAAAATGCGATTTAAGCAATACAATTAAAAATGCACCCAAAACCTAAACCAAACGTTGCAGGTGGTTATTTCTTCATGCGCAGTGGTCAACGCGGCACTCTCTAGCTGCCAAGAGCAGTTTTTACTATGCGCACCCAACCAGAGTGACGGGAGGAGCACATTTCAGAAAACGTGCTCAGCTCGTCGAGAAAATGCGATTTAAGCAATAAAATTAAAAATGCACCTAAAACCTAAACCAAACGTTGCAGGTGGTTATTTCTTCATGCGCAGCAGTCAACGCGGCACTCTCTAGCTGCCAAGAGCACTTTTTACTATGCGCACCCAACCAGAGTGACGGGAGGAGCACATTTCAGAAAACGTGCTCAGCTCGTCGAGAAAATGCGATTTAAGCAATAAAATTAAAAATGCACCTAAAACCTAAACCAAACGTTGCAGATGGTCATTTCTTCATGCGCAGTGGTCAACGCGGCACTCTCTAGCTGCCAAGAGCACTTTTTACTATGCGCACCCAACCAGAGTGACGGGAGGAGCACATTTCAGAAAACGTGCTGAGCTCGTCGAGAAAATGCGATTTAAGCAATAAAATTAAAAATGCACCTAAAACCTAAACCAAACGTTGCAGGTGGTTATTTCTTCATGCGCAGTGGTCAACGCGGCACTCTCTAGCTGCCAAGAGCACTTTTTGCTATGCGCACCCAACAAGAGTGACGGGAGGTGCACATTTCAGAAAACGTGCTCAGCTCGTCGAGAAAATGCGATTTAAGCAATAAAATTAAAAATGCACCTAAAACCTAAACCAAACGTTGCAGGTGGTTATTTATTCATGCGCAGCTGTCAACGCGGCACTCTCTAGCTGCCGAGAGCACTTTTTACTATGCGCACCCAACCAGAGTGACGGGAGGAGCACATTTCAGAAAACCTGCTCAGCTCGTCGAGAAAATGCGATTTAAGCAATAAAATTAAAAATGCACCTAAAACCTAAACCAAACGTTGCAGATGGTCATTTCTTCATGCGCAGTGGTCAACGCAGCACTCTCTAGCTGCCAAGAGCACTTTTTACTATGCACACCCAACCAGAGTGACGGGAGGAGCACATTTCAGAAAACGTGCTCAGCTCGTCGAGATAATGCGATTTAAGCAATAAAATTAAAAATGCACCTAAAAACCTAAACCAAACGTTGCAGGTGGTTATTTCTTCATGCGCATTGGTCAACGCGGCACTCTCTAGCTGCCAAGAGCACTTTTTACTATGCGCACCCAACCAGAGTGACGGGAGGAGCACATTTCAGAAAACGTGCTCAGCTCGTCCAGACAATGCGATTTAAGCAATAAAATTAAAAATGCACCCAAAACCTAAACCAAACGTTGCAGGTGGTTATTTCTTCATGCGCAGTGGTCAACGCGGCACTCTCTAGTTGCCAAGAGCACTTTTTACTATGCGCACCCAACCAGAGTGACGGGAGGAGCACATTTCAGAAAACGTGCTCAGCTCGTCGAGAAAATGCGATTTAAGCAATAAAATTAAAAATGCACCCAAAACCTAAACATAACATTGCAGATGGTCATTTCTTCATGTGCAGTGGTGAACGCGGCACTCTCTAGCTGCCAAGAGCACTTTTTACTATGCGCACCCAACCAGAGTGACAGGAGGAGCACATTTCAGAAAACGTGCTCAGCTCGTTGAGAAAATGCGATTTAAGCAATAAAATTAAAAATGCACCCAAAACCTAAACCAAACGTTGCAGGTGGTTATTTCTTCATGCGCAGTGGTCAACGCGGCACTCTTTAGCTGCCAAGAGCACTTTTTACTATGCGCACCCAACCAGAGGGACGGGAGGAGCGCATTTCAGAAAACGTGCTCAGCTCGACGAGAAAATGCGATTTAAGCAATAAAATTAAAAATGCACCCAAAACCTTAACCAAACGTTGCAGGTGATTATTTCTTCATGCGCAGTGGTCAACGCGGAACTCTCTAGCTGCCAAGAGCACTTTTTACGATGCACACCCAACCAGAGTGACGGGAGGAGCGCATTTCAGAAAACGTGCTCAGCTCGACGAGAAAATGCGATTTAAGCAATAAAATTAAAAATGCACCCAAAACCTAAACCAAACGTTGCAGGTGGTTATTTCTTCATGCGCAGTGGTCAACGCGGCACTCTCTAGCTGCCAAGAGCACTTTTTACTATGCGCACCCAACCAGAGTGACGGGAGGAGCACATTTCAGAAAACGTGCTCAGCTCGTTGAGAAAATGCGATTTAAGCAATAAAATTAAAAATGCACCCAAAACCTAAACCAAACGTTGCAGGTGGTTATTTCTTCATGCGCAGTGGTCAACGCGGCACTCTTTAGCTGCCAAGAGCACTTTTTACTATGCGCACCCAACCAGAGGGACGGGAGGAGCGCATTTCAGAAAACGTGCTCAGCTCGACGAGAAAATGCGATTTAAGCAATAAAATTAAAAATGCACCCAAAACCTTAACCAAACGTTGCAGGTGATTATTTCTTCATGCGCAGTGGTCAACGCGGCACTCTCTAGCTGCCAAGAGCACTTTTTACGATGCACACCCAACCAGAGTGACGGGAGGAGCGCATTTAAGAAAACGTGCTCAGCTCGACGAGAAAATGCGATTTAAGCAATAAAATTAAAAATGCACCCAAAACCTAAACCAAACGTTGCAGGTGGTTATTTCTTCATGCGCAGTGGTCAACGCGGCACTCTCTAGCTGCCAAGAGCACTTTTTACTATGCGCACCCAACCAGAGTGACGGGAGGAGCACATTTCAGAAAACGTGCTCAGCTCGTCGAGAAAATGCGATTTAAGCAATAAAATTAAAAATGCACCCAAAACCTAAACCAAACGTTGCAGGTGGTTATTTCTTCATGCGCAGTGGTCAACGCGGCACTCTCTAGCTGCCAAGAGCACTTTTTACTATGCGCACCCAACCAGAGTGACGGGAGGAGCACATTTCAGAAAACGTGCTCAGCTCGTCGAGAAAATGCGATTTAAGCAATAAAATTAAAAATGCACCTAAAAACCTAAACCAAACGTTGCAGGTGGTTATTTCTTCATGCGCATTGGTCAACGCGGCACTCTCTAGCTGCCAAGAGCACTTTTTACTATGCGCACCCAACCAGAGTGACGGGAGGAGCACATTTCAGAAAACGTGCTCAGCTCGTCCAGAAAATGCGATTTAAGCAATAAAATTAAAAATGCACCTAAAACCTAAACCAAACGTTGCAGATGGTCATTTCTTCATGCGCAGTGGTCAACGCGGCACTCTCTAGCTGCCAAGAGCACTTTTTACTATGCACACCCAACCAGAGTGACGGGAGGAGCACATTTCAGAAAACGTGCTCAGCTCGTCGAGATAATGCGATTTAAGCAATATAATTAAAAATGCACCTAAAAACCTAAACCAAACGTTGCAGGTGGTTATTTCTTCATGCGCATTGGTCAACGCGGCACTCTCTAGCTGCCAAGAGCACTTTTTACTATGTGCACCCAACCAGAGTGACGGGAGGAGCACATTTCAGAAAACGTGCTCAGCTCGTCGAGAAAATGCGATTTAAGCAATAAAATTAAAAATGCACCCAAAACATTAAACCAAACGTTGCAGGTGGTTATTTCTTCATGCGCAGTGGTCAACGCGGCACTCTCTAGCTGCCAAGAGCATTTTTTACTATGCGCACCCAACCAGAGTGACGGGAGGAGCACATTTCAGAAAACGTGCTCAGCTCGTCGAGAAAATGCGATTTAAGCAATAAAATTAAAAATGCACCTAAAACCTAAACCAAACGTTGCAGATGGTTATTTCTTCATGCGCAGTGGTCAACGCGGCACTCTCTAGCTGCCAAGAGCACTTTTTACTATGTGCACCCAACCAGAGTGACGGGAGGAGCACATTTCAGAAAACGTGCTCAGCTCGTCGAGAAAATGCGATTTAAGCAATACAATTAAAATTGCATCTAAAACCTAAACCAAACGTTGCAGGTAGTTATTTCTTCATGCGCAGTGGTCAACGCGGCATTCTCTAGCTGTCAAGAGCACTTTTTACTATGCGCACCCAACCAGAGTGACGGGAGGAGCACATTCCAGAAAACGTGCTCAGCTCGTCGAGGAAATGCGATTTAAGCAATAAAATTAAAAATGCACCCAAAACCTAAACCAAACGTTGCAGATGGTTATTTCTTCATGCGCAGTGGTCAACAAGGCACTCTCTAGCTGCCAAGAGCACTTTTTACTATGCGCACCCACCCAGAGTGACGGGAGGAGCACATTTCAGAAAACGTGCTCAGCTCGTCGAGAAAATGCGATTTAAGCAATAAAATTAAAAATGCACCCAAAACCTAAACCAAACGTTGCAGGTGGTTATTTCTTCAAATGCAGTGGTCAACGCGGCACTCTCTAGCTGCCAAGAGCACTTTTTACTATGCGCACCCAACCAGAGTGACGGGAGGAGCACATTCCAGAAAACCTGCTCAGCTCGTCGAGAAAATGCGATTTAAGCAATAAAATTAAAAATGCACCCAAAACCTAAACCAAACGTTGCAGATGGTCATTTCTTCATGCGCAGTGGTCAACGCGGCACTCTCTAGCTGCCAAGAGCACTTTTTACTATGCGCACCCAACCAGAGTGACGGGAGGAGCACATTTCAGAAAACGTGCTCAGCTCGTCGAGAAAATGTGATTTAAGCAATAAAATTAAAAATGCACCCAAAACCTAAACCAAACGTTGCAGGTGGTTATTTCTTCATGCGCAGTGGTCAACGCGGCACTCTCTAGCTGCCAAGAGCACTTTTTACTATGCGCACCCAACCAGAGTACGGGAGGAGCACATTTCAGAAAACGTGCTCAGCTCGTCGAGAAAATGCGATTTAAGCAATAAAATTAAAAATACACCCAAAACCTAAACCAAACGTTGCAGATGGTCATTTCTTCATGCGCAGTGGTCAACGCGGCACTCTCTAGCTGCCAAGAGCACTTTTTACTATGCACACCCAACCAGAGTGACTGGAAGAGCGCATTTTAGAAAACGTGCTCAGCTCGACGAGAAAATGCGATTTAAGCAATAAAATTAAAAATGCACCCAAAACCTAAACCAAACGTTGCAGGTGGTTATTTCTTCATGCGCAGTGGTCAACGCGGCACTCTCTAGCTGCCAAGAGCACTTTTTACTATGCGCACCCAACCAGAGTGACGGGAGGAGCACATTTCAGAAAATGTGCTCAGCTCGTCGAGAAAATGCGATTTAAGCAATAAAATTTAAAATGCACCTAAAACCTAAACCAAACGTTGCAGGTGGTTATTTCTTCATGCGCAGTGGTCAACGCGGCACTCTCTAGCTGCCAAGAGCACTTTTTACTATGCGCACCCAACCAGAGTGACGGGAGGAGCACATTCCAGAAAACGTGCTCAGCTCGTCGAGAAAATGCGATTTAAGCAATAAAATTAAAAATGCACCCAAAACCTAAACCAAACGTTGCAGATGGTCATTTCTTCATGTGCAGTGGTGAACGCGGCACTCTCTAGCTGCCAAGAGCACTTTTTACTATGCGCACCCAACCAGAGTGACGGGAGGAGCACATTTCAGAAAACGTGCTCAGCTCGTCGAGAAAATGCGATTTAAGCAATAAAATTAAAAATGCACCTAAAAACCTAAACCAAACGTTGCAGGTGGTTATTTCTTCATGCACATTGGTTAACGCGGCACTCTCTAGCTGCCAAGAGCACTTTTTACTATGCGCACCCACCCAGAGTGACGGGAGGAGCACATTTCAGAAAACGTGCTCAGATCGTCGAGAAAATGCGATTTAAGCAATAAAATTAAAAATGCACCTAAAACCTAAACCAAACGTTGCAGGTGGTTATTTCTTCGTGCGCAGCAGTCAACGCGGCACTCTCTAGCTGCGAAGAGCACTTTTTACTATGCGCACCCAACCAGAGTGACGGGAGGAGCACATTTCAGAAAACGTGCTCAGCTCGTCGAGTAAATGCAATTTAAGCAATAAAATTAAAAATGCACCCAAAACCTAAACCAAACGTTGCAGGTGGTTATTTCTTCATGCGCAGTGGTCAACGCGGCACTCTCTAGCTGCCAAGAGCACTTTTTACTATGCGCACCCAACCAGAGTGACGGGAGGAGCACATTTCAGAAAACGTGCTCAGCTCGTCCAGAAAATGCGATTTAAGCAATAAAATTAAAAATGCAACTAAAACCTAAACCAAACGTTGCAGATGGTTATTTCTTCATGCGCAGTGGTCAACGCGGCACTCTCTAGCTGCCAAGAGCACTTTTTACTATGCGCACCCAACCAGAGTGACGGGAGGAGCGCATTTCAGAAAACGTGCTCAGCTCGTCGAGAAAATGCGATTTAAGCAATAAAATTAAAAATGCACCTAAAACCTAAACCAAAAGTTGCAGGTGGTTATTTCTTCATGCGCAGCAGTCAACACGGCACTCTCTAGCTGCCAAGAGCACTTTTTACTATGCGCACCCAACCAGAGTGACGGGAGGAGCACATTTCAGAAAACGTGCTCAGCTCGTCGAGAAAATGCGATTTAAGCAATAAAATTAAAAATGCACCCAAAACCTAAACCAAACGTTGCAGATGGTCATTTCTTCACGTGCAGTGGTCAACGCGGCACTCTCTAGCTGCCAAGAGCACTTTTTACTATGCACACCCAACCAGAGTGACGGGAGGAGCGCATTTCAGAAAACGTGCTCAGCTCGACGAGAAAATGCGATTTAAGCAATAAAATTAAAAATGCACCCAAAACCTAAACCAAACGTTGCAGGTGGTTATTTCTTCATGCGCAGTGGTCAACGCGGCACTCTCTAGCTGCCAAGAGCACTTTTTACGATGCGCACCTAACCAGAGCGACGGGAGGAGCACATTTCAGAAAACGTGCTCAGCTCGTCCAGAAAATGCGATTTAAGCAATAAATTTAAAAATGCACCTAAAACCTAAACCAAACGTTGCAGATGGTAATTTCTTCATGCGCAGTGGTCAACGCGGCACTCTCTAGCTGCCAAGAGCACTTTTTACTATGCACACCCAACCAGAGTGACGGGAGGAGCGCATTTTAGAAAACGTGCTCAGCTCGACGAGAAAATGCGATTTAAGCAATAAAATTAAAAATGCACCCACAACCTAAACCAAACGTTGCAGGTGGTTATTTCTTCATGCGCAGTGGTCAACGCGGCACTCTCTAGCTGCCAAGAGCACTTTTTACTATGCGCACCCAACCAGAGTGACGGGAGGAGCACATTTCAGAAAACGTGCTCAGCTCGTCGAGAAAATGCGATTTAAGCAATAAAATTAAAAATACACCCAAAACCTAAACCAAACGTTGCAGATGGTCATTTCTTCATGCGCAGTGGTCAACGCGGCACTCTCTAGCTGCCAAGAGCACTTTTTACTATGCACACCCAACCAGAGTGACGGGAAGAGCGCATTTTAGAAAACGTGCTCAGCTCGACGAGAAAATGCGATTTAAGCAATAAAATTAAAAATGCACCCAAAACCTAAACCAAACGTTGCAGGTGGTTATTTCTTCATGCGCAGTGGTCAACGCGGCACTCTCTAGCTGCCAAGAGCACTTTTTACTATGCGCACCCAACCAGAGTGACGGGAGGAGCACATTTCAGAAAACGTGCTCAGCTCGTCGAGAAAATGCGATTTAAGCAATAAAATTTAAAATGCACCTAAAACCTAAACCAAACGTTGCAGGTGGTTATTTCTTCATGCGCAGTGGTCAACGCGGCACTCTCTAGCTGCCAAGAGCACTTTTTACTATGCGCACCCAACCAGAGTGACGGGAGGAGCACATTCCAGAAAACGTGCTCAGCTCGTCGAGAAAATGCGATTTAAGCAATAAAATTAAAAATGCACCCAAAACCTAAACCAAACGTTGCAGGTGGTTATTTCTTCATGCACATTGGTTAACGCGGCACTCTCTAGCTGCCAAGAGCACTTTTTACTATGCGCACCCACCCAGAGTGACGGGAGGAGCACATTTCAGAAAACGTGCTCAGATCGTCGAGAAAATGCGATTTAAGCAATAAAATTAAAAATGCACCTAAAACCTAAACCAAACGTTGCAGGTGGTTATTTCTTCGTGCGCAGCAGTCAACGCGGCACTCTCTAGCTGCGAAGAGCACTTTTTACTATGCGCACCCAACCAGAGTGACGGGAGGAGCACATTTCAGAAAACGTGCTCAGCTCGTCGAGTAAATGCAATTTAAGCAATAAAATTAAAAATGCACCCAAAACCTAAACCAAACGTTGCAGGTGGTTATTTCTTCATGCGCAGTGGTCAACGCGGCACTCTCTAGCTGCCAAGAGCACTTTTTACTATGCGCACCCAACCAGAGTGACGGGAGGAGCACATTTCAGAAAACGTGCTCAGCTCGTCCAGAAAATGCGATTTAAGCAATAAAATTAAAAATGCAACTAAAACCTAAACCAAACGTTGCAGATGGTTATTTCTTCATGTGCAGTGGTCAACGCGGCACTCTCTAGTTGCCAAGAGCACTTTTTACTATGCGCACCCAACCAGAGTGACGGGAGGAGCGCATTTCAGAAAACGTGCTCAGCTCGTCGAGAAAATGCGATTTAAGCAATAAAATTAAAAATGCACCTAAAACCTAAACCAAAAGTTGCAGGTGGTTATTTCTTCATGCGCAGCAGTCAACACGGCACTCTCTAGCTGCCAAGAGCACTTTTTACTATGCGCACCCAACCAGAGTGACGGGAGGAGCACATTTCAGAAAACGTGCTCAGCTCGTCGAGAAAATGCGATTTAAGCAATAAAATTAAAAATGCACCCAAAACCTAAACCAAACGTTGCAGATGGTCATTTCTTCATGTGCAGTGGTCAACGCGGCACTCTCTAGCTGCCAAGAGCACTTTTTACTATGCACACCCAACCAGAGTGACGGGAGGAGCGCATTTCAGAAAACGTGCTCAGCTCGACGAGAAAATGCGATTTAAGCAATAAAATTAAAAATGCACCCAAAACCTAAACCAAACGTTGCAGGTGGTTATTTCTTCATGCGCAGTGGTCAACGCGGCACTCTCTAGCTGCCAAGAGCACTTTTTACGATGCGCACCTAACCAGAGTGACGGGAGGAGCACATTTCAGAAAACGTGCTCAGCTCGTCCAGAAAATGCGATTTAAGCAATAAATTTAAAAATGCACCTAAAACCTAAACCAAACGTTGCAGATGGTAATTTCTTCATGCGCAGTGGTCAACGCGGCACTCTCTAGCTGCCAAGAGCACTTTTTACTATGCACACCCAACCAGAGTGACGGGAGGAGCGCATTTTAGAAAACGTGCTCAGCTCGACGAGAAAATGCGATTTAAGCAATAAAATTAAAAATGCACCCACAACCTAAACCAAACGTTGCAGGTGGTTATTTCTTCATGCGCAGTGGTCAACGCGGCACTCTCTAGCTGCCAAGAGCACTTTTTACTATGCGCACCCAACCAGAGTGACGGGAGGAGCACATTTCAGAAAACGTGCTCAGCTCGTCGAGAAAATGCGATTTAAGCAATAAAATTAAAAATGCACCTAAAACCTAAACCAAACGTTGCAGGAGGTTATTTCTTCATGCGCAGCAGTCAACGGGGCACTCTCTAGCTGCCAAGAGCACTTTTTACTATGCGCACCCAACCAGAGTGACGGGAGGAGCACATTTCAGAAAACGTGCTCAGCTCGTCGATAAAATGCGATTTAAGCAATAAAATTAAAAATGCACCTAAAACCTAAACCAAACGTTGCAGGTGGTTATTTCTTCATATGTAGCAGTCAACGCGGCACTCTCTAGCTGCCAAGAGCACTTTTTACTATGCGCACCCAACCAGAGTGACGGGAGGAGCACATTTCAGAAAACGTAGTCAGCTCGTCGAGAAAATGCGATTTAAGCAATAAAATTAAAAATGCACCTAAAAACCTAAACCAAACGTTGCAGGTGGTTATTTCTTCATGCGCATTGGTCAACGCGGCACTCTCTAGCTGCCAAGAGCACTTTTTACTATGCGCACCCAACCAGAGTGACGGGAGGAGCACATTTCAGAAAACGTGCTCAGCTCGTTGAGAAAATGCGATTTAAGCTATAAAATTAAAAATGCACCCAAAACCTAAACCAAACATTGCAGGTGGTTATTTCTTCATGCGCAGTGGTCAACGCGGCACTCTCTAGCTGCCAAGAGCACTTTTTACTATGCACACCCAACCAGAGTGACGGGAGGAGCGCATTTCAGAAAACGTGCTCAGCTCGACGAGAAAATGCGATTTAAGGAATAAAATTAAAAATGCACCCAAAACCTAAACCAAACGTTGCAGGTTGTTATTTCTTCATGCGCAGTGGTCAACGCGGCACTCTCTAGCTGCCAAGAGCACTTTTTACGATGCACACCCAACCAGAGAGACGGGAGGAGCGCATTTCAGAAAACGTGCTCAGCTCGACGAGAAAATGCGATTTAAGCAATAAAATTAAAAATGCACCCAAAACCTAAACCAAACGTTGCAGGTGGTTATTTCTTAATGCGCAGTGGTCAACGCGGCACTCTCTAGCTGCCAAAAGCACTTTTTACTATTCGCACCCAACCAGAGTGACGGGAGGAGCACATTTCAGAAAACGTGCTCAGCTCGTCGAGAAAATGCGATTTAAGCAATAAAATTAAAAATGCACCCAAAACCTAAACCAAACGTTGCATGTGGTTATTTCTTCATGCGCAGTGGTCAACGCGGCACTCTCTAGCTGCCAAGAGCACTTTTTACTATGCGCACCCAACCAGAGTGACGGGAGGAGCACATTTCAGAAAACGTGCTCAGCTCGTCCAGAAAATGCGATTTAAGCAATAAAATTAAAAATGCACATAAAACCTAAACCAAACGTTGCAGATGGTCATTTCTTCATGCGCAGTGGTCAACGCGGCACTCTCTAGCTGCCAAGAGCACTTTTTACTATGCACACCCAACCAGAGTGACGGGAGGAGCGCATTTTAGAAAACGTGCTCAGCTCGACGAGAAAATGCGATTTAAGCAATAAAATTAAAAATGCACCCAAAACCTAAACCAAACGTTGCAGGTGGTTATTTCTTCATGCGCAGCAGTCAACACGGCACTCTCTAGCTGCCAAGAGCACTTTTTACTATGCGCACCCACCCAGAGTGACGGGAGGAGCATATTTCAGAAAACGTGCTCAGCTCGTCCAGATAATGCGATTTAAGCAATAAAATTAAAAATGCACCCAAAACCTAAACCAAACGTTGCAGGTGGTTATTTCTTCATGCGCAGTGGTCAACGCGGCACTCTGTAGCTGCCAAGAGCACCTTTTACTATGCACACCCAACCAGAGTGACGGGAGGAGCGCATTTTAGAAAACGTGCTCAGCTCGTCGAGATAATGCGATTTAAGCAATAAAATTAAAAATGCACCTAAAACCTAAACCAAACGTTGCAGGTGGATATTTCTTCATGCGCAGTGGTCAACGCGGCACTCTCTAGCTGCCAAGAGCACTTTTTACTATGCGCACCCAACCAGAGTGACGGGAGGAGCACATTTCAGAAAACGTGCTCAGCTCGTCGAGAAAATGCGATTTAAGCAATAAAATTAAAAATGCACCCAAAACCTAAACCAAACGTTGCAGATGGTCATTTCTTCATGCGCAGTGGTCAACGCGGTTCTCTTTAGCTGCCAAGAGCACTTTTTACTATGCGCACCCAACCAGAGTGACGGGAGGAGCACATTTCAGAAAACGTGCTCAGCTCGTTGAGAAAATGCGATTTAAGCAATAAAATTAAAAATGCACCTAAAACCTAAACCAAACGTTGCAGGTGGTTATTTCTTCGTGCACAGCAGTCAACGCGGCACTCTCTAGCTGCCAAGAGCACTTTTTACTATGCGCACCCAACCAGAGTGACGGGAGGAGCACATTTCAGAAAACGTGCTCAGCTCGTCGAGTAAATGCAATTTAAGCAATAAAATTAAAAATGCACCCAAAACCTAAACCAAACGTTGCAGGTTGTTATTTCTTCATGCGCAGTGGTCAACGCGGCACTCTCTAGCTGCCAAGAGCACTTTTTACGATGCACACCCAACCAGAGAGACGGGAGGAGCGCATTTCAGAAAACGTGCTCAGCTCGACGAGAAAATGCGATTTAAGCAATAAAATTAAAAATGCACCCAAAACCTAAACCAAACGTTGCAGGTGGTTATTTCTTAATGCGCAGTGGTCAACGCGGCACTCTCTAGCTGCCAAGAGCACTTTTTACTATTCGCACCCAACCAGAGTGACGGGAGGAGCACATTTCAGAAAACGTGCTCAGCTCGTCGAGAAAATGCGATTTAAGCAATAAAATTAAAAATGCACCCAAAACCTAAACCAAACGTTGCATGTGGTTATTTCTTCATGCGCAGTGGTCAACGCGGCACTCTCTAGCTGCCAAGAGCACTTTTTACTATGCGCACCCAACCAGAGTGACGGGAGGAGCACATTTCAGAAAACGTGCTCAGCTCGTCGAGTAAATGCGATTTAAGCAATAAAATTAAAAATGCACCCAAAACCTAAACCAAACGTTGCAGGTGGTTATTTCTTCATGCGCAGTGGTCAACGCGGCAGTCTCTAGCTGCCAAGAGCACTTTTTACTATGCGCACCCAACCAGAGTGACGGGAGGAGCGCATTTTAGAAAACGTGCTCAGCTCGACGAGAAAATGCGATTTAAGCAATAAAATTAAAAATGCACCTAAAACCTAAACCAAACGTTGCAGGTGGTTGTTTCTTCATGCGCAGTGGTCAACGTGGCACTCTCTAGCTCCCAAGAGCACTTTTTACTATGCGCACCCAACCAGAGTGACGGGAGGACCACATTTCAGAAAACGTGCTCAGGTCGTCGAGAAAATGCGATTTAAGCAATAAAATAAAAAATGCACCCAAAACCTAAAACAAACGTTGCAGGTGGTTATTTCTTCATGCGCAGTGGTCAACGCGGCACTCTCTAGCTGCCAAGAGCACTTTTTAATATGCACACCCAACAAGAGTGACGGGAGGAGCACATTTCAGAAAACGTGCTCAGCTCGTCGAGAAAATGCGATTTAAGCAATAAAATTAAAAATGCACCCAAAACCTAAACCAAACGTTGCAGATGGTCATTTCTTCATGTGCAGTGGTCAACGCGGCACTCTCGAGCTGCCAAGAGCACT
Organism: Syngnathus scovelli; assembly: GCF_024217435.2. Lineage (NCBI taxonomy): Eukaryota > Metazoa > Chordata > Actinopteri > Syngnathiformes > Syngnathidae > Syngnathus > Syngnathus scovelli. The sequence continues at coordinate 11,765,790 of NC_090861.1, forward strand.
TTTTACTATGCACACCCAACCAGAGTGACGGGAGGAGCACATTTCAGAAAACGTGCTCAGCTCGTCGAGAAAATGCGATTTAAGCAATAAAATTAAAAATGCACCTAAAACCCAAACCAAACGTTGCAGGTGGTTATTTCTTCATGCGCAGTGGTCAACGCGGCACTCTCTAGCTGCCAAGAGCACTTTTTACTATGCGCACCCAACCAGAGTGACGGGAGGAGCACATTTCAGAAAACGTGCTCAGCTCGTTGAGAAAATGCGATTTAAGCAATAAAATTAAAAATGCACCCAAAACCTAAACCAAACGTTGCAGGTGGTTATTTCTTCATGCGCAGTGGTCAACGCAGCACTCTCTAGCTGCCAAGAGCACTTTTTACGATGCACACCCAACCAGAGAGACGGGAGGAGCGCATTTCAGAAAACGTGCTCAGCTCGACGAGAAAATGCGATTTAAGCAATAAAATTAAAAATGCACCCAAAACCTAAACCAAACGTTGCAGGTGGTAATTTCTTCATGCGCAGTGGTCAACGCGGCACTCTCTAGCTGCCAAGAGCACTTTTTACTATGCGCACCCAACCAGAGTGACGGGAGGAGCACATTTCAGAAAACGTGCTCAGCTCGTCGAGAAAATGCGATTTAAGCAATAAAATTAAAAATGCACCTAAAACCCAAACCAAACGTTGCAGGTGGTTATTTCTTCATGCGCAGTGGTCAACGCGGCACTCTCTAGCTGCCAAGAGCACTTTTTACTATGCGCACCCAACCAGAGTGACGGGAGGAGCACATTTCAGAAAACGTGCTCAGCTCGTCGAGAAAATGCGATTTAAGCAATAAAATTAAAAATGCACCCAAAACCTAAACCAAACGTTACAGGTGGTTATTTCTTCATGCGCAGTGGTCAACGCGGCACTCTCTAGCTGCCAAGAGCACTTTTTACTATGCGCACCCAACCAGAGTGACGGGAGGAGCACATTTCAGAAAACGTGCTCAGCTCGTCCAGAAAATGCGATTTAAGCAATAAAATTAAAAATGCACCTAAAACCTAAACCAAACGTTGCAGATGGTCATTTCTTCATGCGCAGTGGTCAACGCGGCACTCTCTGGCTGCCAAGAGCACTTTTTACTATGCGCACCCAACCAGAGTGACGGGAGGAGCACATTTCAGAAAACGTGCTCAGCTCGTCCAGAAAATGCGATTTAAGCAATAAAATTAAAAATGCACCTAAAACCTAAACCAAACGTTGCAGATGGTCATTTCTTCATGCGCAGTAGTCAACGCGGCACTCTCTAGCTGCCAAGAGCACTTTTTACTATGTGCACCCAACCAGAGTGACGTGAGGAGCACATTTCAGAAAACGTGCTCAACTCGTCGAGAAAATGCGATTTAAGCAATAAAATTAAAAATGCACCAAAAACCGAAACCAAACGTTGCAGATGGTCATTTCTTCATGCGCAGTGGTCAACGCGGCACTCTCTAGCTGCCAAGAGCACTTTTTACTATGCACACCCAACCAGAGTGACGGGAGGAGCACATTTCAGAAAACGTGCTCAGCTCGTCGAGAAAATGCGATTTAAGCAATAAAATTAAAAATGCACCCAAAACATTAAACCAAACGTTGCAGGTGGTTATTTCTTTATGCGCAGTGGTCAACGCGGCACTCTCTAGCTGCCAAGAGCATTTTTTACTATGCACACCCAACCAGAGTGACGGGAGGAGCACATTTCAGAAAACGTGCTCAGCTCGTCGAGAAAATGCGATTTAAGCAATAAAATTAAAAATGCACCTAAAACCTAAACCAAACGTTGCAGGTGGTTATTTCTCCGTGCGCAGCAGTCAACGCGGCACTCTCTAGCTGCCAAGAGCACTTTTTACTATGCGCACCCAACCAGAGTGACGGGAGGAGCACATTTCAGAAAACGTGCTCAGCTCGTCGAGTAAATGCAATTTAAGCAATAAAATTAAAAATGCACCCAAAACCTAAACCAAACGTTGCAGGTGGTAATTTCTTCATGCGCAGTGGTCAACGCGGCACTCTCTCGCTGCCAAGAGCATTTTTTACTATGCGCACCCAACCAGAGTGACGGGAGGAGCACATTTCAGAAAACGTGCTCAGCTCGTCGAGAAAATGCGATTTAAGCAATAAAATTAAAAATGCACCTAAAACCTAAACCAAACGTTGCAGGTGGTTATTTCTTCGTGCGCAGCAGTCAACGCGGCACTCTCTAGCTGCCAAGAGCACTTTTTACTATGCGCACCCAACCAGAGTGACGGGAGGAGCACATTTCAGAAAACGTGCTCGTCGAGTAAATGCGATTTAAGCAATAAAATTAAAAATGCACCTAAAAACCTAAACCAAACGTTGCAGGTGGTTATTTCTTCATGCGCATTGGTCAACGCGGCACTCTCTAGCTGCCAAGAGCACTTTTTACTATGCGCACCCAACCAGAGTGACGGGAGGAGCACATTTCAGAAAACGTGCTCAGCTCGTTGAGAAAATGCGATTTAAGCTATAAAATTAAAAATGCACCCAAAACCTAAACCAAACATTGCAGGTGGTTATTTCTTCATGCGCAGTGGTCAACGCGGCACTCTCTAGCTGCCAAGAGCACTTTTTACTATGCACACCCAACCAGAGTGACGGGAGGAGCGCATTTCAGAAAACGTGCTCAGCTCGACGAGAAAATGCGATTTAAGCAATAAAATTAAAAATGCACCCAAAACCTAAACCAAACGTTGCAGGTTGTTATTTCTTCATGCGCAGTGGTCAACGCGGCACTCTCTAGCTGCCAAGAGCACTTTTTACGATGCACACCCAACCAGAGAGACGGGAGGAGCGCATTTCAGAAAACGTGCTCAGCTCGACGAGAAAATGCGATTTAAGCAATAAAATTAAAAATGCACCCAAAACCTAAACCAAACGTTGCAGGTGGTTATTTCTTAATGCGCAGTGGTCAACGCGGCACTCTCTAGCTGCCAAAAGCACTTTTTACTATTCGCACCCAACCAGAGTGACGGGAGGAGCACATTTCAGAAAACGTGCTCAGCTCGTCGAGAAAATGCGATTTAAGCAATAAAATTAAAAATGCACCCAAAACCTAAACCAAACGTTGCATGTGGTTATTTCTTCATGCGCAGTGGTCAACGCGGCACTCTCTAGCTGCCAAGAGCACTTTTTACTATGCGCACCCAACCAGAGTGACGGGAGGAGCACATTTCAGAAAACGTGCTCAGCTCGTCCAGAAAATGCGATTTAAGCAATAAAATTAAAAATGCACATAAAACCTAAACCAAACGTTGCAGATGGTCATTTCTTCATGCGCAGTGGTCAACGCGGCACTCTCTAGCTGCCAAGAGCACTTTTTACTATGCACACCCAACCAGAGTGACGGGAGGAGCGCATTTTAGAAAACGTGCTCAGCTCGACGAGAAAATGCGATTTAAGCAATAAAATTAAAAATGCACCCAAAACCTAAACCAAACGTTGCAGGTGGTTATTTCTTCATGCGCAGCAGTCAACACGGCACTCTCTAGCTGCCAAGAGCACTTTTTACTATGCGCACCCACCCAGAGTGACGGGAGGAGCATATTTCAGAAAACGTGCTCAGCTCGTCCAGATAATGCGATTTAAGCAATAAAATTAAAAATGCACCCAAAACCTAAACCAAACGTTGCAGGTGGTTATTTCTTCATGCGCAGTGGTCAACGCGGCACTCTGTAGCTGCCAAGAGCACCTTTTACTATGCACACCCAACCAGAGTGACGGGAGGAGCGCATTTTAGAAAACGTGCTCAGCTCGTCGAGATAATGCGATTTAAGCAATAAAATTAAAAATGCACCTAAAACCTAAACCAAACGTTGCAGGTGGATATTTCTTCATGCGCAGTGGTCAACGCGGCACTCTCTAGCTGCCAAGAGCACTTTTTACTATGCGCACCCAACCAGAGTGACGGGAGGAGCACATTTCAGAAAACGTGCTCAGCTCGTCGAGAAAATGCGATTTAAGCAATAAAATTAAAAATGCACCCAAAACCTAAACCAAACGTTGCAGATGGTCATTTCTTCATGCGCAGTGGTCAACGCGGTTCTCTTTAGCTGCCAAGAGCACTTTTTACTATGCGCACCCAACCAGAGTGACGGGAGGAGCACATTTCAGAAAACGTGCTCAGCTCGTTGAGAAAATGCGATTTAAGCAATAAAATTAAAAATGCACCTAAAACCTAAACCAAACGTTGCAGGTGGTTATTTCTTCGTGCACAGCAGTCAACGCGGCACTCTCTAGCTGCCAAGAGCACTTTTTACTATGCGCACCCAACCAGAGTGACGGGAGGAGCACATTTCAGAAAACGTGCTCAGCTCGTCGAGTAAATGCAATTTAAGCAATAAAATTAAAAATGCACCCAAAACCTAAACCAAACGTTGCAGGTTGTTATTTCTTCATGCGCAGTGGTCAACGCGGCACTCTCTAGCTGCCAAGAGCACTTTTTACGATGCACACCCAACCAGAGAGACGGGAGGAGCGCATTTCAGAAAACGTGCTCAGCTCGACGAGAAAATGCGATTTAAGCAATAAAATTAAAAATGCACCCAAAACCTAAACCAAACGTTGCAGGTGGTTATTTCTTAATGCGCAGTGGTCAACGCGGCACTCTCTAGCTGCCAAGAGCACTTTTTACTATTCGCACCCAACCAGAGTGACGGGAGGAGCACATTTCAGAAAACGTGCTCAGCTCGTCGAGAAAATGCGATTTAAGCAATAAAATTAAAAATGCACCCAAAACCTAAACCAAACGTTGCATGTGGTTATTTCTTCATGCGCAGTGGTCAACGCGGCACTCTCTAGCTGCCAAGAGCACTTTTTACTATGCGCACCCAACCAGAGTGACGGGAGGAGCACATTTCAGAAAACGTGCTCAGCTCGTCGAGTAAATGCGATTTAAGCAATAAAATTAAAAATGCACCCAAAACCTAAACCAAACGTTGCAGGTGGTTATTTCTTCATGCGCAGTGGTCAACGCGGCAGTCTCTAGCTGCCAAGAGCACTTTTTACTATGCGCACCCAACCAGAGTGACGGGAGGAGCGCATTTTAGAAAACGTGCTCAGCTCGACGAGAAAATGCGATTTAAGCAATAAAATTAAAAATGCACCTAAAACCTAAACCAAACGTTGCAGGTGGTTATTTCTTCATGCGCAGTGGTCAACGCGGCACTCTCTAGCTGCCAAGAGCACTTTTTACTATGCGCACCCAACCAGAGTGACAGGAGGAGCACATTTCAGAAAACGTGCTCAGCTCGTCGAGAAAATGCGATTTAAGCAATAAAATTAAAAATGCACCCAAAACCTAAACCAAACGTTGCAGGTGGTTATTTCTTCATATGCAGCAGTCAACGCGGCACTCTCTAGCTGCCAAGAGCACTTTTTACTATGCGCACCCAACCAGAGTGACGGGAGGAGCACATTTCAGAAAACGTGCTCAGCTCGTCGAGAAAATGCGATTTAAGCAATAAAATAAAAAATGCACCTAAAACCTAAACCAAACGTTGCAGGTGGATATTTCTTCATGCGCAGTGGTCAACGCGGCACTCTCTCGCTGCCAAGAGCACTTTTTACTATGCGCACCCAACCAGAGTGACGGGAGGAGCACATTTCAGAAAACGTGCTCAGCTCGTCGAGAAAATGCGATTTAAGCAATAAAATTAAAAATGCACCTAAAACCTAAACCAAACGTTGCAGGTGGTTATTTCTTCGTGCACAGCAGTCAACGCGGCACTCTCTAGCTGCCAAGAGCACTTTTTACTATGCGCACCCAACCAGAGTGACGGGAGGAGCACATTTCAGAAAACGTGCTCAGCTCGTCGAGTAAATGCGATTTAAGCAATAAAATTAAAAATGCACCCAAAACCTAAACCAAACGTTGCAGGTGGTTATTTCTTCATGCGCAGTGGTCAACGCGGCACTCTCTCGCTGCCAAGAGCACTTTTTACTATGCGCACCCAACCAGAGTGACGGGAGGAGCACATTTCAGAAAACGTGCTCAGCTCATCGAGAAAATGCGATTTAAGCAATAAAATTAAAAATGCACCTAAAACCTAAACCAAACGTTGCAGGTGGTTATTTCTTCATGCGCAGTGGTCAACGCGGCACTCTCTAGCTGCCAAGAGCACTTTTTACTATGCGCACCCAACCAGAGTGACGGGAGGAGCACATTTCAGAAAACGTGCTCAGCTCGTCGAGAAAATGCGATTTAAGCAATAAAATTAAAAATGCACCTAAAACCTAAACCAAACGTTGCAGGTGGTTATTTCTTCGTGCGCAGCAGTCAACGCGGCACTCTCTAGCTGCCAAGAGCACTTTTTACTATGCGCACCCAACCAGAGTGACGGGAGGAGCACATTTCAGAAAACGTGCTCAGCTCGTCGAGTAAATGCGATTTAAGCAATAAAATTAAAAATGCACCCAAAACCTAAACCAAACGTTGCAGGTGGTTATTTCTTCATGCGCAGTGGTCAACGCGGCAGTCTCTAGCTGCCAAGAGCACTTTTTACTATGCGCACCCAACCAGAGTGACGGGAGGAGCACATTTCAGAAAACGTGCTCAGCTCGTCCAGAAAATGCGATTTAAGCAATAAAATTAAAAATGCACCTAAAACCTAAACCAAACGTTGCAGATGGTCATTTCTTCATGCGCAGTGGTCAACGCGGCACTCTCTAGCTACCAAGAGCATTTTTTACTATGCGCACCCAACCAGAGTGACGGGAGGAGCACATTTCAGAAAACGTGCTCAGCTCGTCGAGAAAATGCGATTTAAGCAATAAAATTAAAAATGCACCTAAAACCTAAACTAAACGTTGCAGGTGGTTATTTCTTCATGCGCAGCAGTCAACGCGGCACTCTCTAGCTGCCAAGAGCACTTTTTACTATGCGCACCCAACCAGAGTGACGGGAGGAGCGCATTTCAGAAAACGTGCTCAGCTCGTCGAGAAAATGCGATTTAAGCAATAACATTAAAAATGCACCTAAAACCTAAACCAAACGTTGCAGGTGGTTATTTCTTCATGCGCAGCAGTCAACGCGGCACTCTCTAGCTGCCAAGAGCACTTTTTACTATGCGGACCCAACCAGAGTGACGGGAGGAGCACATTTCAGAAAACGTGCTCAGCTCGTCGAGAAAATGCGATTTAAGCAATAAAATAAAAAATGCACCTACAACCTAAACCAAACGCTGCAGATGGTCATTTCTTCATGTGCAGTGGTCAACGCGGAACTCTCTAGCTGCCAAGAGCACCTTTTACTATGCGCACCCAACCAGAGTGACGGGAGGAGCACATTTCAGAAAACGTGCTCAGCTCGTCGAGAAAATGCGATTTAAGCAATAAAATTAAAAATGCACCCAAAACCTAAACCAAACGTTGCAGGTGGTTATTTCTTAGTGCGCAGCAGTCAACGCGGCACTCTCTAGCTGCCAAGAGCACTTTTTAATATGCACACCCAACCAGAGTGACGGGAGGAGCGCATTTCAGAAAACGTGCTCAGCTCGACGAGAACATGCGATTTAAGCAATAAAATTAAAAATGCACCCAAAACCTAAACCAAACGTTGCAGGTGGTTATTTCTTCGTGCGCAGCAGTCAACGCGGCACTCTCTAGCTGCCAAGAACACTTTTTACTATGCGCACCCAACCAGAGTGACGAGAGGAGCACATTTCAGAAAACGTGCTCAGCTCGTCGAGAAAATGCGATTTAAGCAATAAAATTAAAAATGCACCCAAAACCTAAACCAAACGTTGCAGGTGGTTATTTCTTCATGCGCAGTGGTCAAGGCGGCACTCTCTAGCTGCCAAGAGCACTTTTTACTATGCGCACCCAACCAGAGTGACGGGAGGAGCACATTTCAGAAAACGTGCTCAGCTCGTCGAGAAAATGCGATTTAAGCAATAAAATTAAAAATGCACCTAAAACCTAAACCAAACGTTGCAGGTGGTTATTTCTTCATGCGCAGTGGTCAACGCGGCACTCTCTAGCTGCCAAGAGCACTTTTTACTATGCGCACCCAACCAGAGTGACGGGAGGAGCACATTTCAGAAAACGTGCTCAGCTCGTCGAGAAAATGCGATTTAAGCAATAAAATTAAAACTGCACCCAAAACCTAAACCAAACGTTGCAGATGGTCATTTCTTCATGCGCAGTGGTCAACGCGGCACTCTCTAGCTGCCAAGAGCACGTTTTACTATGCGCACCCAACCAGAGTGACGGGAGGACCACATTTCAGAAAACGTGCTCAGCTCGTCGAGAAAATGCGATTTAAGCAATAAAATTAAAAATGCACCCAAAACCTAAACCAAACGTTGCAGGTGGTTATTTCTTCATGCGCAGCAGTCAACGCGGCACTCTCTAGCTGCCAAGAGCACTTTTTACTATGCGCACCCAACCAGAGTGACGGGAGGAGCACATTTCAGAAAACGTGCTCAGCTCGTCGAGAAAATGCGATTTAAGCAATAAAATTAAAAATGCACCCAAAACCTAAACCAAACGTTGCAGGTGGTTATTTCTTCATGCGCAGTGGTCAACGCGGAACTCTCTAGCTGCCAAGAGCACTTTTTACTATGCGCACCCAACCAGAGTGACGGGAGGAGCACATTTCAGAAAACGTGCTCAGCTCGTCCAGAAAAGGCTATTTAAGCAATAAAATAAAAAATGCACATAAAACCTAAACCAAACGTTGCAGATGGTCATTTCTTCATGCGCAGTGGTCAATGCGGCACTCTCTAGCTGCCAAGAGCACTTTTTACTATGCGCACCAAACCAGAGTGACGGGAGGACCACATTTCAGAAAACGTGCTCAGCTCGTCGAGAAAATGCGATTTAAGCAATAAAATTAAAACTGCACCCAAAACCTAAACCAAACGTTGCAGATGGTCATTTCTTCACGCGCAGTGGTCAACGCGGCACTCTCTAGCTGCCAAGAGCACTTTTTACTATGCACACCCAACCAGAGTGACGGGAGGAGCACATTTCAGAAAACGTGCTCAGCTCGTCGAGAAAATGCGATTTAAGCAATAAAATTAAAAATGCACCCAAAACCTAAACCAAACGTTGCAGGTGGTTATTTCTTCATGCGCAGCAGTCAACGCGGCACTCTCTAGCTGCCAAGAGCACTTTTTACTATGCGCACCCAACCAGAGTGACGGGAGGAGCACATTTCAGAAAACGTGCTCAGCTCGTCGAGAAAATGCGATTTAAGCAATAAAATTAAAAATGCACCCAAAACCTAAACCAAACGTTGCAGGTGGTTATTTCTTCATGCGCAGCAGTCAACGCGGCACTCTCTAGCTGCCAAGAGCACTTTTTACTATGCGCACCCAACCAGAGTGACGGGAGGAGCACATTTCAGAAAACGTGCTCAGCTCGTCGAGAAAATGCGATTTAAGCAATGAAATAAAAAATGCACCCAAAACCTAAACCAAACGTTGCAGGTGGTTATTTCTTCATGCGCAGCGGTCAACGCGGCACTCTCTAGCTGCCAAGAGCACTTTTTACTATGCGCACCCAACCAGAGTGACGGGAGGAGCACATTTCAGAAAACGTGCTCAGCTCGTCGAGAAAATGCGATTTAAGCAATAAAATTAAAAATGCACCTAAAACCCAAACCAAACGTTGCAGGTGGTTATTTCTTCATGCGCAGTGGTCAACGCGGCACTCTCTAGCTGCCAAGAGCACTTTTTACTATGCGCACCCAACCAGAGTGACGGGAGGAGCACATTTCAGAAAATGTGCTCAGCTCGTCGAGAAAATGCCATTTAAGCCGTACAATTAAAAATGCACCTAAAACCTAAACCAAACGTTGCAGGTGGTTGTTTCTTCATGCGCAGTGGTCAACGTGGCACTCTCTAGCTCCCAAGAGCACTTTTTACTATGCGCACCCAACCAGAGTGACGGGAGGACCACATTTCAGAAAACGTGCTCAGGTCGTCGAGAAAATGCGATTTAAGCAATAAAATAAAAAATGCACCCAAAACCTAAAACAAACGTTGCAGGTGGTTATTTCTTCATGCGCAGTGGTCAACGCGGCACTCTCTAGCTGCCAAGAGCACTTTTTAATATGCACACCCAACAAGAGTGACGGGAGGAGCACATTTCAGAAAACGTGCTCAGCTCGTCGAGAAAATGCGATTTAAGCAATACAATTAAAAATGCACCCAAAACCTAAACCAAACGTTGCAGATGGTCATTTCTTCATGTGCAGTGGTCAACGCGGCACTCTCGAGCTGCCAAGAGCACTTTTTACTATGCACACCCAACCAGAGTGACGGGAGGAGCACATTTCAGAAAACGTGCTCAGCTCGTCGAGAAAATGCGATTTAAGCAATAAAATTAAAAATGCACCTAAAACCCAAACCAAACGTTGCAGGTGGTTATTTCTTCATGCGCAGTGGTCAACGCGGCACTCTCTAGCTGCCAAGAGCACTTTTTACTATGCGCACCCAACCAGAGTGACGGGAGGAGCACATTTCAGAAAACGTGCTCAGCTCGTTGAGAAAATGCGATTTAAGCAATAAAATTAAAAATGCACCCAAAACCTAAACCAAACGTTGCAGGTGGTTATTTCTTCATGCGCAGTGGTCAACGCAGCACTCTCTAGCTGCCAAGAGCACTTTTTACGATGCACACCCAACCAGAGAGACGGGAGGAGCGCATTTCAGAAAACGTGCTCAGCTCGACGAGAAAATGCGATTTAAGCAATAAAATTAAAAATGCACCCAAAACCTAAACCAAACGTTGCAGGTGGTAATTTCTTCATGCGCAGTGGTCAACGCGGCACTCTCTAGCTGCCAAGAGCACTTTTTACTATGCGCACCCAACCAGAGTGACGGGAGGAGCACATTTCAGAAAACGTGCTCAGCTCGTCGAGAAAATGCGATTTAAGCAATAAAATTAAAAATGCACCTAAAACCCAAACCAAACGTTGCAGGTGGTTATTTCTTCATGCGCAGTGGTCAACGCGGCACTCTCTAGCTGCCAAGAGCACTTTTTACTATGCGCACCCAACCAGAGTGACGGGAGGAGCACATTTCAGAAAACGTGCTCAGCTCGTCGAGAAAATGCGATTTAAGCAATAAAATTAAAAATGCACCCAAAACCTAAACCAAACGTTACAGGTGGTTATTTCTTCATGCGCAGTGGTCAACGCGGCACTCTCTAGCTGCCAAGAGCACTTTTTACTATGCGCACCCAACCAGAGTGACGGGAGGAGCACATTTCAGAAAACGTGCTCAGCTCGTCCAGAAAATGCGATTTAAGCAATAAAATTAAAAATGCACCTAAAACCTAAACCAAACGTTGCAGATGGTCATTTCTTCATGCGCAGTGGTCAACGCGGCACTCTCTGGCTGCCAAGAGCACTTTTTACTATGCGCACCCAACCAGAGTGACGGGAGGAGCACATTTCAGAAAACGTGCTCAGCTCGTCCAGAAAATGCGATTTAAGCAATAAAATTAAAAATGCACCTAAAACCTAAACCAAACGTTGCAGATGGTCATTTCTTCATGCGCAGTAGTCAACGCGGCACTCTCTAGCTGCCAAGAGCACTTTTTACTATGTGCACCCAACCAGAGTGACGTGAGGAGCACATTTCAGAAAACGTGCTCAACTCGTCGAGAAAATGCGATTTAAGCAATAAAATTAAAAATGCACCAAAAACCGAAACCAAACGTTGCAGATGGTCATTTCTTCATGCGCAGTGGTCAACGCGGCACTCTCTAGCTGCCAAGAGCACTTTTTACTATGCACACCCAACCAGAGTGACGGGAGGAGCACATTTCAGAAAACGTGCTCAGCTCGTCGAGAAAATGCGATTTAAGCAATAAAATTAAAAATGCACCCAAAACATTAAACCAAACGTTGCAGGTGGTTATTTCTTTATGCGCAGTGGTCAACGCGGCACTCTCTAGCTGCCAAGAGCATTTTTTACTATGCACACCCAACCAGAGTGACGGGAGGAGCACATTTCAGAAAACGTGCTCAGCTCGTCGAGAAAATGCGATTTAAGCAATAAAATTAAAAATGCACCTAAAACCTAAACCAAACGTTGCAGGTGGTTATTTCTCCGTGCGCAGCAGTCAACGCGGCACTCTCTAGCTGCCAAGAGCACTTTTTACTATGCGCACCCAACCAGAGTGACGGGAGGAGCACATTTCAGAAAACGTGCTCAGCTCGTCGAGTAAATGCAATTTAAGCAATAAAATTAAAAATGCACCCAAAACCTAAACCAAACGTTGCAGGTGGTAATTTCTTCATGCGCAGTGGTCAACGCGGCACTCTCTCGCTGCCAAGAGCATTTTTTACTATGCGCACCCAACCAGAGTGACGGGAGGAGCACATTTCAGAAAACGTGCTCAGCTCGTCGAGAAAATGCGATTTAAGCAATAAAATTAAAAATGCACCTAAAACCTAAACCAAACGTTGCAGGTGGTTATTTCTTCGTGCGCAGCAGTCAACGCGGCACTCTCTAGCTGCCAAGAGCACTTTTTACTATGCGCACCCAACCAGAGTGACGGGAGGAGCACATTTCAGAAAACGTGCTCGTCGAGTAAATGCGATTTAAGCAATAAAATTAAAAATGCACCCAAAACCTAAACCAAACGTTGCAGGTGGTTATTTCTTCATGCGCAGTGGTCAACGCGGCACTCTCTAGCTGCCAAGAGCACTTTTTACTATGCGCACCCAACCAGAGTGACGGGAGGAGCACATTTCAGAAAACGTGCGCAGCTCGTCCAGAAAATGCGATTTAAGCAATAAAATTAAAAATGCACCCAAAACCTAAACCAAACATTGCAGGTGGTTATTTCTTCATGCGCAGTGGTCAACGCGGAACTCTCTAGCTGCCAAGAGCACTTTTTACTATGCGCACCCAACCAGAGTGACGGGAGGAGCACATTTCAGAAAACGTGCTCAGCTCGTCGAGAAAATGCGATTTAAGCAATAAAATTAAAAATGCACCTAAAACCTAAACCAAACGCTGCAGATGGTCATTTCTTCATGCGCAGTGGTCAACGCGGCACTCTCTAGATGCCAAAAGCACTTTTTACTATACACACCCAACCAGAGTGACGGGAGGAGCACATTCCAGAAAACGTGCTCAGCTCGTCGAGAAAATGCGATTTAAGCAATAAAATTAAAAATGCACCCAAAACCTAAAGCAAACGTTGCAGATGGTCATTTCTTCATGTGCAGTGGTCAACGCAGCACTCTCTAGCTGCCAAGAGCACTTTTTACTATGCACACCCAACCAGAGTGACGGGAGGAGCGCATTTCAGGAAACGTGCTCAGCTCGTCGAGAAAATGCGATTTAAGCAATAAAATTAAAAATGCACCCAAAACCTAAACCAAACGTTGCAGGTGGTTATTTCTTCATGTGCAGTGGTCAACGCGGCACTCTCTAGCTGCCAAGAGCACTTTTTACTATGCGCACCCAACCAGAGTGACGGGAGGAGCACATTTCAGAAAACGTGCTCAGCTCGCCGAGAAAATGCGATTTAAGCAATACAATTAAAAATGCACCTAAAACCTAAACCAAACGTTGCAGGTGGTTATTTCTTCATGTGCAGTGGTCAACGCGGCACTCTCTAGCTGCCAAGAGCACTTTTTACTATGCGCACCCACGCAGAGTGACGGGTGAGCACATTTAAGAAAACGTGCTCAGCTCGTCGAGAAAATGCGATTTAAGCAATTAAATTAAAAATGCACCTAAAATCTATACCAAACGTTGCAGGTGGTTATTTCTTCATGCGCAGCAGTCAACACGGCACTCTCTAGCTGCCAAGAGCACTTTTTACTATGCACACCCAACCAGAGTGACGGGAGGAGCACATTTCAGAAAACGTGCTCAGCTCGTCGAGAAAATGCGATTTAAGCAATACAATTAAAAATGCACCCAAAACATTAAACCAAACGTTGCAGGTGGTTATTTCTTCATGCGCAGTGGTCAACGCGGCACTCTCTAGCTGCCAAGAGCATTTTTTACTATGCGCACCCAACCAGAGTGACGGGAGGAGCACATTTCAGAAAACGTGCTCAGCTCGTCGAGAAAATGCGATTTAAGCAATAAAATTAAAAATGCACCTAAAACCTAAACCAAACGTTGCAGGTGGTTATTTCTTCATGCGCAGTGGTCAACGCGGCACTCTCTAGCTGCCAAGAGCACTTTTTACTATGCGCATCCAACCAGAGCGACGGGAGGAGCACATTTCAGAAAACGTGCTCAGCTCGTCCAGAAAATGCGATTTAAGCAATAAAATTAAAAATGCACCTAAAACCTAAACCAAACGTTGCAGATGGTCATTTCTTCATGCGCAGTGGTCAACGCGGCACTCTCTAGCTGCCAAGAGCACTTTTTACTATGCGCACCCAACCAGAGTGACGGGAGGAGCACATTTCAGAAAACGTTCTCAGCTCGTCCAGACAATGCGATTTAAGCAATAAAATTAAAAATGCACCCAAAACCTAAACCAAACGTTGCAGGTGGTTATTTCTTCATGCGCAGTGGTCAACGCGGCACTCTCTAGCTGCCAAGAGCACTTTTTACTATGCGCACCCAACCAGAGTGACGGGAGGAGCGCATTTCAGAAAACGTGCTCAGCTCGTCGAGAAAATGCGATTTAAGCAATAAAATTAAAAATGCACCTAAAACCCAAACCAAACGTTGCAGGTGGTCATTTCTTCATGCGCAGTGGTCAACGCGGCACTCTCTGGCTGCCAAGAGCACTTTTTACTATGCGCACCCAACCAGAGTGACGGGAGGAGCACATTTCAGAAAACGTGCTCAGCTCGTCCAAAAAATGCGATTTAAGCAATAAAATTAAAAATGCACCTAAAACCTAAACCAAACGTTGCAGATGGTCATTTCTTCATGCGCAGTGGTCAACGCGGCACTCTCTAGCTGCCAAGAGCACTTTTTACTATCTGCACCCAACCAGAGTGACGTGAGGAGCACATTTCAGAAAACGTGCTCAACTCGTCGAGAAAATGCGATTTAAGCAATAAAATTAAAAATGCACCAAAAACCGAAACCAAACGTTGCAGATGGTGATTTCTTCATGCGCAGTGGTCAACGCGGCACTCTCTAGCTGCCAAGAGCACTTTTTACTATGCACACCCAACCAGAGTGACGGGAGGAGCACATTTCAGAAAACGTGCTCAGCTCGTCGAGAAAATGCGATTTAAGCAATAAAATTAAAAATGCACCCAAAACATTAAACCAAACGTTGCAGGTGGTTATTTCTTCATGCGCAGTGGTCAACGCGGCACTCTCTAGCTGCCAAGAGCATTTTTTACTATGCGCACCCAACCAGAGTGACGGGAGGAGCACATTTCAGAAAACGTGCTCAGCTCGTCGAGAAAATGCGATTTAAGCAATAAAATAAAAAATGCACCTAAAACCTAAACTAAACGTTGCAGGTGGATATTTCTTCATGCGCAGTGGTCAACGCGGCACTCTCAAGCTGCCAAGAGCACTTTTTACTATGCGCACCCAACCAGAGTGACGTGAGGAGCACATTTCAGAAAACGTGCTCAGCTCGTCGAGAAAATGCGATTTAAGCAATAAAATTAAAAATGCACCCAAAACATTAAACCAAACGTTGCAGGTGGTTATTTCTTCATGCGCAGTGGTCAACGCGGCACTCTCTCGCTGCCAAGAGCATTTTTTACTATGCGCATCCAACCAGAGTGACGGGAGGAGCACATTTCAGAAAACGTGCTCAGCTCGTCGAGTAAATGCAATTTAAGCAATAAAATTAAAAATGCACCCAAAACCTAAACCAAACGTTGCAGGTGGTTATTTCTTCATGCGCAGTGGTCAACGCGGCACTCTCTAGCTGCCAAGAGCACTTTTTACTATGCGCACCCAACCAGAGTGACGGGAGGAGCACATTTCAGAAAACGTGCTCAGCTCGTCGAGTAAATGCAATTTAAGCAATAAAATTAAAAATGCACCCAAAACCTAAACCAAACGTTGCAGGTGGTTATTTCTTCATGCGCAGTGGTCAACGTGGCACTCTCTAGCTGCCAAGAGCACTTTTTACTATGCGCACCCAACCAGAGTGACGGGAGGAGCGCATTTCAGAAAACGTGCTCAGCTCGTCGAGAAAATGCGATTTAAGCAATAAAATTAAAAATGCACCTAAAACCTAAACCAAAAGTTGCAGGTGGTTATTTCTTCATGCGCAGCAGTCAACACGGCACTCTCTAGCTGCCAAGAGCACTTTTTACTATGCGCACCCAACCAGAGTGACGGGAGGAGCACATTTCAGAAAACGTGCTCAGCTCGTCCAGAAAATGCGATTTAAGCAATAAAATTAAAAATGCACCTAAAACCTAAACCAAACGTTGCAGATGGTCATTTCTTCATGCGCAGTGGTCAACGCGGCACTCTCTAGCTGCCAAGAGCACTTTTTACTATGCACACCCAACCAGAGTGACGGGAGGAGCACATTTCAGAAAATGTGCTCAGCTCGTCCAGACAATGCGATTTAAGCAATAAAATTAAAAATGCACCCAAAACCTAAACCAAACGTTGCAGGTGGTTATTTCTTCATGCGCAGTGGTCAACGCGGCACTCTCTAGCTGCCAAGAGCACTTTTTACTATGCGCACCCAACCAGAGTGACGGGAGGAGCGCATTTCAGAAAACGTGCTCAGCTCGTCGAGAAAATGCGATTTAAGCAATAAAATTAAAAATGCACCTAAAACCTAAACCAAAAGTTGCAGGTGATTATTTCTTCATGCGCAGCGGTCAACACGGCACTCTCGAGCTGCCAAGAGCACTTTTTAATATGCACACCCAACAAGAGTGACGGGAGGAGCACATTTCAGAAAACGTGCTCAGCTCGTCGAGAAAATGCGATTTAAGCAATAAAATTAAAAATGCACCCAAAACCTAAACCAAACGTTGCAGATGGTCATTTCTTCATGTGCAGTGGTCAACGCGGCACTCTCGAGCTGCCAAGAGCACTTTTTACTATGCACACCCAACCAGAGTGACGGGAGGAGCACATTTCAGAAAACGTGCTCAGCTCGTCGAGAAAATGCGATTTAAGCAATAAAATTAAAAATGCACCTAAAACCCAAACCAAACGTTGCAGGTGGTTATTTCTTCATGCGCAGTGGTCAACGCAGCACTCTCTAGCTGCCAAGAGCACTTTTTACTATGCGCACCCAACCAGAGTGACGGGAGGAGCACATTTCAGAAAACGTGCTCAGCTCGTTGAGAAAATGCGATTTAAGCAATAAAATTAAAAATGCACCCAAAACCTAAACCAAACGTTGCAGGTGGTTATTTCTTCATGCGCAGTGGTCAACGCAGCACTCTCTAGCTGCCAAGAGCACTTTTTACGATGCACACCCAACCAGAGAGACGGGAGGAGCGCATTTCAGAAAACGTGCTCAGCTCGACGAGAAAATGCGATTTAAGCAATAAAATTAAAAATGCACCCCAAACCTAAACCAAACGTTGCAGGTGGTAATTTCTTCATGCGCAGTGGTCAACGCGGCACTCTCTAGCTGCCAAGAGCACTTTTTACTATGCGCACCCAACCAGAGTGACGGGAGGAGCACATTTCAGAAAACGTGCTCAGCTCGTCGAGAAAATGCGATTTAAGCAATAAAATTAAAAATGCACCCAAAACCTAAACCAAACGTTGCAGGTGGTCATTTCTTCATGCGCAGTGGTCAACGCGGCACTCTCTAGCTGCCAAGAGCACTTTTTACTATGCGCACCCAACCAGAGTGACCGGAGGAGCACATTTCAGAAAACGTGCTCAGCTCGTCCAGAAAATGCGATTTAAGCAATAAAATTAAAAATGCACCTAAAACCTAAACCAAACGTTGCAGATGGTCATTTCTTCATGCGCAGTGGTCAACGCGGCACTCTCTAGCTGCCAAGAGCACTTTTTACTATGCGCACCCAACCAGAGTGACGGGAGGAGCACATTTCAGAAAACGTTCTCAGCTCGTCCAGACAATGCGATTTAAGCAATAAAATTAAAAATGCACCCAAAACCTAAACCAAACGTTGCAGGTGGTTATTTCTTCATGCGCAGTGGTCAACGCGGCACTCTCTAGCTGCCAAGAGCACTTTTTACTATGCGCACCCAACCAGAGTGACGGGAGGAGCGCATTTCAGAAAACGTGCTCAGCTCGTCGAGAAAATGCGATTTAAGCAATAAAATTAAAAATGCACCTAAAACCCAAACCAAACGTTGCAGGTGGTCATTTCTTCATGCGCAGTGGTCAACGCGGCACTCTCTGGCTGCCAAGAGCACTTTTTACTATGCGCACCCAACCAGAGTGACGGGAGGAGCACATTTCAGAAAACGTGCTCAGCTCGTCCAGAAAATGCGATTTAAGCAATAAAATTAAAAATGCACCTAAAACCTAAACCAAACGTTGCAGATGGTCATTTCTTCATGCGCAGTGGTCAACGCGGCACTCTCTAGCTGCCAAGAGCACTTTTTACTATGAGCACCCAACCAGAGTGACGTGAGGAGCACATTTCAGAAAACGTGCTCAACTCGTCGAGAAAATGCGATTTAAGCAATAAAATTAAAAATGCACCTAAAACCTAAACCAAACGTTGCAGGTGGTTATTTCTTCATGCGCAGTGGTCAACGCGGCACTCTCTAGCTGCCAAGACCATTTTTTACTATGCGCACCCAACCAGAGTGACGGGAGGAGCACATTCCAGAAAACGTGCTCAGCTCGTCGAGAAAATGCGATTTAAGCAATAAAATTAAAAATACACCCAAAACCTAAACCAAACGTAGCAGGTGGTAATTTCTTCATGCGCAGTGGTCAACGCGGCACTCTCTAGCTGCCAAGAGCACTTTTTACTATGCGCACCCAACCAGAGTGACGGGAGGAGCACATTTCAGAAAACGTGCTCAGCTCGTCGAGAAAATGCGATTTAAGCAATAAAATTAAAAATGCACCCAAAACCTAAACCAAACGTTGCAGGTGGTTATTTCTTCATGCGCAGTGGTCAACGCGGCACTCTCTAGCTGCCAAGAGCACTTTTTACTATGCGCACCCAACCAGAGTGACGGGAGGAGCACATTTCAGAAAACGTGCTCAGCTCGTCCAGAAAATGCGATTTAAGCAATAAAATTAAAAATGCACCTAAAACCTAAACAAAAAGTTGCAGATGGTCAT
The DNA here is from genome assembly GCF_024217435.2 of Syngnathus scovelli. Taxonomy (NCBI): domain Eukaryota; kingdom Metazoa; phylum Chordata; class Actinopteri; order Syngnathiformes; family Syngnathidae; genus Syngnathus; species Syngnathus scovelli. The sequence goes on from NC_090861.1 coordinate 11,784,996, forward strand.
TTTTTCATGCGCAGTGGTCAACGCGGCACTCTCTAGCTGCCAAGAGCACTTTTTACTATGCACACCCAACCAGAGTGACGGGAGGAGCGCATTTTAGAAAACGTGCTCAGCTCGACGAGAAAATGCGATTTAAGCAATAAAATTAAAAATGCACCCAAAACCTAAACCAAACGTTGCAGGTGGTTATTTCTTCATGCGCAGTGGTCAACGCGGCACTCTCTAGCTGCCAAGAGCACTTTTTACTATGCGCACCCAACCAGAGTGACGGGAGGAGCACATTTCAGAAAACGTGCTCAGCTCGTCGAGAAAATGCGATTTAAGCAATAAAATTAAAAATGCACCTAAAACCTAAACCAAACGTTGCAGGTGGTTATTTCTTCATGCGCAGCAGTCAACGCGGCACTCTCTAGCTGCCAAGAGCACTTTTTACTATGCGCACCCAACCAGAGTGACGGGAGGAGCACATTTCAGAAAACGTGCTCAGCTCGTCGAGAAAATGCGATTTAAGCAATAAAATTAAAAATGCACACAAAACCTAAACCAAACGTTGCAGGTGGTTATTTCTTCATGCGCAGTGGTCAACGCGGCACTCTCTAGCTGCCAAGAGCACTTTTTACTATGCGCACCCAACCAGAGTGACGGGAGGAGCACATTTCAGAAAACGTGCTCAGCTCGTCGAGAAAATGCGATTTAAGCAATAAAATTAAAAATGCACCCAAAACCTAAACCAAACGTTGCAGGTGGTTATTTCTTCATATGCAGCAGTCAACGCGGCACTCTCTAGCTGCCAAGAGTACTTTTTACTATGCGCACCCAACCAGAGTGACGGGAGGAGCACATTTCAGAAAACGTGCTCAGCTCGTCGAGAAAATGCGATTTAAGCAATAAAATTAAAAATGCACCTAAAACCTAAACCAAACGTTGCAGGTGGTTATTTCTCCGTGCGCAGCAGTCAACGCGGCACTCTCTAGCTGCCAAGAGCACTTTTTACTATGCGCACCCAACCAGAGTGACGGGAGGAGCACATTTCAGAAAACGTGCTCAGCTCGTCGAGTAAATGCAATTTAAGCAATAAAATTAAAAATGCACCCAAAACCTAAACCAAACGTTGCAGGTGGTTATTTCTTTATGCGCAGTGGTCAACGCGGCACTCTCTAGCTGCCAAGAGCACTTTTTACTATGCGCACCCAACCAGAGTGACGGGAGGAGCACATTCCAGAAAACGTGCTCAGCTCGTCGAGAAAATGCGATTTAAGCAATAAAATTAAAAATGCACCCAAAACCTAAACCAAACGTTGCAGATGGTCATTTCTTCATGCGCAGTGGTCAACGCGGCACTCTCTAGCTGCCAAGAGCACTTTTTACTATGCACACCCAACCAGAGTGACGGGAGGAGCACATTTCAGAAAACGTGCTCAGCTCGTTGAGAAAATGCGATTTAAGCAATAAAATTAAAAATGCACCCAAAACCTAAACCAAACGTTGCAGGTGGTTATTTCTTCATGCGCAGTGGTCAACGCGGCACTCTCTAGCTGCCAAGAGCACTTTTTACTATGCACACCCAACCAGAGTGACGGGAGGAGCGCATTTCAGAAAACGTGCTCAGCTCGACGAGAAAATGCGATTTAAGCAATAAAATTAAAAATGCACCCAAAACCTAAACCAAACGTTGCAGGTGGTTATTTCTTCATGCGCAGTGGTCAACGCGGCACTCTCTAGCTGCCAAGAGCACTTTTTACTATGCGCACCCAACCAGAGTGACGGGAGGAGCACATTTCAGAAAACGTGCTCAGCTCGTCCAGAAAATGCGATTTAAGCAATAAAATTAAAAATGCACCTAAAACCTAAACCAAACGTTGCAGATGGTCATTTCTTCATGCGCAGTGGTCAACGCGGCACTCTCTAGCTGCCAAGAGCACTTTTTACTATGCACACCCAACCAGAGTGACGGGAGGAGCGCATTTTAGAAAACGTGCTCAGCTCGACGAGAAAATGCGATTTAAGCAATAAAATTAAAAATGCACCCAAAACCTAAACCAAACGTTGCAGGTGGTTATTTCTTCATGCGCAGTGGTCAACGCGGCACTCTCTAGCTGCCAAGAGCACTTTTTACTATGCGCACCCAACCAGAGTGACGGGAGGAGCACATTTCAGAAAACGTGCTCAGCTCGTCGAGAAAATGCGATTTAAGCAATAAAATTAAAAATGCACCTAAAACCTAAACCAAACGTTGCAGGTGGTTATTTCTTCATGCGCAGCAGTCAACGCGGCACTCTCTAGCTGCCAAGAGCACTTTTTACTATGCGCACCCAACCAGAGTGACGGGAGGAGCACATTTCAGAAAACGTGCTCAGCTCGTCGAGAAAATGCGATTTAAGCAATAAAATTAAAAATGCACCTAAAACCTAAACCAAACGTTGCAGGTGGTTATTTCTTCATGCGCAGTGGTCAACGCGGCACTCTCTAGCTGCCAAGAGCACTTTTTACTATGCGCACCCAACCAGAGTGACGGGAGGAGCACATTTCAGAAAACGTGCTCAGCTCGTCGAGAAAATGCGATTTAAGCAATAAAATTAAAAATGCACCCAAAACCTAAACCAAACGTTGCAGATGGTCATTTCTTCATGCGCAGTGGTCAACGCGGCACTCTCTAGCTGCCAAGAGCACTTTTTACTATGCACACCCAACCAGAGTGACGGGAGGAGCACATTTCAGAAAACGTGCTCAGCTCGTTGAGAAAATGCGATTTAAGCAATAAAATTAAAAATGCACCCAAAACCTAAACCAAACGTTGCAGGTGGTTACTTCTTCATGCGCAGTGGTCAACGCGGCACTCTCTAGCTGCCAAGAGCACTTTTTACTATGCACACCCAACCAGAGTGACGGGAGGAGCGCATTTCAGAAAACGTGCTCAGCTCGACGAGAAAATGCGATTTAAGCAATAAAATTAAAAATGCACCCAAAACCTAAACCAAACGTTGCAGGTGGTTATTTCTTCATGCGCAGTGGTCAACGCAGCACTCTCTAGCTGCCAAGAGCACTTTTTACGATGCACACCCAACCAGAGAGACGGGAGGAGCGCATTTCAGAAAACGTGCTCAGCTCGACGAGAAAATGCGATTTAAGCAATAAAATTAAAAATGCACCCAAAACCTAAACCAAACGTAGCAGGTGGTAATTTCTTCATGCGCAGTGGTCAACGCGGCACTCTCTAGCTGCCAAGAGCACTTTTTACTATGCGCACCCAACCAGAGTGACGGGAGGGGCACATTTCAGAAAACGTGCTCAGCTCGTCGAGAAAATGCGATTTAAGCAATAAAATTAAAAATGCACCCAAAACCTAAACCAAACGTTGCAGGTGGTTATTTCTTCATGCGCAGTGGTCAACGCGGCACTCTCTAGCTGCCAAGAGCACTTTTTACTATGCGCACCCAACCAGAGTGACGGGAGGAGCACATTTCAGAAAACGTGCTCAGCTCGTCCAGAAAATGCGATTTAAGCAATAAAATTAAAAATGCACCTAAAACCTAAACCAAACGTTGCAGATGGTCATTTCTTCATGCGCAGTGGTCAACGCGGCACTCTCTAGCTGCCAAGAGCACTTTTTACTATGCACACCCAACCAGAGTGACGGGAGGAGCACATTTCAGAAAACGTGCTCAGCTCGTCGAGAAAATGCGATTTAAGCAATAAAATTAAAAATGCACCCAAAACCTAAACCAAACGTTGCAGGTGGTTATTTCTTCATGCGCAGTGGTCAACGCGGCACTCTCTAGCTGCCAAGAGCACTTTTTACTATGCGCACCCAACCAGAGTGACGGGAGGAGCACATTTCAGAAAACGTGCTCAGCTCGTCGAGAAAATGCGATTTAAGCAATAAAATTAAAAATGCACCCAAAACCTAAACCAAACGTTGCAGGTGGTTATTTCTTCATATGCAGCAGTCAACGCGGCACTCTCTAGCTGCCAAGAGCACTTTTTACTATGCGCACCCAACCAGAGTGACGGGAGGAGCACATTTCAGAAAACGTGCTCAGCTCGTCGAGAAAATGCGATTTAAGCAATAAAATTAAAAATGCACCTAAAACCTAAACCAAACGTTGCAGGTGGTTATTTCTCCGTGCGCAGCAGTCAACGCGGCACTCTCTAGCTGCCAAGAGCACTTTTTACTATGCGCACCCAACCAGAGTGACGGGAGGAGCACATTTCAGAAAACGTGCTCAGCTCGTCGAGTAAATGCAATTTAAGCAATAAAATTAAAAATGCACCCAAAACCTAAACCAAACGTTGCAGGTGGTTATTTCTTTATGCGCAGTGGTCAACGCGGCACTCTCTAGCTGCCAAGAGTACTTTTTACTATGCGCACCCAACCAGAGTGACGGGAGGAGCACATTCCAGAAAACGTGCTCAGCTCGTCGAGAAAATGCGATTTAAGCAATAAAATTAAAAATGCATCCAAAACCTAAACCAAACGTTGCAGATGGTCATTTCTTCATGCGCAGTGGTCAACGCGGCACTCTCTAGCTGCCAAGAGCACTTTTTACTATGCGCACCCAACCAGAGTGACGGGAGGGGCACATTTCAGAAAACGTGCTCAGCTCGTCGAGAAAATGCGATTTAAGCAATAAAATTAAAAATGCACCCAAAACCTAAACCAAACGTTGCAGGTGGTTATTTCTTCATGCGCAGTGGTCAACGCGGCACTCTCTAGCTGCCAAGAGCACTTTTTACTATGCGCACCCAACCAGAGTGACGGGAGGAGCACATTTCAGAAAACGTGCTCAGCTCGTCCAGAAAATGCGATTTAAGCAATAAAATTAAAAATGCACATAAAACCTAAACCAAACGTTGTAGATGGTCATTTCTTCATGCGCAGTGGTCAACGCGGCACTCTGTAGCTGCCAAGAGCACTTTTTACTATGCGCACCCACCCAGAGTGACGGGAGGAGCACATTCCAGAAAACGTGCTCAGCTCGTCGAGAAAATGCGATTTAAGCAATAAAATTAAAAATGCACCCAAAACCTAAACCAAACGTTGCAGGTGGTTATTTCTTCATGCGCAGTGGTCAACGCGGCACTCTTTAGCTGCCAAGAGCACTTTTTACTATGCGCACCCAACCAGAGGGACGGGAGGAGCGCATTTCAGAAAACGTGCTCAGCTCGTCGAGAAAATGAGATTTAAGCAATAAAATTAAAAATGCACCTAAAACCTAAACCAAACGTTGCAGGTGGTTATTTCTTCATATGCAGCAGTCAACGCGGCACTCTCTAGCTGCCAAGAGCACTTTTTACTATGCGCACCCAACCAGAGTGACGGGAGGAGCACATTTCAGAAAACGTGCTCAGCTCGTCGAGAAAATGCGATTTAAGCAATAAAATTAAAAATGCACCTAAAAACCTAAACCAAACGTTGCAGGTGGTTATTTCTTCATGCGCATTGGTCAACGCGGCACTCTCTAGCTGCCAAGAGCACTTTTTACTATGTGCACCCAACCAGAGTGACGGGAGGAGCACATTTCAGAAAACGTGCTCAGCTCGTCGAGAAAATGCGATTTAAGCAATAAAATTAAAAATGCACCCAAAACATTAAACCAAACGTTGCAGGTGGTTATTTCTTCATGCGCAGTGGTCAACGCGGCACTCTCTAGCTGCCAAGAGCATTTTTTACTATGCGCACCCAACCAGAGTGACGGGAGGAGCACATTTCAGAAAACGTGCTCAGCTCGTCGAGAAAATGCGATTTAAGCAATAAAATTAAAAATGCACCTAAAACCTAAACCAAACGTTGCAGGTGGTTATTTCTTCATGCGCAGTGGTCAACGCGGCACTCTCTAGCTGCCAAGAGCACTTTTTACTATGCGCACCCAACCAGAGTGACGGGAGGAGCACATTTCAGAAAACGTGCTCTGCTCGTCGAGAAAATGCGATTTAAGCAATAAAATTAAAAATGCACCTAAAACCTAAACCAAACGTTGCAGGTGGTTATTTCTTCATGCGCAGTGGTCAACGCGACACTCTCTAGCTGCCAAGAGCACTTTTTAATATGCGCACCCAACCAGAGTGACGGGAGGAGCACATTTCAGAAAACGTGCTCAGCTCGTCAAGAAAATGCGATTTAAGCAATAAAATTAAAAATGCACCTAAAACCTAAACCAAACGTTGCAGATGGTCATTTCTTCATGCGCAGTGGTCAACGCGGCACTCTCTAGCTGCCAAGAGCACTTTTTACTATGCGCACCCAACCAGAGTGACGGGAGGAGCACATTTCAGAAAACGTGCTCAGCTCGTCGAGAAAATGCGATTTAAGCAATAAAATTAAAAATGCACCTAAAACCTAAACCAAACGTTGCAGATGGTCATTTCTTCATGCGCAGTGGTCAACGCGGCACTCTCTAGCTGCCAAGAGCACTTTTTACTATGCGCACCCAACCAGAGTGACGGGAGGAGCACATTTCAGAAAACGTGCTGAGCTCGTCGAGAAAATGCGATTTAAGCAATAAAATTAAAAATGCACCTAAAACCTAAACCAAACGTTGCAGGTGGTTATTTCTTCATGCGCAGTGGTCAACGCGGCACTCTCTAGCTGCCAAGAGCACTTTTTGCTATGCGCACCCAACAAGAGTGACGGGAGGTGCACATTTCAGAAAACGTGCTCAGCTCGTCGAGAAAATGCGATTTAAGCAATAAAATTAAAAATGCACCTAAAACCTAAACCAAACGTTGCAGGTGGTTATTTCTTCATGCGCAGCTGTCAACGCGGCACTCTCTAGCTGCCGAGAGCACTTTTTACTATGCGCACCCAACCAGAGTGACGGGAGGAGCACATTTCAGAAAACCTGCTCAGCTCGTCGAGAAAATGCGATTTAAGCAATAAAATTAAAAATGCACCTAAAACCTAAACCAAACGTTGCAGATGGTCATTTCTTCATGCGCAGTGGTCAACGCGGCACTCTCTAGCTGCCAAGAGCACTTTTTACTATGCGCACCCAACCAGAGTGACGGGAGGAGCACATTTCAGAAAACGTGCTCAGCTCGTCGAGAAAATGCGATTTAAGCAATAAAATTAAAAATGCACCTAAAACCTAAACCAAACGTTGCAGGTGGTTATTTCTTCATGCGCAGCAGTCAACGCGGCACTCTCTAGCTGCCAAGAGCACTTTTTACTATGCGCACCCAACCAGAGTGACGGGAGGAGCACATTTCAGAAAACGTGCTCAGCTCGTCGATAAAATGCGATTTAAGCAATAAAATTAAAAATGCACCTAAAACCTAAACCAAACGTTGCAGGTGGTTATTTCTTCATATGTAGCAGTCAACGCGGCACTCTCTAGCTGCCAAGAGCACTTTTTACTATGCGCACCCAACCAGAGTGACGGGAGGAGCACATTTCAGAAAACGTGCTCAGCTCGTCGAGAAAATGCGATTTAAGCAATAAAATTAAAAATGCACCTAAAAACCTAAACCAAACGTTGCAGGTGGTTATTTCTTCATGCGCATTGGTCAACGCGGCACTCTCTAGCTGCCAAGAGCACTTTTTACTATGTGCACCCAACCAGAGTGACGTGAGGAGCACATTTCAGAAAACGTGCTCAACTCGTCGAGAAAATGCGATTTAAGCAATAAAATTAAAAATACACCCAAAACCGAAACCAAACGTTGCAGATGGTCATTTCTTCATGCGCAGTGGTCAACGCGGCACTCTCTAGCTGCCAAGAGCACTTTTTACTATGCACACCCAACCAGAGTGACTGGAGGAGCACATTTCAGAAAACGTGCTCAGCTCGTCGAGAAAATGCGATTTAAGCAATAAAATTAAAAATGCACCCAAAACATTAAACCAAACGTTGCAGGTGGTTATTTCTTCATGCGCAGTGGTCAACGCTGCACTCTCTAGCTACCAAGAGCATTTTTTACTATGCGCACCCAACCAGAGTGACGGGAGGAGCACATTTCAGAAAACGTGCTCAGCTCGACGAGAAAATGCGATTTAAGCAATAAAATTAAAAATGCACCCAAAACCTAAACCAAACGTTGCAGGTGGTTATTTCTTCATGCGCAGTGGTCAACGCGGCACTCTCTAGCTACCAAGAGCACTTTTTACTATGCGCACCCAACCAGAGTGACGGGAGGAGCGCATTTCAGAAAACGTGCTCAGCTCGTCGAGAAAATGCGATTTAAGCAATAAAATTAAAAATGCACCTAAAACCTAAACCAAAAGTTGCAGGTGGTTATTTCTTCATGCGCAGCAGTCAACACGGCACTCTCTAGCTGCCAAGAGCACTTTTTACTATGCGCACCCACCCAGAGTGACGGGAGGAGCATATTTCAGAAAACGTGCTCAGCTCGTCCAGAAAATGCGATTTAAGCAATAAAATTAAAAATGCACCCACAACCTAAACCAAACGTTGCAGGTGGTTATTTCTTCATGCGCAGTGGTCAACGCGGCACTCTCTAGCTGCCAAGAGCACTTTTTACTATGCGCACCCAACCAGAGTGACGGGAGGAGCACATTTCAGAAAACGTGCTCAGCTCGTCGAGAAAATGCGATTTAAGCAATAAAATTAAAAATGCACCTAAAACCTAAACCAAACGTTGCAGGTGGTTATTTCTTCATGCGCAGCAGTCAACGCGGCACTCTCTAGCTGCCAAGAGCACTTTTTACTATGCGCACCCAACCAGAGTGACGGGAGGAGCACATTTCAGAAAACGTGCTCAGCTCGTCGATAAAATGCGATTTAAGCAATAAAATTAAAAATGCACCTAAAACCTAAACCAAACGTTGCAGGTGGTTATTTCTTCATATGTAGCAGTCAACGCGGCACTCTCTAGCTGCCAAGAGCACTTTTTACTATGCGCACCCAACCAGAGTGATGGGAGGAGCACATTTCAGAAAACGTGCTCAGCTCGTCGAGAAAATGCGATTTAAGCAATAAAATTAAAAATGCACCTAAAAACCTAAACCAAACGTTGCAGGTGGTTATTTCTTCATGCGCATTGGTCAACGCGGCACTCTCTAGCTGCCAAGAGCACTTTTTACTATGTGCACCCAACCAGAGTGACGTGAGGAGCACATTTCAGAAAACGTGCTCAACTCGTCGAGAAAATGCGATTTAAGCAATAAAATTAAAAATACACCCAAAACCGAAACCAAACGTTGCAGATGGTCATTTCTTCATGCGCAGTGGTCAACGCGGCACTCTCTAGCTGCCAAGAGCACTTTTTACTATGCACACCCAACCAGAGTGACGGGAGGAGCACATTTCAGAAAACGTGCTCAGCTCGTCGAGAAAATGCGATTTAAGCAATAAAATTAAAAATGCACCCAAAACATTAAACCAAACGTTGCAGGTGGTTATTTCTTCATGCGCAGTGGTCAACGCGGCACTCTCTAGCTACCAAGAGCATTTTTTACTATGCGCACCCAACCAGAGTGACGGGAGGAGCACATTTCAGAAAACGTGCTCAGCTCGACGAGAAAATGCGATTTAAGCAATAAAATTAAAAATGCACCCAAAACCTAAACCAAACGTTGCAGGTGGTTATTTCTTCATGCGCAGTGGTCAACGCGGCACTCTCTAGCTGCCAAGAGCACTTTTTACTATGCGCACCCAACCAGAGTGACGGGAGGAGCGCATTTCAGAAAACGTGCTCAGCTCGTCGAGAAAATGCGATTTAAGCAATAAAATTAAAAATGCACCTAAAACCTAAACCAAAGGTTGCAGGTGGTTATTTCTTCATGCGCAGCAGTCAACACGGCACTCTCTAGCTGCCAAGAGCACTTTTTACTATGCGCACCCACCCAGAGTGACGGGAGGAGCATATTTCAGAAAACGTGCTCAGCTCGTCCAGATAATGCGATTTAAGCAATAAAATTAAAAATGCACCTAAAACCTAAACCAAACGTTGCAGATGGTCATTTCTTCATGCGCAGTGGTCAACGCGGCATTCTGTAGCTGCCAAGAGCACCTTTTACTATGCACACCCAACCAGAGTGACGGGAGGAGCGCATTTTAGAAAACGTGCTCAGCTCGTCGAGATAATGCGATTTAAGCAATAAAATTAAAAATGCACCCAAAACCTAAACCAAACATTGCAGGTGGTTATTTCTTCATGCGCAGTGGTCAACGCGGCACTCTCTAGCTGCCAAGAGCACTTTTTACTATGCGCACCCAACCAGAGTGACGGGAGGAGCACATTTCAGAAAACGTGCTCAGCTCGTCCAGAAAATGCGATTTAAGCAATAAAATTAAAAATGCACATAAAACCTAAACCAAACGTTGCGGATGGTCATTTCTTCATGCGCAGTGGTCAACGCGGCACTCTCTAGCTGCCAAGAGCACTTTTTACTATGCACACCCAACCAGAGTGACGGGAGGAGCGCATTTTAGAAAACGTGCTCAGCTCGACGAGAAAATGCAATTTAAGCAATAAAATTAAAAATGCACCCAAAACCTAAACCAAACGTTGCAGGTGGTTATTTCTTCATGCGCAGTGGTCAACGCGGCACTCTCTAGCTGCCAAGAGCACTTTTTACTATGCGCACCCAACCAGAGTGACGGGAGGAGCACATTTCAGAAAACGTGCTCAGCTCGTCGAGAAAATGCGATTTAAGCAATAAAATTAAAAATGCACCTAAAACCTAAACCAAACCTTGCAGGTGGTTATTTCTTCATGCGCAGCAGTCAACGCGGCACTCTCTAGCTGCCAAGAGCACTTTTTACTATGCGCACCCAACCAGAGTGACGGGAGGAGCACATTTCAGAAAACGTGCTCAGCTCGTCGAGAAAATGCGATTTAAGCAATAAAATTAAAAATGCACCTAAAACCTAAACCAAACGTTGCAGGTGGTTATTTCTTCATATGCAGCAGTCAACGCTGCACTCTCTAGCTGCCAAGAGCACTTTTTACTATGCGCACCCAACCAGAGTGACGTGAGGAGCACATTTCAGAAAACGTGCTCAACTCGTCGAGAAAATGCGAATTAAGCAATAAAATTAAAAATGCACCCAAAACCGAAACCAAACGTTGCAGATGGTCATTTCTTCATGCGCAGTGGTTAACGCGGCACTCTCTAGCTGCCAAGAGCACTTTTTACTATCCGCACCCAACCAGAGTGACGGGAGGAGCACATTTCAGAAAACGTGCTCAGCTCGTCGAGAAAATGCGATTTAAGCAATAAAATTAAAAATGCACCCAAAACCTAAACCAAACGTTGCAGATGGTCATTTCTTCATGCGCAGTGGTCAACGCGGCACTCTCTAGCTGCCAAGAGCACTTTTTACTATGCACACCCAACCAGAGTGACGTGAGGAGCACATTTCAGAAAACGTGCTCAACTCGTCGAGAAAATGCGAATTAAGCAATAAAATTAAAAATGCACCCAAAACCGAAACCAAACGTTGCAGATGGTCATTTCTTCATGCGCAGTGGTTAACGCGGCACTCTCTAGCTGCCAAGAGCACTTTTTACTATCCGCACCCAACCAGAGTGACGGGAGGAGCACATTTCAGAAAATGTGCTCAGCTCGTCGAGAAAATGCCATTTAAGCCGTACAATTAAAAATGCACCTAAAACCTAAACCAAACGTTGCAGGTGGTTATTTCTTCATGCGCAGTGGTCAACGTGGCACTCTCTAGCTGCCAAGAGCACTTTTTACTATGCGCACCCAACCAGAGTGACGGGAGGAGCGCATTTCAGAAAACGTGCTCAGCTCGTCGAGAAAATGCGATTTAAGCAATAAAATTAAAAATGCACCCAAAACCTAAACCAAAAGTTGCAGGTGGTTATTTCTTCATGCGCAGTGGTCAACGCGGCACTCTCTAGCTGCCAAGAGCACTTTTTACTATGCACACCCAACCAGAGTGACGGGAGGAGCGCATTTCAGAAAACGTGCTCAGCTCGTCGAGAAAATGCGATTTAAGCAATAAAATTAAAAATGCACCCAAAACCTAAACCAAACGTTGCAGGTGGTTATTTCTTCATGCGCAGTGGTCAACGCGGCACTCTCTAGCTGCCAAGAGCACTTTTTACTATGCGCACCCAACCAGAGTGACGGGAGGAGCACATTTCAGAAAATGTGCTCAGCTCGTCGAGAAAATGCCATTTAAGCCGTACAATTAAAAATGCACCTAAAACCTAAACCAAACGTTGCAGGTGGTTGTTTCTTCATGCGCAGTGGTCAACGTGGCACTCTCTAGCTGCCAAGAGCACTTTTTACTATGCGCACCCAACCAGAGTGACGGGAGGAGCACATTTCAGAAAACGTGCTCAGCTCGTCGAGAAAATGCGATTTAAGCAATAAAATTAAAAATGCACCTAAAACCTAAACCAAACGTTGCAGGTGGTTATTTCTTCATGCGCAGTGGTCAACGCGGCACTCTGTAGCTGCCAAGAGCACCTTTTACTATGCGCACCCACCCAGAGTGACGGGAGGAGCACATTTCAGAAAACGTGCTCACCTCGTCGAGAAAATGCGATTTAAGCAATAAAATTAAAAATGCACCTAAAACCTAAACCAAACGTTGCAGGTGGTTATTTCTTCATGCGCAGTGGTCAACGCGGCACTCTCTAGCTGCCAAGAGCACTTTTTACTATGCGCACCCAACCAGAGTGACGGGAGGAGCACATTTCAGAAAACGTGCTCAGCTCGTCGAGAAAATGCGATTTAAGCAATAAAATAAAAAATGCACCTAAAACCTAAACCAAACGTTGCAGGTGGTTATTTCTTCATGTGCAGTGGTCAACGCGGCACTCTCTAGCTGCCAAGAGCACTTTTTACTATGCGCACCCAACCAGAGTGACGGGAGGAGCACATTTCAGAAAACGTGCTCAGCTCGTCGAGAAAATGCGATTTAAGCAATAAAATTAAAAATGCACCTAAAACCTAAACCAAACGTTGCAGGTGGTTATTTCTTCATGCGCAGTGGTCAACGCGGCACTCTCTAGCTGCCAAGAGCACTTTTTACTATGCGCACCCAACCAGAGTGACGGGAGGAGCACATTTCAGAAAACGTGCTCAGCTCGTCGAGAAAATGCGATTTAAGCAATAAAATTAAAAATGCACCTAAAACCTAAACCAAACGTTGCAGGTGGTTATTTCTTCATGCGCAGTGGTCAACGCGGCACTCTCTAGCTGCCAAGAGCACTTTTTACTATGCGCACCCAACCAGAGTGACGGGAGGAGCACATTTCAGAAAACGTGCTCAGCTCGTCGAGAAAATGCGATTTAAGCAATAAAATTAAAAATGCACCCAAAACATTAAACCAAACGTAGCAGGTGGTTATTTCTTCATGCGCAGTGGTCAACGCGGCACTCTCTAGCTGCCAAGAGCATTTTTTACTATGCGCACCCAACCAGAGTGACGGGAGGAGCACATTTCAGAAAACGTGTTCAGCTCGTCGAGAAAATGCGATTTAAGCAATAAAATTAAAAATGCACCTAAAACCTAAACCAAACGTTGCAGGTGGTTATTTCTTCATGCGCAGTGGTCAACGCGGCACTCTCTCGCTGACAAGAGCACTTTTTACTATGCGCACCCAACCAGAGTGACGGGAGGAGCACATTTCAGAAAACGTGCTCAGCTCGTCGAGAAAATGCGATTTAAGCAATAAAATTAAAAATGCACCCAAAACCTAAACCAAACGTTGCAGGTGGTTATTTCTTCATGCTCAGTGGTAAACGCGGCACTCTCTAGCTGCCAAGAGCACTTTTTACTATGCGCACCCAACCAGAGTGACGGGAGGAGCACATTTCAGAAAACGTGCTCAGCTCGTCCAGAAAATGCTATTTAAGCAATAAAATTAAAAATGCACCTAAAACCTAAACCAAACGTTGCAGATGGTCATTTCTTCATGCGCAGTGGTCAACGCGGCACTCTCTAGCTGCCAAGAGCACTTTTTACTATGCATACCCAACCAGAGTGACGGGAGGAGCACATTTCAGAAAACGTGCTCAGCTCGTCCAGAAAATGCGATTTAAGCAATAAAATTAAAAATGCACCCAAAACCTAAACCAAACGTTGCAGGTGGTTATTTCTTCGTGCGCAGTGGTCAACGCGGCACTCTCTAGCTGCCAAGAGCACTTTTTACTATGCGCACCCAACCAGAGTGACGGGAGGAGCACATTTCAGAAAACGTGCTCAGCTCGTCCAGAAAATGCGATTTAAGCAATAAAATTAAAAATGCACCCAAAACCTAAACCAAACGTTGCAGGTGGTAATTTCTTCATGCGCAGCAGTCAACGCGGCACTCTCTAGCTGCCAAGAGCATTTTTTACTATGCGCACCCAACCAGAGTGACGGGAGGAGCGCATTTCAGGAAACGTGCTCAGCTCGTCGAGAAAATGCGATTTAAGCAATAAAATTAAAAATGCACCCAAAACCTAAACCAAACGTTGCAGGTGGTTATTTCTTCATGCGCAGCAGTCAACGCGGCACTCTCTAGCTGCCAAGAGCACTTTTTACTATGCACACCCAACCAGAGTGACGGGAGGAGCACATTTCAGAAAACGTGCTCAGCTCGTCCAGAAAATGCGATTTAAGCAATAAAATTAAAAATGCACCCAAAACCTAAACCAAACGTTGCAGGTGGTAATTTCTTCATGCGCAGCAGTCAACGCGGCACTCTCTAGCTGCCAAGAGCACTTTTTACTATGCGCACCCAACCAGAGTGACGGGAGGAGCACATTTCAGAAAACGTGCTTAGCTCGTCGAGAAAATGCGATTTAAGCAATAAAATTAAAAATGCACCCAAAACCTAAACCAAACGTTGCAGGTGGTTATTTCTTCATGCGCAGTGGTCAACGCGGCACTCTCTAGCTGCCAAGAGCACTTTTTACTATGCACACCCAACCAGAGTGACGGGAGGAGCACATTTCAGAAAACGTGCTCAGCTCCTCGAGAAAATGCGATTTAAGCAATAAAATTAAAAATGCACCCAAAACATTAAACCAAACGTTGCAGGTGGTTATTTCTTCATGCGCAGTGGTCAACGCGGCACTCTCTAGCTGCCAAGAGCATTTTTTACTATGCGCACCCAACCAGAGTGACGGGAGGAGCGCATTTCAGGAAACGTGCTCAGCTCGTCGAGAAAATGCGATTTAAGCAATAAAATTAAAAATGCACCCAAAACCTAAAGCAAACGTTGCAGATGGTCATTTCTTCATGTGCAGCAGTCAACGCGGCACTCTCTAGCTTCCAAGAGCACTTTTTACTATGCGCACCGAACCAGAGTGACGGGAGGAGCACATTTCAGAAAACGTGCTCAGCTCGTCGAGAAAATGCGATTTAAGCAATAAAATTAAAAATGCACCTAAAAACCTAAACCAAACGTTGCAGGTGGTTATTTCTTCATGCGCAGTGGTCAACGCGGCACTCTGTAGCTGCCAAGAGCACTATTAACTATGCGCACCCAACCAGAGTGACGGGAGGAGCGCATTTCAGGAAACGTGCTCAGCTCGTCGAGAAAATGCGATTTAAGCAATAAAATTAAAAATGCACCCAAAACCTAAACCAAACGTTGCAGGTGGTTATTTCTTCATGCGCAGTGGTCAACGCGGCACTCTCTAGCTGCCAAGAGCACTTTTTACTATGCGCACCCAACCAGAGTGACGGGAGGAGCACATTTCAGAAAACGTGCTCAGCTCGCCGAGAAAATGCGATTTAAGCAATACAATTAAAAATGCACCTAAAACCTAAACCAAACGTTGCAGGTGGTTATTTCTTCATGCGCAGTGGTCAACGCGGCACTCTCTAGCTGCCAAGAGCACTTTTTACTATGCGCACCCACCCAGAGTGACGGGAGGAGCACATTTAAGAAAACGTGCTCAGCTCGTCGAGAAAATGCGATTTAAGCAATAAAATTAAAAATGCACCTAAAATCTATACCAAACGTTGCAGGTGGTTATTTCTTCATGCGCAGCAGTCAACACGGCACTCTCTAGCTGCCAAGAGCACTTTTTACTATGCACACCCAACCAGAGTGACGGGAGGAGCACATTTCAGAAAACGTGCTCAGCTCGTCGAGAAAATGCGATTTAAGCAATAAAATTAAAAATGCACCCAAAACATTAAACCAAACGTTGCAGGTGGTTATTTCTTCATGCGCAGTGGTCAACGCGGCACTCTCTAGCTGCCAAGAGCATTTTTTACTTTGCGCACCCAACCAGAGTGACGGGAGGAGCACATTTCAGAAAACGTGCTCAGCTCGTCGAGAAAATGCGATTTAAGCAATAAAATTAAAAATGCACCTAAAACCTAAACCAAACGTTGCAGGTGGTTATTTCTTCATGCGCAGTGGTCAACGCGGCACTCTCTAGCTGCCAAGAGCACTTTTTACTATGCGCACCCAACCAGAGCGACGGGAGGAGCACATTTCAGAAAACGTGCTCAGCTCGTCGAGAAAATGCGATTTAAGCAATAAAATTAAAAATGCACCCAAAACCTAAACCAAACGTTGCAGGTGGTTATTTCTTCATGCGCAGTGGTAAACGCGGCACTCTCTAGCTGCCAAGAGCACTTTTTACTATGCGCACCCAACCAGAGTGACGGGAGGAGCACATTTCATAAAACGTGCTCAGCTCGTCCAGAAAATGCTATTTAAGCAATAAAATTAAAAATGCACCTAAAACCTAAACCAAACGTTGCAGATGGTCATTTCTTCATGCGCAGTGGTCAACGCGGCACTCTCTAGCTGCCAAGAGCACTTTTTACTATGCACACCCAACCAGAGTGACGGGAGGAGCACATTTCAGAAAACGTGCTCAGCTCGTCCAGAAAATGCGATTTAAGCAATAAAATTAAAAATGCACCTAAAACCTAAACCAAACGTTGCAGGTGGTTATTTCTTCATATGCAGCAGTCAACGCGGCACTCTCTAGCTGCCAAGAGCACTTTTTACTATGCGCACCCAACCAGAGTGAAGGGAGGAGCACATTTCAGAAAACGTGCTCAGCTCGTCGAGAAAATGCAATTTAAGCAATAAAATTAAAAATGCACCCTAAAGGGAAATGTGCTTTTGGGAGTTTGCAAACATATTTTTTAAGTTTGTGTTAAACTTATAATCATATTAATATAATATCTAGTATTAGAGTGCACGTGTGGATTGGTGGGGGGCGAGGAATGTGCAGACAAACTGCATGAACTTGTTTTCTTCAAAGTGTTGTGGAATAGGCCCGGATAGGGAGTACCGGAGGAGATCATCTCAAGGTCGGTTAGGAACAAGAACAACAGCACGTCTATGAGACCGGCCTTTGAGGGAAAAACCCAACTGTCTGACCTCAGCGACACCTGGACCGGGGAGGAGATGGCCATCGACCAATCATCTCACAATATTTTGCATGCTTTAATATTCATATTGTGTTTCTTTAAAACTGGGCAACCCGGAAGAATGTGTCGTCTTTTGGTGGTCACAAAAACGCACGAGTTTTAGTGTGAGGGACCCGGGACCCAGGCCTGTATTAGTGCGCTTTGTCAGGAATAAATAATTGGTAAATTTGGTCTGATTGATCTACTGGTCTTCTCTTTGACAGAACGAACTCGCAAAATTGTTAGGTGCGCCAGTGTGTGGATTAGGACATAGCAATTTATGTGTTAAGTGTTGATCGCAATTTGGAGTCAGATCAATAACTAGAATCCGTAACCTAACAACCCAAAACCTAAACCAAACGTTGCAGGTGGTTATTTCTTCGTGCGCAGCAGTCAACGCGCCACTCTCTAGCTGCCAAGAACACTTTTTACTATGCGCACCCAACCAGAGTGACGGGAGGAGCACATTTCAGAAAACGTGCTCAGCTCGTCGAGAAAATGCGATTTAAGCAATCAAATTAAAAATGCACCTAAAACCTAAAACAAACGTTGCACGTGGTTATTTCTTCATGCGCAGTGGTCAACGCGGCACTCTCTAGCTGCCAAGAGCACTTTTTACTATACACACCCAACCAGAGTGACGGGAGGAGCACATTCCAGAAAACGTGCTCAGCTCGTCGAGAAAATGCGATTTAAGCAATAAAATTAAAAATGCACCCAAAACCTAAACCAAACGTTGCAGGTGGTTATTTCTTCATGCGCAGTGGTCAACGCGGCACTCTCTAGCTGCCAAGAGCACTTTTTACTATGCGCACCCAACCAGAGTAACGGGAGGAGCACATTTCAGAAAACGTGCTCAGCTCGACGAGAACATGCGATTTAAGCAATAAAATTAAAAATGCACCCAAAACCTAAACCAAACGTTGCAGGTGGTTATTTCTTCATGCGCAGTGGTCAACGCGGCACTCTCTAGCTGCCAAGAGCACTTTTTACTATGCGCACCCAACCAGAGTGACGGGAGGAGCACATTTCATAAAACGTGCTCAGCTCGTCCAGAAAATGCTATTTAAGCAATAAAATTAAAAATGCACCTAAAACCTAAACCAAACGTTTCAGATGGTCATTTCTTCATGCGCAGTGGTCAACGCGGCACTCTCTAGCTGCCAAGAGCACTTTTTACTATGCACACCCAACCAGACTGACGGGAGGAGCACATTTCAGAAAACGTGCTCAGCTCGTCCAGAAAATGCGATTTAAGCAATAAAATTAAAAATGCACCCAAAACCTAAACCAAACGTTGCAGGTGGTTATTTCTTCATGCGCAGTGGTCAACGCGGCACTCTCTAGCTGCCAAGAGCACTTTTTACTATGCGCACCCAACCAGAGTGACGGGAGGAGCACATTTCAGAAAACGTGCTCAGCTCGTCGAGAAAATGCGATTTAAGCAATAAAATTAAAAATGCACCCAAAACCTAAACCAAACGTTGCAGGTGGTTATTTCTTCGTGCGCAGCAGTCAACGCGGCACTCTCTAGCTGCCAAGAACACTTTTTACTATGCGCACCCAACCAGAGTGACGGGAGGAGCACATTTCAGAAAACGTGCTCAGCTCGTCGAGAAAATGCGATTTAAGCAATAAAATTAAAAATGCACCTAAAACCTAAACCAAACGTTGCACGTGGTTATTTCTTCATGCGCAGTGGTCAACGCGGCACTCTCTAGCTGCCAAGAGCACTTTTTACTATGCGCAACCAACCAGAGTGACGGGAGGAGCACATTTCAGAAAACGTGCTCAGCTCGTCGAGAAAATGCGATTTAAGCAATAAAATTAAAAATGCACCCAAAACCTAAACCAAACGTTGCAGGTGGTTATTTCTTCATGCGCAGTGGTCAACGCGGCACTCTCTAGCTGCCAAGAGCACTTTTTACTATGCGCACCCAACCAGAGTGACGGGAGGAGCACATTTCAGAAAACGTGCTCAGCTCGTCGAGAAAATGCGATTTAAGCAATAAAATTAAAAATGCACCCAAAACCTAAACCAAACGTTGCAGATGGTCATTTCTTCATGCGCAGTGGTCAACGCGGCACTCTCTAGCTGCCAAGAGCACTTTTTACTATGCGCACCCAACCAGAGTGACGGGAGGAGCATATTTCAGAAAACGTGCTCAGCTCGTTGAGAAAATGCGATTTAAGCAATAAAATTAAAAATGCACCCAAAACCTAAACCAAACGTTGCAGGTGGTTATTTCTTCATGCGCAGTGATCAACGCGGCACTCTCTAGCTGCCAAGAGCACTTTTTACTATGCGCACCCAACCAGAGCGACGGGAGCAGCACATTTCAGAAAACGTGCTCAGCTCGTCGAGAAAATGCGATTTAAGCAATAAAATTAAAAATGCACCTAAAACCTAAACTAAACGTTGCAGGTGGTTATTTCTTCGTGCGCAGCAGTAAACGCGGCACTCTCTAGCTGCCAAGAGCACTTTTTACTATGCGCACCCAACCAGAGTGACGGGAGGAGCACATTTCAGAAAACGTGCTCAGCTCGTCGAGTAAATGCAATTTAAGCAATAAAATTAAAACTGCACCCAAAACCTAAACCAAACGTTGCAGGTGGTTATTTCTTCATGCGCAGTGATCAACGCGGCACTCTCTAGCTGCCAAGAGCACTTTTTACTATGCGCACCCAACCAGAGTGACGGGAGGAGCACATTTCAGAAAACGTGCTCAGCTCGTCCAGAAAATGCGATTTAAGCAATAAAATTAAAAATGCACCTAAAACCTAAACCAAACGTTGCAGATGGTCATTTCTTCATGCGCAGTGGTCAACGCGGCACTCTCTAGCTGCCAAGAGCACTTTTTACTATGCGCACCCAACCAGAGTGACGGGAGGAGCGCATTTCAGAAAACGTGCTCAGCTCGTCGAGAAAATGCCATTTAAGCCGTACAATTAAAAATGCACCTAAAACCTAAACCAAACGTTGCAGGTCGTTGTTTCTTCATGCGCAGTGGTCAACGTGGCACTCTCTAGCTGCCAAGAGCACTTTTTACTATGCGCACCCAACCAGAGTGACGGGAGGAGCACATTCCAGAAAACGTGCTCAGCTCGTCGAGAAAATGCGATTTAAGCAATAAAATTAAAAATGCACCCAAAACCTAAACCAAACGTTGCAGATGGTCATTTCTTCATGTGCAGTGGTCAACGCGGCACTCTCTAGCTGCCAAGAGCACTTTTTACTATGCACACCCAACCAGAGTGACGGGAGGAGCGCATTTCAGAAAACGTGCTCAGCTCGTCGAGAAAATGCGATTTAAGCAATAAAATTAAAACTGCACCCAAAACCTAAACCAAACGTTGCAGATGGTCATTTCTTCATGCGCAGTGGTCAACGCGGCACTCTCTAGCTGCCAAGAGCACTTTTTACTATGCACACCCAACCAGAGTGACGGGAGGAGCACATTTCAGAAAACGTGCTCAGCTCGTCGAGAAAATGCGATTTAAGCAATAAAATTAAAAATGCACCCAAAACCTAAACCAAACGTTGCAGGTGGTTATTTCTTCATGCGCAGCAGTCAACGCGGCACTCTCTAGCTGCCAAGAGCACTTTTCACTATGCGCACCCAACCAGAGTGACGGGAGGAGCACATTTCAGAAAACGTGCTCAGCTCGACGAGAAAATTCGATTTAAGCAATAAAATTAAAAATGCACCCAAAACCTAAACCAAACGTTGCAGGCGGTTATTTCTTCATGCGCAGTGGTCAACGCGGCACTCTCTAGCTGTCAAGAGCACTTTTTACTATGCGCACCCAACCAGAGTGACGGGAGGAGCACATTTCAGAAAACTTGCTCAGCTCGTCGAGAAAATGCGATTCAAGCAATAAAATTAAAAATGCACCTAAAACCTAAACCAAATGTTGCAGGTGGTTATTTCTTCATGCGCAGCAGTCAACGCGGCAGTCTCTAGCTGCCAAGAGCACTTTTTACTATGCGCACCCAACCAGAGTGACGGGAGGAGCACATTTCAGAAAACGTGCTCAGCTCGTCGAGAAAATGCGATTTAAGCCATCACATTAAAAATGCACCTAAAACCTAAAACAAACGTTGCACGTGGTTATTTCTTCATGCGCAGTGATCAACGCGGCACTCTCTAGCTGCCAAGAGCACTTTTTACTATGCGCACCCAACCAGAGTGACGGGAGGAGCACATTTCAGAAAACGTGCTCAGCTCGTCGAGAAAATGCGATTTAAGCAATACAATTAAAAATGCACCCAAAACCTAAACCAAACGTTGCAGATGGTCATTTCTTCATGCGCAGTGGTCAACGCGGCACTCTCTAGCTGCCAAGAGCACTTTTTACTATGCGCACCCAACCAGAGTGACGGGAGGAGCACAATTCAGAAAACGTGCTCAGCTCGACGAGAAAATGCGATTTAAGCAATAAAATTAAAAATGCACCCAAAACCTAAACCAAACGTTGCAGGTGGTTATTTCTTCATGCGCAGTGGTCAACGCGGCACTCTCTAGCTGCCAAGAGCACTTTTTACTATGCGCACCCAACCAGAGTGACGGGAGGAGCACATTTCAGAAAACGTGCTCAGCTCGTCGAGCAAATGCGATTTAAGCAATAAAATTAAAAATGCACCCAAAACCTAAACCAAACTTTGCAGATGGTCATTTCTAAATGCGCAGTGGTCAACGCGGCACTCTCTAGCTGCCAAGAGCACTTTTTACTATGCGCACCCAACCAGAGTGACGGGAGGAGCACATTTCAGAAAACGTGCTCAGCTCGACGAGAAAATGCGATTTAAGCAATAAAATTAAAAATGCACCCAAAACCTAAACCAAACGTTGCAGGCGGTTATTTCTTCATGCGCAGTGGTCAACGCGGTACTCTCTAGCTGCCAAGAGCACTTTTTACCATGCGCACCCAACCAGAGTGACGGGAGGAGCACATTTCAGAAAACGTGCTCAGCTCGTCGAGAAAATGCGATTTAAGCAATAAAATTAAAAATGCACCTAAAACCTAAGCCAAACGTTGCAGGTGGTTATTTCTTCATGCGCAGCAGTCAACGCGGCACTCTCTAGCTGCCAAGAGCACTTTTTACTATGCGCACCCAACCAGAGTGACGGGAGGAGCACATTTCAGAAAACGTGCTCAGCTCGTCGAGAAAATGCGATTTAAGCAATAAAATTAAAAATGCACCTAAAACCTAAAACAAACGTTGCAGATGGTCATTTCTTCATGCGCAGTGGTCAACGCGGCACTCTCTAGCTGCCAAAAGCACCTTTTACTATGCGCACCCAACCAGAGTGACGGGAGGAGCACAATTCAGAAAACGTGCTCAGCTCGACGAGAAAATGCGATTTAAGCAATAAAATTAAAAATGCACCCAAAACCTAAACCAAACGTTGCAGGTGGTTATTTCTTCATGCGCAGTGGTCAACGCGGCACTCTCTAGCTGCCAAGAGCACTTTTTACTATGCGCACCCAACCAGAGTGACGGGAGGAGCACATTTCAGAAAACGTGCTCAGCTCGTCGAGAAAATGCGATTTAAGCAATAAAATTAAAAATGCACCCAAAACCTAAACCAAACTTTGCAGATGGTCATTTCTAAATGCGCAGTGGTCAACGCGGCACTCTCTAGCTGCCAAGAGCACTTTTTACTATGCGCACCCAACCAGAGTGACGGGAGGAGCACATTTCAGAAAACGTGCTCAGCTCGACGAGAAAATGCGATTTAAGCAATAAAATTAAAAATGCACCCAAAACCTAAACCAAACGTTGCAGGCGGTTATTTCTTCATGCGCAGTGGTCAACGCGGCACTCTCTAGCTGCCAAGAGCACTTTTTACTATGCGCACCCAACCAGAGTGACGGGGGGAGCACATTTCAGAAAACGTGCTCAGCTCGTCCAGAAAATGCGATTTAAGCAATAAAATTAAAAATGCACCCAAAACCTAAACCAAACGTTGCAGGTGGTTATTTCTTCATGCGCAGTGGTCAACGCGGCACTCTCTAGCTGCCAAGAGCACTTTTTACTATGCGCACCCACCCAGAGTGACGGGAGGAGCACATTTCAGAAAACGTGCTCAGCTCGTCGAGAAAATGCGATTTAAGCAATAAAATTAAAAATGCACCTAAAACCTAAACCAAACGTTGCAGGTGGTTATTTCTTCATGTGCAGTGGTAAACGCGGCACTCTCTAGCTGCCAAGAGCACTTTTTACTATGCGCACCCAACCAGAGTGACGGGAGGAGCACATTTCAGAAAACGTGCTCAGCTCGTCGAGAAAATGCGATTTAAGCAATAAAATTAAAAATGCACCTAAAACCTAAACCAAACGTTGCAGATTTTCATTTCTTCATGCGCAGTGGTCAACGTGGCACTCTCTAGCTGCCAAGAGCACTTTTTACTATGCGCACCCAACCAGAGTGACGGGAGGAGCACATTTCAGAAAACGTGCTCAGCTCGTCGAGAAAATGCGATTTAAGCAATAAAATTAAAGATGCACCTAAAACCTAAACCAAACGTTGCAGGTGGTTATTTCTTCATGCGCAGTGGTCAACGCAGCACTCTCTAGCTGCGAAGAGCACTTTTTACTATGCGCACACAACCAGAGTGACGGGAGGAGCACATTTCAGAAAACGTGCTCAGCTCGTCGAGAAAATGCGATTTAAGCAATAAAATTAAAAATGCACCTAAAACCTAAACCAAACGTTGCAGGTGGTTATTTCTTCATGTGCAGTGGTCAACGCGGCACTCTCTAGCTGCCAAGAGCACTTTTTACTATGCGCACCCAACCAGAGTGACGGGAGGAGCACATTTCAGAAAACGTGCTCAGCTCGTCGAGAAAATGCGATTTAAGCAATAAAATTAAAAATGCACCCAAAACCTAAACCAAACGTTGCAGATGGTCATTTCTTCATGCGCAGTGGTCAACGCGGCACTCTCTAGCTGCCAAGAGCACTTTTTATTATGCGCACCCAACCAGAGTGACGGGAGGAGCACATTTCAGAAAACGTGCTCAGCTCGACGAGAAAATGCGATTTAAGCAATAAAATTAAAAATGCACCCAAAACCTAAACCAAACGTTGCAGGGGGGTATTTCTTCATGCGCAGTGGTCAACGCGGCACTCTCTAGCTGCCAAGAGCACTTTTTACTATGCGCACCCAACCAGAGTGACGGGAGGAGCACATTTCAGAAAACGTGCTCAGCTCGTCGAGAAAATGCGATTTAAGCAATACAATTAAAAATGCACCTAAAACCTAAACCAAACGTTGCAGGTGGTTATTTCTTCATGCGCAGCGGTCAACGCGGCACTCTCTAGCTGCCAAGAGCACTTTTTACTATGCGCACCCAACCAGAGTGACGGGAGGAACACATTTCAGAAAACGTGCTCAGCTCATCGAGAAAATGCGATTTAAGCAATAAAATTAAAAATGCACCCAAAACCTAAACCAAACGTTGCAGGTGGTTATTTCTTCATGCGCAGTGGTCAACGCGGCACTCTCTAGCTGCCAAGAGCACTTTTTGATATGCGCACCCAACCAGAGTGACGGGAGGAGCACCTTTCAGAAAACGTGCTCAGCTCGTCGAGAAAATGCGATTTAAGCAATAAAATTAAAAATGCACCTAAAACCTAAACCAAACGTTGCAGGTGGTTATTTCTTCATGCGCAGCAGTCAACGCGGCACTCTCTAGCTGCCAAGAGCACTTTTTACTATGCGCACCCAACCAGAGTGACGGGAGGAGCACATTTCAGAAAACGTGCTCAGCTCGTCGAGAAAATGCGATTTAAGCAATAAAATTAAAAATGCAGCTAAAACCTAAACCAAACGTTGCAGGTGGTTATTTCTTCATGCGCAGTGGTCAACGCGGCACTCTCTAGCTGCCAAGAGCACTTTTTACTATGCGCACCCAACCAGAGTGACGGGAGGAGCACATTTCAGAAAACGTGCTCAGCTCGTCGAGAAAATGAGATTAAAGCAATAAAATTAAAAATGCATCTAAAACCTAAACCAAACGTTGCAGATGGTCATTTCTTCATGCGCAGTGGTCAACGCAGCACTCTCTAGCTGCCAAGAGCACTTTTTACTATGCGCACCCAACCAGAGTGACGGGGGGAGCACATTTCAGAAAACGTGCTCAGCTCGTCCAGAAAATGCGATTTAAGCAATAAAATTAAAAATGCACCCAAAACCTAAACCAAACGTTGCAGGTGGTTATTTCTTCATGCGCAGTGGTCAACGCGGCACTCTCTAGCTGCCAAGAGCACTTTTTACTATGCGCACCCAACCAGAGTGACGGGAGGAGCACATTTCAGAAAACGTGCTCAGCTCGTCGAGAAAATGCGATTTAAGCAATAAAATTAAAAATGCACCTAAAACCTAAACCAAACGTTGCAGGTGGTTATTTCTTCATGTGCAGTGGTAAACGCGGCACTCTCTAGCTGCCAAGAGCACTTTTTACTATGCGCACCCAACCAGAGTGACGGGAGGAGCACATTTCAGAAAACGTGCTCAGCTCGTCGAGAAAATGCGATTTAAGCAATAAAATTAAAAATGCACCTAAAACCTAAACCAAACGTTGCAGATTTTCATTTCTTCATGCGCAGTGGTCAACGTGGCACTCTCTAGCTGCCAAGAGCACTTTTTACTATGCGCACCCAACCAGAGTGACGGGAGGAGCACATTTCAGAAAACGTGCTCAGCTCGTCGAGAAAATGCGATTTAAGCAATAAAATTAAAGATGCACCTAAAACCTAAACCAAACGTTGCAGGTGGTTATTTCTTCATGCGCAGTGGTCAACGCAGCACTCTCTAGCTGCCAAGAGCACTTTTTACTATGCGCACACAACCAGAGTGACGGGAGGAGCACATTTCAGAAAAGGTGCTCAGCTCGTCGAGAAAATGCGATTTAAGCAATAAAATTAAAAATGCACCTAAAACCTAAACCAAACGTTGCAGGTGGTTATTTCTTCATGTGCAGTGGTCAACGCGGCACTCTCTAGCTGCCAAGAGCACTTTTTACTATGCGCACCCAACCAGAGTGACGGGAGGAGCACATTTCAGAAAACGTGCTCAGCTCGACGAGAAAATGCGATTTAAGCAATAAAATTAAAAATGCACCCAAAACCTAAACCAAACGTTGCAGGTGGTTATTTCTTCATGCGCAGTGGTCAACGCGGCACTCTCTAGCTGCCAAGAGCACTTTTTACTATGCGCACCCAACCAGAGTGACGGGAGGAGCACATTTCAGAAAACGTGCTCAGCTCGTCGAGAAAATGCGATTTAAGCAATAAAATTAAAAATGCACCTAAAACCTAAACCAAACGTTGCAGGTGGTTATTTCTTCATGTGCAGTGGTAAACGCGGCACTCTCTAGCTGCCAAGAGCACTTTTTACTATGCGCACCCAACCAGAGTGACGGGAGGAGCACATTTCAGAAAACGTGCTCAGCTCGTCGAGAAAATGCGATTTAAGCAATAAAATTAAAAATGCACCTAAAACCTAAACCAAACGTTGCAGATTTTCATTTCTTCATGCGCAGTGGTCAACGTGGCACTCTCTAGCTGCCAAGAGCACTTTTTACTATGCGCACCCAACCAGAGTGACGGGAGGAGCACATTTCAGAAAACGTGCTCAGCTCGTCGAGAAAATGCGATTTAAGCAATAAAATTAAAGATGCACCTAAAACCTAAACCAAACGTTGCAGGTGGTTATTTCTTCATGCGCAGTGGTCAACGCAGCACTCTCTAGCTGCCAAGAGCACTTTTTACTATGCGCACACAACCAGAGTGACGGGAGGAGCACATTTCAGAAAAGGTGCTCAGCTCGTCGAGAAAATGCGATTTAAGCAATAAAATTAAAAATGCACCTAAAACCTAAACCAAACGTTGCAGGTGGTTATTTCTTCATGCGCAGCAGTCAACGCGGCACTCTCTAGCTGCCAAGAGCACTTTTTACTATGCGCACCCAACCAGAGTGACGGGAGGAGCACATTTCAGAAAACGTGCTCAGCTCGTCGAGAAAATGCGATTTAAGCAATAAAATTAAAAATGCAGCTAAAACCTAAACCAAACGTTGCAGGTGGTTATTTCTTCATGCGCAGTGGTCAACGCGGCACTCTCTAGCTGCCAAGAGCACTTTTTACTATGCGCACCCAACCAGAGTGACGGGAGGAGCACATTTCAGAAAACGTGCTCAGCTCGTCGAGAAAATGAGATTAAAGCAATAAAATTAAAAATGCATCTAAAACCTAAACCAAACGTTGCAGATGGTCATTTCTTCATGCGCAGTGGTCAACGCAGCACTCTCTAGCTGCCAAGAGCACTTTTTACTATGCGCACCCAACCAGAGTGACGGGGGGAGCACATTTCAGAAAACGTGCTCAGCTCGTCCAGAAAATGCGATTTAAGCAATAAAATTAAAAATGCACCCAAAACCTAAACCAAACGTTGCAGGTGGTTATTTCTTCATGCGCAGTGGTCAACGCGGCACTCTCTAGCTGCCAAGAGCACTTTTTACTATGCGCACCCAACCAGAGTGACGGGAGGAGCACATTTCAGAAAACGTGCTCAGCTCGTCGAGAAAATGCGATTTAAGCAATAAAATTAAAAATGCACCTAAAACCTAAACCAAACGTTGCAGGTGGTTATTTCTTCATGTGCAGTGGTAAACGCGGCACTCTCTAGCTGCCAAGAGCACTTTTTACTATGCGCACCCAACCAGAGTGACGGGAGGAGCACATTTCAGAAAACGTGCTCAGCTCGTCGAGAAAATGCGATTTAAGCAATAAAATTAAAAATGCACCTAAAACCTAAACCAAACGTTGCAGATTTTCATTTCTTCATGCGCAGTGGTCAACGTGGCACTCTCTAGCTGCCAAGAGCACTTTTTACTATGCGCACCCAACCAGAGTGACGGGAGGAGCACATTTCAGAAAACGTGCTCAGCTCGTCGAGAAAATGCGATTTAAGCAATAAAATTAAAGATGCACCTAAAACCTAAACCAAACGTTGCAGGTGGTTATTTCTTCATGCGCAGTGGTCAACGCAGCACTCTCTAGCTGCCAAGAGCACTTTTTACTATGCGCACACAACCAGAGTGACGGGAGGAGCACATTTCAGAAAAGGTGCTCAGCTCGTCGAGAAAATGCGATTTAAGCAATAAAATTAAAAATGCACCTAAAACCTAAACCAAACGTTGCAGGTGGTTATTTCTTCATGTGCAGTGGTCAACGCGGCACTCTCTAGCTGCCAAGAGCACTTTTTACTATGCGCACCCAACCAGAGTGACGGGAGGAGCACATTTCAGAAAACGTGCTCAGCTCGACGAGAAAATGCGATTTAAGCAATAAAATTAAAAATGCACCCAAAACCTAAACCAAACGTTGCAGGTGGTTATTTCTTCATGCGCAGTGGTCAACGCGGCACTCTCTAGCTGCCAAGAGCACTTTTTACTATGCGCACCCAACCAGAGTGACGGGAGGAGCACATTTCAGAAAACGTGCTCAGCTCGTCGAGAAAATGCGATTTAAGCAATAAAATTAAAAATGCACCTAAAACCTAAACCAAACGTTGCAGGTGGTTATTTCTTCATGTGCAGTGGTAAACGCGGCACTCTCTAGCTGCCAAGAGCACTTTTTACTATGCGCACCCAACCAGAGTGACGGGAGGAGCACATTTCAGAAAACGTGCTCAGCTCGTCGAGAAAATGCGATTTAAGCAATAAAATTAAAAATGCACCTAAAACCTAAACCAAACGTTGCAGATTTTCATTTCTTCATGCGCAGTGGTCAACGTGGCACTCTCTAGCTGCCAAGAGCACTTTTTACTATGCGCACCCAACCAGAGTGACGGGAGGAGCACATTTCAGAAAACGTGCTCAGCTCGTCGAGAAAATGCGATTTAAGCAATAAAATTAAAGATGCACCTAAAACCTAAACCAAACGTTGCAGGTGGTTATTTCTTCATGCGCAGTGGTCAACGCAGCACTCTCTAGCTGCCAAGAGCACTTTTTACTATGCGCACACAACCAGAGTGACGGGAGGAGCACATTTCAGAAAAGGTGCTCAGCTCGTCGAGAAAATGCGATTTAAGCAATAAAATTAAAAATGCACCTAAAACCTAAACCAAACGTTGCAGGTGGTTATTTCTTCATGTGCAGTGGTCAACGCGGCACTCTCTAGCTGCCAAGAGCACTTTTTACTATGCGCACCCAACCAGAGTGACGGGAGGAGCACATTTCAGAAAACGTGCTCAGCTCGTCGAGAAAATGCGATTTAAGCAATAAAATTAAAAATGCACCCAAAACCTAAACCAAACGTTGCAGATGGTCATTTCTTCATGCGCAGTGGTCAACGCGGCACTCTCTAGCTGCAAAGAGCACTTTTTATTATGCGCACCCAACCAGAGTGACGGGAGGAGCACATTTCAGAAAACGTGCTCAGCTCGACGAGAAAATGCGATTTAAGCAATAAAATTAAAAATGCACCCAAAACCTAAACCAAACGTTGCAGATGGTCATTTCTTCATGAGCAGTGGTCAACGCGGCACTCTCTAGCTGCCAAGAGCACTTTTTACTATGCACACCCAACCAGAGTGACGGGAGGAGCACATTTCTGAAAACGTGCTCAGCTCGACGAGAAAATGCGATTTAAGCAATAAAATTAAAAATGCACCCAAAACCTAAAACAAACGTTGCACGTGGTTATTTCTTCATGCGCAGTGGTCAACGCGGCACTCTCTAGCTGCCAAGAGCACTTTTTACTATGCGCACCCAACCAGAGTGACGGGAGGAGCACATTTCAGAAAACGTGCTCAGCTCGTCGAGAAAATGCGATTAAAGCAATAAAATTAAAAATGCACCTAAAACCTAAACCAAACGTTGCAGATGGTCATTTCTTCATGCTCAGTGGTCAACGCGGCACTCTCTAGCTGCCAAGAGCACTTTTTACTATGCGCACCCAACCAGAGTGACGGGAGGAGCACATTTCAGAAAACGTGCTCAGCTCGTCGAGAAAATGCGATTAAAGCAATAAAATTAAAAATGCACCTAAAACCTAAACCAAACGTTGCAGATGGTCATTTCTTCATGCGCAGTGGTCAACGCGGCACTCTCTAGCTGCCAAGAGCACTTTTTACTATGCGCACCCAACCAGAGTGACGGGAGGAGCACATTTCAGAAAACATGCTCAGCTCGTCGAGAAAATGCGATTTAAGCAATAAAATTAAAAATGCACCTAAAACCTAAACCAAACGTTGCAGGTGGTTATTTCTTCACGCGCAATGGTCAACGCGGCACTCTCTAGCTGCCAAGAGCACTTTTTACTATGCGCACCCAACCAGAGTGACGGGAGGAGCACATTTCAGAAAACATGCTCAGCTCGTCGAGAAAATGCGATTTAAGCAATAAAATTAAAAATGCACCTAAAACCTAAACCAAACGTTGCAGGTGGTTATTTCTTCATGCGCAATGGTCAACGCGGCACTCTCTAGCTGCCAAGAGCACTTTTTACTATGCGCACGCGACCAGAGTGACGGGAGGAGCACATTTCAGAAAACGTGCTCAGCTCGTCGAGAAAAGGCGATTTAAGCAATAAAATTAAAAATGCACCTAAAACCTAAACCAAACGTTGCAGGTGGTTATTTCTTCATGCGCAGTGGTCAACGCGGCACTCTCTAGCTGCCAAGAGCACTTTTTACTATGCGCACCCAACCAGAGTGACGGGAGGAGCACATTTCAGAAAACGTGCTCAGCTCGTCGAGAAAATGCGATTTAAGCAATAAAATTAAAAATGCACCCAAAACCTAAACCAAACGTTGCAGATGGTCATTTCTTCATGTGCAGTGGTCAACGCGGCACTCTCTAGCTGCCAAGAGCACTTTTTACTATGCGCACCCAACCAGAGTGACGGGAGGAGCACATTTCAGAAAACGTGCTCAGCTCGACGAGAAAATGCGATTTAAGCAATAAAATTAAAAATGCACCCAAAACCTAAACCAAACGTTGCACGTGGTTATTTCTTCATGCGCAGTGGTCAACGCGGCACTCTCTAGCTGCCAAGAGCACTTTTTACTATGCGCACCCAACCAGAGTGACGGGAGGAGCACATTTCAGAAAACGTGCTCAGCTCGTCGAGAAAATGCGATTTAAGCAATAAAATTAAAAATGCACCTAAAACCTAAACCAAACGTTGCAGGTGGTTATTTCTTCATGCGCAATGGTCAACGCGGCACTCTCTAGCTGCCAAGAGCACTTTTTACTATGCGCACCCAACCAGAGTGACGGGAGGAGCACATTTCAGAAAACGTGCTCAGCTCGTCGAGAAAATGCGATTTAAGCAATAAAATTAAAAATGCACCTAAAACCTAAACCAAACGTTGCAGGTGGTTATTTCTTCATGTGCAGCAGTCAACGCGGCACTCTCTAGCTGCCAAGAGCACTTTTTACTATGCGCACCCGACCAAAGTGACGGGAGGAGCACATTTCAGAAAACGTGCTCAGCTCGTCGAGAAAATGCGATTTAAGCAATAAAATTAAAAATGCACCTAAAACCTAAACCAAACGTTGCGGGTGGTTATTTCTTCATGCGCAGTGGTCAACGCGGCACTCTCTAGCTGCCAAGAGCACTTTTTACTATGCGCACCCAACCAGAGTGACGGGAGGAGCACATTTCAGAAAACGTGCTCAGCTCGTCGAGAAAATGCAATTTAAGCAATGAAATTAAAAATGCACCTAAAACCTAAACCTAACGTTGCAGGTGGTTATTTCTTCATGCGCAATGGTCAACGCGGCACTCTCTAGCTGCCAAGAGCACTTTTTACTATGCGCACCCAACCAGAGTGACGGGAGGAGCACATTTCAGAAAACGTGCTCAGCTCGTCCAGAAAATGCGATTTAAGCAATAAAATTAAAAATGCACCCAAAACCTAAAACAAACGTTGCAGGTGGTTATTTCTTCATGCGCAGTGGTCAACGCGGCACTCTCTAGCTGCCAAGAGCACTTTTTACTATGCGCACCCAACCAGAGTGACGGGAGGAGCACATTTCAGAAAACGTGCTCAGCTCGTCGAGAAAATGCGATTTAAGCAATAAAATTAAAAATGCACCTAAAACCTAAACCCAACGTTGCAGATGGTTATTTCTTCATGCGCAGTGGTCAACGCGGCACTCTCTAGCTGCCAAGAGCACTTTTTACTATGCGCACCCAACCAGAGTGACGGGAGGAGCACATTTCAGAAAACGTGCTCAGGTCGTCGAGAAAATGCGATTTAAGCAATAAAATTAAAAATGCACCTACAACCTAAACCAAACGTTGCAGATGGTCATTTCTTCATGCGCAGTGGTCAACGCGGCACTCTCTAGCTGCCAAGAGCACTTTTTACTATGCGCACCCAACCAGAGTGACGGGAGGAGCACATTTCAGAAAACGTGCTCAGCTCGTCGAGAACATGCTATTTAAGCAATTAAATTAAAAATGCACCTAAAACCTAAACCAAACGTTACAGGTTGTTATTTCTTCATGCGCAGTGGTCAACGCGGCACTCTAGCTGCCAAGAGCACTTTTTACTATGCGCACCCAACCAGAGTGACGGGAGGAGCACATTTCTGAAAACGTGCTCAGTTCGACGAGAAAATGCGATTTAAGCAATAAAATTAAAAATGCACCCAAAACCTAAACCAAACGTTGCATATGGTCATTTCTTCATGCGCAGTGGTCAACGCGGCACTCTCTAGCTGCCAAGAGCACTTTTTACTATGCGCACCCAACCAGAGTGACGGGAGGAGCACATTTCAGAAAACGGTTTCAGCTCGTCGAGAAAATGCGATTTAAGCAATAAAATTAAAAATGCACCTAAAACCTAAACCAAACGTTGCAGGTGGTTATTTCTTCATGCGCAGTGGTCAACGCGGCACTCTCTAGCTGCCAAGAGGACTTTTTACTATGCGCACCCAACCAGAGTGACGGGAGGAGCACATTTCAGAAAACGTGCTCAGCTCGTCGAGAAAATGCGATTTAAGCAATAAAATTAAAAATGCACCCAAACCCTAAACCAAACGTTGCAGGTGGTTATTTCTTAATGCGCAGTGGTTAACGCGGCACTCTCTAGCTGCCAAGAGCACTTTTTACTATGCGCACCCAACCAGAGTGACGGGAGGAGCACATTTCAGAAAACGTGCTCAGCTCGTCGAGAAAATGCGATTTAAGCAATAAAATTAAAAATGCACCTAAAACCTAAACCAAACGTTGCAGGTGGTTATTTCTTCATGCGCAGTGGTCAACGCGGCACTCTCTAGCTGCCAAGAGCACTTTTTAGTATGTGCACCCAACCAGAGTGACGGGAGGAGCACATTTCAGAAAACGTGCTCAGCTCGTCGAGAAAATGCGATTTAAGCAATAAAATTAAAAATGCACCTAAAACCTAAACCAAACGTTGCAGGTGGTTATTTCTTCATGCGCAGCGGTCAACGCGGCACTATCTAGCTGCCAAGAGCACTTTTTACTATGCGCACCCAACCAGAGTGACGGGAGGAGCACATTTCAGAAAACGTGCTCAGCTCATCGAGAAAATGCGATTTAAGCAATAAAATTAAAAATGCACCTAAAACCTAAACCAAACGTTGCAGGTGGTTATTTCTTCATGCGCAATGGTCAACGCGGCACTCTCTAGCTGCCAAGAGCACTTTTTACTATGCGCACCCAACCAGAGTGACGGGAGGAGCACATTTCAGAAAACGTGCTCAGCTCGTCGAGAAAATGCGATTAAGCAATAAAATTAAAAATGCACCTAAAACCTAAACCAAACGTTGCGGGTGGTTATTTCTTCATGCGCAGTGGTCAACGCGGCACTCTCTAGCTGCCAAGAGCACTTTTTACTATGCGCACCCAACCAGAGTGACGGGAGGAGCACATTTCAGAAAACGTGCTCAGCTCGTCGAGAAAATGCGATTTAAGCAATAAAATTAAAAATGCACCCAAAACCCAAACCAAACGTTGCAGATGGTCATTTCTTCATGCGCAGTGGTCAACGCGGCACTCTCTAGCTGCCAAGAGCACTTTTTACTATGCGCACCCAACCAGAGTGACGGGAGGAGCACATTTCAGAAAACGTGCTCAGCTCGACGAGAAAATGCGATTTAAGCAATAAAATTAAAAATGCACCCAAAACCTAAACCAAACGTTGCAGATGGTCATTTCTTCATGAGCAGTGGTCAACGCGGCACTCTCTAGCTGCCAAGAGCACTTTTTACTATGCACACCCAACCAGAGTGACGGGAGGAGCACATTTCTGAAAACGTGCTCAGCTCGACGAGAAAATGCGATTTAAGCAATAAAATTAAAAATGCACCCAAAACCTAAAACAAACGTTGCACGTGGTTATTTCTTCATGCGCAGTGGTCAACGCGGCACTCTCTAGCTGCCAAGAGCAATTTTTACTATGCGCGCCCAACCAGAGTGACGGGAGGAGCACATTTCAGAAAACGTGCTCAGCTCGTCGAGAAAATGCGATTAAGCAATAAAATTAAAAATGCACCTAAAACCTAAAACAAACGTTGCACGTGGTTATTTCTTCATGCGCAGTGATCAACGCGGCACTCTCTAGCTGCCAAGAGCACTTTTTACTATGCGCACCCAACCAGAGTGACGGGAGGAGCACATTTCAGAAAACGTGCTCAGCTCGTCGAGAAAATGCGATTTAAGCAATAAAATTAAAAATGCACCCAAAACCTAAACCAAACGTTGCAGATGGTCATTTCTTCATGCGCAGTGGTCAACGCGGCACTCTCTAGCTGCCAAGAGCACTTTTTACTATGCGCACCCAACCAGAGTGACGGGAGGAGCACATTTCAGAAAACGTGCTCAGCTCGTCCAGAAAATGCGATTTAAGCAATAAAATTAAAAA
This sequence comes from Syngnathus scovelli, assembly GCF_024217435.2. NCBI lineage: Eukaryota > Metazoa > Chordata > Actinopteri > Syngnathiformes > Syngnathidae > Syngnathus > Syngnathus scovelli. Next base: position 11,820,211 of record NC_090861.1, read on the forward strand.
TGCACCCAAACCCTAAACCAAACGTTGCAGGTGGTTATTTCTTCATGCGCAGTGGTTAACGCGGCACTCTCTAGCTGCCAAGAGCACTTTTTACTATGCGCACCCAACCAGAGTGACGGGAGGAGCACATTTCAGAAAACGTGCTCAGCTCGTCGAGAAAATGCGATTTAAGCAATAAAATTAAAAATGCACCTAAAACCTAAACCAAACGTTGCAGGTGGTTATTTCTTCATGCGCAGCGGTCAACGCGGCACTATCTAGCTGCCAAGAGCACTTTTTACTATGCGCACCCAACCAGAGTGACGGGAGGAGCACATTTCAGAAAACGTGCTCAGCTCATCGAGAAAATGCGATTTAAGCAATAAAATTAAAAATGCACCTAAAACCTAAACCAAACGTTGCAGGTGGTTATTTCTTCATGCGCAATGGTCAACGCGGCACTCTCTAGCTGCCAAGAGCACTTTTTACTATGCGCACCCAACCAGAGTGACGGGAGGAGCACATTTCAGAAAACGTGCTCAGCTCGTCCAAAAAATGCGATTTAAGCAATACTATTAAAAATGCACCCAAAACCTAAACCAAACGTTGCAGATGGTCATTTCTTCATGCGCAGTGGTCAACGCGGCACTCTCTAGCTGCCACGAGCACTTTTTACTATGCGCACCCAACCAGAGTGACGGGAGGAGCACATTTCAGAAAACGTGCTCAGCTCGTCGAGAAAATGCGATTTAAGCAATCAAATTAAAAATGCACCTAAAATCTAAAACAAACGTTGCACGTGGTTATTTCTTCATGCGCAGTGATCAACGCGGCACTCTCTAGCTGCCAAGAGCACTTTTTACTATGCGCACCCAACCAGAGTGACGGGAGGAGCACATTTCAGAAAACGTGCTCAGCTCGTCGAGAAAATGCGATTTAAGCAATAAAATTAAAAATGCACCCAAAACCTAAACCAAACGTTGCAGATGGTCATTTCTTCATGCGCAGTGGTCAACGCGGCACTCTCTAGCTGCCAAGAGCACTTTTTACTATGCGCACCCAACCAGAGTGACGGGAGGAGCACATTTCAGAAAACGTGCTCAGCTCGACGAGAAAATGCGATTTAAGCAATAAAATTACAAATGCACCTAAAACCTAAACCAAACGTTGCAGGTGGTTATTTCTTCATGCGCAGGAGTCAACGCGGCACTCTCTAGCTGCCAAGAGCACTTTTTACTATGCGCACCCAACCAGAGTGACGAGAGGAGCACATTTCAGAAAACGTGCTCAGCTCGTCGAGAAAATGCGATTTAAGCAATACAATTAAAAATGCACCTAAAACCTAAACCAAACGTTGCAGGTGGTTATTTCTTCATGCGCAATGGTCAAAGCGGCACTCTCTAGCTGCCAAGAGCACTTTTTACTATGCGCACCCAACCAGAGTGACGGGAGGAGCACATTTTAGAAAACGTGCTCAGCTCGTCGAGAAAATGCGATTTAAGCAATAAAATTAAAAATGCACCTAAAACCTAAACCAAACGTTGCAGATGGTCATTTCTTCATGCGCAGAGGTCAACGCGGCACTCTCTAGCTGCCAAGAGCACTTTTTACTATGCGCACCCAACCAGAGTGACGGGAGGAACACATTTCAGAAAACGTGCTCAGCTCGTCGAGAAAATGCGATTAAGCAATAAAATTAAAAATGCACCTAAAACCTAAAACAAACGTTGCACGTGGTTATTTCTTCATGCGCAGTGATCAACGCGGCACTCTCTAGCTGCCAAGAGCACTTTTTACTATGCGCACCCAACCAGAGTGACGGGAGGAGCACATTTCAGAAAACGTGCTCAGCTCGTCGAGAAAATGCGATTTAAGCAATAAAATTAAAAATGCACCCAAAACCTAAACCAAACGTTGCAGATGGTCATTTCTTCATGCGCAGTGGTCAACGCGGCACTCTCTAGCTGCCAAGAGCACTTTTTACTATGCGCACCCAACCAGAGTGACGGGAGGAGCACATTTCAGAAAACGTGCTCAGCTCGTCGAGAAAATGCGATTTAAGCAATAAAATTAAAAATGCACCCAAAACCTAAACCAAACGTTGCAGATGGTCATTTCTTCATGCGCAGTGGTCAACGCGGCACTCTCTAGCTGCCAAGAGCACTTTTTACTATGCGCACCCAACCAGAGTGACGGGAGGAGCACATTTCAGAAAACGTGCTCAGCTCGTCCAGAAAATGCGATTTAAGCAATAAAATTAAAAATGCACCCAAACCCTAAACCAAACGTTGCAGGTGGTTATTTCTTCATGCGCAGTGGTTAACGCGGCACTCTCTAGCTGCCAAGAGCACTTTTTACTATGCGCACCCAACCAGAGTGACGGGAGGAGCACATTTCAGAAAACGTGCTCAGCTCGTCGAGAAAATGCGATTTAAGCAATAAAATTAAAAATGCACCTAAAACCTAAACCAAACGTTGCAGGTGGTTATTTCTTCATGCGCAGTGGTCAACGCGGCACTCTCTAGCTGCCAAGAGCACTTTTTACTATGTGCACCCAACCAGAGTGACGGGAGGAGCACATTTCAGAAAACGTGCTCAGCTCATCGAGAAAATGCGATTTAAGCAATAAAATTAAAAATGCACCTAAAACCTAAACCAAACGTTGCAGGTGGTTATTTCTTCATGCGCAGCGGTCAACGCGGCACTATCTAGCTGCCAAGAGCACTTTTTACTATGCGCACCCAACCAGAGTGACGGGAGGAGCACATTTCAGAAAACGTGCTCAGCTCATCGAGAAAATGCGATTTAAGCAATAAAATTAAAAATGCACCTAAAACCTAAACCAAACGTTGCAGGTGGTTATTTCTTCATGCGCAATGGTCAACGCGGCACTCTCTAGCTGCCAAGAGCACTTTTTACTATGCGCACCCAACCAGAGTGACGGGAGGAGCACATTTCAGAAAACGTGCTCAGCTCGTCGAGAAAATGCGATTAAGCAATAAAATTAAAAATGCACCTAAAACCTAAACCAAACGTTGCGGGTGGTTATTTCTTCATGCGCAGTGGTCAACGCGGCACTCTCTAGCTGCCAAGAGCACTTTTTACTATGCGCACCCAACCAGAGTGACGGGAGGAGCACATTTCAGAAAACGTGCTCAGCTCGTCGAGAAAATGCGATTTAAGCAATAAAATTAAAAATGCACCTAAAACCTAAACCAAACGTTGCAGGTGGTTATTTCTTCATGCGCAGTGGTCAACACGGCACTCTCTAGCTGCCAAGAGCACTTTTTACTATGCGCACCCAACCAGAGTGACGGGAGGAGCACATTTCAGAAAACGTGCTCAGCTCGTCGAGAAAATGCGATTCAAGCAATAAAATTAAAGATGCACCTAAAACCTAAACCAAACGTTGCAGGTGGTTATTTATTCATGCGCAGTGGTCAACGCGGCACTCTCTAGCTGCCAAGAGCACTTTTTACTATGCGCACGCAACCAGAGTGACGGGAGGAGCACATTTCAGAAAACGTGCTCAGCTCGTCGAGAAAATGCGATTTAAGCAATAAAATTAAAAATGCACCTAAAACCTAAACCAAACGTTGCAGGTGGTTATTTCTTCATGTGCAGTGGTCAACGCGGCACTCTCTAGCTGCCAAGTGCACTTTTTACTATGCGCACCCAACCAGAGTGACGGGAGGAGCACATTTCAGAAAACGTGCTCAGCTCGTCGAGAAAATGCAATTCAAGCAATAAAATTAAAAATGCACCCAAAACCTAAACCAAACGTTGCAGATGGTCATTTCTTCATGCGCAGTGGTCAACGCGGCACTCTCTAGCTGCCAAGAGCACTTTTTACTATGCGCACCCAACCAGAGTGACGGGAGGAGCACATTTCAGAAAACGTGCTCAGCTCGACGAGAAAATGCGATTTAAGCAATAAAATTAAAAATGCACCCAAAACCTAAACCGAACGTTGCAGGCGGTTATTTCTTCATGCGCAGTGGTCAACGCGGCACTCTCTAGCTGCCAAGAGCACTTTTTACTATGCGCACCCAACCAGAGTGACGGGAGGAGCACATTTCAGAAAACGTGCTCAGCTCGTCGAGAAAATGCGATTTAAGCAATAAAATTAAAAATGCACCTAAAACCTAAACCAAACGTTGCAGGTGGTTATTTCTTCATGCGCAGCAGTCAACGCGGCACTCTCTAGCTGCCACGAGCACTTTTTACTATGCGCACCCAACCAGAGTGACGGGAGGAGCACATTTCAGAAAACGTGCTCAGCTCGTCGAGAAAATGCGATTTAAGCAATCAAATTAAAAATGCACCTAAAACCTAAAACAAACGTTGCACGTGGTTATTTCTTCATGCGCAGTGATCAACGCGGCACTCTCTAGCTGCCAAGAGCACTTTTTACTATGCGCACCCAACCAGAGTGACGGGAGGAGCACATTTCAGAAAACGTGCTCAGCTCGTCGAGAAAATGCGATTTAAGCAATAAAATTAAAAATGCACCCAAAACCTAAACCAAACGTTGCAGATGGTCATTTCTTCATGCGCAGTGGTCAACGCGGCACTCTCTAGCTGCCAAGAGCACTTTTTACTATGCGCACCCAACCAGAGTGACGGGAGGAGCACATTTCAGAAAACGTGCTCAGCTCGTCGAGAAAATGCGATTTAAGCAATAAAATTAAAAATGCACCCAAAACCTAAACCAAACGTTGCAGATGGTCATTTCTTCATGCGCAGTGGTCAACGCGGCACTCTCTAGCTGCCAAGAGCACTTTTTACTATGCGCACCCAACCAGAGTGACGGGAGGAGCACATTTCAGAAAACGTGCTCAGCTCGTCCAGAAAATGCGATTTAAGCAATAAAATTAAAAATGCACCCAAACCCTAAACCAAACGTTGCAGGTGGTTATTTCTTCATGCGCAGTGGTCAACGCGGCACTCTCTAGCTGCCAAGAGCACTTTTTACTATGCGCACCCAACCAGAGTGACGGGAGGAGCACATTTCAGAAAACGTGCTCAGCTCGTCGAGAAAATGCGATTTAAGCAATAAAATTAAAAATGCACCTAAAACCTAAACCAAACGTTGCAGGTGGTTATTTCTTCATGCGCAGTGGTCAACGCGGCACTCTCTAGCTGCCAAGAGCACTTTTTACTATGTGCACCCAACCAGAGTGACGGGAGGAGCACATTTCAGAAAACGTGCTCAGCTCGTCGAGAAAATGCGATTTAAGCAATAAAATTAAAAATGCACCTAAAACCTAAACCAAACGTTGCAGGTGGTTATTTCTTCATGCGCAGCGGTCAACGCGGCACTATCTAGCTGCCAAGAGCACTTTTTACTATGCGCACCCAACCAGAGTGACGGGAGGAGCACATTTCAGAAAACGTGCTCAGCTCATCGAGAAAATGCGATTTAAGCAATAAAATTAAAAATGCACCTAAAACCTAAACCAAACGTTGCAGGTGGTTATTTCTTCATGCGCAATGATCAACGCGGCACTCTCTAGCTGCCAAGAGCACTTTTTACTATGCGCACCCAACCAGAGTGACGGGAGGAGCACATTTCAGAAAACGTGCTCAGCTCGACGAGAAAATGCGATTTAAGCAATAACATTAAAAATGCACCTAAAACCTAAACCAAACGTTGCAGGTGGTTATTTCTTCATGCGCAGCAGTCAACGCGGCACTCTCTAGCTGCCAAGAGCACTTTTTACTATGCGCACCCAACCAGAGTGACGGGAGGAACACATTTGAGAAAACGTGCTCAGCTCGTCCAGAAAAGGCGATTTAAGCAATAAAATTAAAAATGCACCCAAAACCTAAACCAAACGTTGCAGGTGGTTATTTCTTCATGCGCAGTGGTCAACGCGGCACTCTCTAGCTGCCAAGAGCACTTTTTGCTATGCGCACCCAACCAGAGTGACGGGAGGAGCACCTTTCAGAAACCGTGCTCAGCTCGTCGAGAAAATGCGATTAAAGCAATAAAATTAAAAATGCACCTAAAACCTAAACCAAACGTTGCAGATGGTCATTTCTTCATGCGCAGTGGTCAACGCGGCACTCTCTAGCTGCCAAGAGCACTTTTTACTATGTGCACCCAACCAGAGTGACGGGAGGAGCACATTTCAGAAAACGTGCTCAGCTCGTCGAGAAAATGCGATTTAAGCAATAAAATTAAAAATGCACCTAAAACCTAAACCAAACGTTGCAGGTGGTTATTTCTTCATGCGCAGCGGTCAACGCGGCACTATCTAGCTGCCAAGAGCACTTTTTACTATGCGCACCCAACCAGAGTGACGGGAGGAGCACATTTCAGAAAACGTGCTCAGCTCGTCGAGAAAATGCGATTTAAGCAATAAAATTAAAAATGCACCTAAAACCTAAACCAAACGTTGCAGGTGGTCATTTCCTTATGCGCAGTGGTCAACGTGGCACTCTCTAGCTGCCAAGAGGACTTTTTACTATGCGCACCCAACCAGAGTGACGGGAGGAGCACATTTCAGAAAACGTGCTCAGCTCGTCGAGAAAATGCGATTTAAGCAATAAAATTAAAAATGCACCCAAACCCTAAACCAAACGTTGCAGGTGGTTATTTCTTAATGCGCAGTGGTTAACGCGGCACTCTCTAGCTGCCAAGAGCACTTTTTACTATGCGCACCCAACCAGAGTGACGGGAGGAGCACATTTCAGAAAACGTGCTCAGCTCGTCGAGAAAATGCGATTTAAGCAATAAAATTAAAAATGCACCTAAAACCTAAACCAAACGTTGCAGGTGGTTATTTCTTCATGCGCAGTGGTCAACGCGGCACTCTCTAGCTGCCAAGAGCACTTTTTAGTATGTGCACCCAACCAGAGTGACGGGAGGAGCACATTTCAGAAAACGTGCTCAGCTCGTCGAGAAAATGCGATTTAAGCAATAAAATTAAAAATGCACCTAAAACCTAAACCAAACGTTGCAGGTGGTTATTTCTTCATGCGCAGCGGTCAACGCGGCACTATCTAGCTGCCAAGAGCACTTTTTACTATGCGCACCCAACCAGAGTGACGGGAGGAGCACATTTCAGAAAACGTGCTCAGCTCATCGAGAAAATGCGATTTAAGCAATAAAATTAAAAATGCACCTAAAACCTAAACCAAACGTTGCAGGTGGTTATTTCTTCATGCGCAATGGTCAACGCGGCACTCTCTAGCTGCCAAGAGCACTTTTTACTATGCGCACCCAACCAGAGTGACGGGAGGAGCACATTTCAGAAAACGTGCTCAGCTCGTCGAGAAAATGCGATTAAGCAATAAAATTAAAAATGCACCTAAAACCTAAACCAAACGTTGCGGGTGGTTATTTCTTCATGCGCAGTGGTCAACGCGGCACTCTCTAGCTGCCAAGAGCACTTTTTACTATGCGCACCCAACCAGAGTGACGGGAGGAGCACATTTCAGAAAACGTGCTCAGCTCGTCGAGAAAATGCGATTTAAGCAATAAAATTAAAAATGCACCCAAAACCCAAACCAAACGTTGCAGATGGTCATTTCTTCATGCGCAGTGGTCAACGCGGCACTCTCTAGCTGCCAAGAGCACTTTTTACTATGCGCACCCAACCAGAGTGACGGGAGGAGCACATTTCAGAAAACGTGCTCAGCTCGACGAGAAAATGCGATTTAAGCAATAAAATTAAAAATGCACCCAAAACCTAAACCAAACGTTGCAGATGGTCATTTCTTCATGAGCAGTGGTCAACGCGGCACTCTCTAGCTGCCAAGAGCACTTTTTACTATGCACACCCAACCAGAGTGACGGGAGGAGCACATTTCTGAAAACGTGCTCAGCTCGACGAGAAAATGCGATTTAAGCAATAAAATTAAAAATGCACCCAAAACCTAAAACAAACGTTGCACGTGGTTATTTCTTCATGCGCAGTGGTCAACGCGGCACTCTCTAGCTGCCAAGAGCACTTTTTACTATGCGCGCCCAACCAGAGTGACGGGAGGAGCACATTTCAGAAAACGTGCTCAGCTCGTCGAGAAAATGCGATTAAGCAATAAAATTAAAAATGCACCTAAAACCTAAAACAAACGTTGCACGTGGTTATTTCTTCATGCGCAGTGATCAACGCGGCACTCTCTAGCTGCCAAGAGCACTTTTTACTATGCGCACCCAACCAGAGTGACGGGAGGAGCACATTTCAGAAAACGTGCTCAGCTCGTCGAGAAAATGCGATTTAAGCAATAAAATTAAAAATGCACCCAAAACCTAAACCAAACGTTGCAGATGGTCATTTCTTCATGCGCAGTGGTCAACGCGGCACTCTCTAGCTGCCAAGAGCACTTTTTACTATGCGCACCCAACCAGAGTGACGGGAGGAGCACATTTCAGAAAACGTGCTCAGCTCGTCCAGAAAATGCGATTTAAGCAATAAAATTAAAAATGCACCCAAACCCTAAACCAAACGTTGCAGGTGGTTATTTCTTCATGCGCAGTGGTTAACGCGGCACTCTCTAGCTGCCAAGAGCACTTTTTACTATGCGCACCCAACCAGAGTGACGGGAGGAGCACATTTCAGAAAACGTGCTCAGCTCGTCGAGAAAATGCGATTTAAGCAATAAAATTAAAAATGCACCTAAAACCTAAACCAAACGTTGCAGGTGGTTATTTCTTCATGCGCAGCGGTCAACGCGGCACTATCTAGCTGCCAAGAGCACTTTTTACTATGCGCACCCAACCAGAGTGACGGGAGGAGCACATTTCAGAAAACGTGCTCAGCTCATCGAGAAAATGCGATTTAAGCAATAAAATTAAAAATGCACCTAAAACCTAAACCAAACGTTGCAGGTGGTTATTTCTTCATGCGCAATGGTCAACGCGGCACTCTCTAGCTGCCAAGAGCACTTTTTACTATGCGCACCCAACCAGAGTGACGGGAGGAGCACATTTCAGAAAACGTGCTCAGCTCGTCCAAAAAATGCGATTTAAGCAATACTATTAAAAATGCACCCAAAACCTAAACCAAACGTTGCAGATGGTCATTTCTTCATGCGCAGTGGTCAACGCGGCACTCTCTAGCTGCCACGAGCACTTTTTACTATGCGCACCCAACCAGAGTGACGGGAGGAGCACATTTCAGAAAACGTGCTCAGCTCGTCGAGAAAATGCGATTTAAGCAATCAAATTAAAAATGCACCTAAAATCTAAAACAAACGTTGCACGTGGTTATTTCTTCATGCGCAGTGATCAACGCGGCACTCTCTAGCTGCCAAGAGCACTTTTTACTATGCGCACCCAACCAGAGTGACGGGAGGAGCACATTTCAGAAAACGTGCTCAGCTCGTCGAGAAAATGCGATTTAAGCAATAAAATTAAAAATGCACCCAAAACCTAAACCAAACGTTGCAGATGGTCATTTCTTCATGCGCAGTGGTCAACGCGGCACTCTCTAGCTGCCAAGAGCACTTTTTACTATGCGCACCCAACCAGAGTGACGGGAGGAGCACATTTCAGAAAACGTGCTCAGCTCGACGAGAAAATGCGATTTAAGCAATAAAATTACAAATGCACCTAAAACCTAAACCAAACGTTGCAGGTGGTTATTTCTTCATGCGCAGCAGTCAACGCGGCACTCTCTAGCTGCCAAGAGCACTTTTTACTATGCGCACCCAACCAGAGTGACGAGAGGAGCACATTTCAGAAAACGTGCTCAGCTCGTCGAGAAAATGCGATTTAAGCAATACAATTAAAAATGCACCTAAAACCTAAACCAAACGTTGCAGGTGGTTATTTCTTCATGCGCAATGGTCAAAGCGGCACTCTCTAGCTGCCAAGAGCACTTTTTACTATGCGCACCCAACCAGAGTGACGGGAGGAGCACATTTTAGAAAACGTGCTCAGCTCGTCGAGAAAATGCGATTTAAGCAATAAAATTAAAAATGCACCTAAAACCTAAACCAAACGTTGCAGATGGTCATTTCTTCATGCGCAGAGGTCAACGCGGCACTCTCTAGCTGCCAAGAGCACTTTTTACTATGCGCACCCAACCAGAGTGACGGGAGGAACACATTTCAGAAAACGTGCTCAGCTCGTCGAGAAAATGCGATTAAGCAATAAAATTAAAAATGCACCTAAAACCTAAAACAAACGTTGCACGTGGTTATTTCTTCATGCGCAGTGATCAACGCGGCACTCTCTAGCTGCCAAGAGCACTTTTTACTATGCGCACCCAACCAGAGTGACGGGAGGAGCACATTTCAGAAAACGTGCTCAGCTCGTCGAGAAAATGCGATTTAAGCAATAAAATTAAAAATGCACCCAAAACCTAAACCAAACGTTGCAGATGGTCATTTCTTCATGCGCAGTGGTCAACGCGGCACTCTCTAGCTGCCAAGAGCACTTTTTACTATGCGCACCCAACCAGAGTGACGGGAGGAGCACATTTCAGAAAACGTGCTCAGCTCGTCGAGAAAATGCGATTTAAGCAATAAAATTAAAAATGCACCCAAAACCTAAACCAAACGTTGCAGATGGTCATTTCTTCATGCGCAGTGGTCAACGCGGCACTCTCTAGCTGCCAAGAGCACTTTTTACTATGCGCACCCAACCAGAGTGACGGGAGGAGCACATTTCAGAAAACGTGCTCAGCTCGTCCAGAAAATGCGATTTAAGCAATAAAATTAAAAATGCACCCAAACCCTAAACCAAACGTTGCAGGTGGTTATTTCTTCATGCGCAGTGGTTAACGCGGCACTCTCTAGCTGCCAAGAGCACTTTTTACTATGCGCACCCAACCAGAGTGACGGGAGGAGCACATTTCAGAAAACGTGCTCAGCTCGTCGAGAAAATGCGATTTAAGCAATAAAATTAAAAATGCACCTAAAACCTAAACCAAACGTTGCAGGTGGTTATTTCTTCATGCGCAGTGGTCAACGCGGCACTCTCTAGCTGCCAAGAGCACTTTTTACTATGTGCACCCAACCAGAGTGACGGGAGGAGCACATTTCAGAAAACGTGCTCAGCTCATCGAGAAAATGCGATTTAAGCAATAAAATTAAAAATGCACCTAAAACCTAAACCAAACGTTGCAGGTGGTTATTTCTTCATGCGCAGCGGTCAACGCGGCACTATCTAGCTGCCAAGAGCACTTTTTACTATGCGCACCCAACCAGAGTGACGGGAGGAGCACATTTCAGAAAACGTGCTCAGCTCATCGAGAAAATGCGATTTAAGCAATAAAATTAAAAATGCACCTAAAACCTAAACCAAACGTTGCAGGTGGTTATTTCTTCATGCGCAATGGTCAACGCGGCACTCTCTAGCTGCCAAGAGCACTTTTTACTATGCGCACCCAACCAGAGTGACGGGAGGAGCACATTTCAGAAAACGTGCTCAGCTCGTCGAGAAAATGCGATTAAGCAATAAAATTAAAAATGCACCTAAAACCTAAACCAAACGTTGCGGGTGGTTATTTCTTCATGCGCAGTGGTCAACGCGGCACTCTCTAGCTGCCAAGAGCACTTTTTACTATGCGCACCCAACCAGAGTGACGGGAGGAGCACATTTCAGAAAACGTGCTCAGCTCGTCGAGAAAATGCGATTTAAGCAATAAAATTAAAAATGCACCTAAAACCTAAACCAAACGTTGCAGGTGGTTATTTCTTCATGCGCAGTGGTCAACACGGCACTCTCTAGCTGCCAAGAGCACTTTTTACTATGCGCACCCAACCAGAGTGACGGGAGGAGCACATTTCAGAAAACGTGCTCAGCTCGTCGAGAAAATGCGATTCAAGCAATAAAATTAAAGATGCACCTAAAACCTAAACCAAACGTTGCAGGTGGTTATTTATTCATGCGCAGTGGTCAACGCGGCACTCTCTAGCTGCCAAGAGCACTTTTTACTATGCGCACGCAACCAGAGTGACGGGAGGAGCACATTTCAGAAAACGTGCTCAGCTCGTCGAGAAAATGCGATTTAAGCAATAAAATTAAAAATGCACCTAAAACCTAAACCAAACGTTGCAGGTGGTTATTTCTTCATGTGCAGTGGTCAACGCGGCACTCTCTAGCTGCCAAGTGCACTTTTTACTATGCGCACCCAACCAGAGTGACGGGAGGAGCACATTTCAGAAAACGTGCTCAGCTCGTCGAGAAAATGCAATTCAAGCAATAAAATTAAAAATGCACCCAAAACCTAAACCAAACGTTGCAGATGGTCATTTCTTCATGCGCAGTGGTCAACGCGGCACTCTCTAGCTGCCAAGAGCACTTTTTACTATGCGCACCCAACCAGAGTGACGGGAGGAGCACATTTCAGAAAACGTGCTCAGCTCGACGAGAAAATGCGATTTAAGCAATAAAATTAAAAATGCACCCAAAACCTAAACCGAACGTTGCAGGCGGTTATTTCTTCATGCGCAGTGGTCAACGCGGCACTCTCTAGCTGCCAAGAGCACTTTTTACTATGCGCACCCAACCAGAGTGACGGGAGGAGCACATTTCAGAAAACGTGCTCAGCTCGTCGAGAAAATGCGATTTAAGCAATAAAATTAAAAATGCACCTAAAACCTAAACCAAACGTTGCAGGTGGTTATTTCTTCATGCGCAGCAGTCAACGCGGCACTCTCTAGCTGCCACGAGCACTTTTTACTATGCGCACCCAACCAGAGTGACGGGAGGAGCACATTTCAGAAAACGTGCTCAGCTCGTCGAGAAAATGCGATTTAAGCAATCAAATTAAAAATGCACCTAAAACCTAAAACAAACGTTGCACGTGGTTATTTCTTCATGCGCAGTGATCAACGCGGCACTCTCTAGCTGCCAAGAGCACTTTTTACTATGCGCACCCAACCAGAGTGACGGGAGGAGCACATTTCAGAAAACGTGCTCAGCTCGTCGAGAAAATGCGATTTAAGCAATAAAATTAAAAATGCACCCAAAACCTAAACCAAACGTTGCAGATGGTCATTTCTTCATGCGCAGTGGTCAACGCGGCACTCTCTAGCTGCCAAGAGCACTTTTTACTATGCGCACCCAACCAGAGTGACGGGAGGAGCACATTTCAGAAAACGTGCTCAGCTCGTCGAGAAAATGCGATTTAAGCAATAAAATTAAAAATGCACCCAAAACCTAAACCAAACGTTGCAGATGGTCATTTCTTCATGCGCAGTGGTCAACGCGGCACTCTCTAGCTGCCAAGAGCACTTTTTACTATGCGCACCCAACCAGAGTGACGGGAGGAGCACATTTCAGAAAACGTGCTCAGCTCGTCCAGAAAATGCGATTTAAGCAATAAAATTAAAAATGCACCCAAACCCTAAACCAAACGTTGCAGGTGGTTATTTCTTCATGCGCAGTGGTCAACGCGGCACTCTCTAGCTGCCAAGAGCACTTTTTACTATGCGCACCCAACCAGAGTGACGGGAGGAGCACATTTCAGAAAACGTGCTCAGCTCGTCGAGAAAATGCGATTTAAGCAATAAAATTAAAAATGCACCTAAAACCTAAACCAAACGTTGCAGGTGGTTATTTCTTCATGCGCAGTGGTCAACGCGGCACTCTCTAGCTGCCAAGAGCACTTTTTACTATGTGCACCCAACCAGAGTGACGGGAGGAGCACATTTCAGAAAACGTGCTCAGCTCGTCGAGAAAATGCGATTTAAGCAATAAAATTAAAAATGCACCTAAAACCTAAACCAAACGTTGCAGGTGGTTATTTCTTCATGCGCAGCGGTCAACGCGGCACTATCTAGCTGCCAAGAGCACTTTTTACTATGCGCACCCAACCAGAGTGACGGGAGGAGCACATTTCAGAAAACGTGCTCAGCTCATCGAGAAAATGCGATTTAAGCAATAAAATTAAAAATGCACCTAAAACCTAAACCAAACGTTGCAGGTGGTTATTTCTTCATGCGCAATGATCAACGCGGCACTCTCTAGCTGCCAAGAGCACTTTTTACTATGCGCACCCAACCAGAGTGACGGGAGGAGCACATTTCAGAAAACGTGCTCAGCTCGACGAGAAAATGCGATTTAAGCAATAACATTAAAAATGCACCTAAAACCTAAACCAAACGTTGCAGGTGGTTATTTCTTCATGCGCAGCAGTCAACGCGGCACTCTCTAGCTGCCAAGAGCACTTTTTACTATGCGCACCCAACCAGAGTGACGGGAGGAACACATTTGAGAAAACGTGCTCAGCTCGTCCAGAAAAGGCGATTTAAGCAATAAAATTAAAAATGCACCCAAAACCTAAACCAAACGTTGCAGGTGGTTATTTCTTCATGCGCAGTGGTCAACGCGGCACTCTCTAGCTGCCAAGAGCACTTTTTGCTATGCGCACCCAACCAGAGTGACGGGAGGAGCACCTTTCAGAAACCGTGCTCAGCTCGTCGAGAAAATGCGATTAAAGCAATAAAATTAAAAATGCACCTAAAACCTAAACCAAACGTTGCAGATGGTCATTTCTTCATGCGCAGTGGTCAACGCGGCACTCTCTAGCTGCCAAGAGCACTTTTTACTATGTGCACCCAACCAGAGTGACGGGAGGAGCACATTTCAGAAAACGTGCTCAGCTCGTCGAGAAAATGCGATTTAAGCAATAAAATTAAAAATGCACCTAAAACCTAAACCAAACGTTGCAGGTGGTTATTTCTTCATGCGCAGCGGTCAACGCGGCACTATCTAGCTGCCAAGAGCACTTTTTACTATGCGCACCCAACCAGAGTGACGGGAGGAGCACATTTCAGAAAACGTGCTCAGCTCGTCGAGAAAATGCGATTTAAGCAATAAAATTAAAAATGCACCTAAAACCTAAACCAAACGTTGCAGATGGTCATTTCCTTATGCGCAGTGGTCAACGTGGCACTCTCTAGCTGCCAAGAGCACTTTTTACTATGCGCACCCAACCAGAGTGACGGGAGGAGCACATTTCAGAAAACGTGCTCAGCTCGTCGAGAAAATGCGATTTAAGCAATAAAATTAAAGATGCACCTAAAACCTAAACCAAACGTTGCAGGTGGTTATTTCTTCATGCGCAGTGGGCAACGCGGCACTCTCTAGCTGCCAAGAGCACTTTTTCCTATGCGCACGCAACCAGAGTGACGGGAGGAGCACATTTCAGAAAACGTGCTCAGCTCGTCGAGAAAATGCGATTTAAGCAATAAAATTAAAAATGCACCTAAAACCTAAACCAAACGTTGCAGGTAGTTATTTCTTCATGCGCAATGGTCAACGCTGCACTCTCTAGCTGCCAAGAGCACTTTTTACTATGCGCACCCAACCAGAGTGACGGGAGGAGCACATTTCAGAAAACGTGCTCAGCTCGTCCAAAAAATGCGATTTAAGCAATACAATTAAAAATGCACCCAAAACCTAAACCAAACGTTGCAGATGGTCATTTCTTCATGCGCAGTGGTCAACGCGGCACTCTCTAGCTGCCAAGAGCACTTTTTACTATGCGCACCCAACCAGAGTGACGGGAGGAGCACATTTCAGAAAACGTGCTCAGCTCGACGAGAAAATGCGATTTAAGCAATACAATTAAAAATGCACCCAAAACCTAAACCAAACGTTGCAGATGGTCATTTCTTCATGCGCAGTGGTCAACGCGGCACTCTCTAGCTGCCAAGAGCACTTTTTCCTATGCGCACGCAACCAGAGTGACGGGAGGAGCACATTTCAGAAAACGTGCTCAGCTCGTCGAGAAAATGCGATTTAAGCAATAAAATTAAAAATGCACCTAAAACCTAAACTAAACGTTGCAGGTAGTTATTTCTTCATGCGCAGTGGTCAAGGCGGCACTCTCTAGCTGCCAAGAGCACTTTTTACTATGCGCACCCAACCAGAGTGACGGGAGGAGCACATTTCAGAAAACGTGCTCAGCTCGTCCAAAAAATGCGATTTAAGCAATACAATTAAAAATGCACCCAAAACCTAAACCAAACGTTGCAGATGGTCATTTCTTCATGCGCAGTGGTCAACGCGGCACTCTCTAGCTGCCACGAGCACTTTTTACTATGCGCACCCAACCAGAGTGACGGGAGGAGCACATTTCAGAAAACGTGCTCAGCTCGTCGAGAAAATGCGATTTAAGCAATCAAATTAAAAATGCACCTAAAACCTAAAACAAACGTTGCACGTGGTTATTTCTTCATGCGCAGTGATCAACGCGGCACTCTCTAGCTGCCAAGAGCACTTTTTACTATGCGCACCCAACCAGAGTGACGGGAGGAGCACATTTCAGAAAACGTGCTCAGCTCGTCGAGAAAATGCGATTTAAGCAATAAAATTAAAAATGCACCCAAAACCTAAACCAAACGTTGCAGATGGTCATTTCTTCATGCGCAGTGGTCAACGCGGCACTCTCTAGCTGCCAAGAGCACTTTTTACTATGCGCACCCAACCAGAGTGACGGGAGGAGCACATTTCAGAAAACGTGCTCAGCTCGACGAGAAAATGCGATTTAAGCAATAAAATTAAAAATGCACCTAAAACCTAAACCAAACGTTGCAGGTGGTTATTTCTTCATGCGCAGCAGTCAACGCGGCACTCTCTAGCTGCCAAGAGCACTTTTTACTATGCGCACCCAACCAGAGTGACGAGAGGAGCACATTTCAGAAAACGTGCTCAGCTCGTCGAGAAAATGCGATTTAAGCAATACAATTAAAAATGCACCTAAAACCTAAACCAAACGTTGCAGGTGGTTATTTCTTCATGCGCAATGGTCAAAGCGGCACTCTCTAGCTGCCAAGAGCACTTTTTACTATGCGCACCCAACCAGAGTGACGGGAGGAGCACATTTTAGAAAACGTGCTCAGCTCGTCGAGAAAATGCGATTTAAGCAATAAAATTAAAAATGCACCTAAAACCTAAACCAAACGTTGCAGATGGTCATTTCTTCATGCGCAGAGGTCAACGCGGCACTCTCTAGCTGCCAAGAGCACTTTTTACTATGCGCACCCAACCAGAGTGACGGGAGGAGCACATTTCAGAAAACGTGCTCAGCTCGTCCAGAAAATGCGATTTAAGCAATAAAATTAAAAATGCACCCAAACCCTAAACCAAACGTTGCAGGTGGTTATTTCTTCATGCGCAGTGGTTAACGCGGCACTCTCTAGCTGCCAAGAGCACTTTTTACTATGCGCACCCAACCAGAGTGACGGGAGGAGCACATTTCAGAAAACGTGCTCAGCTCGTCGAGAAAATGCGATTTAAGCAATAAAATTAAAAATGCACCTAAAACCTAAACCAAACGTTGCAGGTGGTTATTTCTTCATGCGCAGTGGTCAACGCGGCACTCTCTAGCTGCCAAGAGCACTTTTTACTATGTGCACCCAACCAGAGTGACGGGAGGAGCACATTTCAGAAAACGTGCTCAGCTCATCGAGAAAATGCGATTTAAGCAATAAAATTAAAAATGCACCTAAAACCTAAACCAAACGTTGCAGGTGGTTATTTCTTCATGCGCAGCGGTCAACGCGGCACTATCTAGCTGCCAAGAGCACTTTTTACTATGCGCACCCAACCAGAGTGACGGGAGGAGCACATTTCAGAAAACGTGCTCAGCTCATCGAGAAAATGCGATTTAAGCAATAAAATTAAAAATGCACCTAAAACCTAAACCAAACGTTGCAGGTGGTTATTTCTTCATGCGCAATGGTCAACGCGGCACTCTCTAGCTGCCAAGAGCACTTTTTACTATGCGCACCCAACCAGAGTGACGGGAGGAGCACATTTCAGAAAACGTGCTCAGCTCGTCGAGAAAATGCGATTAAGCAATAAAATTAAAAATGCACCTAAAACCTAAACCAAACGTTGCGGGTGGTTATTTCTTCATGCGCAGTGGTCAACGCGGCACTCTCTAGCTGCCAAGAGCACTTTTTACTATGCGCACCCAACCAGAGTGACGGGAGGAGCACATTTCAGAAAACGTGCTCAGCTCGTCGAGAAAATGCGATTTAAGCAATAAAATTAAAAATGCACCTAAAACCTAAACCAAACGTTGCAGGTGGTTATTTCTTCATGCGCAGTGGTCAACACGGCACTCTCTAGCTGCCAAGAGCACTTTTTACTATGCGCACCCAACCAGAGTGACGGGAGGAGCACATTTCAGAAAACGTGCTCAGCTCGTCGAGAAAATGCGATTCAAGCAATAAAATTAAAGATGCACCTAAAACCTAAACCAAACGTTGCAGGTGGTTATTTATTCATGCGCAGTGGTCAACGCGGCACTCTCTAGCTGCCAAGAGCACTTTTTACTATGCGCACGCAACCAGAGTGACGGGAGGAGCACATTTCAGAAAACGTGCTCAGCTCGTCGAGAAAATGCGATTTAAGCAATAAAATTAAAAATGCACCTAAAACCTAAACCAAACGTTGCAGGTGGTTATTTCTTCATGTGCAGTGGTCAACGCGGCACTCTCTAGCTGCCAAGTGCACTTTTTACTATGCGCACCCAACCAGAGTGACGGGAGGAGCACATTTCAGAAAACGTGCTCAGCTCGTCGAGAAAATGCAATTCAAGCAATAAAATTAAAAATGCACCCAAAACCTAAACCAAACGTTGCAGATGGTCATTTCTTCATGCGCAGTGGTCAACGCGGCACTCTCTAGCTGCCAAGAGCACTTTTTACTATGCGCACCCAACCAGAGTGACGGGAGGAGCACATTTCAGAAAACGTGCTCAGCTCGACGAGAAAATGCGATTTAAGCAATAAAATTAAAAATGCACCCAAAACCTAAACCGAACGTTGCAGGCGGTTATTTCTTCATGCGCAGTGGTCAACGCGGCACTCTCTAGCTGCCAAGAGCACTTTTTACTATGCGCACCCAACCAGAGTGACGGGAGGAGCACATTTCAGAAAACGTGCTCAGCTCGTCGAGAAAATGCGATTTAAGCAATAAAATTAAAAATGCACCTAAAACCTAAACCAAACGTTGCAGGTGGTTATTTCTTCATGCGCAGCAGTCAACGCGGCACTCTCTAGCTGCCACGAGCACTTTTTACTATGCGCACCCAACCAGAGTGACGGGAGGAGCACATTTCAGAAAACGTGCTCAGCTCGTCGAGAAAATGCGATTTAAGCAATCAAATTAAAAATGCACCTAAAACCTAAAACAAACGTTGCACGTGGTTATTTCTTCATGCGCAGTGATCAACGCGGCACTCTCTAGCTGCCAAGAGCACTTTTTACTATGCGCACCCAACCAGAGTGACGGGAGGAGCACATTTCAGAAAACGTGCTCAGCTCGTCGAGAAAATGCGATTTAAGCAATAAAATTAAAAATGCACCCAAAACCTAAACCAAACGTTGCAGATGGTCATTTCTTCATGCGCAGTGGTCAACGCGGCACTCTCTAGCTGCCAAGAGCACTTTTTACTATGCGCACCCAACCAGAGTGACGGGAGGAGCACATTTCAGAAAACGTGCTCAGCTCGTCGAGAAAATGCGATTTAAGCAATAAAATTAAAAATGCACCCAAAACCTAAACCAAACGTTGCAGATGGTCATTTCTTCATGCGCAGTGGTCAACGCGGCACTCTCTAGCTGCCAAGAGCACTTTTTACTATGCGCACCCAACCAGAGTGACGGGAGGAGCACATTTCAGAAAACGTGCTCAGCTCGTCCAGAAAATGCGATTTAAGCAATAAAATTAAAAATGCACCCAAACCCTAAACCAAACGTTGCAGGTGGTTATTTCTTCATGCGCAGTGGTCAACGCGGCACTCTCTAGCTGCCAAGAGCACTTTTTACTATGCGCACCCAACCAGAGTGACGGGAGGAGCACATTTCAGAAAACGTGCTCAGCTCGTCGAGAAAATGCGATTTAAGCAATAAAATTAAAAATGCACCTAAAACCTAAACCAAACGTTGCAGGTGGTTATTTCTTCATGCGCAGTGGTCAACGCGGCACTCTCTAGCTGCCAAGAGCACTTTTTACTATGTGCACCCAACCAGAGTGACGGGAGGAGCACATTTCAGAAAACGTGCTCAGCTCGTCGAGAAAATGCGATTTAAGCAATAAAATTAAAAATGCACCTAAAACCTAAACCAAACGTTGCAGGTGGTTATTTCTTCATGCGCAGCGGTCAACGCGGCACTATCTAGCTGCCAAGAGCACTTTTTACTATGCGCACCCAACCAGAGTGACGGGAGGAGCACATTTCAGAAAACGTGCTCAGCTCATCGAGAAAATGCGATTTAAGCAATAAAATTAAAAATGCACCTAAAACCTAAACCAAACGTTGCAGGTGGTTATTTCTTCATGCGCAATGATCAACGCGGCACTCTCTAGCTGCCAAGAGCACTTTTTACTATGCGCACCCAACCAGAGTGACGGGAGGAGCACATTTCAGAAAACGTGCTCAGCTCGACGAGAAAATGCGATTTAAGCAATAACATTAAAAATGCACCTAAAACCTAAACCAAACGTTGCAGGTGGTTATTTCTTCATGCGCAGCAGTCAACGCGGCACTCTCTAGCTGCCAAGAGCACTTTTTACTATGCGCACCCAACCAGAGTGACGGGAGGAACACATTTGAGAAAACGTGCTCAGCTCGTCCAGAAAAGGCGATTTAAGCAATAAAATTAAAAATGCACCCAAAACCTAAACCAAACGTTGCAGGTGGTTATTTCTTCATGCGCAGTGGTCAACGCGGCACTCTCTAGCTGCCAAGAGCACTTTTTGCTATGCGCACCCAACCAGAGTGACGGGAGGAGCACCTTTCAGAAACCGTGCTCAGCTCGTCGAGAAAATGCGATTAAAGCAATAAAATTAAAAATGCACCTAAAACCTAAACCAAACGTTGCAGATGGTCATTTCTTCATGCGCAGTGGTCAACGCGGCACTCTCTAGCTGCCAAGAGCACTTTTTACTATGTGCACCCAACCAGAGTGACGGGAGGAGCACATTTCAGAAAACGTGCTCAGCTCGTCGAGAAAATGCGATTTAAGCAATAAAATTAAAAATGCACCTAAAACCTAAACCAAACGTTGCAGGTGGTTATTTCTTCATGCGCAGCGGTCAACGCGGCACTATCTAGCTGCCAAGAGCACTTTTTACTATGCGCACCCAACCAGAGTGACGGGAGGAGCACATTTCAGAAAACGTGCTCAGCTCGTCGAGAAAATGCGATTTAAGCAATAAAATTAAAAATGCACCTAAAACCTAAACCAAACGTTGCAGATGGTCATTTCCTTATGCGCAGTGGTCAACGTGGCACTCTCTAGCTGCCAAGAGCACTTTTTACTATGCGCACCCAACCAGAGTGACGGGAGGAGCACATTTCAGAAAACGTGCTCAGCTCGTCGAGAAAATGCGATTTAAGCAATAAAATTAAAGATGCACCTAAAACCTAAACCAAACGTTGCAGGTGGTTATTTCTTCATGCGCAGTGGGCAACGCGGCACTCTCTAGCTGCCAAGAGCACTTTTTCCTATGCGCACGCAACCAGAGTGACGGGAGGAGCACATTTCAGAAAACGTGCTCAGCTCGTCGAGAAAATGCGATTTAAGCAATAAAATTAAAAATGCACCTAAAACCTAAACCAAACGTTGCAGGTAGTTATTTCTTCATGCGCAATGGTCAACGCTGCACTCTCTAGCTGCCAAGAGCACTTTTTACTATGCGCACCCAACCAGAGTGACGGGAGGAGCACATTTCAGAAAACGTGCTCAGCTCGTCCAAAAAATGCGATTTAAGCAATACAATTAAAAATGCACCCAAAACCTAAACCAAACGTTGCAGATGGTCATTTCTTCATGCGCAGTGGTCAACGCGGCACTCTCTAGCTGCCAAGAGCACTTTTTACTATGCGCACCCAACCAGAGTGACGGGAGGAGCACATTTCAGAAAACGTGCTCAGCTCGACGAGAAAATGCGATTTAAGCAATACAATTAAAAATGCACCCAAAACCTAAACCAAACGTTGCAGATGGTCATTTCTTCATGCGCAGTGGTCAACGCGGCACTCTCTAGCTGCCAAGAGCACTTTTTCCTATGCGCACGCAACCAGAGTGACGGGAGGAGCACATTTCAGAAAACGTGCTCAGCTCGTCGAGAAAATGCGATTTAAGCAATAAAATTAAAAATGCACCTAAAACCTAAACTAAACGTTGCAGGTAGTTATTTCTTCATGCGCAGTGGTCAAGGCGGCACTCTCTAGCTGCCAAGAGCACTTTTTACTATGCGCACCCAACCAGAGTGACGGGAGGAGCACATTTCAGAAAACGTGCTCAGCTCGTCCAAAAAATGCGATTTAAGCAATACAATTAAAAATGCACCCAAAACCTAAACCAAACGTTGCAGATGGTCATTTCTTCATGCGCAGTGGTCAACGCGGCACTCTCTAGCTGCCACGAGCACTTTTTACTATGCGCACCCAACCAGAGTGACGGGAGGAGCACATTTCAGAAAACGTGCTCAGCTCGTCGAGAAAATGCGATTTAAGCAATCAAATTAAAAATGCACCTAAAACCTAAAACAAACGTTGCACGTGGTTATTTCTTCATGCGCAGTGATCAACGCGGCACTCTCTAGCTGCCAAGAGCACTTTTTACTATGCGCACCCAACCAGAGTGACGGGAGGAGCACATTTCAGAAAACGTGCTCAGCTCGTCGAGAAAATGCGATTTAAGCAATAAAATTAAAAATGCACCCAAAACCTAAACCAAACGTTGCAGATGGTCATTTCTTCATGCGCAGTGGTCAACGCGGCACTCTCTAGCTGCCAAGAGCACTTTTTACTATGCGCACCCAACCAGAGTGACGGGAGGAGCACATTTCAGAAAACGTGCTCAGCTCGTCGAGAAAATGCGATTTAAGCAATAAAATTAAAAATGCACCTAAAACCTAAACCAAACGTTGCAGATGGTCATTTCTTCATGCGCAGAGGTCAACGCGGCACTCTCTAGCTGCCAAGAGCACTTTTTACTATGCGCACCCAACCAGAGTGACGGGAGGAACACATTTCAGAAAACGTGCTCAGCTCGTCCAGAAAATGCGATTTAAGCAATAAAATTAAAAATGCACCCAAAACCTAAACCAAACGTTGCAGGTGGTTATTTCTTCATGCGCAGTGGTCAACGCGGCACTCTCTAGCTGCCAAGAGCACTTTTTGCTATGCGCACCCAACCAGAGTGACGGGAGGAGCACCTTTCAGAAAACGTGCTCAGCTCGTCGAGAAAATGCGATTAAAGCAATAAAATTAAAAATGCACCTAAAATCTAAACCAAACGTTGCAGATGGTCATTTCTTCATGCGCAGTGGTCAACGCGGCACTCTCTAGCTGCCAAGAGCACTTTTTACTATGCGCACCCAACCAGAGTGACGGGAGGAGCACATTTCTGAAATTGTGCTCAGCTCGACGAGAAAATGCGATTTAAGCAATAAAATTAAAAATGCACCCAAAACCTAAAACAAACGTTGCACGTGGTTATTTCTTCATGCGCAGTGGTCAACGCGGCACTCTCTAGCTGCCAAGAGCACTTTTTACTATGCGCGCCCAACCAGAGTGACGGGAGGAGCACATTTCAGAAAACGTGCTCAGCTCGTCGAGAAAATGCGATTAAGCAATAAAATTAAAAATGCACCTAAAACCTAAACCAAACGTTGCGGGTGGTTATTTCTTCATGCGCAGTGGTCAAAGCGGCACTCTCTAGCTGCCAAGAGCACTTTTTACTATGCGCACCCAACCAGAGTGACGGGAGGAGCACATTTCAGAAAACGTGCTCAGCTCGTCGAGAAAATGCAATTATGCAATAAAATTAAAAATGCACCCAAAACCTAAACCAAACGTTGCAGGTGGTTATTTCTTCATGCGCAGTGGTCAACACGGCACTCTCTAGCTGCCAAGAGCACTTTTTACTATGCGCACCCAACCAGAGTGACGGGGAGAGCACATTTCAGAAAACGTGCTCAGCTCGTCGAGAAAATGCGATTTGAGCAATAAAATTAAAAATGCACCTAAAACCTAAACCAAACGTTGGGGGTGGTTATTTCTTCATGTGCAGCAGTCAACGCGGCACTCTCTAGCTGCCAAGAGCACTTTTTACTATGCGCACCCAACCAGAGTGACGGGAGGAGCACATTTCAGAAAACGTGCTCAGCTCGTCGAGAAAATGCGATTTAAGCAATAAAATTAAAAATGCACCTAAAACCTAAACCAAACTTTGCAGGTGGTTATTTCTTCATGCGCAGTGGTCAACGCGGCACTCTCTAGCTGCCAAGAGCACTTTTTACTATGCGCACCCAACCAGAGTGACGGGAGGAGCACATTTCAGAAAACGTGCTCAGCTCGTCGAGAAAATGCGATTTAAGCAATAAAATTAAAAGTGCACCTAAAACCTAAACCAAACGTTGCAGATGGTCATTTCTTCATGCGCAGTGGTAAACGCGGCACTCTCTAGCTGCCAAGAGCACTTTTTAATATGCGCACCCAACCAGAGTGACGGGAGGAGCACATTTCAGAAAACGTGATCAGTTCGTCGAGAAAATGCGATTAAAGCAATAAAATTAAAAATGCACCTAAAACCTAAACCAAACGTTGCAGATGGTCATTTCTTCATGCGCAGTGGTCAACGCGGCACTCTCTAGCTGCCAAGAGCACTTTTTACTATGCGCACCCAACCAGAGTGACGGGAGGAGCACATTTCAGAAAACGTGCTCAGCTCGTCCAGAAAATGCGATTTAAGCAATAAAATTAAAAATGCACCCAAAACCTAAACCAAACGTTGCAGGTGGTTATTTCTTCATGCGCAGTGGTCAACGCGGCACTCTCTAGCTGCCAAGAGCACTTTTTACTATGCGCACCCAACCAGAGTGACGGGAGGAGCACATTTCAGAAAACGTGCTCAGCTCGTCGAGAAAATGCGATTTAAGCAATAAAATTAAAAATGCACCTAAAACCTAAACCAAACGTTGCAGGTGGTTATTTCTTCATGCGCAGTGGTCAACACGGCACTCTCTAGCTGCCAAGAGCACTTTTTACTATGCGCACCCAACCAGAGTGACGGGAGGAGCACATTTCAGAAAACGTGCTCAGCTCGTCGAGAAAATGCGATTTAAGCAATAAAATTAAAGATGCACCTAAAACCTAAACCAAACGTTGCAGGTGGTTATTTCTTCGTGCGCAGTGGTCAACGCGGCACTCTCTAGCTGCCAAGAGCACTTTTTACTATGCGCACGCAACCAGAGTGACGGGAGGAGCACATTTCAGAAAACGTGCTCAGCTCGTCGAGAAAATGCGATTTAAGCAATAAAATTAAAAATGCACCTAAAACCTAAACCAAACGTTGCAGGTGGTTATTTCTTCATGTGCAGTGGTCAACGCGGCACTCTCTAGCTGCCAAGAGCACTTTTTACTATGCGCACCCAACCAGAGTGACGGGAGGAGCACATTTCAGAAAACGTGCTCAGCTCGTCGAGAAAATGCGATTTAAGCAATAAAATTAAAAATGCACCCAAAACCTAAACCAAACGTTGCAGATGGTCATTTCTTCATGCGCAGTGGTCAACGCGGCACTCTCTAGCTGCCAAGAGCACTTTTTACTATGCGCACCCAACCAGAGTGACGGGAGGAGCACATTTCAGAAAACGTGCTCAGCTCGACGAGAAAATGCGATTTAAGCAATAAAATTAAAAATGCACCCAAAACCTAAACCAAACGTTGCAGGCGGTTATTTCTTCATGCGCAGTGGTCAACGCGGCACTCTCTAGCTGCCAAGAGCACTTTTTACTATGCGCACCCAACCAGAGTGACGGGAGGAGCACATTTCAGAAAACGTGCTCAGCTCGTCGAGAAAATGCGATTTAAGCAATAAAATTAAAAATGCACCTAAAACCTAAACCAAACGTTGCAGGTGGTTATTTCTTCATGCGCAGCAGTCAACGCGGCACTCTCTAGCTGCCACGAGCACTTTTTACTATGCGCACCCAACCAGAGTGACGGGAGGAGCACATTTCAGAAAACGTGCTCAGCTCGTCGAGAAAATGCGATTTAAGCAATCAAATTAAAAATGCACCTAAAACCTAAAACAAACGTTGCACGTGGTTATTTCTTCATGCGCAGTGATCAACGCGGCACTCTCTAGCTGCCAAGAGCACTTTTTACTATGCGCACCCAACCAGAGTGACCGGAGGAGCACATTTCAGAAAACGTGCTCAGCTCGTCGAGAAAATGCGATTTAAGCAATAAAATTAAAAATGCACCCAAAACCTAAACCAAACGTTGCAGATGGTCATTTCTTCATGCGCAGTGGTCAACGCGGCACTCTCTAGCTGCCAAGAGCACTTTTTACTATGCGCACCCAACCAGAGTGACGGGAGGAGCACATTTCAGAAAACGTGCTCAGCTCGTCGAGAAAATGCGATTTAAGCAATAAAATTAAAGATGCACCTAAAACCTAAACCAAACGTTGCAGGTGGTTATTTCTTCATGCGCAGTGGGCAACGCGGCACTCTCTAGCTGCCAAGAGCACTTTTTCCTATGCGCACGCAACCAGAGTGACGGGAGGAGCACATTTCAGAAAACGTGCTCAGCTCGTCGAGAAAATGCGATTTAAGCAATAAAATTAAAAATGCACCTAAAACCTAAACCAAACGTTGCAGGTAGTTATTTCTTCATGCGCAGTGGTCAAGGCGGCACTCTCTAGCTGCCAAGAGCACTTTTTACTATGCGCACCCAACCAGAGTGACGGGAGGAGCACATTTCAGAAAACGTGCTCAGCTCGTCCAAAAAATGCGATTTAAGCAATACAATTAAAAATGTACCCAAAACCTAAACCAAACGTTGCAGATGGTCATTTCTTCATGCGCAGTGGTCAACGCGGCACTCTCTAGCTGCCACGAGCACTTTTTACTATGCGCACCCAACCAGAGTGACGGGAGGAGCACATTTCAGAAAACGTGCTCAGCTCGTCGAGAAAATGCGATTTAAGCAATCAAATTAAAAATGCACCTAAAATCTAAAACAAACGTTGCACGTGGTTATTTCTTCATGCGCAGTGATCAACGCGGCACTCTCTAGCTGCCAAGAGCACTTTTTACTATGCGCACCCAACCAGAGTGACGGGAGGAGCACATTTCAGAAAACGTGCTCAGCTCGTCGAGAAAATGCGATTTAAGCAATAAAATTAAAAATGCACCCAAAACCTAAACCAAACGTTGCAGATGGTCATTTCTTCATGCGCAGTGGTCAACGCGGCACTCTCTAGCTGCCAAGAGCACTTTTTACTATGCGCACCCAACCAGAGTGACGGGAGGAGCACATTTCAGAAAACGTGCTCAGCTCGACGAGAAAATGCGATTTAAGCAATACAATTAAAAATGCACCTAAAACCTAAACCAAACGTTGCAGGTGGTTATTTCTTCATGCGCAGCAGTCAACGCGGCACTCTCTAGCTGCCAAGAGCACTTTTTACTATGCGCACCCAACCAGAGTGACGAGAGGAGCACATTTCAGAAAACGTGCTCAGCTCGTCGAGAAAATGCGATTTAAGCAATACAATTAAAAATGCACCTAAAACCTAAACCAAACGTTGCAGGTGGTTATTTCTTCATGCGCAATGGTCAAAGCGGCACTCTCTAGCTGCCAAGAGCACTTTTTACTATGCGCACCCAACCAGAGTGACGGGAGGAGCACATTTTAGAAAACGTGCTCAGCTCGTCGAGAAAATGCGATTTAAGCAATAAAATTAAAAATGCACCTAAAACCTAAACCAAACGTTACAGATGGTCATTTCTTAATGCGCAGAGGTCAACGCGGCACTCTCTAGCTGCCAAGAGCACTTTTTACTATGCGCACCCAACCAGAGTGACGGGAGGAACACATTTCAGAAAACGTGCTCAGCTCGTCGAGAAAATGCGATTAAGCAATAAAATTAAAAATGCACCTAAAACCTAAAACAAACGTTGCACGTGGTTATTTCTTCATGCGCAGTGATCAACGCGGCACTCTCTAGCTGCCAAGAGCACTTTTTACTATGCGCACCCAACCAGAGTGACGGGAGGAGCACATTTCAGAAAACGTGCTCAGCTCGTCGAGAAAATGCGATTTAAGCAATAAAATTAAAAATGCACCCAAAACCTAAACCAAACGTTGCAGATGGTCATTTCTTCATGCGCAGTGGTCAACGCGGCACTCTCTAGCTGCCAAGAGCACTTTTTACTATGCGCACCCAACCAGAGTGACGGGAGGAGCACATTTCAGAAAACGTGCTCAGCTCGTCGAGAAAATGCGATTTAAGCAATAAAATTAAAAATGCACCCAAAACCTAAACCAAACGTTGCAGATGGTCATTTCTTCATGCGCAGTGGTCAACGCGGCACTCTCTAGCTGCCAAGAGCACTTTTTACTATGCGCACCCAACCAGAGTGACGGGAGGAGCACATTTCAGAAAACGTGCTCAGCTCGTCCAGAAAATGCGATTTAAGCAATAAAATTAAAAATGCACCCAAACCCTAAACCAAACGTTGCAGGTGGTTATTTCTTCATGCGCAGTGGTTAACGCGGCACTCTCTAGCTGCCAAGAGCACTTTTTACTATGCGCACCCAACCAGAGTGACGGGAGGAGCACATTTCAGAAAACATGCTCAGCTCGTCGAGAAAATGCGATTTAAGCAATAAAATTAAAAATGCACCTAAAACCTAAACCAAACGTTGCAGGTGGTTATTTCTTCATGCGCAGTGGTCAACGCGGCACTCTCTAGCTGCCAAGAGCACTTTTTACTATGCGCACCCAACCAGAGTGACGGGAGGAGCACATTTCAGAAAACGTGCTCAGCTCGTCGAGAAAATGCGATTAAGCAATAAAATTAAAAATGCACCTAAAACCTAAACCAAACGTTGCGGGTGGTTATTTCTTCATGCGCAGTGGTCAACGCGGCACTCTCTAGCTGCCAAGAGCACTTTTTACTATGCGCACCCAACCAGAGTGACGGGAGGAGCACATTTCAGAAAACGTGCTCAGCTCGTCGAGAAAATGCGATTTAAGCAATAAAATTAAAAATGCACCTAAAACCTAAACCAAACGTTGCAGGTGGTTATTTCTTCATGCGCAGTGGTCAACACGGCACTCTCTAGCTGCCAAGAGCACTTTTTACTATGCGCACCCAACCAGAGTGACGGGAGGAGCACATTTCAGAAAACGTGCTCAGCTCGTCGAGAAAATGCGATTCAAGCAATAAAATTAAAGATGCACCTAAAACCTAAACCAAACGTTGCAGGTGGTTATTTCTTCATGCGCAGTGGTCAACGCGGCACTCTCTAGCTGCCAAGAGCACTTTTTACTATGCGCACGCAACCAGAGTGACGGGAGGAGCACATTTCAGAAAACGTGCTCAGCTCGTCGAGAAAATGCGATTTAAGCAATAAAATTAAAAATGCACCTAAAACCTAAACCAAACGTTGCAGGTGGTTATTTCTTCATGTGCAGTGGTCAACGCGGCACTCTCTAGCTGCCAAGAGCACTTTTTACTATGCGCACCCAACCAGAGTGACGGGAGGAGCACATTTCAGAAAACGTGCTCAGCTCGTCGAGAAAATGCGATTCAAGCAATAAAATTAAAAATGCACCCAAAACCTAAACCAAACGTTGCAGATGGTCATTTCTTCATGCGCAGTGGTCAACGCGGCACTCTCTAGCTGCCAAGAGCACTTTTTACTATGCGCACCCAACCAGAGTGACGGGAGGAGCACATTTCAGAAAACGTGCTCAGCTCGACGAGAAAATGCGATTTAAGCAATAAAATTAAAAATGCACCCAAAACCTAAACCAAACGTTGCAGGCGGTTATTTCTTCATGCGCAGTGGTCAACGCGGCACTCTCTAGCTGCCAAGAGCACTTTTTACTATGCGCACCCAACCAGAGTGACGGGAGGAGCACATTTCAGAAAACGTGCTCAGCTCGTCGAGAAAATGCGATTTAAGCAATAAAATTAAAAATGCACCTAAAACCTAAACCAGACGTTGCAGGTGGTTATTTCTTCATGCGCAGCAGTCAACGCGGCACTCTTTAGCTGCCACGAGCACTTTTTACTATGCGCACCCAACCAGAGTGACGGGAGGAGCACATTTCAGAAAACGTGCTCAGCTCGTCGAGAAAATGCGATTTAAGCAATCAAATTAAAAATGCACCTAAAACCTAAAACAAACGTTGCACGTGGTTATTTCTTCATGCGCAGTGATCAACGCGGCACTCTCTAGCTGCCAAGAGCACTTTTTACTATGCGCACCCAACCAGAGTGACGGGAGGAGCACATTTCAGAAAACGTGCTCAGCTCATCGAGAAAATGCGATTTAAGCAATAAAATTAAAAATGCACCTAAAACCTAAACCAAACGTTGCAGGTGGTTATTTCTTCATGCGCAATGATCAACGCGGCACTCTCTAGCTGCCAAGAGCACTTTTTACTATGCGCACCCAACCAGAGTGACGGGAGGAGCACATTTCAGAAAACGTGCTCAGCTCGACGAGAAAATGCGATTTAAGCAATAACATTAAAAATGCACCTAAAACCTAAACCAAACGTTGCAGGTGGTTATTTCTTCATGCGCAGCAGTCAACGCGGCACTCTCTAGCTGCCAAGAGCACTTTTTACTATGCGCACCCAACCAGAGTGACGGGAGGAACACATTTGAGAAAACGTGCTCAGCTCGTCCAGAAAAGGCGATTTAAGCAATAAAATTAAAAATGCACCCAAAACCTAAACCAAACGTTGCAGGTGGTTATTTCTTCATGCGCAGTGGTCAACGCGGCACTCTCTAGCTGCCAAGAGCACTTTTTGCTATGCGCACCCAACCAGAGTGACGGGAGGAGCACCTTTCAGAAAACGTGCTCAGCTCGTCGAGAAAATGCGATTAAAGCAATAAAATTAAAAATGCACCTAAAACCTAAACCAAACGTTGCAGATGGTCATTTCTTCATGCGCAGTGGTCAACGCGGCACTCTCTAGCTGCCAAGAGCACTTTTTACTATGTGCACCCAACCAGAGTGACGGGAGGAGCACATTTCAGAAAACGTGCTCAGCTCGTCGAGAAAATGCGATTTAAGCAATAAAATTAAAAATGCACCTAAAACCTAAACCAAACGTTCCAGGTGGTTATTTCTTCATGCGCAGCGGTCAACGCGGCACTATCTAGCTGCCAAGAGCACTTTTTACTATGCGCACCCAACCAGAGTGACGGGAGGAGCACATTTCAGAAAACGTGCTCAGCTCGTCGAGAAAATGCGATTTAAGCAATAAAATTAAAAATGCACCTAAAACCTAAACCAAACGTTGCAGATGGTCATTTCCTTATGCGCAGTGGTCAACGTGGCACTCTCTAGCTGCCAAGAGCACTTTTTACTATGCGCACCCAACCAGAGTGACGGGAGGAGCACATTTCAGAAAACGTGCTCAGCTCGTCGAGAAAATGCGATTTAAGCAATAAAATTAAAGATGCACCTAAAACCTAAACCAAACGTTGCAGGTGGTTATTTCTTCATGCGCAGTGGGCAACGCGGCACTCTCTAGCTGCCAAGAGCACTTTTTCCTATGCGCACGCAACCAGAGTGACGGGAGGAGCACATTTCAGAAAACGTGCTCAGCTCGTCGAGAAAATGCGATTTAAGCAATAAAATTAAAAATGCACCTAAAACCTAAACCAAACGTTGCAGGTAGTTATTTCTTCATGCGCAGTGGTCAACGCTGCACTCTCTAGCTGCCAAGAGCACTTTTTACTATGCGCACCCAACCAGAGTGACGGGAGGAGCACATTTCAGAAAACGTGCTCAGCTCGTCCAAAAAATGCGATTTAAGCAATACAATTAAAAATGCACCCAAAACCTAAACCAAACGTTGCAGATGGTCATTTCTTCATGCGCAGTGGTCAACGCGGCACTCTCTAGCTGCCAAGAGCACTTTTTACTATGCGCACCCAACCAGAGTGACGGGAGGAGCACATTTCAGAAAACGTGCTCAGCTCGACGAGAAAATGCGATTTAAGCAATAAAATTAAAAATGCACCTAAAACCTAAACCAAACGTTGCAGGTGGTTATTTCTTCATGCGCAGCAGTCAACGCGGCACTCTCTAGCTGCCAAGAGCACTTTTTACTATGCGCACCCAACCAGAGTGACGAGAGGAGCACATTTCAGAAAACGTGCTCAGCTCGTCGAGAAAATGCGATTTAAGCAATACAATTAAAAATGCACCTAAAACCTAAACCAAACGTTGCAGGTGGTTATTTCTTCATGCGCAATGGTCAAAGCGGCACTCTCTAGCTGCCAAGAGCACTTTTTACTATGCGCACCCAACCAGAGTGACGGGAGGAGCACATTTTAGAAAACGTGCTCAGCTCGTCGAGAAAATGCGATTTAAGCAATACAATTAAAAATGCACCTAAAACCTAAACCAAACGTTGCAGATGGTCATTTCTTCATGCGCAGAGGTCAACGCGGCACTCTCTAGCTGCCAAGAGCACTTTTTACTATGCGCACCCAACCAGAGTGACGGGAGGAACACATTTCAGAAAACGTGCACAGCTCGTCCAGAAAATGCGATTTAAGCAATAAAATTAAAAATGCACCCAAAACCTAAACCAAACGTTGCAGGTGGTTATTTCTTCATGCGCAGTGGTCAACGCGGCACTCTCTAGCTGCCAAGAGCACTTTTTGCTATGCGCACCCAACCAGAGTGACGGGAGGAGCACCTTTCAGAAAACGTGCTCAGCTCGTCGAGAAAATGCGATTAAAGCAATAAAATTAAAAATGCACCTAAAATCTAAACCAAACGTTGCAGATGGTCATTTCTTCATGCGCAGTGGTCAACGCGGCACTCTCTAGCTGCCAAGAGCACTTTTTACTATGCGCACCCAACCAGAGTGACGGGAGGAGTACATTTCAGAAAACGTGCTCAGCTCGTCGAGAAAATGCGATTTAAGCAATAAAATTAAAAATGCACCTAAAACCTAAACCAAACGTTGCAGATGGTCATTTCTTCATGCGCAGTGGTCAACGCGGCACTCTCTAGCTGCCAAGAGCACTTTTTACGATGCGCACCCAACCAGAGTGACGGGAGGAGCACATTTCAGAAAACGTGCTCAGCTCGTCCAGAAAATGCGATTTAAGCAATAAAATTAAAAATGCACCCAAACCCTAAACCAAACGTTGCAGGTGGTTATTTCTTCATGCGCAGTGGTCAACGCGGCACTCTCTAGCTGCCAAGAGCACTTTTTACTATGCGCACCCAACCAGAGTGACGGGAGGAGCACATTTCAGACAACGTGCTCAGCTCGTCGAGAAAATGCGATTTAAGCAATAAAATTAAAAATGCACCTAAAACCTAAACCAAACGTTGCAGGTGGTTATTTCTTCATGCGCAGTGGTCAACGCGGCACTCTCTAGCTGCCAAGAGCACTTTTTACTATGCGCACCCAACCAGAGTGACGGGAGGAGCACATTTCAGAAAACGTGCTCAGCTCGTCGAGAAAATGCGATTTAAGCAATAAAATTAAAAATGCACCTAAAACCTAAACCAAACGTTGCAGGTGGTTATTTCTTCATGCGCAGCGGTCAACGCGGCACTATCTAGCTGCCAAGAGCACTTTTTACTATGCGCACCCAACCAGAGTGACGGGAGGAGCACATTTCAGAAAACGTGCTCAGCTCATCGAGAAAATGCGATTTAAGCAATAAAATTAAAAATGCACCTAAAACCTAAACCAAACGTTGCAGGTGGTTATTTCTTCATGCGCAATGGTCAACGCGGCACTCTCTAGCTGCCAAGAGCACTTTTTACTATGCGCACCCAACCAGAGTGACGGGAGGAGCACATTTCAGAAAACGTGCTCAGCTCGACGAGAAAATGCGATTTAAGCAATAAAATTAAAAATGCACCTAAAACCTAAACCAAACGTTGCAGGTGGTTATTTCTTCATGCGCAGTGGTAAACGCGGCACTCTCTAGCTGCCAAGAGCACTTTTTACTATGCGCAGCCAACCAGAGTGACGGGAGGAGCACATTTCAGAAAACGTGCTCAGCTCGTCGAGAAAATGCGATTTAAGCAATAAAATTAAAAATGCACCTAAAACCTAAACCAAACGTTGCAGGTGGTTATTTCTTCATGCGCAGCGGTCAACGCGGCACTATCTAGCTGCCAAGAGCACTTTTTACTATGCGCACCCAACCAGAGTGACGGGAGGAGCACATTTCAGAAAACGTGCTCAGCTCATCGAGAAAATGCGATTTAAGCAATAAAATTAAAAATGCACATAAAACCTAAACCAAACGTTGCAGGTGGTTATTTCTTCATGCGCAATGGTCAACGCGGCACTCTCTAGCTGCCAAGAGCACTTTTTACTATGCGCACCCAACCAGAGTGACGGGAGGAGCACATTTCAGAAAACGTGCTCAGCTCGACGAGAAAATGCGATTTAAGCAATAAAATTAAAAATGCACCTAAAACCTAAACCAAACGTTGCAGGTGGTTATTTCTTCATGCGCAGCAGTCAACGCGGCACTCTCTAGCTGCCAAGAGCACTTTTTACTATGCGCACCCAACCAGAGTGACGGGAGGAACACATTTCAGAAAACGTGCTCAGCTCGTCCAGAAAATGCGATTTAAGCAATAAAATTAAAAATGCACCCAAAACCTAAACCAAACGTTGCAGGTGGTTATTTCTTCATGCGCAGTGGTCAACGCGGCACTCTCTAGCTGCCAAGAGCACTTTTTGCTATGCGCACCCAACCAGAGTGACGGGAGGAGCACCTTTCAGAAAACGTGGTCAGCTCGTCGAGAAAATGCGATTAAAGCAATAAAATTAAAAATGCACCTAAAACCTAAACCAAACGTTGCAGATGGTCATTTCTTCATGCGCAGTGGTCAACGCGGCACTCTCTAGCTGCCAAGAGCACTTTTTACTATGTGCACCCAACCAGAGTGACGGGAGGAGCACATTTCAGAAAACGTGCTCAGCTCGTCGAGAAAATGCGATTTAAGCAATAAAATTAAAAATGCACCTAAAACCTAAACCAAACGTTGCAGGTGGTTATTTCTTCATGCGCAGCGGTCAACGCGGCACTATCTAGCTGCCAAGAGCACTTTTTACTATGCGCACCCAACCAGAGTGACGGGAGGAGCACATTTCAGAAAACGTGCTCAGCTCGTCGAGAAAATGCGATTTAAGCAATAAAATTAAAAATGCACCCCAAACCTAAACCAAACGTTGCAGATGGTCATTTCTTCATGCGCAGTGGTCAACGCGGCACTCTCTAGCTGCCAAGAGCACTTTTTACTATGCGCACCCAACCAGAGTGACGGGAGGAGCACATTTCAGAAAACGTGCTCAGCTCGTCCAGAAAATGCGATTTAAGCAATAAAATTAAAAATGCACCCAAACCCTAAACCAAACGTTGCAGGTGGTTATTTCTTCATGCGCAGTGGTCAACGCGGCACTCTCTAGCTGCCAAGAGCACTTTTTACTATGCGCACCCAACCAGAGTGACGGGAGGAGCACATTTCAGAAAACGTGCTCAGCTCGTCGAGAAAATGCGATTTAATCAATAAAATTAAAGATGCACCTAAAAGCTAAACCAAACGTTGCAGGTGGTTATTTCTTCATGCGCAGTGGGCAACGCGGCACTCTCTAGCTGCCAAGAGCACTTTTTCCTATGCGCACGCAACCAGAGTGACGGGAGGAGCACATTTCAGAAAACGTGCTCAGCTCGTCGAGAAAATGCGATTTAAGCAATAAAATTAAAAATGCACCTAAAACCTAAACCAAACGTTGCAGGTAGTTATTTCTTCATGCGCAGTGGTCAACGCGGCACTCTCTAGCTGCCAAGAGCACTTTTTACTATGCGCACCCAACCAGAGTGACGGGAGGAGCACATTTCAGAAAACGTGCTCAGCTCGTCCAAAAAATGCGATTTAAGCAATACAATTAAAAATGCACCCAAAACCTAAACCAAACGTTGCAGATGGTCATTTCTTCATGCGCAGTGGTCAACGCGGCACTCTCTAGCTGCCAAGAGCACTTTTTACTATGCGCACCCAACCAGAGTGACGGGAGGAGCACATTTCAGAAAACGTGCTCAGCTCGACGAGAAAATGCGATTTAAGCAATACAATTAAAAATGCACCCAAAACCTAAACCAAACGTTGCAGATGGTCATTTCTTCATGCGCAGTGGTCAACGCGGCACTCTCTAGCTGCCAAGAGCACTTTTTACTATGCGCACCCAACCAGAGTGACGGGAGGAGCACATTTCAGAAAACGTGCTCAGTTCGTCGAGAAAATGCGATTTAAGCAATAAAATTAAAGATGCACCTAAAACCTAAACCAAACGTTGCAGGTGGTTATTTCTTCATGCGCAGTGGGCAACGCGGCACTCTCTAGCTGCCAAGAGCACTTTTTCCTATGCGCACGCAACCAGAGTGACGGGAGGAGCACATTTCAGAAAACGTGCTCAGCTCGTCGAGAAAATGCGATTTAAGCAATAAAATTAAAAATGCACCTAAAACCTAAACCAAACGTTGCAGGTAGTTATTTCTTCATGCGCAGTGGTCAAGGCGGCACTCTCTAGCTGCCAAGAGCACTTTTTACTATGCGCACCCAACCAGAGTGACGGGAGGAGCACATTTCAGAAAACGTGCTCAGCTCGTCCAAAAAATGCGATTTAAGCAATACAATTAAAAATGCACCCAAAACCTAAACCAAACGTTGCAGATGGTCATTTCTTCATGCGCAGTGGTCAACGCGGCACTCTCTAGCTGCCACGAGCACTTTTTACTATGCGCACCCAACCAGAGTGACGGGAGGAGCACATTTCAGAAAACGTGCTCAGCTCGTCGAGAAAATGCGATTTAAGCAATCAAATTAAAAATGCACCTAAAACCTAAAACAAACGTTGCACGTGGTTATTTCTTCATGCGCAGTGATCAACGCGGCACTCTCTAGCTGCCAAGAGCACTTTTTACTATGCGCACCCAACCAGAGTGACGGGAGGAGCACATTTCAGAAAACGTGCTCAGCTCGTCGAGAAAATGCGATTTAAGCAATAAAATTAAAAATGCACCCAAAACCTAAACCAAACGTTGCAGATGGTCATTTCTTCATGCGCAGTGGTCAACGCGGCACTCTCTAGCTGCCAAGAGCACTTTTTACTATGCGCACCCAACCAGAGTGACGGGAGGAGCACATTTCAGAAAACGTGCTCAGCTCGTCGAGAAAATGCGATTTAAGCAATAAAATTAAAAATGCACCCAAAACCTAAAACAAACGTTGCACGTGGTTATTTCTTCATGCGCAATGGTCAACGCGGCACTCTCTAGCTGCCAAGAGCACTTTTTACTATGCGCACCCAACCAGAGTGACGGGAGGAGCACATTTCAGAAAACGTGCTCAGCTCGTCGAGAAAATTCGATTTAAGCAATAAAATTAGAAATGCACCTAAAACCTAAACCAAACGTTGCAGGTGGTTATTTCTTCATGCGCAATGGTCAACGCGGCACTCTCTAGCTGCCAAGAGCACTTTTTACTATGCGCACCCAACCAGAGTGACGGGAGGAGCACATTTCAGAAAACGTGCTCAGCTCGTCGAGAAAATGCGATTTAAGCAATAAAATTAAAAATGCACCTAAAACCTAAACCAAACGTTGCAGGTGGTTATTTCTTCATGCGCAGCAGTCAACGCGGCACTCTCTAGCTGCCAAGAGCACTTTTTACTATGCGCACCCAACCAGAGTGACGGGAGGAGCACATTTCAGAAAACGTGCTCAGCTCGTCGAGAAAATGCGATTTAAGCAATAAAATTAAAAATGCACCTAAAACCTAAACCAAACGTTGCAGATGGTCATTTCTTCATGCGCAGTGGTCAACGCGGCACTCTCTAGCTGCCAAAAGCACTTTTTACTATGCGCACCCAACCAGAGTGACGGGAGGAGCACATTTCAGAAAACGTGCTCAGCTCGTCGAGAAAATGCGATTTAAGCAATAAAATTAAAAATGCAGCTAAAACCTAAACCAAACGTTGCAGGTGGTTATTTCTTCATGCGCAGTGGTCAACGCGGCACTCTCTAGCTGCCAAGAGCACTTTTTACTATGCGCACCCAACCAGAGTGACGGGAGGAGCACATTTCAGAAAACGTGCTCAGCTCGTCGAGAAAATGATATTAAAGCAATAAAATTAAAAATGCATCTAAAACCTAAACCAAACGTTGCAGATGGTCATTTCTTCATGCGCAGTGGTCAACGCAGCACTCTCTAGCTGCCAAGAGCACTTTTTACTATGCGCACCCAACCAGAGTGACGGGGGGAGCACATTTCAGAAAACGTGCTCAGCTCGTCCAGAAAATGCGATTTAAGCAATAAAATTAAAAATGCACCCAAAACCTAAACCAAACGTTGCAGGTGGTTATTTCTTCATGCGCAGTGGTCAACGCGGCACTCTCTAGCTGCCAAGAGCACTTTTTACTATGCTCACCCAACCAGAGTGACGGGAGGAGCACATTTCAGAAAACGTGCTCAGCTCGTCGAGAAAATGCGATTTAAGCAATACAATTAAAAATGCACCTAAAACCTAAACCAAACGTTGCAGGTGGTTATTTCTTCATGTGCAGTGGTAAACGCGGCACTCTCTAGCTGCCAAGAGCACTTTTTACTATGCGCACCCAACCAGAGTGACGGGAGGAGCACATTTCAGAAAACGTGCTCAGCTCGTCGAGAAAATGCGATTTAAGCAATAAAATTAAAAATACACCTAAAACCTAAACCAAACGTTGCAGATTTTCATTTCTTCATGCGCAGTGGTCAACGTGGCACTCTCTAGCTGCCAAGAGCACTTTTTACTATGCGCACCCAACCAGAGTGACGGGAGGAGCACATTTCAGAAAACGTGCTCAGCTCGTCGAGAAAATGCGATTTAAGCAATAAAATTAAAGATGCACCTAAAACCTAAACCAAACGTTGCAGGTGGTTATTTCTTCATGCGCAGTGGTCAACGCAGCACTCTCTAGCTGCCAAGAGCACTTTTTACTATGCGCACGCAACCAGAGTGACGGGAGGAGCACATTTCAGAAAACGTGCTCAGCTCGTCGAGAAAATGCGATTTAAGCAATAAAATTAAAAATGCACCTAAAACCTAAACCAAACGTTGCAGGTGGTTATTTCTTCATGTGCAGTGGTCAACGCGGCACTCTCTAGCTGCCAAGAGCACTTTTTACTATGCGCACCCAACCAGAGTGACGGGAGGAGCACATTTCAGAAAACGTGCTCAGCTCGTCGAGAAAATGCGATTTAAGCAATACAATTAAAAATGCACCCAAAACCTAAACCAAACGTTGCAGATGGTCATTTCTTCATGCGCAGTGGTCAACGCGGCACTCTCTAGCTGCCACGAGCACTTTTTACTATGCGCACCCAACCAGAGTGACGGGAGGAGCACATTTCAGAAAACGTGCTCAGCTCGTCGAGAAAATGCGATTTAAGCAATCAAATTAAAAATGCACCTAAAACCTAAAACAAACGTTGCACGTGGTTATTTCTTCATGCGCAGTGATCAACGCGGCACTCTCTAGCTGCCAAGAGCACTTTTTACTATGCGCACCCAACCAGAGTGACGGGAGGAGCACATTTCAGAAAACGTGCTCAGCTCGTCGAGAAAATGCGATTTAAGCAATAAAATTAAAAATGCACCCAAAACCTAAACCAAACGTTGCAGATGGTCATTTCTTCATGCGCAGTGGTCAACGCGGCACTCTCTAGCTGCCACGAGCACTTTTTACTATGCGCACCCAACCAGAGTGACGGGAGGAGCACATTTCAGAAAACGTGCTCAGCTCGACGAGAAAATGCGATTTAAGCAATAAAATTAAAAATGCACCTAAAACCTAAACCAAACGTTGCAGGTGGTTATTTCTTCATGCGCAGCAGTCAACGCGGCACTCTCTAGCTGCCAAGAGTACTTTTTACTATGCGCACCCAACCAGAGTGACGAGAGGAGCACATTTCAGAAAACGTGCTCAGCTCGTCGAGAAAATGCGATTTAAGCAATAAAATTAAAAATGCACCTAAAACCTAAACCAAACGTTGCAGGTGGTTATTTCTTCATGCGCAGTGGTCAACGCGGCACTCTCTAGCTGCCAAGAGCACTTTTTACTATGCGCACCCAACCAGAGTGACGGGAGGAGCACATTTCAGAAAACGTGCTCAGCTTGTCGAGAAAATGCGATTTAAGCAATAAAATTAAAAATGCACCCAAAACCTAAACCAAACGTTGCAGATGGTTATTTCTTCATGCGCAGTGGTCAACGCGGCACTCTCTAGCTGCCAAGAGCACTCTTTTTACAATGCGCACCCAACCAGAGTGACGGGAGGAGCACATTCCAGAAAACGTGCTCAGCTCGACGAGAAAATGCGATTTAAGCAATAAAATTAAAAATGCACCCAAAACCTAAACCAAACGTTGCAGGCGGTTATTTCTTCATGCGCAGTGGTCAACGCGGCACTCTCTAGCTGCCAAGAGCACTTTTTACTATGCGCACCCAACCAGAGTGACGGGAGGACCACATTTCAGAAAACGTGCTCAGCTCGTCGAGAAAATGCGATTTAAGCAATAAAATTAAAAATGCACCTAAAACCTAAACCAAACGTTGCAGGTGGTTATTTCTTCATGCGCAGTGGTCAACGCGGCACTCTCTAGCTGCCAAGAGCACTTTTTACTATGCGCACCCAACCAGAGTGACGAGAGGAGCACATTTCAGAAAACGTGCTCAGCTCGTCGAGAAAATGCGATTTAAGCAATAAAATTAAAAATGCACCCAAAACCTAAACCAAACGTTGCAGGTGGTTATTTCTTCATGCGCAGTGGTTAACGCGGCACTCTCTAGCTGCCAAGAGCACTTTTTACTATGCGCACTCAACCAGAGTGACGGGAGGAGCACATTTCAGAAAACGTGCTCTGCTCGTCGATAAAATGCGATTTAAGCAATAAAATTAAAAATGCACCTAAAACCTAAACCAAACGTTGCAGGTGGTTATTTCTTCATGCGCAATGGTCAACGCGGCACTCTCTAGCTGCCAAGAGCACTTTTTACTATGCGCACCCAACCAGAGTGACGGGAGGAGCACATTTCAGAAAACGTGTTCAGCTCGTCGAGAAAATGCGATTTAAGCAATAAAATTAAAAATGCACCTAAAACCTAAACCAAACGTTGCAGATGGTCATTTCCTTATGCGCAGTGGTCAACGTGGCACTCTCTAGCTGCCAAGAGCACTTTTTACTATGCGCACCCAACCAGAGTGACGGGAGGAGCACATTTCAGAAAACGTGCTCAGCTCGTCGAGAAAATGCGATTTAAGCAATAAAATTAAAGATGCACCTAAAACCTAAACCAAACGTTGCAGGTGGTTATTTCTTCATGCGCAGTGGTCAACGCGGCACTCTCTAGCTGCCAAGAGCACTTTTTCCTATGCGCACGCAACCAGAGTGACGGGAGGAGCACATTTCAGAAAACGTGCTCAGCTCGTCGAGAAAATGCGATTTAAGCAATAAAATTAAAAATGCACCTAAAACCTAAACCAAACGTTGCAGATGGTCATTTCCTTATGCGCAGTGGTCAACGTGGCACTCTCTAGCTGCCAAGAGCACTTTTTACTATGCTCACCCAACCAGAGTGACGGGAGGAGCACATTTCAGAAAACGTGCTCAGCTCGTCCAGAAAATGCGATTCAAGCAATAAAATTAAAAATGCACCCAAAACCTAAACCAAACGTTGCAGGTGGTTATTTCTTCATGCGCAGTGGTCAACGCGGCACTCTCTAGCTGCCAAGAGCACTTTTTACTATGCGCACCCAACCAGAGTGACGGGAGGAGCACATTTCAGAAAACGTGCTCAGCTCGTCGAGAAAATGCGATTTAAGCAATAAAATTAAAAATGCACCTAAAACCTAAACCAAACGTTGGGGGTGGTTATTTCTTCATGTGCAGCAGTCAACGCGGCACTCTCTAGCTGCCAAGAGCACTTTTTACTATGCACACCCAACCAGAGTGACGGGAGGAGCACATTTCTGAAAACGTGCTCAGTTCGACGAGAAAATGCGATTTAGGCAATAAAATTAAAAATGCACCCAAAACCTAAAACAAACGTTGCACGTGGTTATTTCTTCATGCGCAGTGGTCAACGCGGCACTCTCTAGCTGCCAAGAGCACTTTTTACTATGCTCACCCAACCAGAGTGACGGGAGGAGCACATTTCAGAAAACGTGCTCAGCTCGTCCAGAAAATGCGATTCAAGCAATAAAATTAAAAATGCACCCAAAACCTAAACCAAACGTTGCAGGTGGTTATTTCTTCATGCGCAGTGGTCAACGCGGCACTCTCTAGCTGCCAAGAGCACTTTTTACTATGCACACCCAACCAGAGTGACGGGAGGAGCACATTTCTGAAAACGTGCTCAGTTCGACGAGAAAATGCGATTTAGGCAATAAAATTAAAAATGCACCCAAAACCTAAAACAAACGTTGCACGTGGTTATTTCTTCATGCGCAGTGGTCAACGCGGCACTCTCTAGCTGCCAAGAGCACTTTTTACTATGCGCACCCAACCAGACTGAGGGGAGGAGCACATTTCAGAAAACGTGCTCAGCTCGTCGAGAAAATGCGATTTAAGCAATAA
This sequence comes from Syngnathus scovelli, assembly GCF_024217435.2. NCBI lineage: Eukaryota > Metazoa > Chordata > Actinopteri > Syngnathiformes > Syngnathidae > Syngnathus > Syngnathus scovelli. Next base: position 11,862,829 of record NC_090861.1, read on the forward strand.
AATTAAAAATGCACCCAAAACCTAAACCAAACGTTGCAGATGGTCATTTCTTCATGCGCAGTGGTCAACGCGGCACTCTCTAGCTGCCAAGAGCACTTTTTACTATGCGCACCCAACCAGAGTGACGGGAGGAGCACATTTCAGAAAACGTGCTCAGCTCGTCGAGAAAATGCGATTTAAGCAATAAAATTAAAAATGCACCTAAAACCTAAACAAAACGTTGCAGGTGGTTATTTCTTCATGCGCAGTGGTCAACGCGGCACTCTCTAGCTTCCAAGAGCACTTTTTACTATGCGCACCCAACAAGAGTGACGGGAGGAGCACATTTCAGAAAACGTGCTCAGCTCGTCGAGAAAATGCGATTTAAGCAATAAAAATAAAAATGCACCTAAAACCTAAACAAAACGTTGCAGGTGGTTATTTCTTCATGCGCAGTGGTCAACGCGGCACTCTCTAGCTTCCAAGAGCACTTTTTACTATGCGCACCCAACAAGAGTGACGGGAGGAGCACATTTCAGAAAACGTGCTCAGCTCGTCGAGAAAATGCGATTTAAGCAATAAAATTAAAAATGCACCCAAAACCTAAACCAAACGTTGCAGATGGTCATTTCTTCATGCGCAGTGGTCAACGCAGCACTCTCTAGCTGCCAAGAGCGCTTTTTACTATGCGCACCCAACCAGAGTGACGGGAGGAGCACATTTCAGAAAACGTGCTCAGCTCGTCCAGAAAATGCGATTCAAGCAATAAAATTAAAAATGCACCCAAAACCCAAACCAAACGTTGCAGGTGGTTATTTCTTCATGCGCAGTGGTCAACGCGGCACTCTCTAGCTGCCAAGAGCACTTTTTACTATGCGCACCCAACCAGAGTGACGGGAGGAGCACATTTCAGAAAACGTGCTCAGCTCGTCCAGAAAATGCGATTTAAGCAATAAAATTAAAAATGCACCCAAAACCTAAACCAAACGTTGCAGGTGGTTATTTCTTCATGCGCAGTGGTCAACGCGGCACTCTCTAGCTGCCAAGAGCACTTTTTACTATGCGCACCCAACCAGAGTGACGGGAGGAGCACATTTCAGAAAACGTGCTCAGCTCGTCGAGAAAATGCGATTTAAGCAATAAAATTAAAAATGCACCTAAAACCTAAACAAAACGTTGCAGGTGGTTATTTCTTCATGCGCAGTGGTCAACGCGGCACTCTCTAGCTTCCAAGAGCACTTTTTACTATGCGCACCCAACAAGAGTGACGGGAGGAGCACATTTCAGAAAACGTGCTCAGCTCGTCGAGAAAATGCGATTTAAGCAATAAAAATAAAAATGCACCTAAAACCTAAACCAAACATGCAGGTGGTTATTTATTCATTTGCAGTGGTCAACGCGGCACTCTCTAGCTGCCAAGAGCACTTTTTACTATGCGCACCCAACCAGAGTGACGGGAGGAGCACATTTCAGAAAACGTGCTCAGCTCGTCGAGAAAATGCGATTTAAGCAATAAAATTAAAAATGCACCTAAAACCTAAACCAAACTTGCAGGTGGTTATTTCTTCATGTGCAGTGGTCAACGCGGCACTCTCTAGCTGCCAAGAGGACTTTTTACTATGCGCACCCAACCAGAGTGACGGGAGGAGCACATTTCAGAAAACGTGCTCAGCTCGTCGAGAAAATGCGATTTAAGCAATAAAATTAAAAATGCACCTAAAACCTAAACCAAACTTGCAGGTGGTTATTTCTTCATGTGCAGTGGTCAACGCGGCACTCTCTAGCTGCCAAGAGCACTTTTTACTATGCGCACCCAACCAGAGTGACGGGAGGAGCACATTTCAGAAAACGTGTTCAGCTCGTCGAGAAAATGCGATTTAAGCAATAAAATTAAAAATGCACCTAAAACCTAAACCAAACTTGCAGGTGGTTATTTCTTCATGTGCAGTGGTCAACGCGGCACTCTCTAGCTGCCAAGAGCACTTTTTACTATGCGCACCCAACCAGAGTGACGGGAGGAGCACATTTCAGAAAACGTGCTCAGCTCGTCGAGAAAATGCGATTTAAGCAATAAAATTAAAAATGCACCTAAAACCTAAACCAAACTTGCAGGTGGTTATTTCTTCATGTGCAGTGGTCAACGCGGCACTCTCTAGCTGCCAAGAGCACTTTTTACTATGTGCACCCAACCAGAGTGACGGGAGGAGCACATTTCAGAAAACGTGCTCAGCTCGCCGAGAAAATTCGATTTAAGCAATAAAATTAAAAATGCACCTAAAACCTAAACCAAACGTTGCAGGTGGTTATTTCTTCTTGCGCAGTGGTCAACGCGGCACTCTCTAGCTGCCAAGAGCACTTTTTATTATGCGCACCCAACAAGAGTGACTGGAGGAGCACATTTCAGAAAACGTGCTCAGCTCGTCGAGAAAATGCGATTTAAGCAATCAAATTAAAAATGCACCTAAAACCTAAAACAAACGTTGCACGTGGTTATTTCTTCATGCGCAGTGGTCAACACGGCACTCTCTAGCTGCCAAGACCACTTTTTACTATGCGCACCCAACCAGAGTGACTGGAGGAGCACATTTCAGAAAACGTGCTCAGCTCGTCGAGAAAATGCGATTTAAGCAATAAAATTAAAAATGCACCCAAAACCTAAACCAAACGTTGCAGATGGTCATTTCTTCATGCGCAGTGGTCAACGCGGCACTCTCTAGCTGCCAAGAGCACTTTTTACTATGCGCACCCAACCAGAGTGACGGGAGGAGCACATTTCAGAAAACGTGCTCAGCTCGTCGAGAAAATGCGATTTAAACAATAAAATTAAAAATGCACCTAAAACCTAAACCAAACGTTGCAGATGGTCATTTCTTCATGCGCAGTGGTCAACGCGGCACTCTCTAGCTGCCAAGAGCACTTTTTACTATGCGCACCCAACCAGAGTGACGGGAGGAGCACATTTCAGAAAACGTGCTCAGCTCGTCGAGAAAATGCGATTTAAGCAATAAAATTAAAAATGCACCTAAAACCTAAACCAAACGTTGCAGGTGGTTATTTCTTCATGCGCAGCAGTCAACGCTGCACTCTCTAGCTGCCAAGAGCACTTTTTACTATGCGCACCCAACAAGAGTGACGGGAGGAGCACATTTCAGAAAACGTGCTCAGCTCGTCGAGAAAATGCGATTTAAGCAATAAAATTAAAAATGCACCCAAAACCTAAACCAAACGTTGCAGGTGGTTATTTCTTCATGCGCAGTTTCAACGCGGCACTCTCTAGCTGCCAAGAGCACTTTTTACTATGCGCACCCAACCAGAGTGACGGGAGGAGCACATTTCAGAAAACGTGCTCAGCTCGTCGAGAAAATGCGATTTAAGCAATAAAATTAAAAATGCACCCAAAACCTAAACCAAACGTTGCAGGTGGTTATTTCTTCATGCGCAATTTCAACGCGGCACTCTCTAGCTGCCAAGAGCACTTTTTACTATGCGCACCCAACCAGAGTGACGGGAGGAGCACATATCAGAAAACGTGCTCAGCTCGTCGAGAAAATTCGATTTAAGCAATAAAATTAAAAATGCACCTAAAACCTAAACCAAACGTTGCGGGTGGTTATTTCTTCATGCGCAGTGGTCAACGCGGCACTCTCTAGCTGCCAAGAGCACTTTTTACTATGCGCACCCAACCAGAGTGACGGGAGGAGCACATTTCAGAAAACGTGCTCAGCTCGTCGAGAAAATGCGATTTAAGCAATAAAATTAAAAATGCACCCAAAACCTAAACCAAACGTTGCAGGTGGTTATTTTTTCATGCGCAGTGGTCAACGCGGCACTCTCTAGCTGCCAAGAGCACTTTTTACTATGCGCACCCAACCAGAGTGACGGGAGGAGCACATTTCAGAAAACGTGCTCAGCTCGTCGAGAAAATGCGATTTAAGCAATAAAATTAAAAATGCACCCAAAACCTAAACCAAACGTTGCAGGCGGTTATTTCTTCATGCACAGTGGTCAACGCGGCACTCTCTAGCTGCCAAGAGCACTTTTTACTATGCGCACCCAACCAGAGTGACTGGAGGAGCGCATTTCAGAAAACGTGCTCAGCTCGTCGAGAAAATGCGATTTAAGCAATAAAATTAAAAATGCACCCAAAACCTAAACCAAACGTTGCAGATGGTCATTTCTTCATGCGCAGTGGTCAACGCGGCACTCTCTAGCTGCCAAGAGCACTTTTTACTATGCGCACCCAACAAGAGTGACGGGAGGAGCACATTTCAGAAAACGTGCTCAGCTCGTCGAGAAAATGCGATTTAAGCAATGAAATTAAAAATGCACCCAAAACCTAAACCAAACGTTGCAGATGGTCATTTCTTCATGCGCAGTGGTCAACGCGGCACTCTCTAGCTGCCAAGAGCACTTTTTACTATGCGCACCCAACCAGAGTGACGGGAGGAGCACATTTCAGAAAACGTGCTCTGCTCGTCGAGAAAATGCGATTTAAGCAATAAAATTAAAAATGCACCTAAAACCTAAACCAAACGTCGCAGGTGGTTATTTCTATATGCGCAATGGTCAACGCGGCACTCTCTAGCTGCCAAGAGCACTTTTTACTATGCGCACCCAACCAGAGTGACGGGAGGAGCACATTTCAGAAAACGTGCTCAGCTCGTCGAGAAAATGCGATTTAAGCAATAAAATTAAAAATGCACCTAAAACCTAAACCAAACGTTGCAGGTGGTTATTTCTTCATGCGCTGTGGTCAACGCGGCACTCTCTAGCTGCCAAGAGCACTTTTTACTATGCGCACCCAACCAGAGTGACGGGAGGAGCACATTTCAGAAAACGTGCTCAGCTCGTCGAGAAAATGCGATTTAAGCAATAAAATTAAAAATGCACCTAAAACCTAAACCAAACGTTGCAGGTGGTTATTTCTTCATGCGCAGTGGTCAACGCGGCACTCTCTAGCTGCCAAGAGCACTTTTTACTATGCGCACCCAACCAGAGTGACGGGAGGAGCACATTTCAGAAAACGTGCTCAGCTCGTCGAGAAAATGCTATTTAAGCAATAAAATTAAAAATGCACCTAAAACCTAAACCTAACGTTGCAGGTGGTTATTTCTTCATGCGCAGTGGTCAACGCAGCACTCTCTACCTGCCAAGAGCACTTTTTACTATGCGCACCCAACCAGAGTGACGGGAGGAGCACATTTCAGAAAACGTGCTCAGCTCGTCGAGAAAATGCGATTTAAGCAATAAAATTAAAAATGCACCCAAAACCTAAACCAAACGTTGCAGGTGGTTATTTCTTCATGCGCAGTGGTCAACGCGGCACTCTCTAGCTGCCAAGAGAACTTTTTACTATGCGCACCCAACCAGAGTGACGGGAGGAGCACATTTCAGAAAACGTGCTCAGCTCGTCGAGAAAATGCGATTTAAGCAATAAAATTAAAAATGCACATAAAACCTAAACCAAACGTTGCAGGTGGTTATTTCTTCTTGCGCAGTGGTCAACGCGGCACTCTCTAGCTGCCAAGAGCACTCTTTACTATGCGCACCCAACAAGAGTGACGGGAGGAGCACATTTCAGAAAACCTGCTCAGCTCGTCGAGAAAATGCGATTTAAGCAATAAATTAAAAATGCACCTAAAACCTATACCAAACGTTGCAGGTGGTTATTTCTTCATGTGCAGTGGTCAACGCGGCACTCTCTAGCTGCCAAGAGCACTTTTTACTATGCGCACCCAACCAGAGTGACGGGAGGAGCACATTTCAGAAAACGTGCTCAGCTCGTCGAGAAAATGCGATTTAAGCAATAAAATTAAAAATGCACCCAAACCCTAAACCAAACGTTGCAGATGGTCATTTCTTCATGCGCAGTGGTCAACGCGGCACTCTCTAGCTGCCAAGAGCACTTTTTACTATGCGCACCCGACCAGAGTGACGGGAGGAGCACATTTCAGAAAACGTGCTCAGCTCGACGAGAAAATGCGATTTAAGCAATAAAATGAAAAATGCACCTAAAACCTAAACCAAACTTGCAGGTGGTTATTTCTTCAGGTGCAGTGGTCAACGCAGCACTCTCTAGCTGCCAAGAGCACTTTTTACTATGCGCACCCAACCAGAGTGACGGGAGGAGCACATTTCAGAAAACGTGCTCAGCTCGTCGAGAAAATGCGATTTAAGCAATAAAATTAAAAATGCACCTAAAACCTAAACCAAACGTTGCAGGTGGTTATTTCTTCATGCGCAGTGGTCAACGCGGCACTCTCTAGCTGCCAAGAGGACTTTTTACTATGCGCACCCAACCAGAGTGACGGGAGGAGCACATTTCAGAAAACGTGCTCAGCTCGTCGAGAAAATGCGATTTAAGCAATAAAATTAAAAATGCACCTAAAACCTAACCCGAATGTTGCAGGTGGTTATTTCTTCATGCGCAGCAGTCAACGCGGCACTCTCTAGCTGCCAAGAGCACTTTTTACTATGCGCACCCAACCAGAGTGACGGGAGGAGCACATTTCAGAAAACGTGCTCAGCTCGTCGAGAAAATGCGATTTAAGCAATAAAATTAAAAATGCACCTAAAACCTAAACCAAACGTTGCAGGTGGTTATTTCTTCATGCGCAGTGGTCAACGCGGCACTCTCTGGCTGCCAAGAGCACTTTTTACTATGCGCACCCAACCAGAGTGACGGGAGGAGCACATTTCAGAAAACGTGCTCAGCTCATCGAGAAAATGCGATTTAAGCAATAAAATTAAAAATGCACCTAAAACCTAAACCAAACGTTGCAGGTGGTTATTTCTTCATGCGCAATGATCAACGCGGCACTCTCTAGCTGCCAAGAGCACTTTTTACTATGCGCACCCAACCAGAGTGACGGGAGGAGCACATTTCAGAAAACGTGCTCAGCTCGTCGAGAAAATGCGATTTAAGCAATAAAATTAAAAATGCACCTAAAACCTAAACCAAACGTTGCAGGTGGTTATTTCTTCATGCGCAGTGGTCAACGCGGCACTCTCTAGCTGCCAAGAGGACTTTTTACTATGCGCACCCAACCAGAGTGACGGGAGGAGCACATTTCAGAAAACGTGCTCAGCTCGTCGAGAAAATGCGATTTAAGCAATAAAATTAAAAATGCACCTAAAACCTAACCCGAATGTTGCAGGTGGTTATTTCTTCATGCGCAGCAGTCAACGCGGCACTCTCTAGCTGCCAAGAGCACTTTTTACTATGCGCACCCAACCAGAGTGACGGGAGGACCACATTTCAGAAAACGTGCTCAGCTCGTCGAGAAAATGCGATTTAAGCAATAAAATTAAAAATGCACCTAAAACCTAAACCAAACGTTGCAGGTGGTTATTTCTTCATGCGCAGTGGTCAACGCGGCACTCTCTGGCTGCCAAGAGCACTTTTTACTATGCGCACCCAACCAGAGTGACGGGAGGAGCACATTTCAGAAAACGTGCTCAGCTCATCGAGAAAATGCGATTTAAGCAATAAAATTAAAAATGCACCTAAAACCTAAACCAAACGTTGCAGGTGGTTATTTCTTCATGCGCAATGATCAACGCGGCACTCTCTAGCTGCCAAGAGCACTTTTTACTATGCGCACCCAACCAGAGTGACGGGAGGAGCACATTTCAGAAAACGTGCTCAGCTCGTCGAGAAAATGCGATTTAAGCAATAAAATTAAAGATGCACCTAAAACCTAAACCAAACGTTGCAGGTGGTTATTTCTTCATGCGCAGTGGGCAACGCGGCACTCTCTAGCTGCCAAGAGCACTTTTTCCTATGCGCACGCAACCAGAGTGACGGGAGGAGCACATTTCAGAAAACGTGCTCAGCTCGTCGAGAAAATGCGATTTAAGCAATAAAATTAAAAATGCACCTAAAACCTAAACCAAACGTTGCAGGTAGTTATTTCTTCATGCGCAGTGATCAACGCGGCACTCTCTAGCTGCCAAGAGCACTTTTTACTATGCGCACCCAACCAGAGTGACGGGAGGAGCACATTTCAGAAAACGTGCTCAGCTCGTCCAAAAAATGCGATTTAAGCAATACAATTAAAAATGCACCCAAAACCTAAACCAAACGTTGCAGGTGGTTATTTCTTCATGCGCAGTGGTCAACGCGGCACTCTCTAGCTGCCAAGAGCACTTTTTACTATGCGCACCCAACCAGAGTGACGGGAGGAGCACATTTCAGAAAACGTGCTCAGCTCGTCGTGAAAATGCGATTTAAGCAATAAAATTAAAAATGCACCCAAAACCTAAACCAAACGTTGCAGATGGTCATTTCTTCATGCGCAGTGGTCAACGCGGCACTCTCTGGCTGCCAAGAGCACTTTTTACTATGCACACCCAACCAGAGTGACGGGAGGAGCACATTTCTGAAAACGTGCTCAGTTCGACGAGAAAATGCGATTTAAGCAATAAAATTAAAAATGCACCCAAAACCTAAACCAAACGTTGCAGGTGGTTATTTCTTCATGCGCAGTGGTCAACGCGGCACTCTCTAGCTGCCAAGAGCACTTTTTACTATGCGCACCCAACCAGAGTGACGGGAGGAGCACATTTCAAAAAACGTGCTCAGCTCGTCGAGAAAATGCGATTTAAGCAATAAAATTAAAAATGCACCCAAAACCTAAACCAAACGTTGCAGATGGTCATTTCTTCATGCGCAGTGGTCAACGCGGCACTCTCTAGATGCCAAGAGCACTTTTTACTATGCACACCCAACCAGAGTGACGGGAGGAGCACATTTCTGAAAACGTGCTCAGCTCGACGAGAAAATGCGATTTAAGCAATAAAATTAAAAATGCACCCAAAACCTAAAACAAACGTTGCACGTGGTTTTTTCTTCATGCGCAGTGGTCAACGCGGCACTCTCTAGCTGCCAAGAGCACTTTTTACTATGCGCACCCAAGCAGAGTGACGGGAGGAGCACATTTCAGAAAACGTGCTCAGCTCGTCGAGAAAATGCGATTTAAGCAATAAAATTAAAAATGCACCCAAAACCTAAACCAAACGTTGCAGATGGTTATTTCTTCATGCGCAATGGTCAACGCGGCACTCTCTAGCTGCCAAGAGCACTTTTTTATATGCGCACCCAACCAGAGTGACGGGAGGAGCACATTTCAGAAAACGTGCTCAGCTCGACGAGAAAATGCGATTTAAGCAATAAAATTAAAAATGCACCTAAAACCTAAACCAAACGTTGCAGATGGTCATTTCTTCATGCGCAGTGGTCAACGCGGCACTCTCTAGCTGCCAAGAGCACTTTTTACTATGCACACCCAACCAGAGTGACGGGAGGAGCACATTTCTGAAAACGTGCTCAGCTCGACGAGAAAATGCGATTTAAGCAATAAAATTAAAAATGCACCCAAAACCTAAAACAAACGTTGCACGTGGTTATTTCTTCATGCGCAGTGGTCAACGCGGCACTCTCTAGCTGCCAAGAGCACTTTTTACTATGCACACCCAACCAGAGTGACGGGAGGAGCACATTTCTGAAAACGTGCTCAGCTCGACGAGAAAATGCGATTCAAGCAATAAAATTAAAAATGCACCCAAAATCTAAAACAAACGTTGCACGTGGTTATTTCTTTATGCGCAGTGGTCAACGCGGCACTCTCTAGCTGCCAAGAGCACTTTTTACTATGCGCACCCAACCAGAGTGACGGGAGGAGCACATTTCAGAAAACGTGCTCAGCTCGTCGAGAAAATGCGATTCAAGCAATAAAATTAAAAATGCACCCAAAACCTAAACCAAACGTTGCAGATGGTCATTTCTTCATGCGCAGTGGTCAACGCGGCACTCTCTAGCTGCCAAGAGCACTTTTTACTATGCGCAACCAACCAGAGTGACGGGAGGAGCACATTTCAGAAAACGTGCTCAGCTCGTCGAGAAAATGCGATTAAGCAATAAAATTAAAAATGCACCTAAAACCTAAACCAAACGTTGCGGGTGGTTATTTCTTCATGCGCAGTGGTCAACGCGGCACTCTCTAGCTGCCAAGAGCACTTTTTACTATGCGCACCCAACCAGAGTGACGGGAGGAGCACATTTCAGAAAACGTGCTCAGCTCGTCGAGAAAATGCGATTTAAGCAATAAAATTAAAAATGCACCCAAAACCTAAACCAAACGTTGCAGATGGTCATTTCTTCATGCGCAGTGGTCAACGCGGCACTCTCTAGCTGCCAAGAGCACTTTTTACTATGCGCACCCAACCAGAGTGACGGGAGGAGCACATTTCAGAAAACGTGCTCAGCTCGACGAGAAAATGCGATTTAAGCAATAAAATTAAAAATGCACCCAAAACCTAAACCAAACGTTGCAGATGGTCATTTCTTCATGCGCAGTGGTCAACGCGGCACTCTCTAGCTGCCAAGAGCACTTTTTACTATGCACACCCAATCAGAGTGACGGGAGGAGCACATTTCAGAAAACGTGCTCAGCTCGACGAGAAAATGCGATTTAAGCAATAAAATTAAAAATGCACCCAAAACCTAAACCAAACGTTGCAGGTGGTTATTTCTTCATGCGCAGTGGTCAACGCGGCACTCTCTAGCTGCCAAGAGCACTTTTTACTATGCGCACCCAACCAGAGTGACGGGAGGAGCACATTACAGAAAATGTGCTCAGCTCGTCGAGAAAATGTGATTTAAGCAATAAAATTAAAAATGCACCTAAAACCTAAACCAAACGTTGCAGGTGGTTATTTCTTCATGCGCAATGGTCAACGCGGCACTCTCTAGCTGCCAAGAGCACTTTTTTATATGCGCACCCAACCAGAGTGACGGGAGGAGCACATTTCAGAAAACGTGCTCAGCTCGACGAGAAAATGCGATTTAAGCAATAAAATTAAAAATGCACCCAAAACCTAAACCAAACGTTGCAGGTGGTTATTTCTTCATGCGCAGTGGTCAACGCGGCACTCTCTAGCTGCCAAGAGCACTTTTTACTATGCGCACCCAACCAGAGTGACGGGAGGAGCACATTTCAGAAAACGTGCTCTGCTCGTCGATAAAATGCGATTTAAGCAATAAAATTAAAAATGCACCTAAAACCTAAACCAAACGTTGCAGGTGGTTATTTCTTCATGCGCAATGATCAACGCGGCACTCTCTAGCTGCCAAGAGCACTTTTTGCTATGCGCACCCAACCAGAGTGACGGGAGGAGCACATTTCAGAAAACGTGCTCAGCTCGTCGAGAAAATGCGATTTAAGCAATAAAATTAAAAATGCACCTAAAACCTAAACCAAACGTTGCAGGTGGTTATTTCTTCATGCGCAGCGGTAAACGCGGCACTATCTAGCTGCCAAGAGCACTTTTTACTATGCGCACCCAACCAGAGTGACGGGAGGAGCACATTTCAGAAAACGTGCTCAGCTCATCGAGAAAATGCGATTTAAGCAATAAAATTAAAAATGCACCTAAAACCTAAACCAAACGTTGCAGGTGGTTATTTCTTCATGCGCAATGATCAACGCGGCACTCTCTAGCTGCCAAGAGCACTTTTTACTATGCGCACCCAACCAGAGTGACGGGAGGAGCACATTTCAGAAAACGTGCTCAGCTCGACGAGAAAATGCGATTTAAGCAATAACATTAAAAATGCACCTAAAACCTAAACCAAACGTTGCAGGTGGTTATTTCTTCATGCGCAGCAGTCAACGCGGCACTCTCTAGCTGCCAAGAGCACTTTTTACTATGCGCACCCAACCAGAGTGACGGGAGGAACACATTTGAGAAAACGTGCTCAGCTCGTCCAGAAAATGCGATTTAAGCAATAAAATTAAAAATGCACCCAAAACCTAAACCAAACGTTGCAGGTGGTTATTTCTTCATGCGCAGTGGTCAACGCGGCACTCTCTAGCTGCCAAGAGCACTTTTTGCTATGCGCACAAAACCAGAGTGACGGGAGGAGCACCTTTCAGAAAACGTGCTCAGCTCGTCGAGAAAATGCGATTAAAGCAATAAAATTAAAAATGCACCTAAAACCTAAACCAAACGTTGCAGATGGTCATTTCTTCATGCGCAGTGGTCAACGCGGCACTCTCTAGCTGCCAAGAGCACTTTTTACTATGTGCACCCAACCAGAGTGACGGGAGGAGCACATTTCAGAAAACGTGCTCAGCTCGACGAGAAAATGCGATTTAAGCAATAAAATTAAAAATGCACCTAAAACCTAAACCAAACGTTGCAGGTGGTTATTTCTTCATGCGCAGCGGTCAACGCGGCACTATCTAGCTGCCAAGAGCACTTTTTACTATGCGCACCCAACCAGAGTGACGGGAGGAGCACATTTCAGAAAACGTGCTCAGCTCGTCGAGAAAATGCGATTTAAGCAATAAAATTAAAAATGCACCTAAAACCTAAACCAAACGTTGCAGATGGTCATTTCCTTATGCGCAGTGGTCAACGTGGCACTCTCTAGCTGCCAAGAGCACTTTTTACTATGCGCACCCAACCAGAGTGACGGGAGGAGCACATTTCAGAAAACGTGCTCAGCTCGTCGAGAAAATGCGATTTAAGCAATAAAATTAAAGATGCACCTAAAACCTAAACCAAACGTTGCAGGTGGTTATTTCTTCATGCGCAGTGGGCAACGCGGCACTCTCTAGCTGCCAAGAGCACTTTTTCCTATGCGCACGCAACCAGAGTGACGGGAGGAGCACATTTCAGAAAACGTGCTCAGCTCGTCGAGAAAATGCGATTTAAGCAATAAAATTAAAAATGCACCTAAAACCTAAACCAAACGTTGCAGGTAGTTATTTCTTCATGCGCAGTGGTCAACGCGGCACTCTCTAGCTGCCAAGAGCACTTTTTACTATGCGCACCCAACCAGAGTGACGGGAGGAGCACATTTCAGAAAACGTGCTCAGCTCGTCCAAAAAATGCGATTTAAGCAATACAATTAAAAATGCACCCAAAACCTAAACCAAACGTTGCAGATGGTCATTTCTTCATGCGCAGTGGTCAACGCGGCACTCTCTAGCTGCCAAGAGCACTTTTTACTATGCGCACCCAACCAGAGTGACGGGAGGAGCACATTTCAGAAAACGTGCTCAGCTCGACGAGAAAATGCGATTTAAGCAATACAATTAAAAATGCACCCAAAACCTAAACCAAACGTTGCAGATGGTCATTTCTTCATGCGCAGTGGTCAACGCGGCACTCTCTAGCTGCCAAGAGCACTTTTTACTATGCGCACCCAACCAGAGTGACGGGAGGAGCACATTTCAGAAAACGTGCTCAGCTCGTCGAGAAAATGCGATTTAAGCAATAAAATTAAAAATGCACCTAAAACCTAAACCAAACGTTGCAGGTGGTTATTTCTTCATGCGCAGCAGTCAACGCGGCACTCTCTAGCTGCCACGAGCACTTTTTACTATGCGCACCCAACCAGAGTGACGGGAGGAGCACATTTCAGAAAACGTGCTCAGCTCGTCGAGAAAATGCGATTTAAGCAATCAAATTAAAAATGCACCTAAAACCTAAAACAAACATTGCACGTGGTTATTTCTTCACGCGCAGTGATCAACGCGGCACTCTCTAGCTGCCAAGAGCACTTTTTACTATTCGCACCCAACCAGAGTGACGGGAGGAGCACATTTCAGAAAACGTGCTCAGCTCGTCGAGAAAATGCGATTTAAGCAATAAAATTAAAAATGCACCCAAAACCTAAACCAAACGTTGCAGATGGTCATTTCTTCATGCGCAGTGGTCAACGCGGCACTCTCTAGCTGCCAAGAACACTTTTTACTATGCGCACCCAACCAGAGTGACGGGAGGAGCACATTTCAGAAAACGTGCTCAGCTCGACGAGAAAATGCGATTTAAGCAATAAAATTAAAAATGCACCTAAAACCTAAACCAAACGTTGCAGGTGGTTATTTCTTCATGCGCAGCAGTCAACGCGGCACTCTCTAGCTGCCAAGAGCACTTTTTACTATGCGCACCCAACCAGAGTGACGAGAGGAGCACATTTTAGAAAACGTGCTCAGCTCGTCGAGAAAATGCGATTTAAGCAATACAATTAAAAATGCACCTAAAACCTAAACCAAACGTTGCAGGTGGTAATTTCTTCATGCGCAATGGTCAAAGCGGCACTCTCTAGCTGCCAAGAGCACTTTTTACTATGCGCACCCAACCAGAGTGACGGGAGGAGCACATTTTAGAAAACGTGCTCAGCTCGTCGAGAAAATGCGATTTAAGCAATAAAATTAAAAATGCACCTAAAACCTAAACCAAACGTTGCAGATGGTCATTTCTTCATGCGCAGAGGTCAACGCGGCACTCTCTAGCTGCCAAGAGCACTTTTTACTATGCGCACCCAACCAGAGTGACGGGAGGAACACATTTCAGAAAACGTGCTCAGCTCGTCCAGAAAATGCGATTTAAGCAATAAAATTAAAAATGCACCCAAAACCTAAACCAAACGTTGCAGGTGGTTATTTCTTCATGCGCAGTGGTCAACGCGGCACTCTCTAGCTGCCAAGAGCACTTTTTACTATGCGCACCCAACCAGAGTCACGGGAGGAACACATTTCAGAAAACGTGCTCAGCTCGTCCAGAAAATGTGATTTAAGCAATAAAATTAAAAATGCACCCAAAACCTAAACCAAACGTTGCAGGTGGTTATTTCTTCATGCGCAGTGGTCAACGCGGCACTCTCTAGCTGCCAAGAGCACTTTTTGCTATGCGCACCCAACCAGAGTGACGGGAGGAGCACCTTTCAGAAAACGTGCTCAGCTCGTCGAGAAAATGCGATTAAAGCAATAAAATTAAAAATGCACCTAAAACCTAAACCAAACGTTGCAGATGGTCATTTCTTTATGCGCAGTGGTCAACGCGGCACTCTCTAGCTGCCAAGAGCACTTTTTACTATGTGCACCCAACCAGAGTGACGGGAGGAGCACATTTCAGAAAACGTGCTCAGCTCGTCGAGAAAATGCGATTTAAGCAATAAAATTAAAAATGCACCTAAAACCTAAACCAAACGTTGCAGGTGGTTATTTCTTCATGCGCAGCGGTCAACGCGGCACTATCTAGCTGCCAAGAGCACTTTTTACTATGCGCACCCAACCAGAGTGACGGGAGGAGCACATTTCAGAAAACGTGCTCAGCTCGTCGAGAAAATGCGATTTAAGCAATAAAATTAAAAATGCACCTAAAACCTAAACCAAACGTTGCAGGTGGTTATTTCTTCATGCGCAGTGGTAAACGCGGCACTCTCTAGCTGCCAAGAGCACTTTTTACTATGCGCAGCCAACCAGAGTGACGGGAGGAGCACATTTCAGAAAACGTGCTCAGCTCGTCGAGAAAATGCGATTTAAGCAATAAAATTAAAAATGCACCTAAAACCTAAACCAAACGTTGCAGGTGGTTATTTCTTCATGCGCAGTGGTCAACGCGGCACTCTCTAGCTGCCAAGAGCACTTTTTACTATGCGCACCCAACCAGAGTGACGGGAGGAGCACATTTCAGAAAACGTGCTCGGCTCGTCGAGAAAATGCGATTTAAGCAATAAAATTAAAAATGCACCTAAAACCTAAACCAAACGTTGCAGATGGTCATTTCTTCATGCGCAGTGGTCAACGCGGCACTCTCTAGCTGCCAAGAGCACTTTTTAATATGCGCACCCAACCAGAGTGACGGGAGGAGCACATTTTAGAAAACGTGCTCAGCTCGTCGAGAAAATGCGATTTAAGCAATAAAATTAAAAATGCACCTAAAACCTAAACCAAACGTTGCAGATGGTCATTTCTTCATGCGCAGTGGTCAACGCGGCACTCTCTAGCTGCCAAGAGCACTTTTTACTATGCGCACCCAACCAGAGTGACGGGAGGAGCACATTTCAGAAAACGTGCTCAGCTCGTCGAGAAAATGCGATTTAAGCAATAAAATTAAAAATGCACCTAAAACCTAAACCAAACGTTGCAGGTGGTTATTTCTTCATGCGCAGTGGTCAACGCGGCACTCTCTAGCTGCCAAGAGCACTTTTTACTATGCGCACCCAACCAGAGTGACGAGAGGAGCACATTTCAGAAAACGTGCTCAGCTCGTCGAGAAAATGCGATTTAAGCAATAAAATTAACAATGCACCTAAAACCTAAACCAAACGTTGCAGGTGGTTATTTCTTCATGCGCAGCGGTCAACGCGGCACTATCTAGCTGCCAAGAGCACTTTTTACTATGCGCACCCAACCAGAGTGACGGGAGGAGCACATTTCAGAAAACGTGCTCAGCTTGTCTAGAAAATGCGATTTAAGCAATAAAATTAAAAATGCACCTGAAACCTAAACCAAACGTTGCAGGTGGTTATTTCTTCATGCGCAGTGGTCAACGCGGCACTCTCTAGCTGCCAAGAGCACTTTTTACTATGCGCACCCAACCAGAGTGACGGGAGGAGCACATTTCAGAAAACGTGCTCGGCTCGTCGAGAAAATGCGATTAAAGCAATAAAATTAAAAATGCACCTAAAACCTAAACCAAACGTTGCAGATGGTCATTTCTTCATGCGCAATGGTCAACGCGGCACTCTCTAGCTGCCAAGAGCACTTTTTACTATGCGCACCCAACCAGAGTGACGGGAGGAGCACATTTTAGAAAACATGCTCAGCTCGTCGAGAAAATGCGATTTAAGCAATAAAATTAAAAATGCACCTAAAACCTAAACCAAACGTTGCAGATCGTCATTTCTTCATGCGCAGTGGTCAACGCGGCACTCTCTAGCTGCCAAGAGCACTTTTTACTATGCGCACCAAACCAGAGTGACGGGAGGAGCACATTTCAGAAAACGTGCTCAGCTCGTCCAGAAAATGCGATTTAAGCAATAAAATTAAAAATGCACCCAAACCCTAAACCAAACGTTGCAGGTGGTTATTTCTTCATGCGCAGTGGTCAACGCGGCACTCTCTAGCTGCCAAGAGCACTTTTTACTATGCGCACCCAACCAGAGTGACGGGAGGAGCACATTTCAGAAAACGTGCTCAGCTCGTCGAGAAAATGCGATTTAAGCAATAAAATTTAAAATGCACCTAAAACCTAAACCAAACGTTCCAGGTGGTTATTTCTTCATGCGCAATGGTCAACGCGGCACTCTCTAGCTGCCAAGAGCACTTTTTACTATGCGCACCCAACCAGAGTGACGGGAGGAGCACATTTCAGAAAACGTGCTCAGCTCGTCGAGAAAATGCGATTTAAGCAATAAAATTAAAAATGCACCTAAAACCTAAACCAAACGTTGCAGGTGGTTATTTCTTCATGCGCAGTGGTCAACGCGGCACTCTCTAGCTGCCAAGAGCACTTTTTACTATGCGCACCCAACCAGAGTGACGGGAGGAGGACATTTCAGAAAACGTGCTCAGCTCGTCGAGAAAATGCGATTTAAGCAATAAAATTAAAAATGCACCTAAAACCTAAACCAAACGTTGCAGGTGGTTATTTCTTCATGCGCAGCGGTCAACGCGGCACTATC
Organism: Syngnathus scovelli; assembly: GCF_024217435.2. Taxonomy (NCBI): domain Eukaryota; kingdom Metazoa; phylum Chordata; class Actinopteri; order Syngnathiformes; family Syngnathidae; genus Syngnathus; species Syngnathus scovelli. The sequence goes on from NC_090861.1 coordinate 11,880,290, forward strand.
TAGCTGCCAAGAGCACTTTTTACTATGCGCACCCAACCAGAGTGACGGGAGGAGCACATTTCAGAAAACGTGCTCAGCTCGTCGAGAAAATGCGATTTAAGCAATAAAATTAAAAATGCACCTAAAACCTAAACCAAACGTTGCAGGTGGTTATTTCTTCATGCGCAGTGGTAAACGCGGCACTCTCTAGCTGCCAAGAGCACTTTTTACTATGCGCAGCCAACCAGAGTGACGGGAGAAGCACATTTCAGAAAACGTGCTCGGCTCGTCGAGAAAATGCGATTTAAGCAATAAAATTAAAAATGCAAATAAAACCTAAACCAAACGTTGCAGATGGTCATTTCTTCATGCGCAGTGGTCAACGCGGCACTCTCGAGCTGCCAAGAGCACTTTTTACTATGCACACCCAACCAGAGTGACGGGAGGAGCACATTTCAGAAAACGTGCTCAGCTCGTCGAGAAAATGCGATTTAAGCAATAAAATTAAAAATGCACCCAAAACATAAACCAAACGTTGCAGGTGGTTATTTCTTCATGCGCAGTGTTTAACGCGGCACTCTCTAGCTACCAAGAGCACTTTTTACTATGCGCACCCAACCAGAGTGACGGGAGGCGCACATTTCAGAAAACGTGCTCAGCTCGTCGAGAAAATGCGATTTAAGCAATACAATTAAAAATGCACCCAAAACCTAAAACAAACGTTGCACGTGGTTATTTCTTCATGCGCAGTGGTCAACGCGGCACTCTCTAGCTGCCAAGAGCACTTTTTACTATGCGCACCCAACCAGAGTGACGGGAGGAGCACATTTCAGAAAACGTGCTCAGCTCGTCGAGAAAATGCGATTTAAGCAATAAAATTAAAAATGCACCTAAAACCTAAACCAAACGTTGCAGGTGGTTATTTCTTCATGGGCAGTGGTCAACGCGGCACTCTCTAGCTGCCAAGAGCACTTTTTACTATGCGCACCCAACCAGAGTGACGGGAGGAGCACATTTCAGAAAACGTGCTCAGCTCGTCGAGAAAATGCGATTTAAGCAATAAAATTAAAAATGCACCTAAAACCTAAACCAAACGTTGCAGGTGGTTATTTCTTCATGCGCAGTTGTCAACGCGGCACTCTCTAGCTGCCAAGAGCACTTTTTACTATGCGCACCCAACCAGAGTGACGGGAGGAGCACATTTCAGAAAACGTGCTCAGCTCGTCGAGAAAATGCGATTTAAGCAATAAAATTAAAAATGCACCCAAAACCTAAACCAAACGTTGCAGATGGTCATTTCTTCATGCGCAGTGGTCAACGCGGCACTCTCTAGCTGCCAAGAGCACTTTTTACTATGCGCACCCAACCAGAGTGACGGGAGGAGCACATTTCTGAAAACGTGCTCAGTTCGACGAGAAAATGCGATTTAAGCAATAAAATTAAAAATGCACCCAAAACCTAAAACAAACGTTGCACGTGGTTATTTCTTCATGCGCAGTGGTCAACGCGGCACTCTCTAGCTGCCAAGAGCACATTTTACTATGCGCACCCAACCAGAGTGACGGGAGGAGCACATTTCAGAAAACGTGCTCAGCTCGTCGAGAAAATGTGATTTAAGCAATAAAATTAAAAATGCACCTAAAACCTAAACCAAACGTTGCAGGTGGTTATTTCTTCATGCGCAGTGGTAAACGCGGCACTCTCTAGCTGCCAAGAGCACTTTTTACTATGCGCAGCCAACCAGAGTGACGGGAGAAGCACATTTCAGAAAACGTGCTCGGCTCGTCGAGAAAATGCGATTTAAGCAATAAAATTAAAAATGCACATAAAACCTAAACCAAACGTTGCAGATGGTCATTTCTTCATGCGCAGTGGTCAACGCGGCACTCTCGAGCTGCCAAGAGCACTTTTTACTATGCACACCCAACCAGAGTGACGGGAGGAGCACATTTCAGAAAACGTGCTCAGCTCGTCGAGAAAATGCGATTTAAGCAATAAAATTAAAAATGCACCCAAAACCTAAACCAAACGTTGCAGGTGGTTATTTCTTCATGCGCAGTGTTTAACGCGGCACTCTCTAGCTGCCAAGAGCACTTTTTACTATGCGCACCCAACCAGAGTGACGGGAGGAGCACATTTCAGAAAACGTGCTCAGCTCGTCGAGAAAATGCGATTTAAGCAATAAAATTAAAAATGCACCCAAAACCTAAATCAAACGTTCCAGGTGGTTATTTGTTCATGCGCAGTGGTCAACGCGGCACTCTCTAGCTGCCAAGAGCACTTTTTACTATGCGCACCCAACCAGAGTGACGGGAGGAGCACATTTCAGAAAACGTGCTCAGCTCGTCGAGAAAATGCGATTTAAGCAATAAAATTAAAAATGCACCTAAAACCTAAACCAAACGTTGCAGGCGGTTATTTCTTCATGCGCAGTTTCAACGCGGCACTCTCTAGCTGCCAAGAGCAATTTTTACTATGCGCACCCAACCAGAGTGACGGGAGGAGCACATTTCAGAAAACGTGCTCAGCTCGTCGAGAAAATGCGATTTAAGCAATAAAATTAAAAATGCACATAAAACCTAAACCAAACGTTGCAGGTGGTTATTTCTTCATGCGCAGTGGTCAACGCAGCACTCTCTAGCTGCCAAGAGCACTTTTTACTATGCGCACCCAACCAGAGTTACGGGAGGAGCACATTTCAGAAAACGTGCACAGCTCGTCGAGAAAATGCGATTAAAGCAATAAAATTAAAAATGCACCTAAAACCTAAACCAAACGTTGCAGTTGGTTATTTCTTCATGCGCAGTGGTCAACGCGGCACTCTCTAGCTGCCAAGAGCACTTTTTACTATGCGCACCCAACCAGAGTGACGGGAGGAGCACATTTCAGAAAACGTGCTCAGCTCGTCGAGAAAATGCGATTTAAGCAATAAAATTAAAAATGCACATAAAACCTAAACCAAACGTTGCAGATGGTCATTTCTTCATGCGCAGTGGTCAACGCGGCACTCTCGAGCTGCCAAGAGCACTTTTTACTATGCACACCCAACCAGAGTGACGGGAGGAGCACATTTCAGAAAACGTGCTCAGCTTGTCCAGAAAATGCGATTTAAGCAATAAAGTTAAAAATGCACCCAAAACCTAAACCAAACGTTGCACGTGGTTATTTCTTCATGCCCAGTGGTCAACGCGGCACTCTCTAACTGCCAAGAGCACTTTTTACTATGCGCACCCAACCAGAGTGACGGGAGGAGCACATTTCAGAAAATGTGCTCAGCTCGTCGAGAAAATGCGATTTAAGCAATAAAATTAAAAATGCACCCAAAACCTAAACCAAACGTTGCAGATGGTCATTTCTTCATGCGCAGTGGTCAACGCGGCACTCTCTAGCTGCCAAGAGCACTTTTTACTATGCGCACCCAACCAGAGTGACGGGAGGAGCACATTTCAGAAAACGTGCTCAGCTCGTCGAGAAAATGCGATTTAAGCAATAAAATTAAAAATGCACCTAAAACCTAAACCAAACGTTGCACGTGGTTATTTCTTCATGCGCAGCAGCCAACGCGGCACTCTCTAGCTGCCAAGAGCACTTTTTACTATGCGCACCCAACCAGAGTGACGGGAGGAGCACATTTCAGAAAACGTGCTCAGCTCGTCGAGAAAATGCGATTTAAGCAATAAAATTAAAAATGCACCTAAAACCTAAACCAAACGTTGCAGGTGGTTATTTCTTCATGCGCAGTGGTAAACGCGGCACTCTCTAGCTGCCAAGAGAACTTTTTACTATGCGCAGCCAACCAGAGTGACGGGAGAAGCACATTTCAGAAAACGTGCTCGGCTCGTCGAGAAAATGCGATTTAAGCAATAAAATTAAAAATGCACATAAAACCTAAACCAAACGTTGCAGATGGTCATTTCTTCATGCGCAGTGGTCAACGCGGCACTCTCGAGCTGCCAAGAGCACTTTTTACTATGCACACCCAACCAGAGTGACGGGAGGAGCACATTTCAGAAAACGTGCTCAGCTCGTCGAGAAAATGCGATTTAAGCAATAAAATTAAAAATGCACCCAAAACCTAAACCAAACGTTGCAGGTGGTTATTTCTTCATGCGCAGTGTTTAACGCGGCACTCTCTAGCTGCCAAGAGCACTTTTTACTATGCGCACCCAACCAGAGTGACGGGAGGAGCACATTTCAGAAAACGTGCTCAGCTCGTCGAGAAAATGCGATTTAAGCAATAAAATTAAAAATGCACCCAAAACCTAAATCAAACGTTCCAGGTGGTTATTTGTTCATGCGCAGTGGTCAACGCGGCACTCTCTAGCTGCCAAGAGCACTTTTTACTATGCGCACCCAACCAGAGTGACGGGAGGAGCACATTTCAGAAAACGTGCTCAGCTCGTCGAGAAAATGCAATTTAAGCAATAAAATTAAAAATGCACATAAAACCTAAACCAAACGTTGCAGGTGGTTATTTTTTCATGCGCAATGGTCAACGCGGCACTCTCGAGCTGCCAAGAGCACTTTTTACTATGCGCACCCAACCAGAGTGACGGGAGGAGCACATTTCAGAAAACGTGCTCAGCTTGTCCAGAAAATTCGATTTAAGCAATAAAATTAAAAATGCACCTGAAACCTAAACCAAACGTTGCAGGTGGTTATTTCTTCATGCGCAGCAGTCAACGCGGCACTCTCTAGCTGCCAAGAGCGCTTTTTACTATGCGCACCCAACCAGAGTGACGGGAGGAGCACATTTCAGAAAACGTGCTCAGCTCGTCGAGAAAATGCGATTTAAGCAATAAAATTAAAAATGCACCTAAAACCTAAACCAAACTTGCAGGTGGTTATTTATTCATGTGCAGTGGTCAACGCGGCACTCTCTAGCTGCCAAGAGCACTTTTTACTATGCGCACCCATCCAGAGTGACGGGAGGAGCACATTTCTGAAAACGTGCTCAGTTCGACGAGAAAATGCGATTTAAGCAATAAAATTAAAAATGCACCCAAAACCTAAAACAAACGTTGCACGTGGTTATTTCTTCATGCGCAGTGGTCAACGCGGCACTCTCTAGCTGCCAAGAGCACTTTTTACTATGTGCACCCAACCAGAGTGACGGGAGGAGCACATTTCAGAAAACGTGCTCGGCTCGTCGAGAAAATGCGATTTAAGCAATAAAATTAAAAATGCACCTAAAACCTAAACCAAACGTTGCAGGTGGTTATTTCTTCATGCGCAGCAGTCAACGCGGCACTCTCTAGCTGCCAAGAGCACTTTTTACTATGCGCACCCAAACAGAGTGACGGGAGGAGCACATTTCAGAAAACGTGCTCAGCTCGTCGAGAAAATGCGATTTAAGCAATAAAATTAAAAATGCACCTAAAACCTAAAACAAACGTTGCACGTGGTTATTTCTTCATGCGCAGTGGTCAACGCGGCACTCTCTAGCTGCCAAGAGCACTTTTTACTATGCGCACCCAACCAGAGTGACGGGAGGAGCACATTTCAGAAAACGTGCTCAGCTCGTCGAGAAAATGCGATTTAAGCAATAAAATTAAAAATGCACCCAAAACCTAAACCAAACGTTGCAGATGGTCATTTCTTCATGCGCAGTGGTCAACGCGGCACTCTCTAGCTGCCAAGAGAACCTTTTACTATGCGCACCCAACCAGAGTGACGGGAGGAGCACATTTCAGAAAACGCACTCGGCTCGTCGAGAAAATGCGATTTAAGCAATAAAATTAAAAATGCAAATAAAACCTAAACCAAACGTTGCAGATGGTTATTTCTCCATGCGCAGTGGTCAACGCGGCACTCTCGAGCTGCCAAGAGCACTTTTTACTATGCACACCCAACCAGAGTGACGGGAGGAGCACATTTCAGAAAACGTGCTCAGCTCGTCGAGAAAATTCGATTTAAGCAATAAAATTAAAAATGCACCCAAAACATAAACCAAACGTTGCAGGTGGTTATTTCTTCATGCGCAGTGTTTAACGCGGCACTCTCTAGCTACCAAGAGCACTTTTTACTATGCGCACCCAACCAGAGTGACGGGAGGCGCACATTTCAGAAAACGTGCTCAGCTCGTCGAGAAAATGCGATTTAAGCAATAAAATTAAAAATGCACCCAAAACCTAAAACAAACGTTGCACGTGGTTATTTCTTCATGCGCAGTGGTCAACGCGGCACTCTCTAGCTGCCAAGAGAACTTTTTACTATGCGCACCCAACCAGAGTGACGGGAGGAGCACATTTCAGAAAACGTGCTCAGCTCGTCGAGAAAATGCGATTTAAGCAATAAAATTAAAAATGCACCTAAAACCTAAACCAAACGTTGCAGGTGGTTATTTCTTCATGGGCAGTGGTCAACGCGGCACTCTCTAGCTGCCAAGAGCACTTTTTACTATGCGCACCCAACCAGAGTGACGGGAGGAGCACATTTCAGAAAACGTGCTCAGCTCGTCGAGAAAATGCGATTCAAGCAATAAAATTAAAAATGCACCTAAAACCTAAACCAAACGTTGCAGGTGGTTATTTCTTCATGCGCAGTTGTCAACGCGGCACTCTCTAGCTGCCAAGAGCACTTTTTACTATGCGCACCCAACCAGAGTGACGGGAGGAGCACATTTCAGAAAACGTGCTCAGCTCGTCGAGAAAATGCGATTTAAGCAATAAAATTAAAAATGCACCTAAAACCTAAACCAAACGTTGCACGTGGTTATTTCTTCATGCGCAGCAGTCAACGCGGCACTCTCTAGCTGCCAAGAGCACTTTTTACTATGCGCACCCAAACAGAGTGACGGGAGGAGCACATTTCAGAAAACGTGCTCAGCTCGTCGAGAAAATGCGATTTAAGCAATAAAATTAAAAATGCACCTAAAACCTAAAACAAACGTTGCACGTGGTTATTTCTTCATGCGCAGTGGTCAACGCGGCACTCTCTAGCTGCCAAGAGCACTTTTTACTATGCGCACCCAACCAGAGTGACGGGAGGAGCACATTTCAGAAAACGTGCTCAGCTCGTCGAGAAAATGCGATTTAAGCAATAAAATTAAAAATGCACCCAAAACCTAAACCAAACGTTGCAGATGGTCATTTCTTCATGCGCAGTGGTCAACGCGGCACTCTCTAGCTGCCAAGAGAACCTTTTACTATGCGCACCCAACCAGAGTGACGGGAGGAGCACATTTCAGAAAACGCACTCGGCTCGTCGAGAAAATGCGATTTAAGCAATAAAATTAAAAATGCAAATAAAACCTAAACCAAACGTTGCAGATGGTTATTTCTCCATGCGCAGTGGTCAACGCGGCACTCTCGAGCTGCCAAGAGCACTTTTTACTATGCACACCCAACCAGAGTGACGGGAGGAGCACATTTCAGAAAACGTGCTCAGCTCGTCGAGAAAATTCGATTTAAGCAATAAAATTAAAAATGCACCCAAAACATAAACCAAACGTTGCAGGTGGTTATTTCTTCATGCGCAGTGTTTAACGCGGCACTCTCTAGCTACCAAGAGCACTTTTTACTATGCGCACCCAACCAGAGTGACGGGAGGCGCACATTTCAGAAAACGTGCTCAGCTCGTCGAGAAAATGCGATTTAAGCAATAAAATTAAAAATGCACCCAAAACCTAAAACAAACGTTGCACGTGGTTATTTCTTCATGCGCAGTGGTCAACGCGGCACTCTCTAGCTGCCAAGAGAACTTTTTACTATGCGCACCCAACCAGAGTGACGGGAGGAGCACATTTCAGAAAACGTGCTCAGCTCGTCGAGAAAATGCGATTTAAGCAATAAAATTAAAAATGCACCTAAAACCTAAACCAAACGTTGCAGGTGGTTATTTCTTCATGGGCAGTGGTCAACGCGGCACTCTCTAGCTGCCAAGAGCACTTTTTACTATGCGCACCCAACCAGAGTGACGGGAGGAGCACATTTCAGAAAACGTGCTCAGCTCGTCGAGAAAATGCGATTCAAGCAATAAAATTAAAAATGCACCTAAAACCTAAACCAAACGTTGCAGGTGGTTATTTCTTCATGCGCAGTTGTCAACGCGGCACTCTCTAGCTGCCAAGAGCACTTTTTACTATGCGCACCCAACCAGAGTGACGGGAGGAGCACATTTCAGAAAACGTGCTCAGCTCGTCGAGAAAATGCGATTTAAGCAATAAAATTAAAAATGCACCTAAAACCTAAACCAAACGTTGCACGTGGTTATTTCTTCATGCGCAGCAGTCAACGCGGCACTCTCTAGCTGCCAAGAGCAATTTTTACTATGCGCACCCAACCAGAGTCACGGGAGGAACACATTTCAGAAAACGTGCTCAGCTCGTCCAGAAAATGTGATTTAAGCAATAAAATTAAAAATGCACCCAAAACCTAAACCAAACGTTGCAGGTGGTTATTTCTTCATGCGCAGTGGTCAACGCGGCACTCTCTAGCTGCCAAGAGCACTTTTTGCTATGCGCACCCAACCAGAGTGACGGGAGGAGCACCTTTCAGAAAACGTGCTCAGCTCGTCGAGAAAATGCGATTAAAGCAATAAAATTAAAAATGCACCTAAAACCTAAACCAAACGTTGCAGATGGTCATTTCTTTATGCGCAGTGGTCAACGCGGCACTCTCTAGCTGCCAAGAGCACTTTTTACTATGTGCACCCAACCAGAGTGACGGGAGGAGCACATTTCAGAAAACGTGCTCAGCTCGTCGAGAAAATGCGATTTAAGCAATAAAATTAAAAATGCACCTAAAACCTAAACCAAACGTTGCAGGTGGTTATTTCTTCATGCGCAGCGGTCAACGCGGCACTCTCTAGCTGCCAAGAGCACTTTTTGCTATGCGCACAAAACCAGAGTGACGGGAGGAGCACATTTCAGAAAACGTGCTCAGCTCGTCGAGAAAATGCGATTTAAGCAATAAAATTAAAAATGCACCTAAAACCTAAACCAAACGTTGCAGGTAGTTATTTCTTCATGCGCAGTGGTCAACGCGGCACTCTCTAGCTGCCAAGAGCACTTTTTACTATGCGCACCCAACCAGAGTGACGGGAGGAGCACATTTCAGAAAACGTGCTCAGCTCGTCCAAAAAATGCGATTTAAGCAATACAATTAAAAATGCACCCAAAACCTAAACCAAACGTTGCAGATGGTCATTTCTTCATGCGCAGTGGTCAACGCGGCACTCTCTAGCTGCCAAGAGCACTTTTTACTATGCGCACCCAACCAGAGTGACGGGAGGAGCACATTTCAGAAAACGTGCTCAGCTCGACGAGAAAATGCGATTTAAGCAATACAATTAAAAATGCACCCAAAACCTAAACCAAACGTTGCAGATGGTCATTTCTTCATGCGCAGTGGTCAACGCGGCACTCTCTAGCTGCCAAGAGCACTTTTTACTATGCGCACCCAACCAGAGTGACGGGAGGAGCACATTTCAGAAAACGTGCTCAGCTCGTCGAGAAAATGCGATTTAAGCAATAAAATTAAAAATGCACCTAAAACCTAAACCAAACGTTGCAGATGGTCATTTCTTCATGCACAGTGGTCAACGCGGCACTCTCTAGCTGCCAAGAGCACTTTTTACTATGCGCACCCAACCAGAGTGACGGGAGGAGCACATTTCAGAAAACGTGCTCAGCTCTTCCAGAAAATGCGATTTAAGCAATAAAATTAAAAATACACCCAAAACCTAAACCAAACGTTGCATGTGGTTATTTCTTCATGCGCAGCAGTCAACGCGGCACTCTCTAGCTGCCAAGAGCACTTTTTACTATGCGCACCCAACCAGAGTGACGGGAGGAGCACGTTTCAGAAAACGTGCTCAGCTCGTCGAGAAAATGCGATTTAAGCAATAAAATTAAAAATGCACCTAAAACCTAAAACAAACGTTGCAGGTGGTTATTTCTTCATGCGCAGTGGTCAACGCGGCACTCTCTAGCTGCCAAGAGCACTTTTTACTATGCGCACCCAACCAGAGTGACGGGAGGAGCACATTTCAGAAAACGTGCTCAGCTCGTCGAGAAAATGCGATTTAAGCAATAAAATTAAAAATGCACCCAAACCCTAAACCAAACGTTGCAGATGGTCATTTCTTCATGCGCAGTGGTCAACGCGGCACTCTCTAGCTGCCAAGAGCACTTTTTACTATGCGCACCCGACCAGAGTGACGGGAGGAGCACATTTCAGAAAACGTGGTCAGCTCGTCGAGAAAATGCGATTTAAGCAATAAAATTAAAAATGCACCTAAAACCTAAACCAAACGTTGCAGGTGGTTATTTCTTCATGCGCAGCAGTCAACGCGGCACTCTCTAGCTACCAAGAGTACTTTTTACTATGCGCACCCAACCAGAGTGACGGGAGGAGCACATTTCAGAAAACGTGCTCAGCTCGTCGAGAAAATGCGATTTAAGCAATAAAATTAAAAATGCACCTAAAACCTAAACCAAACGTTGGGGGTGGTTATTTCTTTGTGTGCAGCAGTCAACGCGGCACTCTCTAGCTGCCAAGAGCACTTTTTACTATGCGCACCCAACCAGAGTGACGGGAAGAGCACATTTCAGAAAACGTGCTCAGCTCGTCCAGAAAATGCGATTTAAGCAATAAAATTAAAAATGCACCTAAAACCTAAACCAAACGTTGCAGGTGGTTATTTCTTCATGCGCAGTGGTCAACGCGGCACTCTCTAGCTGCCAAGAGCGCTTTTTACTATGCGCACCCAACAAGAGTGACGGGAGGAGCACATTTCAGAAAACGTGCTCAGCTCGTCAAAAAAATTCGATTTAAGCAATAAAATGAAAAATGCACCTAAAACCTAAACCAAACGTTGCAGATGGTCATTTCTTCATGCGCAGTGGTCAACGCGGCACTCTCTAGCTGCCAAGAGCACTTTTTACTATGCGCACCCGACCAGAGTGACGGGAGGAGCACATTTCAGAAAATGTGCTCAGCTCGTCGAGAAAATGCGATTTAAGCAATACAATTAAAAATGCACCCAAAATCTAAACCAAACGTTGCAGATGGTCATTTCTTCATGCGCAGTGGTCAACGCGGCACTCTCTAGCTGCCAAGAGCACTTTTTACTATGCGCACCCAACCAGAGTGACGGGAGGAGCACATTTCAGAAAACGTGCTCAGCTCGTCGAGAAAATTCGATTTAAGCAATAAAATTAAAAATGCACCTAAAACCTAAAACAAACGTTGCACGTGGTTATTTCTTCATGCGCAGTGGTCAACGCGGCACTCTCTAGCTGCCAAGAGCACTTTTTACTATGCGCACCCAACCAGAGTGACGGGAGGAGCACATTTCAGAAAACGTGCTCAGCTCGTCGAGAAAATGCGATTTAAGCAATAAAATTAAAAATGCACCCAAAACCTAAACCAAACGTTGCAGATGGTCATTTCTTCATGCGCAGTGGTCAACGCGGCACTCTCTAGCTGCCAAGAGCACTTTTTACTATGCGCACCCAACCAGAGTGACGGGAGGAGCACATTTCAGAAAACGTGCTCAGCTCGACGAGAAAATGCGATTTAAGCAATAAAATTAAAAATGCACCCAAAACCTAAACCAAACGTTGCAGGCGGTTATTTCTTCATGCGCAGTGGTCAACGTGGCACTCTCTAGCTGCCAAGAGCACTTTTTACTATGCGCACCCAACCAGAGTGACGGGAGGAGCACATTTCAGAAAACGTGCTCAGCTCGTCGAGAAAATGCGATTTAAGCAATAAAATTAAAAATGCACCTAAAACCTAAACCAAACGTTGCAGGTGGTTATTTCTTCATGCGCAGTGGTCAACGCGGCACTATCTAGCTGCCAAGAGCACTTTTTACTATGCGCACCCAACCAGAGTGACGGGAGGAGCACATTTCAGAAAACGTGCTCAGCTCGTCGAGAAAACGCGATTTAAGCAATAAAATTAAAAATGCACCTAAAACCTAAACCAAACGTTGCAGGTGGTTATTTCTTCATGCGCAGTGGTAAACGCGGCACTCTCTAGCTGCCAAGAGCACTTTTTACTATGCGCAGCCAACCAGAGTGACGGGAGGAGCACATTTCAGAAAACGTGCTCAGCTCGTCGAGAAAATGCGAATTAAGCAATAAAATTAAAAATGCACCTAAAACCTAAACCAAACGTTGCAGGTGGTTATTTCTTCATGCGCAATGGTCAACGCGGCACTCTCTAGCTGCCAAGAGCACTTTTTACTATGCGCACCCAACCAGAGTGACGGGAGGAGCACATTTCAGAAAACGTGCTCAGCTCGTCGTGAAAATGCGATTTAAGCAATAAAATTAAAAATGCACCCAAAACCTAAACCAAACGTTGCAGATGGTCATTTCTTCATGCGCAGTGGTCAACGCGGCACTCTCTGGCTGCCAAGAGCACTTTTTACTATGCACACCCAACCAGAGTGACGGGAGGAGCACATTTCTGAAAACGTGCTCAGTTCGACGAGAAAATGCGATTTAAGCAATAAAATTAAAAATGCACCCAAAACCTAAACCAAACGTTGCAGGTGGTTATTTCTTCATGCGCAGTGGTCAACGCGGCACTCTCTAGCTGCCAAGAGCACTTTTTACTATGCGCACCCAACCAGAGTGACGGGAGGAGCACATTTCAAAAAACGTGCTCAGCTCGTCGAGAAAATGCGATTTAAGCAATAAAATTAAAAATGCACCCAAAACCTAAACCAAACGTTGCAGATGGTCATTTCTTCATGCGCAGTGGTCAACGCGGCACTCTCTAGATGCCAAGAGCACTTTTTACTATGCACACCCAACCAGAGTGACGGGAGGAGCACATTTCTGAAAACGTGCTCAGCTCGACGAGAAAATGCGATTTAAGCAATAAAATTAAAAATGCACCCAAAACCTAAAACAAACGTTGCACGTGGTTTTTTCTTCATGCGCAGTGGTCAACGCGGCACTCTCTAGCTGCCAAGAGCACTTTTTACTATGCGCACCCAAGCAGAGTGACGGGAGGAGCACATTTCAGAAAACGTGCTCAGCTCGTCGAGAAAATGCGATTTAAGCAATAAAATTAAAAATGCACCCAAAACCTAAACCAAACGTTGCAGATGGTTATTTCTTCATGCGCAATGGTCAACGCGGCACTCTCTAGCTGCCAAGAGCACTTTTTTATATGCGCACCCAACCAGAGTGACGGGAGGAGCACATTTCAGAAAACGTGCTCAGCTCGACGAGAAAATGCGATTTAAGCAATAAAATTAAAAATGCACCTAAAACCTAAACCAAACGTTGCAGATGGTCATTTCTTCATGCGCAGTGGTCAACGCGGCACTCTCTAGCTGCCAAGAGCACTTTTTACTATGCACACCCAACCAGAGTGACGGGAGGAGCACATTTCTGAAAACGTGCTCAGCTCGACGAGAAAATGCGATTTAAGCAATAAAATTAAAAATGCACCCAAAACCTAAAACAAACGTTGCACGTGGTTATTTCTTCATGCGCAGTGGTCAACGCGGCACTCTCTAGCTGCCAAGAGCACTTTTTACTATGCACACCCAACCAGAGTGACGGGAGGAGCACATTTCTGAAAACGTGCTCAGCTCGACGAGAAAATGCGATTCAAGCAATAAAATTAAAAATGCACCCAAAACCTAAACCAAACGTTGCAGGTGGTTATTTCTTCATGCGCAGTGGTCAACGCGGCACTCTCTAGCTGCCAAGAGCACTTTTTACTATGCGCACCCAACCAGAGTGACGGGAGGAGCACATTTCAGAAAACGTGCTCTGCTCGTCGATAAAATGCGATTTAAGCAATAAAATTAAAAATGCACCTAAAACCTAAACCAAACGTTGCAGGTGGTTATTTCTTCATGCGCAATGATCAACGCGGCACTCTCTAGCTGCCAAGAGCACTTTTTGCTATGCGCACCCAACCAGAGTGACGGGAGGAGCACATTTCAGAAAACGTGCTCAGCTCGTCGAGAAAATGCGATTTAAGCAATAAAATTAAAAATGCACCTAAAACCTAAACCAAACGTTGCAGGTGGTTATTTCTTCATGCGCAGCGGTAAACGCGGCACTATCTAGCTGCCAAGAGCACTTTTTACTATGCGCACCCAACCAGAGTGACGGGAGGAGCACATTTCAGAAAACGTGCTCAGCTCATCGAGAAAATGCGATTTAAGCAATAAAATTAAAAATGCACCTAAAACCTAAACCAAACGTTGCAGGTGGTTATTTCTTCATGCGCAATGATCAACGCGGCACTCTCTAGCTGCCAAGAGCACTTTTTACTATGCGCACCCAACCAGAGTGACGGGAGGAGCACATTTCAGAAAACGTGCTCAGCTCGACGAGAAAATGCGATTTAAGCAATAACATTAAAAATGCACCTAAAACCTAAACCAAACGTTGCAGGTGGTTATTTCTTCATGCGCAGCAGTCAACGCGGCACTCTCTAGCTGCCAAGAGCACTTTTTACTATGCGCACCCAACCAGAGTGACGGGAGGAACACATTTGAGAAAACGTGCTCAGCTCGTCCAGAAAATGCGATTTAAGCAATAAAATTAAAAATGCACCCAAAACCTAAACCAAACGTTGCAGGTGGTTATTTCTTCATGCGCAGTGGTCAACGCGGCACTCTCTAGCTGCCAAGAGCACTTTTTGCTATGCGCACAAAACCAGAGTGACGGGAGGAGCACCTTTCAGAAAACGTGCTCAGCTCGTCGAGAAAATGCGATTAAAGCAATAAAATTAAAAATGCACCTAAAACCTAAACCAAACGTTGCAGATGGTCATTTCTTCATGCGCAGTGGTCAACGCGGCACTCTCTAGCTGCCAAGAGCACTTTTTACTATGTGCACCCAACCAGAGTGACGGGAGGAGCACATTTCAGAAAACGTGCTCAGCTCGTCGAGAAAATGCGATTTAAGCAATAAAATTAAAAATGCACCTAAAACCTAAACCAAACGTTGAAGGTGGTTATTTCTTCATGCGCAGCGGTCAACGCGGCACTATCTAGCTGCCAAGAGCACTTTTTACTATGCGCACCCAACCAGAGTGACGGGAGGAGCACATTTCAGAAAACGTGCTCAGCTCGTCGAGAAAATGCGATTTAAGCAATAAAATTAAAAATGCACCTAAAACCTAAACCAAACGTTGCAGATGGTCATTTCCTTATGCGCAGTGGTCAACGTGGCACTCTCTAGCTGCCAAGAGCACTTTTTACTATGCGCACCCAACCAGAGTGACGGGAGGAGCACATTTCAGAAAACGTGCTCAGCTCGTCGAGAAAATGCGATTTAAGCAATAAAATTAAAGATGCACCTAAAACCTAAACCAAACGTTGCAGGTGGTTATTTCTTCATGCGCAGTGGGCAACGCGGCACTCTCTAGCTGCCAAGAGCACTTTTTCCTATGCGCACGCAACCAGAGTGACGGGAGGAGCACATTTCAGAAAACGTGCTCAGCTCGTCGAGAAAATGCGATTTAAGCAATAAAATTAAAAATGCACCTAAAACCTAAACCAAACGTTGCAGGTAGTTATTTCTTCATGCGCAGTGGTCAACGCGGCACTCTCTAGCTGCCAAGAGCACTTTTTACTATGCGCACCCAACCAGAGTGACGGGAGGAGCACATTTCAGAAAACGTGCTCAGCTCGTCCAAAAAATGCGATTTAAGCAATACAATTAAAAATGCACCCAAAACCTAAACCAAACGTTGCAGATGGTCATTTCTTCATGCGCAGTGGTCAACGCGGCACTCTCTAGCTGCCAAGAGCACTTTTTACTATGCGCACCCAACCAGAGTGACGGGAGGAGCACATTTCAGAAAACGTGCTCAGCTCGACGAGAAAATGCGATTTAAGCAATACAATTAAAAATGCACCCAAAACCTAAACCAAACGTTGCAGATGGTCATTTCTTCATGCGCAGTGGTCAACGCGGCACTCTCTAGCTGCCAAGAGCACTTTTTACTATGCGCACCCAACCAGAGTGACGGGAGGAGGACATTTCAGAAAACGTGCTCAGCTCGTCGAGAAAATGCGATTTAAGCAATAAAATTAAAAATGCACCTAAAACCTAAACCAAACGTTGCAGGTGGTTATTTCTTCATGCGCAGCAGTCAACGCGGCACTCTCTAGCTGCCACGAGCACTTTTTACTATGCGCACCCAACCAGAGTGACGGGAGGAGCACATTTCAGAAAACGTGCTCAGCTCGTCGAGAAAATGCGATTTAAGCAATCAAATTAAAAATGCACCTAAAACCTAAAACAAACGTTGCACGTGGTTATTTCTTCATGCGCAGTGATCAACGCGGCACTCTCTAGCTGCCAAGAGCACTTTTTACTATGCGCACCCAACCAGAGTGACGGGAGGAGCACATTTCAGAAAACGTGCTCAGCTCGTCGAGAAAATGCGATTTAAGCAATAAAATTAAAAATGCACCCAAAACCTAAACCAAACGTTGCAGATGGTCATTTCTTCATGCGCAGTGGTCAACGCGGCACTCTCTAGCTGCCAAGAGCACTTTTTACTATGCGCACCCAACCAGAGTGACGGGAGGAGCACATTTCAGAAAACGTGCTCAGCTCGACGAGAAAATGCGATTTAAGCAATAAAATTAAAAATGCACCTAAAACCTAAACCAAACGTTGCAGGTGGTTATTTCTTCATGCGCAGCAGTCAACGCGGCACTCTCTAGCTGCCAAGAGCACTTTTTACAATGCGCACCCAACCAGAGTGACGAGAGGAGCACATTTTAGAAAACGTGCTCAGCTCGTCGAGAAAATGCGATTTAAGCAATACAATTAAAAATGCACCTAAAACCTAAACCAAACGTTGCAGGTGGTTATTTCTTCATGCGCAATGGTCAAAGCGGCACTCTCTAGCTGCGAAGAGCACTTTTTACTATGCGCACCCAACCAGAGTGACGGGAGGAGCACATTTTAGAAAACGTGCTCAGCTCGTCGAGAAAATGCGATTTAAGCAATAAAATTAAAAATGCACCTAAAACCTAAACCAAACGTTGCAGATGGTCATTTCTTCATGCGCAGAGGTCAACGCGGCACTCTCTAGCTGCCAAGAGCACTTTTTACTATGCGCACCCAACCAGAGTGACGGGAGGAACACATTTCAGAAAACGTGCTCAGCTCGTCCAGAAAATGCTTTTTAAGCAATAAAATTAAAAATGCACCCAAAACCTAAACCAAACGTTGCAGGTGGTTATTTCTTCATGCGCAGTGGTCAACGCGGCACTCTCTAGCTGCCAAGAGCACTTTTTGCTATGCGCACCCAACCAGAGTGACGGGAGGAGCACCTTTCAGAAAACGTGCTCAGCTCGTCGAGAAAATGCGATTAAAGCAATAACATTAAAAATGCACCTAAAACCTAAACCAAACGTTGCAGATGGTCATTTCTTCATGCGCAGTGGTCAACGCGGCACTCTCTAGCTGCCAAGAGCACTTTTTACTATGCGCACCCAACCAGAGTGACGGGAGGAGTACATTTCAGAAAACGTGCTCAGCTCGTCGAGAAAATGCGATTTAAGCAATAAAATTAAAAATGCACCTAAAACCTAAACCAAACGTTGCAGATGGTCATTTCTTCATGCGCAGTGGTCAATGCGGCACTCTCTAGCTGCCAAGAGCACTTTTTACTATGCGCACCCAACCAGAGTGACGGGAGGAGCACATTTCAGAAAACGTGCTCAGCTCGTCCAGAAAATGCGATTTAAGCAATAAAATTAAAAATGCACCCAAACCCTAAACCAAACGTTGCAGGTGGTTATTTCTTCATGCGCAGTGGTCAACGCGGCACTCTCTAGCTGCCAAGAGCACTTTTTACTATGCGCACCCAACCAGAGTGACGGGAGGAGCACATTTCAGACAACGTGCTCAGCTCGTCGAGAAAATGCGATTTAAGCAATAAAATTAAAAATGCACCTAAAACCTAAACCAAACGTTGCAGGTGGTTATTTCTTCATGCGCAGTGGTCAACGCGGCACTCTCTAGCTGCCAAGAGCACTTTTTAGTATGTGCACCCAACCACAGTGACGGGAGGAGCACATTTCAGAAAACGTGCTCAGCTCGTCGAGAAAATGCGATTTAAGCAATAAAATTTAAAATGCACCTAAAACCTAAACCAAACGTTCCAGGTGGTTATTTCTTCATGCGCAATGGTCAACGCGGCACTCTCTAGCTGCCAAGAGCACTTTTTACTATGCGCACCCAACCAGAGTGACGGGAGGAGCACATTTCAGAAAACGTGCTCGGCTCGTCGAGAAAATGCGATTTAAGCAATAAAATTAAAAATGCACCTAAAACCTAAACCAAACGTTGCAGGTGGTTATTTCTTCATGCGCAGCAGTCAACGCGGCACTCTCTAGCTGCCAAGAGCACTTTTTACTATGCGCACCCAACCAGAGTGACGGGAGGAGGACATTTCAGAAAACGTGCTCAGCTCGTCGAGAAAATGCGATTTAAGCAATAAAATTAAAAATGCACCCAAAACCTAAAACAAACGTTGCAGATGGTCATTTCTTCATGCGCAGTGGTCAACGCGGCACTCTCTAGCTGCCAAGAGAACCTTTTACTATGCGCACCCAACCAGAGTGACGGGAAGAGCACATTTCAGAAAACGCACTCGGCTCGTCGAGAAAATGCGATTTAAGCAATAAAATTAAAAATGCAAATAAAACCTAAACCAAACGTTGCAGATGGTCATTTCTTCATGCGCAGTGGTCAACGCGGCACTCTCGAGCTGCCAAGAGCACTTTTTACTATGCACACCCAACCAGAGTGACGGGAGGAGCACATTTCAGAAAACGTGCTCAGCTCGTCGAGAAAATGCGATTTAAGCAATAAAATTAAAAATGCACCCAAAACATAAACCAAACGTTGCAGGTGGTTATTTCTTCATGCGCAGTGTTTAACGCGGCACTCTCTAGCTACCAAGAGCACTTTTTACTATGCGCACCCAACCAGAGTGACGGGAGGCGCACATTTCAGAAAACGTGCTCAGCTCGTCGAGAAAATGCGATTTAAGCAATAAAATTAAAAATGCACCCAAAACCTAAAACAAACGTTGCACGTGGTTATTTCTTCATGCGCAGTGGTCAACGCGGCACTCTCTAGCTGCCAAGAGCACTTTTTACTATGCGCACCCAACCAGAGTGACGGGAGGAGCACATTTCAGAAAACGTGCTCAGCTCGTCGAGAAAATGCGATTTAAGCAATAAAATTAAAAATGCACCTAAAACCTAAACCAAACG
The DNA here is from genome assembly GCF_024217435.2 of Syngnathus scovelli. Classification (NCBI taxonomy): domain Eukaryota; kingdom Metazoa; phylum Chordata; class Actinopteri; order Syngnathiformes; family Syngnathidae; genus Syngnathus; species Syngnathus scovelli. The sequence continues at coordinate 11,899,502 of NC_090861.1, forward strand.
TTGCAGGTGGTTATTTCTTCATGGGCAGTGGTCAACGCGGCACTCTCTAGTGTCACGTGCTGGTGCCACCGGCGACAGGACCACGCCCCCCTGTCAATGGAATCGCCGTCACCTGCCACGGGCTCATGGACAGCACTATATCAGCGCCGCCAGCGCAGACCTGAGTGTCAGTCTGTCCCTTGATGCTGCCTTACTCATCAGTCCCGAAGCTACGGACCCGCTTGACTACTTGGAACCCCCGCAGAATCGTTTGTCCTCTCCAGCCCGATCGCCGCTCCAGCGCCCGCTGTTCCCATCATCCCCTTCTCCAATAAAGTCCGTCGCTACGCACTTGGCTGTACTGTCCGTTCCCTCACAGTACAGACTGACCAACGCTATGCAGCCAGCGAACGACGAGACGGCATTGAGTCGACTGGAGCGAGCCGAGACCGCCGTCAGCAGCCTGTCTGCCGACATCCGGCACCTGATCAAGGTTGGTCAGCAGCAACAGCTACAGCAGCAGGAGATGGCCCAAGCCCTCCAGAGACTGTCGGTGGCTGCGTCCCCGGCTGTCACGGTACCCCCGCACCGCTCGTCTGCCGAGGCCAGGACGCTCGTGGACGTTCCGGAGCCCCGCCTTGGCAACATCGAGAAGTTTAACGGCGATCCCAAGCACGTGAGGGCATTCGTGACGAACTGCCGCATAATGTTCAGCCTCCAGCCAATCACGTTTTCGTCGGAATCAGCCAAGGTCGGGTTCGTCCTAACCCACCTCACGGGCGAGGCGCGGCTGTGGGGCCTGGCCGAATATGAAAGGATGGCCCCGGCTTGCGATTCCTTCGACGCCTTCGCGGAGGAATTGCTCCGCCTGTTCGACCTGGGATCCGCCGCCGAGGACGCCGCCGAGGAACTGGCGACGCTGCGTCAAGGTAGCCGATCGGTCGCAGAGTACGCCCGTAAGTTCCAGACGTTGGCCGGCAGCAGCGGATGGAACACGCCGGCGCTCGTTAGCACCTTCCTAAACGGACTCGCTGAGTACATGAAAGATGGACTGGTTGCGTACGATCGCCCGCGAACCCTGAGGGGCGCGATGGACTTGGCGGCCCGAGTAGACCGGCGGATCCAGACGCGGCGGCGCGATCGGGAGAGGAGGTCCCCGCGAGACCCGTGTGGTCACATTCCTCCGTCTGCTGGGGACCCGCCAACCACACCACCCGCCGAGCCCATGGATCTGGGAGGGGCTCGGGTTCCCTCGGAGGAGCACCGTCGACGCCCCTCACTGGGCTTGTGTTTTTACTGTGGGGAGGGGGGCCATCGGGTAGCGGGGTGCCCGTTAAAGAGGCCGGAGCTCACGCGGCGTCAGGGGATCCGCGTGAGCTCGACCAGCACCGGCTCTCCCAGCCCCAGCACGCTCACGCTACAGGCACGCGTCCAGCTCGCGGCGGGCGACCAGAACGTGGCGGCCTTGGTGGATTCCGGCGCGGAGGGGAACATCATGGACATTAGCCTGGCACGCAAGTGGGGTGTCGGCTTCCTCCCTCTGAGCCCGTCTATTCCCGCACGTGCCATTGATGGCCGTCTGATCGGCGAGGTGGCTTTCGTGACGGAACCAATTAAGTTACTGCTCTCGGGCAATCACCACGAGACCATCCAGTTTTTTCTTCTCTCCCTCCCAGGACAGCAGCTCATACTGGGGGACCCTTGGTTGCGGCAGCACAACCCGGTGCTGGACTGGGAGGTGGGGGTTGTTCGGCAGTGGAGCGAACGCTGCCATCAGGCGTGCCTGAAGGCGGCCACCAGCCCACTCAGCAGAGCCCCGCCGAGGTACAGTCCCGACATCCCCAATGTCCCAGCGTTTTATCACGAGCTCAAGGAGGTTTTTAGTAAAGCCAGGGCCACTTCTCTTCCTCCACACCGGTCCTACGACTGCGCTATCGAGCTGTTACCCGGCACCTTCCCTCCCAAAGGACGCGTCTACTCCCTGTCCGCTCCTGAGCGCCGGGCTATGGAGGAATACATCCGGGAGTCCCTGGCAGCCGGTATCATACGACCGTCCTCTTCACCTGCGGGAGCGGGGTTCTTCTTCGTGAAGAAGAGGGAGGGCACGCTACGCCCGTGTATCGACTACCGGGGACTAAACGAGATCACTGTGAAGAACCGATACCCTCTGCCTCTTCTGTCTTCCGCCTTCGAGAGCCTTCAGGGAGCCACCATTTTCACCAAGCTGGATCTTCGCAACGCCTACCACCTAATCCGCATCCGGGAGGGAGACGAGTGGAAGACGGCTTTCAACACCCCGAGCGGACACTACGAGTACTTGGTGGTTCCGTTTGGGCTCACCAACGCCCCAGCGGTTTTCCAGTCACTGATTAATGACGTGCTACGAGACATGCTGGACAAATTTGTGTTCGTTTATTTAGACGACATCCTCATTTTCTCACGCTCGCTCCCTGAGCACATCAAGCATGTACGGGCGGTGCTGCGCCGTCTCCTTGAGAATTCGCTCTACGTGAAGGCGGAGAAGTGCGAGTTCCACGCCTCCTCTGTCAAATTCCTCGGCTATGTGGTGCGTGAGGGATCCATCGAGATGGACCCTGGGAAGGTGCAAGCGGTCACGTCATGGCCTGTTCCCGAAACACGCAAGCGACTGCAACAGTTCTTAGGGTTCGCGAACTTTTATCGCCGTTTTATCCGTGGATACAGCACAGTGGCCGCGCCCCTCACCTCCCTTACCAGCCCCGCCTCCCCGTACAAATGGACGGAACGGGCAGAACGGGCATTTCAGGAGCTTAAGAGGAGGTTCACATCCGCTCCCATCCTCAGGGTTCCCGATCCCGACAGACAGTTCGTGGTAGAAGTGGACGCCTCGAACGTGGGTGTCGGGGCGGTGCTGTCTCAACGTAGCCACCAAGACGATCGCCTCCACCCGTGCGCCTTCTTTTCTCGCCGTCTGTCGGCCTCGGAACGAAACTATGACATCGGGAATCGGGAGCTCCTCGCCGTCAAGTTGGCCTTGGAGGAGTGGCGGCATTGGCTGGAGGGCGCCACCACGCCGTTCATCGTCTGGACCGACCACCGCAACTTGGAGTATCTGCGATCGGCCAAGAGGCTGAACGCAAGACAAGCACGGTGGGCTCTGTTCTTTGACCGGTTTGAGTTCTCTCTTTCCTATAGACCGGGTTCCCGTAACGCGAAGGCGGACGCCCTGTCGCGTTTGTTTCCTGGGGGGGAGGAGGGACAGGGTCCGCCTCCCACTATCCTCCCGAGCTCAGTTCGGGTGGTGGCTCTTACATGGGAGATCGAACGCCAAGTGGAAGCCGCATCACGCGATCAACCCGGCCCCAGCAACTGCCCGGAGGGTCGCCTGTTCGTCCCTGAAGGTCTGCGGTCGTCCGTGCTGCAATGGGCGCACGACTCACGCCTGGCCTGTCATCCCGGCGCGGCACGCACGAGGTACGTGGTGGCACAGCGTTTCTGGTGGCCCACCTGGCAAGTGGACACCAGCGATTACGTCAGAGCCTGCTCAATTTGTAACCGCTACAAGACGTCTACTCGTCCTCCGGCCGGGCTGCTTCAACCCTTGCCGGTCCCCCAGCGTCCCTGGTCTCACCTGTCGATCGACTTTGTCACGGGCCTCCCCCCCTCTGAGGGAAACACGGTGGTCCTCACGGTGGTGGACCGTTTTAGCAAAATGACGCATTTCATCCCTCTGCCTAAGCTCCCATCTGCGAAGCAGACGGCGTCCATCATGGTGCGGGAGGTGTTTCGCCACCACGATCTCCCACAGGACATCGTGTCAGACCGAGGACCTCAATTCGCTTCCACCTTCTGGACGGAGTTCTGCCGACTCCTCGGCGCCACGGCCAGCCTCTCCTCGGGGTTTCACCCTCAGTCCAACGGTCAAGCGGAGCGCCTGAACCAGGAACTGGGCAGGTCTCTCCGATGCATGGCCGCCGGGGACCAGCGCGGGTGGGTCCAACAGCTTCCCTGGGTAGAGTACGCTCACAATTCCCTCCCCAGCTCGGCTACTGGACTTTCGCCTTTCCACTGCGTCTTCGGGTACCAGCCACCCTTGTTCGCCCACCAGGAGCGTGGTGCGGCGTGCCCGTCGGCCCAGGCTTGTGTCCGCCGTTGTCATCGCGCCTGGGCGAGGGCCCGGGTCACTCTTCTCCGCTCTGTTTCAGGCTACGCCCGCCAGGCGAACAAGCACCGGACACCGGCTCCGGAGTACAGAGTGGGGCAGCGTGTGTGGCTCTCGACGCGGGATTTGCCGCTGCGAGCAGGATCCCGCAAACTGCTTTGTTGGACCGTTCCCTATTCAGAAGGTGATTGGCCCGGCCGCAGTCCGTCTTCTCCTTCCAGAGTCCATGAAGGTTCACCCCACGTTCCACGTGTCCCGTGTGCGGCCCATCCATGAGAGCGCGTTGGCGCCGGCGCCCGTTCCGCCGCCGCCGCCCCAGCTCGTTGAGGGGGGCCCGGCTTACGCTGTCCGCTCCCTGCTCCGATCGCGGCGGCGCGGTCGTGGTCTCCAATACCTCGTGGACTGGGAGGGTTATGACGACGCGCACCGCTCCTGGGTTCCGAGCCGCTGGATACTCGACCGTTCGCTCATCACGGAGTTCCATCGCTGCCATCCGGACCAACCGGGTCCTCGGCGCGGGCGCCCGAGGAGGGACGAGGGGAGGTCTTGCCCGCCGGTACCGGGGTCTTCTGCTCCCGCGTCCGTCGATCCTGCGTCTGGCGAGGTGTCGGACGTTTCGGCGGTGTGCTGACCCCCCCACCTGGTCGCCCGGGGAATTGCCTTCCTTTTTTGTTTTTTTTGTTTGTTTTGTTTTTGGTTCCTGGGGACGTCGGGAGCCGTCCCTTGTGGGGGGGGGTTCTGTCACGTGCTGGTGCCACCGGCGACAGGACCACGCCCCCCTGTCAATGGAATCGCCGTCACCTGCCACGGGCTCATGGACAGCACTATATCAGCGCCGCCAGCGCAGACCTGAGTGTCAGTCTGTCCCTTGATGCTGCCTTACTCATCAGTCCCGAAGCTACGGACCCGCTTGACTACTTGGAACCCCCACAGAATCGTTTGTCCTCTCCAGCCCGATCGCCGCTCCAGCGCCCGCTGTTCCCATCATCCCCTTCTCCAATAAAGTCCGTCGCTACGCACTTGGCTGTACTGTCCGTTCCCTCACATCTAGCTGCCAAGAGCACTTTTTACTATGCGCACCCAACCAGAGTGACGGGAGGAGCACATTTCAGAAAACGTGCTCAGCTCGTCGAGAAAATGCGATTTAAGCAATAAAATTAAAAATGCACCTAAAACCTAAACCAAACGTTGCAGGTGGTTATTTCTTCATGCGCAGTTGTCAACGCGGCACTCTCTAGCTGCCAAGAGCACTTTTTACTATGCGCACCCAACCAGAGTGACGGGAGGAGCACATTTCAGAAAACGTGCTCAGCTCGTCGAGAAAATGCGATTTAAGCAATAAAATTAAAAATGCACCCAAAACCTAAACCAAACGTTGCAGATGGTCATTTCTTCATGCGCAGCAGTCAACGCGGCACTCTCTAGCTGCCAAGAGCGCTTTTTACTATGCGCACCCAACCAGAGTGACGGGAGGAGCACATTTCAGAAAACGTGCTCAGCTCGTCGAGAAAATGCGATTTAAGCAATAAAATTAAAAGTGCACCTAAAACCTAAACCAAACTTGCAGGTGGTTATTTATTCATGTGCAGTGGTCAACGCGGCACTCTCTAGCTGCCAAGAGCACTTTTTACTATGCGCACCCATCCAGAGTGACGGGAGGAGCACATTTCTGAAAACGTGCTCAGTTCGACGAGAAAATGCGATTTAAGCAATAAAATTAAAAATGCACCCAAAACCTAAAACAAACGTTGCACGTGGTTATTTCTTCATGCGCAGTGGTCAACGCGGCACTCTCTAGCTGCCAAGAGCACTTTTTACTATGCGCACCCAACCAGAGTGACGGGAGGAGCACATTTCAGAAAACGTGCTCAGGTCGTCGAGAAAATGCGATTTAAGCAATAAAATAAAAAATGCACCTAAAACCTAAACCAAACGTTGCAGGTGGTTATTTCTTCATGCGCAATGGTCAACGCGGCACTCTCTAGCTGCCAAGAGCACTTTTTACTATGCGCACCCAACCAGAGTGACGGGAGGAGCACATTTCAGAAAACGTGCTCAGCTCGTCGAGAAAATGCGATTTAAGCAATAAAATTAAAAATGCACCTAAAACCTAAACCAAACGTTGCAGATGGTCATTTCTTCATGCGCAGTGGTCAACGCGGCACTCTCTAGCTGCCAAGAGCACTTTTTACGATGCGCACCCAACCAGAGTGACGGGAGGAGCACATTTCAGAAAACGTGCTCAGCTCGTCGAGAAAATGCGATTTAAGCAATAAAATTAAAAATGCACCCAAAACCTAAACCAAACGTTGCAGATGGTCATTTCTTCATGCGCAGTGGTCAACGCGGCACTCTCTAGCTGCCAAGAGCACTTTTTACTATGCGCACCCAACCAGAGTGACGGGAGGAGCACATTTCAGAAAACGTGCTCAGCTCGTCGAGAAAATGCGATTTAAGCAATAAAATTAAAAATGCACCCAAAACCTAAACCAAACGTTGCAGATGGTCATTTCTTCATGCGCAGTGGTCAACGCGGCACTCTCTAGCTGCCAAGAGCACTTTTTACTATGCGCACGCAACCAGAGTGACGGGAGGAGCACATTTCAGAAAACGTGCTCAGCTCGACGAGAAAATGCGATTTAAGCAATAAAATTAAAAATGCACCCAAAACCTAAACCAAACGTTGCAGTCGGTTATTTCTTCATGCGCAGTGGTCAACGCGGCACTCTCTAGCTGCCAAGAGCACTTTTTACTATGCGCACCCAACCAGAGTGACGGGAGGAGCACATTTCAGAAAATGTGCTCAGCTCGTCGAGAAAATGCGATTTAAGCAATAAAATTAAAAATGCACCTAAAACCTAAACCAAACGTTGCAGGTGGTTATTTCTTCATGCGCAATGGTCAACGCGGCACTCTATAGCTGCCAAGAGCACTTTTTACTATGCGCACCCAACCAGAGTGACGGGAGGAACACATTTCAGAAAACGTGCTCAGCTCGTCGAGAAAATGCGATTTAAGCAATAAAATTAAAAATGCACCTAAAACCTAAACCAAACGTTGGGGGTGGTTATTTCTTCATGTGCAGCAGTCAACGCGGCACTCTCTAGCTGCCAAGAGCACTTTTTACTATGCGCACCCGACCAGAGTGACGGGAGGAGCACATTTCAGAAAACGTGCTCAGCTCGTCGAGAAAATGCGATTTAAGCAATAAAATTAAAAATGCACCTAAAACCTAAACCAAACGTTGCAGCTGGTTATTTCTTCATGCGCAGTGGTCAACGCGGCACTCTCTAGCTGCCAAGAGCACTTTTTACTATGCGCACCCAACCAGAGTGACGGGAGGAGCACATTTCAGAAAACGTGCTCAGCTCGTCGAGAAAATGCAATTTAAGCAATAAAATTAAAAATGCACCTAAAACCTAAACCAAACGTTGCAAATGGTCATTTCTTCATGCGCAGTGGTCAACGCAGCACTCTCTAGTTGCCAAGAGCACTTTTTACTATGCGCACCCAACCAGAGTGACGGGAGGAGCACATTTCAGAAAACGTGCTCGGCTCGTCGAGAAAATGCGATTTAAGCAATAAAATTAAAAATGCACATAAAACCTAAACCAAACGTTGCAGATGGTCATTTCTTCATGCGCAGTGGTCAACGCCTCACTCTCGAGCTGCCAAGAGCACTTTTTACTATGCACACCCAACCAGAGTGACGGGAGGAGCACATTTCAGAAAACGTGCTCAGCTTGTCCAGAAAATGCGATTTAAGCAATAAAATTAAAAATGCACATAAAACCTAAACCAAACGTTGCAGGTGGTTATTTCTTCATTAGCAATGGTCAACGCGGCACTCTCGAGCTGCCAAGAGCACTTTTTACTATGCGCACCCAACCAGAGTGACGGGAGGAGCACATTTCAGAAAACGTGCTCAGCTTGTCCAGAAAATGCGATTTAAGCAATAAAATTAAAAATGCACCCAAAACCTAAACCAAACGTTGCAGATGGTCATTTCTTCATGCGCAGTGGTCAACGCGGCACTCTCTAGCTGCCAAGAGCACTTTTTACTATGCGCACCCAACCAGAGTGACGGGAGGAGCACATTTCAGAAAATGTGCTCAGCTCGTCGAGAAAATGCGATTTAAGCAATACAATTAAAAATGCACCCAAAATCTAAACCAAACGTTGCAGATGGTCATTTCTTCATGCGCAGTGGTCAACGCGGCACTCTCTAGCTGCCAAGAGCACTTTTTACTATGCGCATCCAACCAGAGTGACGGGAGGAGCACATTTCAGAAAACGTGCTCAGCTCGTCGAGAAAATGCGATTTAAGCAATAAAATTAAAAATGCACCTAAAACCTAAACCAAACGTTGCAGGTGGTTATTTCTTCATGCGCAGCAGTCAACGCGGCACTCTCTAGCTGCCAAGAGCACCTTTTACTATGCGCACCCAACCAGAGTGACGGGAGGAGCACATTTCAGAAAACGTGCTCAGCTCGTCGAGAAAATGCGATTTAAGCAATAAAATTAAAAATGCACCTAAAACCTGAAACAAACGTTGCACGTGGTTATTTCTTCATGCGCAGTGGTCAACGCGGCACTCTCTAGCTGCCAAGAGCACTTTTTACTATGCGCACCCAACCAGAGTGACGGGAGGAGCACATTTCAGAAAACGTGCTCAGCTCGTCGAGAAAATGCGATTTAAGCAATAAAATTAAAAATGCACATAAAACCTAAACCAAACGTTGCAGGTGGTTATTTCTTCATGCGCAATGGTCAACGCGGCACTCTCGAGCTGCCAAGAGCACTTTTTACTATGCGCACCCAACCAGAGTGACGGGAGGAGCACATTTCAGAAAACGTGCTCAGCTTGTCCAGAAAATGCGATTTAAGCAATAAAATTAAAAATGCACCTGAAACCTAAACCAAACGTTGCAGGTGGTTATTTCTTCATGCGCAGTGGTCAACGCGGCACTCTCTAGCTGCCAAGAGCACTTTTTACTATGCGCACCCAACCAGAGTGACGGGAGGAGCACATTTCAGAAAACGTGCTCAGCTCGTCGAGAAAATGCGATTAAAGCAATAAAATTAAAAATGCACCTAAAACCTAAACCAAACGTTGCAGATGGTCATTTCTTCATGCGCAGTGGTCAACGCGGCACTCTCTAACTGCCAAGAGCACTTTTTACTATGCGCACCCAACCAGAGTGACGGGAGGAGCACATTTTAGAAAACATGCTCAGCTCGTCGAGAAAATGCGATTTAAGCAATAAAATTAAAAATGCACCTAAAACCTAAACCAAACGTTGCAGATCGTCATTTCTTCATGCGCAGTGGTCAACGCGGCACTCTCTAGCTGCCAAGAGCACTTTTTACTATGCGCACCAAACCAGAGTGACGGGAGGAGCACATTTCAGAAAACGTGCTCAGCTCGTCCAGAAAATGCGATTTAAGCAAAAAAATTAAAAATGCACCCAAACCCTAAACCAAACGTTGCAGGTGGTTATTTCTTCATGCGCAGTGGTCAACGCGGCACTCTCTAGCTGCCAAGAGCACTTTTTACTATGCGCACCCAACCAGAGTGACGGGAGGAGCACATTTCAGAAAACGTGCTCAGCTCGTCGAGAAAATGTGATTTAAGCAATAAAATTTAAAATGCACCTAAAACCTAAACCAAACGTTCCAGGTGGTTATTTCTTCATGCGCAATGGTCAACGCGGCACTCTCTAGCTGCCAAGAGCACTTTTTACTATGCGCACCCAACCAGAGTGACGGGAGGAGCACATTTCAGAAAACGTGCTCTGCTCGTCGAGAAAATGCGATTTAAGCAATAAAATAAAAATGCACCTAAAACCTAAACCAAACGTTGCAGGTGGTTATTTCTTCATGCGCAGTGGTTAACGCGGCACTATCTAGCTGCCAAGAGCACTTTTTACTATGCGCACCCATCCAGAGTGACGGGAGGAGCACATTTCTGAAAACGTGCTCAGTTCGACGAGAAAATGCGATTTAAGCAATAAAATTAAAAATGCACCCAAAACCTAAAACAAACGTTGCACGTGGTTATTTCTTCATGCGCAGTGGTCAACGCGGCACTCTCTAGCTGCCAAGAGCACTTTTTACTATGCGCACCCAACCAGAGTGACGGGAGGAGCACATTTCAGAAAACGTGCTCAGGTCGTCGAGAAAATGCGATTTAAGCAATAAAATAAAAAATGCACCTAAAACCTAAACCAAACGTTGCAGGTGGTTATTTCTTCATGCGCAATGGTCAACGCGGCACTCTCTAGCTGCCAAGAGCACTTTTTACTATGCGCACCCAACCAGAGTGACGGGAGGAGCACATTTCAGAAAACGTGCTCAGGTCGTCGAGAAAATGCGATTTAAGCAATAAAATTAAAAATGCACCTAAAACCTAAACCAAACGTTGCAGATGGTCATTTCTTCATGCGCAGTGGTCAACGCGGCACTCTCTAGCTGCCAAGAGCACTTTTTACGATGCGCACCCAACCAGAGTGACGGGAGGAGCACATTTCAGAAAACGTGCTCAGCTCGTCGAGAAAATGCGATTTAAGCAATAAAATTAAAAATGCACCTAAAACCTAAACCAAACGTTGCAGATGGTTATTTCTTCATGCGCAGCAGTCAACGCGGCACTCTCTAGCTGCCAAGAGCACTTTTTACTATGCGCACCCAACCAGAGTGACGGGAGGAGCACATTTCAGAAAACGTGCTCAGCTCGTCGAGAAAATGCGACTTAAGCAATAAAAATAAAAATGCACCTAAAACCTAAACCAAACGTTGCAGATGGTCATTTCTTCATGCGCAGTGGTCAACGCGGCACTCTCTAGCTGCCAAGAGCACTTTTTACTATGCGCACCCAACCAGAGTGACGGGAGGAGCACATTTCAGAAAACGTGCTCAGCTCGTCGAGAAAATGCGGTTTAAGCAATAAAATTAAAAATGCACCTAAAACCTAAACCAAACGTTGCAGATGGTCATTTCTTCATGCGCAGTGGTCAACGTGGCACTCTCTAGCTGCCAAGAGCACTTTTTACTATGCGCACCCAACCAGAGTGACGGGAGGAGCACATTTCAGAAAACGTGCTCAGCTCGACGAGAAAATGCGATTTAAGCAATAAAATTAAAAATGCACCCAAAACCTAAACCAAACGTTGCAGGTGGTTATTTCTTCATGCGCAGAGGTCAACGCGGCACTCTCTAGCTGCCAAGAGCACTTTTTACTATGCGCACCCAACCAGAGTGACGGGAGGAGCACATTTCAGAAAACGTGCTCAGCTCGTCGAGAAAATGCGATTTAAGCAATAAAATTAAAAATGCACCTAAAACCTAAACCAAACGTTGCAGGTGGTTATTTCTTCATGCGCAATGGTCAACGCGGCACTCTCTAGCTGCCAAGAGCACTTTTTACTATGCGCACCCAACCAGAGTGACGGGAGGAGCACATTTCAGAAAACGTGCTCAGCTCGTCGAGAAAATGCGATTTAAGCAATAAAATTAAAAATGCACCCAAAACCTAAACCAAACGTTGCAGATGGTCATTTCTTCATGCGCAGTGGTCAACGCGGCACTCTCTAGCTGCCAAGAGCACTTTTTACTATGCGCACGCAACCAGAGTGACGGGAGGAGCACATTTCAGAAAACGTGCTCAGCTCGACGAGAAAATGCGATTTAAGCAATAAAATTAAAAATGCACCCAAAACCTAAACCAAACGTTGCAGTCGGTTATTTCTTCATGCGCAGTGGTCAACGCGGCACTCTCTAGCTGCCAAGAGCACTTTTTACTATGCGCACCCAACCAGAGTGACGGGAGGAGCACATTTCAGAAAATGTGCTCAGCTCGTCGAGAAAATGCGATTTAAGCAATAAAATTAAAAATGCACCTAAAACCTAAACCAAACGTTGCAGGTGGTTATTTCTTCATGCGCAATGGTCAACGCGGCACTCTATAGCTGCCAAGAGCACTTTTTACTATGCGCACCCAACCAGAGTGACGGGAGGAGCACATTTCAGAAAACGTGCTCAGCTCGTCGAGAAAATGCGATTTAAGCAATAAAATTAAAAATGCACCTAGAACCTAAACCAAACGTTGGGGGTGGTTATTTCTTCATGTGCAGCAGTCAACGCGGCACTCTCTAGCTGCCAAGAGCACTTTTTACTATGCGCACCCGACCAGAGTGACGGGAGGAGCACATTTCAGAAAACGTGCTCAGCTCGTCGAGAAAATGCGATTTAAGCAATAAAATTAAAAATGCACCTAAAACCTAAACCAAACGTTGCAGCTGGTTATTTCTTCATGCGCAGTGGTCAACGCGGCACTCTCTAGCTGCCAAGAGCACTTTTTACTATGCGCACCCAACCAGAGTGACGGGAGGAGCACATTTCAGAAAACGTGCTCAGCTCGTCGAGAAAATGCAATTTAAGCAATAAAATTAAAAATGCACCTAAAACCTAAACCAAACGTTGCAAATGGTCATTTCTTCATGCGCAGTGGTCAACGCAGCACTCTCTAGTTGCCAAGAGCACTTTTTACTATGCGCACCCAACCAGAGTGACGGGAGGAGCACATTTCAGAAAACGTGCTCGGCTCGTCGAGAAAATGCGATTTAAGCAATAAAATTAAAAATGCACATAAAACCTAAACCAAACGTTGCAGATGGTCATTTCTTCATGCGCAGTGGTCAACGCCTCACTCTCGAGCTGCCAAGAGCACTTTTTACTATGCACACCCAACCAGAGTGACGGGAGGAGCACATTTCAGAAAACGTGCTCAGCTTGTCCAGAAAATGCGATTTAAGCAATAAAATTAAAAATGCACCCAAAACCTAAACCAAACGTTGCACGTGGTTATTTCTTCATGCGCAGTGGTCAACGCGGCACTCTCTAGCTGCCAAGAGCACTTTTTACTATGCGCACCCAACCAGAGTGACGGGAGGAGCACATTTCAGAAAACGTGCTCAGCTCGTCGAGAAAATGCGATTTAAGCAATAAAATTAAAAATGCAACTAAAACCTAAACCAAACGTTGCAGGTGGTTATTTCTTCATGCGCAGTGGTCAACGCGGCACTCTCTAGCTGCCAAGAGCACTTTTTACTATGCGCACCCAACCAGAGTGACGAGAGGAGCACATTTCAGAAAACGTGCTCAGCTCGTCGAGAAAATGCGATTTAAGCAATAAAATTAAAAATGCACCCAAAACCTAAACCAAACGTTGCCGATGGTCATTTCTTCATGCGCAGTGGTAAACGCGGCACTCTCTAGCTGCCAAGAGCACTTTTTACTATGCACACCCAACCAGAGTGACGGGAGGAGCACATTTCTGAAAACGTGCTCAGTTCGACGAGAAAATGCGATTTAAGCAATAAAATTAAAAATGCACCCAAAACCTAAAACAAACGTTGCAGGTGGTTATTTCTTCATGCGCATTGGTCAACGCGGCACTCTCTAGCTGCCAAGAGCACTTTTTACTATGCGCACCCAACCAGAGTGACGGGAGGAGCACATTTCAGAAAACGTGCTCAGCTCGTCGAGAAAATGCGATTTAAGCAATAAAATTAAAAATGCACCTAAAACCTAAACCAAACGTTGCAGATGGTCATTTCTTCATGCGCAGTGGTCAACGCGGCACTCTCTAGCTGCCAAGAGCACTTTTTACTATGCGCACCCAACCAGAGTGACGGGGGGTGCACGTTTCAGAAAAGGTGCTCAGCTCGTCGAGAAAATGCGATTTAAGCAATAAAATTAAAAATGCACCTAAAACCTAAACCAAACGTTGCAGGTGGTTATTTCTTCATGCGCAGCAGTCAACGCGGCACTCTCTAGCTGCCAAGAGCACTTTTTACTATGCGCACCCAACCAGAGTGACGGGAGGAGCACATTTCAGAAAACGTGCTCAGCTCGTCGAGAAAATGCGATTTAAGCAATAAAATTAAAAATGCACCTAAAACCTGAAACAAACGTTGCACGTGGTTATTTCTTCATGCGCAGTGGTCAACGCGGCACTCTCTAGCTGCCAAGAGCAGTTTTTACTATGCGCACCCAACCAGAGTGACGGGAGGAGCACATTTCAGAAAACGTGCTCAGCTCGTCGAGAAAATGCGATTTAAGCAATAAAATTAAAAATGCACATAAAACCTAAACCAAACGTTGCAGGTGGTTATTTCTTCATTAGCAATGGTCAACGCGGCACTCTCGAGCTGCCAAGAGCACTTTTTACTATGCGCACCCAACCAGAGTGACGGGAGGAGCACATTTCAGAAAACGTGCTCAGCTTGTCCAGAAAATCCGATTTAAGCAATAAAATTAAAAATGCACCCAAAACCTAAACCAAACGTTGCAGATGGTCATTTCTTCATGCGCAGTGGTCAACGCGGCACTCTCTAGCTGCCAAGAGCACTTTTTACTATGCGCACCCAACCAGAGTGACGGGAGGAGCACATTTCAGAAAACGTGCTCAGCTCGTCGAGAAAATGCGATTTAAGCAATAAAATTAAAAATGCACATAAAACCTAAACCAAACGTTGCAGGTGGTTATTTCTTCATGCGCAATGGTCAACGCGGGACTCTCGAGCTGCCAAGAGCACTTTTTACTATGCGCACCCAACCAGAGTGACGGGAGGAGCACATTTCAGAAAACGTGCTCAGCTTGTCCAGAAAATGCGATTTAAGCAATAAAATTAAAAATGCACCTGAAACCTAAACCAAACGTTGCAGGTGGTTATTTCTTCATGCGCAGTGGTCAACGCGGCACTCTCTAGCTGCCAAGAGCACTTTTTACTATGCGCACCCAACCAGAGTGACGGGAGGAGCACATTTCAGAAAACGTGCTCAGCTCGTCGAGAAAATGCGATTAAAGCAATAAAATTAAAAATGCACCTAAAACCTAAACCAAACGTTGCAGATGGTCATTTCTTCATGCGCAGTGGTCAACGCGGCACTCTCTAACTGCCAAGAGCACTTTTTACTATGCGCACCCAACCAGAGTGACGGGAGGAGCACATTTTAGAAAACATGCTCAGCTCGTCGAGAAAATGCGATTTAAGCAATAAAATTAAAAATGCACCTAAAACCTAAACCAAACGTTGCAGATCGTCATTTCTTCATGCGCAGTGGTCAACGCGGCACTCTCTAGCTGCCAAGAGCACTTTTTACTATGCGCACCAAACCAGAGTGACGGGAGGAGCACATTTCAGAAAACGTGCTCAGCTCGTCCAGAAAATGCGATTTAAGCAAAAAAATTAAAAATGCACCCAAACCCTAAACCAAACGTTGCAGGTGGTTATTTCTTCATGCGCAGTGGTCAACGCGGCACTCTCTAGCTGCCAAGAGCACTTTTTACTATGCGCACCCAACCAGAGTGACGGGAGGAGCACATTTCAGAAAACGTGCTCAGCTCGTCGAGAAAATGTGATTTAAGCAATAAAATTTAAAATGCACCTAAAACCTAAACCAAACGTTCCAGGTGGTTATTTCTTCATGCGCAATGGTCAACGCGGCACTCTCTAGCTGCCAAGAGCACTTTTTACTATGCGCACCCAACCAGAGTGACGGGAGGAGCACATTTCAGAAAACGTGCTCAGCTCGTCGAGAAAATGCGATTTGAGCAATAAAATTAAAAATGCACCTAAAACCTAAACCAAACGTTGCAGGTGGTTATTTCTTCATGCGCAGTGGTCAACGCGGCACTCTCTAGCTGCCAAGAGCACTTTTTACTATGCGCACCCAACCAGAGTGACGGGAGGAGGACATTTCAGAAAACGTGCTCAGCTCGTCGAGAAAATGCGATTTAAGCAATAAAATTAAAAATGCACCTAAAACCTAAACCAAACGTTGCAGGTGGTTATTTCTTCATGCGCAGCGGTCAACGCGGCACTATCTAGCTGCCAAGAGCACTTTTTACTATGCGCACCCAACCAGAGTGACGGGAGGAGCACATTTCAGAAAACGTGCTCAGCTCGTCGAGAAAATGCGATTTAAGCAATAAAATTAAAAATGCACCTAAAACCTAAACCAAACGTTGCAGGTGGTTATTTCTTCATGCGCAGTGGTAAACGCGGCACTCTCTAGCTGCCAAGAGCACTTTTTACTATGCGCAGCCAACCAGAGTGACGGGAGAAGCACATTTCAGAAAACGTGCTCGGCTCGTCGAGAAAATGCGATTTAAGCAATAAAATTAAAAATGCACATAAAACCTAAACCAAACGTTGCAGATGGTCATTTCTTCATGCGCAGTGGTCAACGCGGCACTCTCGAGCTGCCAAGAGCACTTTTTACTATGCACACCCAACCAGAGTGACGGGAGGAGCACATTTCAGAAAACGTGCTCAGCTCGTCGAGAAAATGCGATTTAAGCACTAAAATTAAAAATGCACCCAAAACCTAAACCAAACGTTGCAGGTGGTTATTTCTTCATGCGCAGTGTTTAACGCGGCACTCTCTAGCTGCCAAGAGCACTTTTTACTATGCGCACCCGAACAGAGTGACGGGAGGAGCACATTTCAGAAAACGTGCTCAGCTCGTCGAGAAAATGCGATTTAAGCAATAAAATTAAAAATGCACCTAAAACCTAAACCAAACGTTGGGGGTGGTTATTTCTTCATGTGCAGCAGTCAACGCGGCACTCTCTAGCTGCCAAGAGCACTTTTTACTATGCGCACCCGACCAGAGTGACGGGAGGAGCACATTTCAGAAAAGGTGCTCAGCTCGTCGAGAAAATGCGATTTAAGCAATAAAATTAAAAATGCACATAAAACCTAAACCAAACGTTGCAGGTGGTTATTTCTTCATTAGCAATGGTCAACGCGGCACTCTCGAGCTGCCAAGAGCACTTTTTACTATGCGCACCCAACCAGAGTGACGGGAGGAGCACATTTCAGAAAACGTGCTCAGCTTGTCCAGAAAATCCGATTTAAGCAATAAAATTAAAAATGCACCCAAAACCTAAACCAAACGTTGCAGATGGTCATTTCTTCATGCGCAGTGGTCAACGCGGCACTCTCTAGCTGCCAAGAGCACTTTTTACTATGCGCACCCAACCAGAGTGACGGGAGGAGCACATTTCAGAAAATGTGCTCAGCTCGTCGAGAAAATGCGATTTAAGCAATACAATTAAAAATGCACCCAAAATCTAAACCAAACGTTGCAGATGGTCATTTCTTCATGCGCAGTGGTCAACGCGGCACTCTCTAGCTGCCAAGAGCACTTTTTACTATGCGCATCCAACCAGAGTGACGGGAGGAGCACATTTCAGAAAACGTGCTCAGCTCGTCGAGAAAATGCGATTTAAGCAATAAAATTAAAAATGCACCTAAAACCTAAACCAAACGTTGCAGGTGGTTATTTCTTCATGCGCAGCAGTCAACGCGGCACTCTCTAGCTGCCAAGAGCACCTTTTACTATGCGCACCCAACCAGAGTGACGGGAGGAGCACATTTCAGAAAACGTGCTCAGCTCGTCGAGAAAATGCGATTTAAGCAATAAAATTAAAAATGCACCTAAAACCTGAAACAAACGTTGCACGTGGTTATTTCTTCATGCGCAGTGGTCAACGCGGCACTCTCTAGCTGCCAAGAGCACTTTTTACTATGCGCACCCAACCAGAGTGACGGGAGGAGCACATTTCAGAAAACGTGCTCAGCTCGTCGAGAAAATGCGATTTAAGCAATAAAATTAAAAATGCACATAAAACCTAAACCAAACGTTGCAGGTGGTTATTTCTTCATGCGCAATGGTCAACGCGGCACTCTCGAGCTGCCAAGAGCACTTTTTACTATGCGCACCCAACCAGAGTGACGGGAGGAGCACATTTCAGAAAACGTGCTCAGCTTGTCCAGAAAATGCGATTTAAGCAATAAAATTAAAAATGCACCTGAAACCTAAACCAAACGTTGCAGGTGGTTATTTCTTCATGCGCAGTGGTCAACGCGGCACTCTCTAGCTGCCAAGAGCACTTTTTACTATGCGCACCCAACCAGAGTGACGGGAGGAGCACATTTCAGAAAACGTGCTCAGCTCGTCGAGAAAATGCGATTAAAGCAATAAAATTAAAAATGCACCTAAAACCTAAACCAAACGTTGCAGATGGTCATTTCTTCATGCGCAGTGGTCAACGCGGCACTCTCTAACTGCCAAGAGCACTTTTTACTATGCGCACCCAACCAGAGTGACGGGAGGAGCACATTTTAGAAAACATGCTCAGCTCGTCGAGAAAATGCGATTTAAGCAATAAAATTAAAAATGCACCTAAAACCTAAACCAAACGTTGCAGATCGTCATTTCTTCATGCGCAGTGGTCAACGCGGCACTCTCTAGCTGCCAAGAGCACTTTTTACTATGCGCACCAAACCAGAGTGACGGGAGGAGCACATTTCAGAAAACGTGCTCAGCTCGTCCAGAAAATGCGATTTAAGCAAAAAAATTAAAAATGCACCCAAACCCTAAACCAAACGTTGCAGGTGGTTATTTCTTCATGCGCAGTGGTCAACGCGGTACTCTCTAGCTGCCAAGAGCACTTTTTACTATGCGCACCCAACCAGAGTGACGGGAGGAGCACATTTCAGAAAACGTGCTCAGCTCGTCGAGAAAATGTGATTTAAGCAATAAAATTTAAAATGCACCTAAAACCTAAACCAAACGTTCCAGGTGGTTATTTCTTCATGCGCAATGGTCAACGCGGCACTCTCTAGCTGCCAAGAGCACTTTTTACTATGCGCACCCAACCAGAGTGACGGGAGGAGCACATTTCAGAAAACGTGCTCAGCTCGTCGAGAAAATGCGATTTAAGCAATAAAATTAAAAATGCACCTAAAACCTAAACCAAACGTTGCAGGTGGTTATTTCTTCATGCGCAGTGGTCAACGCGGCACTCTCTAGCTGCCAAGAGCACTTTTTACTATGCGCACCCAACCAGAGTGACGGGAGGAGGACATTTCAGAAAACGTGCTCAGCTCGTCGAGAAAATGCGATTTAAGCAATAAAATTAAAAATGCACCTAAAACCTAAACCAAACGTTGCAGGTGGTTATTTCTTCATGCGCAGCGGTCAACGCGGCACTATCTAGCTGCCAAGAGCACTTTTTACTATGCGCACCCAACCAGAGTGACGGGAGGAGGACATTTCAGAAAACGTGCTCAGCTCGTTGAGAAAATGCGATTTAAGCAATAAAATTAAAAATGCACCTAAAACTTAAACCAAACGTTGCAGATGGTCATTTCTTCATGCGCAGTGGTCAACGCGGCACTCTCTAGCTGCCAAGAGCACTTTTTACTATGCGCACCTAACCAGAGTGACGGGAGGAGCACATTTCAGAAAACGTGCTCAGCTCGTCGAGAAAATGCGATTTAAGCAATAAAATTAAAAATGCACCTAAAACCTAAACCAAACGTTGCAGGTGGTTATTTCTTCATGCGCAATGGTCAACGCGGCACTCTCTAGCTGCCAAGAGCACTTTTTACTATGCGCACCCAACCAGAGTGACGAGAGGAGCACATTTCAGAAAACGTGCTCAGCTCGTCGAGAAAATGCGATTTAAGCAATAAAATTAAAAATGCACCCAAAACCTAAACCAAATGTTCGGGGTGGTTATTTCTTCATGTGCAGCAGTCAACGCGGCACTCTCTAGCTGCCAAGAGCACTCTTTTTACTATGCGCACCCAACCAGAGTGACGGGAGGAGGACATTCCAGAAAACGTGCTCAGCTCGTCGAGAAAATGCGATTTAAGCAATAAAATTAAAAATGCACCCAAAACCTAAACCAAACGTTGCAGATGGTCATTTCTTCATGCGCAGTGGTCAACGCGGCACTCTCTAGCTGCCAAGAGCACGTTTTACTATGCGCACCCAACCAGAGTGACGGGAGGAGCACATTTCAGAAAACGTGCTCAGCTCGTCGAGAAAATGCGATTTAAGCAATAAAATTAAAAATGCACCCAAAACCTAAACCAAACGTTGCAGATGGTCATTTCTTCATGCGCAGTGGTCAACGCGGCACTCTCTAGCTGCCAAGAGCACTTTTTACTATGCGCACGCAACCAGAGTGACGGGAGGAGCACATTTCAGAAAACGTGCTCAGCTCGACGAGAAAATGCGATTTAAGCAATAAAATTAAAAATGCACCCAAAACCTAAACCAAACGTTGCAGGCGGTTATTTCTTCATGCGCAGTGGTCAACGCGGCACTCTCTAGCTGCCAAGAGCACTTTTTACTATGCGCACCCAACCAGAGTGACGGGAGGAGCACATTTCAGAAAATGTGCTCAGCTCGTCGAGAAAATGCGATTTAAGCAATACAATTAAAAATGCACCTAAAACCTAAACCAAACGTTGCAGGTGGTTATTTCTTCATGCGCAATGGTCAACGCGGCACTCTATAGCTGCCAAGAGCACTTTTTACTATGCGCACCCAACCAGAGTGACGGGAGGAGCACATTTCAGAAAACGTGCTCAGCTCGTCGAGAAAATGCGATTTAAGCAATAAAATTAAAAATGCACCTAAAACCTAAACCAAACGTTGGGGGTGGTTATTTCTTCATGTGCAGCAGTCAACGCGGCACTCTCTAGCTGCCAAGAGCACTTTTTACTATGCGCACCCGACCAGAGTGACGGGAGGAGCACATTTCAGAAAACGTGCTCAACTCGTCGAGAAAATGCGATTTAAGCAATAAAATTAAAAATGCACCTAAAACCTAAACCAAACGTTTCAGCTGGTTATTTCTTCATGCGCAGTGGTCAACGCGGCACTCTCTAGCTGCCAAGAGCACTTTTTACTATGCGCACCCAACCAGAGTGACGGGAGGAGCACATTTCAGAAAATTTGCTCAGCTCGTCGAGAAAATGCGATTTAAGCAATAAAATTAAAAATGCACCCAAAACCTAAACCAAACGTTGCAGATGGTCATTTCTTCATGCGCAGTGGTCAACGTGGCACTCCCTAGCTGCCAAGAGCACTTTTTACTATGCGCACCCAACCAGAGTGACGGGAGGAGCACATTTCAGAAAACGTGCTCAGCTCGTCGAGAAAATGCGATTTAAGCAATAAAATTAAAAATGCACCTAAAACCTAAACCAAACGTTGCACGTGGTTATTTCTTCATGCACAGTGGCCAACGCGGCACTCTCTAGCTGCCAAGAGCACTCTTTACTATGCGCACCCAACCAGAGTGACGGGAGGAGCACATTTCAGAAAACGTGCTCAGCTCGTCGAGAAAATGCGATTTAAGCAATAAAATTAAAAATGCACATAAAACCTAAACCAAACGTTGCAGGTGGTTATTTATTCATGCGCAGTGGTCAACACGGCACTCTCTAGCTGCCAAGAGCACTTTTTACTATGCGCACCCAACCAGAGTTACGGGAGGAGCACATTTCAGAAAACGTGCACAGCTCGTCGAGAAAATGCGATTAAAGCAATAAAATTAAAAATGCACCTAAAACCTAAACCAAACGTTGCAGTTGGTTATTTCTTCATGTGCAGTGGTCAACGCGGCACTCTCTAGCTGCCAAGAGCACTTTTTACTATGCGCACCCAACCAGAGTGACGGGAGGAGCACATTTCAGAAAACGTGCTCGGCTCGTCGAGAAAATGCGATTTAAGCAATAAAATTAAAAATGCACATAAAACCTAAACCAAACGTTGCAGATGGTCATTTCTTCATGCGCAGTGGTCAACGCGGCACTCTCAAGCTGCCAAGAGCACTTTTTACTATGCACACCCAACCAGAGTGACGGGAGGAGCACATTTCAGAAAACGTGCTCAGCTTGTCCAGAAAATGCGATATAAGCAATAAAATTAAAAATGCACCCAAAACCTAAACCAAACGTTGCAGGTGGTTATTTCTTCATGCGCAGTGGTCAACGCGGCACTCTCTAGCTGCCAAGAGCACTTTTTACTATGCGCACCCAACCAGAGTGACGGGAGGAGCACATTTCAGAAAATGTGCTCAGCTCGTCGAGAAAATGCGATTTAAGCAATAAAATTAAGAATGCACCCAAAACCTAAACCAAACGTTGCAGATGGTCATTTCTTCATGCGCAGTGGTCAACGCGGCACTCTCTAGCTGCCAAGAGCACTTTTTACTATGCGCACCCAACCACAGTGACGGGAGGAGCACATTTCAGAAAACGTGCTCAGCTCGTCGAGAAAATGCGATTTAAGCAATAAAATTAAAAATGCACCTAAAACCTAAACCAAACGTTGCACGTGGTTATTTCTTCATGCGCAGTGGCCAACGCGGCACTCTCTAGCTGCCAAGAGCACTTTTTACTATGCGCACCCAACCAGAGTGACGGGAGGAGCACATTTCAGAAAACGTGCTCAGCTCGTCGAGAAAATGCGATTTAAGCAATAAAATTAAAAATGCACCTAAAACCTAAACCAAACGTTGCAGGTGGTTATTTCTTCTTGGGCAGTGGTCAACGCGGCACTCTCTAGCTGCCAAGAGCACTTTTTACTATGCGCACCCAACCAGAGTGACGGGAGGAGCACATTTCAGAAAACGTGCTCAGCTCGTCGAGAAAATGCGATTTAAGCAATAAAATTAAAAATGCACCTAAAACCTAAACCAAACTTGCAGGTGGTTATTTCTTCATGCGCAGTGGTCAACGCGGCACTCTCTAGCTGCCAAAAGCACTTTTTACTATGTGCACCCAACCAGAGTGACGGGAGGAGCACATTTCAGAAAACGTGCTCAGCTCGTCGAGAAAATGCGATTTAAACAATAAAATTAAAAATGCACCTAAAACCTAAACCAAACGTTGCAGATGGTCATTTCTTCATGCGCAGTGGTCAACGCGGCACTCCCTAGCTGCCAAGAGCACTTTTTACTATGCGCACCCAACCAGAGTGACGGGAGGAGCACATTTCAGAAAACGTGCTCAGCTCGTCGAGAAAATGCGATTTAAGCAATAAAATTAAAAATGCACCTAAAACCTAAACCAAACGTTGCACGTGGTTATTTCTTCATGCACAGTGGCCAACGCGGCACTCTCTAGCTGCCAAGAGCACTCTTTACTATGCGCACCCAACCAGAGTGACGGGAGGAGCACATTTCAGAAAACGTGCTCAGCTCGTCGAGAAAATGCGATTTAAGCAATAAAATTAAAAATGCACATAAAACCTAAACCAAACGTTGCAGGTGGTTATTTATTCATGCGCAGTGGTCAACACGGCACTCTCTAGCTGCCAAGAGCACTTTTTACTATGCGCACCCAACCAGAGTTACGGGAGGAGCACATTTCAGAAAACGTGCACAGCTCGTCGAGAAAATGCGATTAAAGCAATAAAATTAAAAATGCACCTAAAACCTAAACCAAACGTTGCAGTTGGTTATTTCTTCATGCGCAGTGGTCAACGCGGCACTCTCTAGCTGCCAAGAGCACTTTTTACTATGCGCACCCAACCAGAGTGACGGGAGGAGCACATTTCAGAAAACGTGCTCGGCTCGTCGAGAAAATGCGATTTAAGCAATAAAATTAAAAATGCACATAAAACCTAAACCAAACGTTGCAGATGGTCATTTCTTCATGCGCAGTGGTCAACGCGGCACTCTCTAGCTGCCAAGAGCACTTTTTACTATGCGCACCCAACCAGAGTGACGGGAGGAGCACATTTCAGAAAACGTGCTCAGCTCGTCGAGAAAATGCGATTTAAGCAATGAAATTAAAAATGCACCTAAAACCTAAACCAAACGTTGCAGATGGTCATTTCTTCATGCGCAGCAGTCAACGCGGCACTCTCGAGCTGCCAAGAGCACTTTTTACTATGCGCACCCAACCAGAGTGACGGGAGGAGCACATTTCAGAAAACGTGCTCAGCTCGTCGAGAAAATGCGATTTAAGCAATAAAATTAAAAATGCAACTAAAACCTAAACCAAACGTTGCAGATGGTCATTTCTTCATGCGCAGTGGTCAACACGGCACTCTCTAGCTGCCAAGAGCACTTTTTACTATGCGCACCCAACCAGAGTGACGGGAGGAGCACATTTCAGAAAACGTGCTCAGCTCGTCGAGAAAATGCGATTTAAGCAATAAAATTAAAAATGCACCTAAAACCTAAACCAAACGTTGCAGGTGGTTATTTCTTCATGCGCAATGGTCAACGCGGCACTCTCTAGCTGCCAAGAGCACTTTTTACTATGCGCACCCAACCAGAGTGACGGGAGGAGCACATTTCAGAAAACGTGCTCAGCTCGTCGAGAAAATGCGATTTAAGCAATAAAATTAAAAATGCACCCAAAACCTAAACCAAACGTTGCAGGTGGTTATTTCTTCATGCGCAGTGTTTAACGGGGCACTCTCTAGCTGCCAAGAGCACTTTTTACTATGCGCACCCAACCAGAGTGACGGGAGGAGCACATTTCAGAAAACGTGCTCAGCTCGTCGAGAAAATGCGATTTAAGCAATAAAATTAAAAATGCACCCAAAACCTAAACCAAACGTTGCAGGTGGTTATTTCTTCATGCGCAGCAGTCAACGCGGCACTCTCTAGCTGCCAAGAGCGCTTTTTACTATGCGCACCCAACCAGAGTGACGGGAGGAGCACATTTCAGAAAACGTGCTCAGCTCGTCGAGAAAATGCGATTCAAGCAATTAAATTAAAAATGCACCTAAAACCTAAACCAAACGTTGCAGATGGTCATTTCTTCATGCGCAGTGGTCAACGCGACACTCTCTAGCTGCCAAGAGCACTTTTTACTATGCGCACCCAACCAGAGTGACGGGAGGAGCACATTTCAGAAAACGTGCTCAGCTCGTCGAGAAAATGCGATTAAAGCAATAAAATTAAAAATGCACCTAAAACCTAAACCAAACGTTGCAGATGGTCATTTCTTCATGCGCAGTGGTCAACGCGGCACTCTCTAACTGCCAAGAGCACTTTTTACTATGCGCACCCAACCAGAGTGACGGGAGGAGCACATTTTAGAAAACATGCTCAGCTCGTCGAGAAAATGCGATTTAAGCAATAAAATTAAAAATGCACCTAAAACCTAAACCAAACGTTGCAGATCGTCATTTCTTCATGCGCAGTGGTCAACGCGGCACTCTCTAGCTGCCAAGAGCACTTTTTACTATGCGCACCAAACCAGAGTGACGGGAGGAGCACATTTCAGAAAACGTGCTCAGCTCGTCCAGAAAATGCGATTTAAGCAAAAAAATTAAAAATGCACCCAAACCCTAAACCAAACGTTGCAGGTGGTTATTTCTTCATGCGCAGTGGTCAACGCGGCACTCTCTAGCTGCCAAGAGCACTTTTTACTATGCGCACCCAACCAGAGTGACGGGAGGAGCACATTTCAGAAAACGTGCTCAGCTCGTCGAGAAAATGTGATTTAAGCAATAAAATTTAAAATGCACCTAAAACCTAAACCAAACGTTCCAGGTGGTTATTTCTTCATGCGCAATGGTCAACGCGGCACTCTCTAGCTGCCAAGAGCACTTTTTACTATGCGCACCCAACCAGAGTGACGGGAGGAGCACATTTCAGAAAACGTGCTCAGCTCGTCGAGAAAATGCGATTTAAGCAATAAAATTAAAAATGCACCTAAAACCTAAACCAAACGTTGCAGGTGGTTATTTCTTCATGCGCAGTGGTCAACGCGGCACTCTCTAGCTGCCAAGAGCACTTTTTACTATGCGCACCCAACCAGAGTGACGGGAGGAGGACATTTCAGAAAACGTGCTCAGCTCGTCGAGAAAATGCGATTTAAGCAATAAAATTAAAAATGCACCTAAAACCTAAACCAAACGTTGCAGGTGGTTATTTCTTCATGCGCAGCGGTCAACGCGGCACTATCTAGCTGCCAAGAGCACTTTTTACTATGCGCACCCAACCAGAGTGACGGGAGGAGCACATTTCAGAAAACGTGCTCAGCTCGTCGAGAAAATGCGATTTAAGCAATAAAATTAAAAATGCACCTAAAACCTAAACCAAACGTTGCAGGTGGTTATTTCTTCATGCGCAGTGGTAAACGCGGCACTCTCTAGCTGCCAAGAGCACTTTTTACTATGCGCAGCCAACCAGAGTGACGGGAGAAGCACATTTCAGAAAACGTGCTCGGCTCGTCGAGAAAATGCGATTTAAGCAATAAAATTAAAAATGCACATAAAACCTAAACCAAACGTTGCAGATGGTCATTTCTTCATGCGCAGTGGTCAACGCGGCACTCTCGAGCTGCCAAGAGCACTTTTTACCATGCACACCCAACCAGAGTGACGGGAGGAGCACATTTCAGAAAACGTGCTCAGCTCGTCGAGAAAATGCGATTTAAGCAATAAAATTAAAAATGCACCCAAAACCTAAACCAAACGTTGCAGGTGGTTATTTCTTCATGCGCAGTGTTTAACGCGGCACTCTCTAGCTGCCAAGAGCACTTTTTACTATGCGCACCCAACCAGAGTGACGGGAGGAGCACATTTCAGAAAACGTGCTCAGCTCGTCGAGAAAATGCGATTTAAGCAATAAAATTAAAAATGCACCCAAAACCTAAATCAAACGTTGCAGGTGGTTATTTGTTCATGCGCAGTGGTCAACGCGGCACTCTTTAGCTGCCAAGAGCACTTTTTACTATGCGCACCCAACCAGAGTGACGGGAGGAGCACATTTCAGAAAACGTGCTCAGCTCGTTGAGAAAATGCGATTTAAGCAATAAAATTAAAAATGCACCTAAAACCTAAACCAAACGTTGCAGGTGGTTATTTCTTCATGCGCAGCAGTCAACGCGGTAGTCTCTAGCTGCCAAGAGCACTTTTTACTATGCGCACCCAACCAGAGTGACGGGAGGAGCACATTTCAGAAAACGTGCTCAGCTCGTCGAGAAAATGCGATTTAAGCAATAAAATTAAAAATGCACCTAAAACCTAAACCAAACGTTCCAGGTGGTTATTTGTTCATGCGCAGTGGTCAACGCGGCACTCTCTAGCTGCCAAGAGCACTTTTTACTATGCGCACCCAACCAGAGTGACGGGAGGAGCACATTTCAGAAAACGTGCTCAGCTCGTCGAGAAAATGCGATTTAAGCAATAAAATTAAAAATGCACCTAAAACCTAAACCAAACGTTGCAGGTGGTTAGTTCTTCATGCGCAGCAGTCAACGCGGCACTCTCTAGCTGCCAAGAGCGCTTTTTACTATGCGCACCCAACCAGAGTGACGGGAGGAGCACATTTCAGAAAACGTGCTCAGCTCGTCGAGAAAATGCGATTTAAGCAATAAAATTAAAAATGCACCTAAAACCTAAACCAAACGTTGCAGATGGTCATTTCTTAATGCGCAGTGGTCAACGCGGCACTCTCTAGCTGCCAAGAGCACTTTTTATTATGCGCACCCAACCAGAGTGACGGGAGGAGCACATTTCAGAAAACGTGCTCAGGTCGTCGAGAAAATGCGATTTAAGCAATAAAATAAAAAATGCACCTAAAACCTAAACCAAACGTTGCAGGTGGTTATTTCTTCATGCGCAATGGTCAACGCGGCACTCTCTAGCTGCCAAGAGCACTTTTTACTATGCACACCCAACCAGAGTGACGGGAGGAGCACATTTCAGAAAACGTGCTCAGCTCGTCGAGAAAATGCGATTTAAGCAATAAAATTAAAAATGCACCTAAAACCTAAACCAAACGTTGCAGATGGTCATTTCTTCATGCGCAGTGGTCAACGCGGCACTCTCTAGCTGCCAAGAGCACTTTTTACTATGCGCACCCAACCAGAGTGACGGGAGGAGCACATTTCAGAAAACGTGCTCAGCTCGTTGAGAAAATGCGATTTAAGCAATAAAATTAAAAATGCACCTAAAACCTAAACCAAACGTTGCAGATGGTTATTTCTTCATGCGCAGCAGTCAACGCAGCACTCTCTAGCTGCCAAGAGCACTTTTTACTATGCGCACCCAACCAGAGTGACGGGAGGAGCACATTTCAGAAAACGTGCTCAGCTCGTCGAGAAAATGCGACTTAAGCAATAAAATTAAAAATGCACCTAAAACCTAAACCAAACGTTGCAGATGGTCATTTCTTCATGCGCAGTGGTCAACGCGGCACTCTCTAGCTGCCAAGAGCACTTTTTACTATGCGCACCCAACCAGAGTGACGGGAGGAGCACATTTCAGAAAACGTGCTCAGCTCGTCGAGAAAATGCGATTTAAGCAATAAAATTAAAAATGCACCTAAAACCTAAACCAAACGTTGCAGATGGTCATTTCTTCATGCGCAGTGGTCAACGTGGCACTCTCTAGCTGCCAAGAGCACTTTTTAGTATGCGCACCCAACCAGAGTGACGGGAGGAGCACATTTCAGAAAACGTGCTCAGCTCGACGAGAAAATGCGATTTAAGCAATAAAATTAAAAATGCACCCAAAACCTAAACCAAACGTTGCAGGTGGTTATTTCTTCATGCGCAGTGGTCAACGCGGCACTCTCTAGCTGCCAAGAGCACTTTTTACTATGCGCACCCAACCAGAGTGACGGGAGGAGCACATTTCAGAAAACGTGCTCAGCTCGTCGAGAAAATGCGATTTAAGCAATAAAATTAAAAATGCACCTAAAACCTAAACCAAACGTTGCAGGTGGTTATTTCTTCATGCGCAATGGTCAACGCGGCACTCTCTAGCTGCCAAGAGCACTTTTTACTATGCGCACCCAACCAGAGTGACGAGAGGAGCACATTTCAGAAAACGTGCTCAGCTCGTCGAGAAAATGCGATTTAAGCAATAAAATTAAAAATGCACCCAAAACCTAAACCAAATGTTCGGGGTGGTTATTTCTTCATGTGCAGCAGTCAACGCGGCACTCTCTAGCTGCCAAGAGCACTCTTTTTACTATGCGCACCCAACCAGAGTGACGGGAGGAGGACATTCCAGAAAACGTGCTCAGCTCGTCGAGAAAATGCGATTTAAGCAATAAAATTAAAAATGCACCCAAAACCTAAACCAAACGTTGCAGATGGTCATTTCTTCATGCGCAGTGGTCAACGCGGCACTCTCTAGCTGCCAAGAGCACTTTTTACTATGCGCACCCAACCAGAGTGACGGGAGGAGCACATTTCAGAAAACGTGCTCAGCTCGTCGAGAAAATGCGATTTAAGCAATAAAATTAAAAATGCACCCAAAACCTAAACCAAACGTTGCAGATGGTCATTTCTTCATGCGCAGTGGTCAACGCGGCACTCTCTAGCTGCCAAGAGCACTTTTTACTATGCGCACCCAACCAGAGTGACGGGAGGAGCACATTTCAGAAAATTTGCTCAGCTCGTCGAGAAAATGCGATTTAAGCAATAAAATTAAAAATGCACCCAAAACCTAAACCAAACGTTGCAGATGGTCATTTCTTCATGCGCAGTGGTCAACGCGGCACTCCCTAGCTGCCAAGAGCACTTTTTACTATGCGCACCCAACCAGAGTGACGGGAGGAGCACATTTCAGAAAACGTGCTCAGCTCGTCGAGAAAATGCGATTTAAGCAATAAAATTAAAAATGCACCTAAAACCTAAACCAAACGTTGCACGTGGTTATTTCTTCATGCACAGTGGCCAACGCGGCACTCTCTAGCTGCCAAGAGCACTCTTTACTATGCGCACCCAACCAGAGTGACGGGAGGAGCACATTTCAGAAAACGTGCTCAGCTCGTCGAGAAAATGCGATTTAAGCAATAAAATTAAAAATGCACATAAAACCTAAACCAAACGTTGCAGGTGGTTATTTATTCATGCGCAGTGGTCAACACGGCACTCTCTAGCTGCCAAGAGCACTTTTTACTATGCGCACCCAACCAGAGTTACGGGAGGAGCACATTTCAGAAAACGTGCACAGCTCGTCGAGAAAATGCGATTAAAGCAATAAAATTAAAAATGCACCTAAAACCTAAACCAAACGTTGCAGTTGGTTATTTCTTCATGCGCAGTGGTCAACGCGGCACTCTCTAGCTGCCAAGAGCACTTTTTACTATGCGCACCCAACCAGAGTGACGGGAGGAGCACATTTCAGAAAACGTGCTCGGCTCGTCGAGAAAATGCGATTTAAGCAATAAAATTAAAAATGCACATAAAACCTAAACCAAACGTTGCAGATGGTCATTTCTTCATGCGCAGTGGTCAACGCGGCACTCTCAAGCTGCCAAGAGCACTTTTTACTATGCGCACCCAACCAGAGTGACGGGAGGAGCACATTTCAGAAAATGTGCTCAGCTCGTCGAGAAAATGCGATTTAAGCAATAAAATAAAAAATGCACCCAAAATCTAAACCAAACGTTGCAGGTGGTTATTTCTTCATGCGCAGTGGCCAACGCGGTACTCTCTAGCTGCCAAGAGTACTTTTTACTATGCGCAACCAGAGTGACGGGAGGAGCACATTTCAGAAAATGTGCTCAGCTCGTCGAGAAAATGCGATTTAAGCAATAAAATTAAAAATGCACCCAAAATCTAAACCAAACGTTGCAGATGGTCATTTCTTCATGCGCAGTGGTCAACGCGGCACTCTCTAGCTGCCAAGAGCGCTTTTTACTATGCGCACCCAACCAGAGTGACGGGAGGAGCACATTTCAGAAAACGTGCTCAGCTCGTCGAGAAAATGCGATTTAAGCAATAAAATTAAAAATGCACCCAAAACCTAAACCAAACGTTGCAGGCGGTTATTTCTTCATGCGCAGCAGTCAACGCGGCACTCTCTAGCTGCCAAGAGCACTTTTTACTATGCGCACCCAACCAGAGTGACGGGAGGAGCATATTTCAGAAAACGTGCTCAGCTCGTCGAGAAAATGCGATTTAAGCAATAAAATTAAAAATGCAACTAAAACCTAAACCAAACGTTGCAGATGGTCATTTCTTCATGCGCAGTGGTCAACACGGCACTCTCTAGCTGCCAAGAGCACTTTTTACTATGCGCACCCAACCAGAGTGACGGGAGGAGCACATTTCAGAAAACGTGCTCAGCTCGTCGAGAAAATGCGATTTAAGCAATAAAATTAAAAATGCACCTAAAACCTAAACCAAACGTTGCAGATGGTCATTTCTTCATGCGCAGTGGTCAACGTGGCACTCTCTAGCTGCCAAGAGCACTTTTTACTATGCGCACCCGACCAGAGTGACGGGAGGAGCACATTTCAGAAAACGTGCTCAGCTCGTCGAGAAAATGCGATTTAAGCAATAAAATTAAAAATGCACCTAAAACCTAAACCAAACGTTGCAGGTGGTTATTTCTTCATGCGCAGTGGTCAACGCGGCACTCTCTAGCTGCCAAGAGCACTTTTTACTATGCGCACCCGAACAGAGTGACGGGAGGAGCACATTTCAGAAAACGTGCTCAGCTCGTCGAGAAAATGCGATTTAAGCAATAAAATTAAAAATGCACCTAAAACCTAAACCAAACGTTGCAGTTGGTTATTTCTTCATGCGCAGTGGTCAACGCGGCACTCTCTAGCTGCCAAGAGCACTTTTTACTATGCGCACCCAACCAGAGTGACGGGAGGAGCACATTTCAGAAAACGTGCTCGGCTCGTCGAGAAAATGCGATTTAAGCAATAAAATTAAAAATGCACCTAAAACCTAAACCAAACGTTGGGGGTGGTTATTTCTTCGTGTGCAGCAGTCAACGCGGCACTCTCGAGCTGCCAAGAGCACTTTTTACTATGCGCACCCGAACAGAGTGACGGGAGGAGCACATTTCAGAAAACGTGCTCAGCTCGTCGAGAAAATGCGATTTAAGCAATAAAATTAAAAATGCACCTAAAACCTAAACCAAACGTTGGGGGTGGTTATTTCTTCATGTGCAGCAGTCAACGCGGCACTCTCTAGCTGCCAAGAGCACTTTTTACTATGCGCACCCAACCAGAGTGACGGGAGGATCACATTTCAGAAAACGTGCTCAGCTCGTCGAGAAAATGCGATTCAAGCAATAAAATTAAAAATGCACCCAAAACCTAAACCAAACGTTGCAGGTGGTTATTTCTTCATGCGCAGTGGTCAACGCGGCACTCTCTGGCTGCCAAGATCACTTTTTACTATGCGCACCCAACCAGAGTGACGGAAGGAGCACATTTCAGAAAACGTGCTCAGCTCGTCGAGAAAATCTCATTAAAGCAATAAAATTAAAAATGCACCTAAAACCTAAACCAAACGTTGCATATGGTCATTTCTTCATGCGCAGTGGTCAACGCGGCACTCTCTAGCTGCCAAGAGCACTTTTTACTATGCGCACCCAACCAGAGTGACGGGAGGAGCACATTTCAGAAAACGTGCTCAGCTCGTCGAGAAAATGCGATTTAAGCAATAAAATTAAAAATGCACCCAAAACCTAAACCAAACGTTGCAAGTGGTTATTTCTTCATGCGCAGTGGTCAACGCGGCACTCTCTAGCTGCCAAGAGCACTTTTTACTATGCGCGCCCAACCAGAGTGACGGGAGGAGCACATTTCAGAAAACGTGCTCAGCTCATCGAGAAAATGCGATTTAAGCAATAAAATTAAAAATGCACCTAAAACCTAAACCAAACGTTGAAGGTGGTTATTTCTTCATGTGCAGCCGTCAACGCGGCACTCTCTAGCTGCCAAGAGCACTTTTTACTATGCGCGCCCAACCAGAGTGACGGGAGGAGCACATTTTAGAAAACATGCTCAGCTCGTCGAGAAAATGCGATTTAAGCAATAAAATTAAAAATGCACCTAAAACCTAAACCAAACGTTGCAGATCGTCATTTCTTCATGCGCAGTGGTCAACGCGGCACTCTCTAGCTGCCAAGAGCACTTTTTACTATGCGCACCAAACCAGAGTGACGGGAGGAGCACATTTCAGAAAACGTGCTCAGCTCGTCCAGAAAATGCGATTTAAGCAAAAAAATTAAAAATGCACCCAAACCCTAAACCAAACGTTGCAGGTGGTTATTTCTTCATGCGCAGTGGTCAACGCGGCACTCTCTAGCTGCCAAGAGCACTTTTTACTATGCGCACCCAACCAGAGTGACGGGAGGAGCACATTTCAGAAAACGTGCTCAGCTCGTCGAGAAAATGTGATTTAAGCAATAAAATTTAAAATGCACCTAAAACCTAAACCAAACGTTCCAGGTGGTTATTTCTTCATGCGCAATGGTCAACGCGGCACTCTCTAGCTGCCAAGAGCACTTTTTACTATGCGCACCCAACCAGAGTGACGGGAGGAGCACATTTCAGAAAACGTGCTCAGCTCGTCGAGAAAATGCGATTTAAGCAATAAAATTAAAAATGCACCTAAAACCTAAACCAAACGTTGCAGGTGGTTATTTCTTCATGCGCAGTGGTCAACGCGGCACTCTCTAGCTGCCAAGAGCACTTTTTACTATGCGCACCCAACCAGAGTGACGGGAGGAGGACATTTCAGAAAACGTGCTCAGCTCGTCGAGAAAATGCGATTTAAGCAATAAAATTAAAAATGCACCTAAAACCTAAACCAAACGTTGCAGGTGGTTATTTCTTCATGCGCAGCGGTCAACGCGGCACTATCTAGCTGCCAAGAGCACTTTTTACTATGCGCACCCAACCAGAGTGACGGGAGGAGCACATTTCAGAAAACGTGCTCAGCTCGTCGAGAAAATGCGATTTAAGCAATAAAATTAAAAATGCACCTAAAACCTAAACCAAACGTTGCAGGTGGTTATTTCTTCATGCGCAGTGGTAAACGCGGCACTCTCTAGCTGCCAAGAGCACTTTTTACTATGCGCAGCCAACCAGAGTGACGGGAGAAGCACATTTCAGAAAACGTGCTCGGCTCGTCGAGAAAATGCGATTTAAGCAATAAAATTAAAAATGCACATAAAACCTAAACCAAACGTTGCAGATGGTCATTTCTTCATGCGCAGTGGTCAACGCGGCACTCTCGAGCTGCCAAGAGCACTTTTTACCATGCACACCCAACCAGAGTGACGGGAGGAGCACATTTCAGAAAACGTGCTCAGCTCGTCGAGAAAATGCGATTTAAGCAATAAAATTAAAAATGCACCCAAAACCTAAACCAAACGTTGCAGGTGGTTATTTCTTCATGCGCAGTGTTTAACGCGGCACTCTCTAGCTGCCAAGAGCACTTTTTACTATGCGCACCCAACCAGAGTGACGGGAGGAGCACATTTCAGAAAACGTGCTCAGCTCGTCGAGAAAATGCGATTTAAGCAATAAAATTAAAAATGCACCCAAAACCTAAATCAAACGTTGCAGGTGGTTATTTGTTCATGCGCAGTGGTCAACGCGGCACTCTTTAGCTGCCAAGAGCACTTTTTACTATGCGCACCCAACCAGAGTGACGGGAGGAGCACATTTCAGAAAACGTGCTCAGCTCGTTGAGAAAATGCGATTTAAGCAATAAAATTAAAAATGCACCTAAAACCTAAACCAAACGTTGCAGGTGGTTATTTCTTCATGCGCAGCAGTCAACGCGGTAGTCTCTAGCTGCCAAGAGCACTTTTTACTATGCGCACCCAACCAGAGTGACGGGAGGAGCACATTTCAGAAAACGTGCTCAGCTCGTCGAGAAAATGCGATTTAAGCAATAAAATTAAAAATGCACCTAAAACCTAAACCAAACGTTCCAGGTGGTTATTTGTTCATGCGCAGTGGTCAACGCGGCACTCTCTAGCTGCCAAGAACACTTTTTACTATGCGCACCCAACCAGAGTGACGGGAGGAGCACATTTCAGAAAACGTGCTCAGCTCGTCGAGAAAATGCGATTTAAGCAATAAAATTAAAAATGCACCTAAAACCTAAACCAAACGTTGCAGGTGGTTATTTCTTCATGCGCAATGGTCAACGCGGCACTCTCTAGCTGCCAAGAGCACTTTTTACTATGCGCACCCAACCAGAGTGACGGGAGGAGCACATTTCAGAAAACGTGCTCAGCTCGTCCAGAAAATGCGATTTAAGCAATAAAATTAAATGTGCACCCAAAACCTAAACCAAACGTTGCAGATGGTCATTTCTTCATGCGCAGTGGTCAACGCGGCACTCTCTAGCTGCCAAGAGCACTTTTTACTATGCGCACCCAACCAGAGTGACGGGAGGAGCACATTTCAGAAAACGTGCTCAGCTCGACGAGAAAATGCGATTTAAGCAATAAAATTAAAAATGCACCCAAAACCTAAACCAAACGTTGCAGGCGGTTATTTCTTCATGCGCAGTTTCAACGCGGCACTCTCTAGCTGCCAAGAGCACTTTTTACTATGCGCACCCAACCAGAGTGACGGGAGGAGCACATTTCAGAAAACGTGCTCAGCTCGTCGAGAAAATGCGATTTAAGCAATAAAATTAAAAATGCACCTAAAACCTAAACCAAACGTTGCAGTTGGTTATTTCTTCATGCGCAGTGGTCAACGCGGCACTCTCTAGCTGCCAAGAGCACTTTTTACTATGCGCACCCAACCAGAGTGACGGGAGGAGCACATTTCAGAAAACGTGCTCGGCTCGTCGAGAAAATGCGATTTAAGCAATAAAATTAAAAATGCACATAAAACCTAAACCAAACGTTGCAGATGGTCATTTCTTCATGCGCAGTGGTCAACGCGGCACTCTCGAGCTGCCAAGAGCACTTTTTACTATGCACACCCAACCAGAGTGACGGGAGGAGCACATTTCAGAAAACGTGCTCAGCTTGTCCAGAAAATGCGATTTAAGCAATAAAGTTAAAAATGCACCCAAAACCTAAACCAAACGTTGCACGTGGTTATTTCTTCATGCCCAGTGGTCAACGCGGCACTCTCTAACTGCCAAGAGCACTTTTTACTATGCGCACCCAACCAGAGTGACGGGAGGAGCACATTTCAGAAAATGTGCTCAGCTCGTCGAGAAAATGCGATTTAAGCAATAAAATTAAAAATGCACCCAAAACCTAAACCAAACGTTGCAGATGGTCATTTCTTCATGCGCAGTGGTCAACGCGGCACTCTCTAGCTGCCAAGAGCACTTTTTACTATGCGCACCCAACCAGAGTGACGGGAGGAGCACATTTCAGAAAACGTGCTCAGCTCGTCGAGAAAATGTGATTTAAGCAATAAAATTAAAAATGCACCTAAAACCTAAACCAAACGTTGCACGTGGTTATTTCTTCATGCGCAGTGGCCAACGCGGCACTCTCTAGCTGCCAAGAGCACTTTTTACTATGCGCACCCAACCAGAGTGACGGGAGGAGCACATTTCAGAAAACGTGCTCAGCTCGTCGAGAAAATGCGATTTAAGCAATAAAATTAAAAATGCACCTAAAACCTAAACCAAACGTTGCAGGTGGTTATTTCTTCTTGGGCAGTGGTCAACGCGGCACTCTCTAGCTGCCAAGAGCACTTTTTACTATGCGCACCCAACTAGAGTGACGGGAGGAGCACATTTCAGAAAACGTGCTCAGCTCGTCGAGAAAATGCGATTTAAGCAATAAAATTAAAAATGCAACTAAAACCTAAACCAAACGTTGCAGGTGGTTATTTCTTCATGCGCAGTGGTCAACGCGGCACTCTCTAGCTGCCAAGAGCACTTTTTACTATGCGCACCCAACCAGAGTGACGAGAGGAGCACATTTCAGAAAACGTGCTCAGCTCGTCGAGAAAATGCGATTTAAGCAATAAAATTATAAATGCACCCAAAACCTAAACCAAACGTTGCCGATGGTCATTTCTTCATGCGCAGTGGTAAACGCGGCACTCTCTAGCTGCCAAGAGCACTTTTTACTATGCGCACCCAACCAGAGTGACGGGAGGAGCACATTTCAGAAAACGTGCTCAGCTCGTCGAGAAAATGCGATTTAAGCAATAAAATTAAAAATGCACCCAAAACCTAAACCAAACGTTGCAGATGGTCATTTCTTCATGCGCAGTGGTCAACGCGGCACTCTCTAGCTGCCAAGAGAACTTTTTACTATGCGCACCCAACCAGAGTGACGGGAGGAGCACATTTCAGAAAACGTGCTCGGCTCGTCGAGAAAATGCGATTTAAGCAATAAAATTAAAAATGCAAATAAAACCTAAACCAAACGTTGCAGATGGTCATTTCTTCATGCGCAGTGGTCAACGCGGCACTCTCGAGCTGCCAAGAGCACTTTTTACTATGCACACCCAACCACAGTGACGGGAGGAGCACATTTCAGAAAACGTGCTCAGCTCGTCGAGAAAATGCGATTTAAGCAATAAAATTAAAAATGCACCCAAAACATAAACCAAACGTTGCAGGTGGTTATTTCTTCATGCGCAGTGTTTAACGCGGCACTCTCTAGCTACCAAGAGCACTTTTTACTATGCGCACCCAACCAGAGTGACGGGAGGCGCACATTTCAGAAAACGTGCTCAGCTCGTCGAGAAAATGCGATTTAAGCAATAAAATAAAAAATGCACCCAAAACCTAAAACAAACGTTGCACGTGGTTATTTCTTCATGCGCAGT